>NC_135235.1:226268467-226869599 GCF_051348905.1 Ranitomeya variabilis
ATGGGAGAACTACAATACCCAGATAGATTAGCGAAATTAGGATTATTTAGTCTAGAAAAAGACGACTGAGGGGCGATCTAATAACCATGTATAAGTATATAAGGGGACAATACAAATATCTCGCTGAGGATCTGTTTATACCAAGGAAGGTGACGGGCACAATGGGGCATTCTTTGCGTCTGGAGGAGAGAAGGTTTTTCCACCAACATAGAAGAGGATTCTTTACTGTTAGGGCAGTGAGAATCTGGAATTGCTTGCCTGAGGAGGTGGTGATGGCGAACTCAGTCGAGGGGTTCAAGAGAGGCCTGGATGTCTTCCTGGAGCACAACAATATTGTATCATACACTTATTAGGTTCTGTAGAAGGACGTAGATCTGGGGATTTATTATGATGGAATATAGGCTGACCTGGATGGACAAATGTCTTTTTTCGGCCTTACTAACTATGTTACTATGTTACTATGTTACTATGGTGTCATGCATGTTTGGTATCTGGTCTTCCTAATTAGCCATGTCTTATAGGTGTTGAGATAAAGAAGTTGCAAAAATATAACCAATTGCTTATGATAAACAATATCATAAGAAAAAATATTGGAAGAGGAGGAGAAAGCAGCAAGCTGTCAATATTGGGAATGTGAAAAGACTTGATGGAGAAACCCAACCCCAAGTGATAAATCTGGAAACCACTTACCTTGTTCTCGACTGGCTGAATATTGAACACAATGGTTTTCATCTCCTATGCAGTTTACCTGGGTTTTCACATCACAGGTTTGAGAACTTTTTGAAAAACATGATGGGCATGTCATCCCATTATTGGTAGAATTTGGTGGCTTCCCTAAGATTAAAAAAAATAAGTGTAAAATAAAAACTCAAACTTGTATGTCTAAAGTAATAGAGCTTTTTTCATTACAGATAATAAAATGCCTAAAAGGTCATCAAAAGTTATTCTTACTATTTTTCATAATAAAATCTACTACTAATTCTACTTCTATTGTCCTTAACCCTTAACTCTAAACTCCAATTCTCAATTATCAGCTAGAAGAGTATATCCCAATATTAAAACGTAACCTTTACTGAAAAATATATATATAAAATTGGGCTGTGGGCTGACTCACTAACCAGGGTGGAGTGCCACATTATGTACCTCTAGGATGCTACACAGCCACTGCATGTATCCTGTTTTCCTGTATGCTTGAGTGGACTTTTTCTATGGACTTGTAAACTGCAGTCCAGGCCTGAATGGCCCGAATATCTCCCCTGATGAATCTCTGTTACCGGTGAAGAAACGCGTAGGGAGGCGTTACACTTATTTGGCGGGGGGTGTCCAGAATAGAGCAATACTTGGGCCTGTCCTTGTCAGGACAGGAGTCATATACTGGGGCACGACAGGGTAGAAAGCTCCTGTCCCCTTTACTACTCTATTACGTGGACCCTCCCGGGGATCATCTATATTTACAGTTTGGAGATCCCATGTCCGTGATTGGTGAGACCAAGCCAGTTTTTTATCTTGAGCACAGTTTTCGGCGTGAGCACTAATTTGTTTTGGTATATTATAGTTTGTTTCAATTTTATATATATATTTTTCAGTAAAGGTTACGTTTTAATATTGGGATATACTCTTCTAGCTGATAATTGTACATTGACCCCTAAGAGTTGGCAAACGGCCTGGTCTATCCAAGCCATAGCTTTTTTCATACTAATTGGTTTTGGTATGGCTGGTTTTCTGGCAGCGGGGCCGGACACAAATTTATGGCTAACTGAAGCTAAAGATATTTTTTCAGAAAAGACCTTTGCTCAAAAAAAATACACTCCAACGTATGGTACTGTCTTTAAGGACCTAACTAGAATCTACAAAGAGCAAATAGTTTCTTGGTGGGAACTACAGAGCCTGGAAAACTATTTAGCTAACAGCATTGTACCTAGGGGGTTGCGAATCTCCCTATTACCAGCTGTACGGTGTAGAACACCACAGCTTATGAGCTTGTGGGAGAAGGAGGCTACCTCGAGTTCCCTCAAATTAATGCAAATTTTGGTTAGTGAGGAAAAAATTAATCTTGAAAGGCTCAATACCAAACTTAAAGAACACATAGAAATCACTAAGAAATTTAGTTCAGAAAGTGACTTCACTACCAAAGAAAGCCAGCTGCAGAGTACTATTGAAAAATTTCAATACAATCTCAAAGAAAGGAAACACAAGCAATATCTGAGAGATCTTCAAGATTTTAAAGATAACAAAATCTATCAGGTGGTGGGAGACCGAAGAGAAAGGGACAGGGAGACGGATTTTTCCTCGACTGAAACTGACATATCCGACACAGAGAGTAGAGTGGGCCCTTTTAGAGGCAGACAACGAGGAAAAAATAGAGGGTATCAAAGGGGAGGAAGATATCACTCCTCTACTCCAAGGCCTGGTTTTTTAGACCGGCCTTACCAACTAAGGAGTCACAACAGTTAGAACAAAGAGTAGCCCCACAAGTTATAAATCTGTCTAAACGGCATCTTAACCTGACTGAAATGTCGGTCCTCTCAAAGGGACTATCTTTTATACCAACTACTGACTTCGCTCTATTTGATGTGGTGAAGGACATACATCTTTTTGTTAGAAAGTTGAGGTGGCATAAATTGTTCCAACAAAAAGACAAAAAAACTGCGGCTGAATTAGGTATTCCGATAGACATGATGCAGGATGTTCAATTATTGGCCAATCTAGACACTATACCCCAAATGGAAAGGGGCATGGGTCCATTTACACAGCTGAAGAACCCAAGTAGGAAAATGGCCCCCGTAGGAGGAGACGTCTCAGCAATAGACGTGTTCCTAAATTTGGTTGTTAAAGACGTCAAACAGCTCACGGGGACGTGGTCTAGACACAATCTGAGTAAGGCACAGATTACAGCACTCCACAATCTGGAAACTGATAAGACTATTATTCTGAAGCCCTCGGATAAAGGGGGCAATGTGGTTGTGATGGATCTGGAGGGGTATAAGGATATGTGTCTGGCCTTGCTAAATGACCCAACCACATATACCCGGGTGATGAATAACCCAGTAACATCCTGTTTAGGGAAGTTGGAAAACATACTACAGCAGGCTTTGATAGAGAAACTTATTAGTCAAGAGGAATTCTCTTTCCTCCTCCCTCGGCACCCGGTTATGGCTACCTTCTATGCCTTGCCTAAGGTCCACAAGGGAGTCGAGCCTCTGAGGGGGAGACCAATTGTCTCAGGGATAGGGAGCATCTGCCAGAATGCAGGAACGTATATTGATCAAATTCTAAGACCATTCGTGATATCGCTCCCATCCTATATCAGGGACACCATGGATCTCCTTCGGAGGCTTGAAGGAATCTCCCTTGAATCAGGTACCTTGTTGGCAAGTATAGATGTTGAGGCATTGTACTCATCGATCCCACATGATTGTGGGATGCGAGGGGTACGGCATTTCTTGAAGACAAGAGGTCAACAATTTGGCCCCCATACCCAATTTGTGATGACACTTTTGGAGTTCGTTCTGAACAACAATTACTTCTCCTTTGATGGGAGGATCCTCCACCAGCTCAGGGGCACGGCCATGGGCAGTCCATGTGCGCCAAGTTATGCCAACTTGTTCCTGGGCTGGTGGGAGGATAACGTGGTCTTTTCGGAAGCCAATGAGATCTACACCGTCTATATCGACCTCTGGGTTCGATATATAGACGACGTATTTATACTATGGAGGGGCACGAGAGATGCCTTCCGGGAATTTGTATCGTCATTAAATCTAAACAACATAGGCCTCAGGTTCACATTTGAAATAGAAGAAAAAACTCTCCCCTTTCTTGATATCTTGATTTCAAAAAATGACAACAGTGATGGGCTCACAACCACAATCTTCAGAAAACCCACCTCTACAAATTCGGTATTGAGATGGGACAGTCATCACCCATATTCCCTAAAAAAAGGCATTCCGAAGGGTCAGTATCTCCGTTTGAGAAGAAACTGTTCCAATGATGCGGACTTTAAAACCAAGGCAATGGATTTGAGATCTAGGTTTTTGGATAGGGGGTACCCTGATCGGGTGCTGAGGGAGGCCTATCATCATGCCAGAGCCCAGGCTAGAAACAGCCTGTTGGTACCGCGGAGGAAGGAGAGTGATAACCACAATCTTATTAGGATGATTTGTGCTTTCGACAATGGTGCCTCCTCGGTGAGAACGATTCTCGAGAAACACTGGGGTATCCTCGGTATGGACGAGGATCTGAGGGAGGTTGTGGGCACACGCCCCCAGATAACATATAGGAAGTGCAAAACTTTGGGAGATCGACTAGTGCATAGTCATCTCACTACACCCAACAAACCAACCTGGTTACCACAGAGACCAAAAGGATGCTATAGGTGTGGGGGATGTGTGGCCTGTGAGTCAATACGGGTGGGTAAGGACTTCTATGACGCCCGCACCCGGAAAACATATACCATCAAGGAATTCATCAACTGTAAATCAAAAGGGGTGGTATACAGAGCGGTATGTACCTGCGGTATGACATACATTGGTAAAACTGTCAGAGAACTCAGAAGACGAGTGGGAGAACATTTGGGGGATATTCGCAATGAGAGGGATACCCCAATTGCAAGACATGTGGTTATGAACCATGGTGGTGATGTGGGTGTCATGAGTTTCATGGGGATTGACAAGGTGTCTCCATCGCCCAGAGGAGGCGACCTAGACAAAGCCCTACTACAAAGGGAAACTAGATGGATCTTTATGTTGGACACCTGTCATCCCCATGGACTCAATGAACAACTGAACTTCGGTTGCTTTCTATAACTCCCTACCCATTGACATTGGTACCTGATAAGCAGGGTTGCTTCCCGTATGTTCAATATTCCTCTGCTGTCTGGATTTGTTTCTTTTTCTTTCTTCTTTTTTCTATTATGTGTCTCCGGCCTGATTTAATTTACAGCTAGAGCAAGTTTATTGTCAGTCCGGTATCTTCACCCCATTAAACCAGCTGTAATAAACAAAACATTTGCACATCTGCATATCCATGCATGCAGCTCCTATCGTGTATAGGGCCGCCTTTCTGGCCTGCTAGATCAGGACTATCTTTTATAGCAGATTCCAGAGACTAGATGAACTATAATATAATTGAATAAATTAAGTATATACGCATGTGGCATATAAGCGTAATGCTTTATCATCCCTTAAACCCATCCACCACAGGTTCCCTGGTTTTTATAATACAGTAGGTCCTGAACCCATACGTCTCCTCCACTTGGTTGTTACATGGGGGGGGGGGGGCTAAACCCCTGCGAGCCTGTATGTATCCCCACATCCAGCTATACACATTGGCCATTCTATATGGCTAGTTACGTGCTGGGACATTTCCTCCATAATATAGAATGTGTACATTAGCTATTATTTGATCTGGACACCCCCAGCACCCATAAATGGGATATGGCTTTATTTTAATAGTGCACCTGGCAGTTATTTAGCAATTTGGGATGTACCTTTTATGAACAATAACTATTTGCCTTACATCACCCACTGGATGTAGGTATATTTGCATATTTATTGGTAACATTATAAATGCCATTCTTGTGTCCTTTTAACGTAGCCCAAGTATGCATATTAGGTCACCCTACCATCCTAGGTGCGTGCAACCGCTTCTATTCTGATATGTAAGCGCAATGTTTACGCAAATACCATGGGCCTTGTACACACTTATTTGGCTTATTTCTGTACATCATGCCACCTCACCGTCCCAAGTTATCTATAGCGGCACGGCGGCGGCGGTGCACTGGATGTTAGGCTTCATGTCTGGCGCAGGTGCGTCAGGCTGCGCGACATGTAATAGTGGGAGAGTGACATCAGATCGCTACAGCCGCTTGCGTTCCAGGCTGAGACGCACAGCGGCAATCGCGCACCGGAAGTGAGGTATTCAAGATGGCGTCGGCACTTCCGGTTGCGCGATATGCAGTGTGAGGACGCCGGCGACCGTGGAACACATGGTCGGTTGGTGGGCGTGTGTACAATGATGCACCTAAATGTGGGGTAAGCAAGTAAACCGGATGGAGGCGGTGATTAGTTATCTTGTACCTGTCAGGTGGAGGAGGGACACCATAAGGAGGCTATATGTGTATATAAAGGGATGTCTTTACCACTCTGGGCTGACTCACTAACCAGGGTGGAGTGCCACATTATGTACCTCTAGGATGCTACACAGCCACTGCATGTATCCTGTTTTCCTGTATGCTTGAGTGGACTTTTTCTATGGACTTGTAAACTGCAGTCCAGGCCTGAATGGCCCGAATATCTCCCCTGATGAATCTCCGTTACCGGTGAAGAAACGCGTAGGGAGGCGTTACACTTATTTGGCGGGGGGTGTCCAGAATAGAGCAATACTTGGGCCTGTCCTTGTCAGGACAGGAGTCATATACTGGGGCACGACAGGGTAGAAAGCTCCTGTCCCCTTTACTACTCTATTACGTGGACCCTCCCGGGGATCATCTATATTTACAGTTTGGAGATCCCATGTCCGTGATTGGTGAGACCAAGCCAGTTTTTTATCTTGAGCACAGTTTTCGGCGTGAGCACTAATTTGTTTTGGTATATTATAGTTTGTTTCAATTTTATATATATATTTTTCAGTAAAGGTTACGTTTTAATATTGGGATATACTCTTCTAGCTGATAATTGTACATTGACCCCTAAGAGTTGGCAAACGGCCTGGTCTATCCAAGCCATAGCTTTTTTCAAACTCCAATTCTCCTAAGCTATCTTCATTCCTTAAAAAGCAGAATAATCCAGAACATTGAAAAAAAATATGGTCTACTTTTCCATAAATAACAATACTATTACACTTGGAAAAGTAAAGAGGTAGTCAGCTGCCTCAGAAACCTATTGTATGATAGTGAAACCTCCACCATATCTTTACTGTAAACCTAGAGAAGCTTCACAAGTGTCCCAACTTTGCATTATAAAACTAGAGCAATGCGGAAAGTAATGCAGACAATTGTCTTTAGTGTTAAAGAGATTTTTCACATCGTTCCAAGCTACAAATACTAATCAGAGCTAAATATTATCTGGAAAATGCCAAAGACCTAGAGGTCCACTAAAGTCTGAATGGCCATAAAGTCTGGTGGTGCTGCAGGTTTTAACAAACGGTAAAAATAAGGTGACAGACATGTTGGATATTAGTAAGACTTTAAGGACCAGCATTGTCAACGGACACTTCCAGGACTCAAAATTTAAAAGGAGGTTTTGAATAACAACCATCAATGGTGTGCTTCAACATGGGTCTTGAGGAGCTGACCAATCTACTGTCTCCCGGTTTCCTACTTGCCAGGTGTCAGTATCTCCTGATTGATTGACCGAGTGGTCCATCAGCCCAAATTATGCACTCTGCAATGCAGCGCTACCTCTCCAGCATCAGAGAAGCATAGTGGTATTGAAGCTGGCCAGATCAATGGATCTCAGACAGCTCTGGAGAAGAGCCTTCAAGCTCTGAAGTTAAGGGTTTGTAGTGCTACACCTTTTGCCCATGAGACCGGCCACCTCTTATAGACTAGTGGAAAAAAGAAAGTTAATCCACACACCTTCCAAGAAGGACAATTAAGTGTGAAAACCACTTGCATTCACAAGGAACCATGGTAGACCTTGTTTGGTCAGGGTGTGGTGCAGGGAATATATGAACACACCAAGCTGGTACCCGGGTCAAAAATGGAAGAAGGGCCCATGAAGAGTGGGCTCCATACCCAATGAGAAAATGTTAAAATATAACTTTGATTGTACAATTAAAAACATTGTGAGAAAAAGCAAAAAAAAAAAAAAAGATTAAGGATCCTTAAGCTTACGTGTTTCGAGTTAGCAACCCTTAATCGTGGCTTTAACAGCTATGAATAAAGGTTGTTAACCCGAAACGCGTAAGCTTATAGATCCTTATTCCTTTTTTTTAATCTTTTTTGCTGTTTTTCACTATGTTTTTAATTGTACAGTAAAAGTTATGTTTATAATTTTCTTATTTATCGGTGCTGGAGCCCTGTAGTCATGGACCCTTCTTCCACAAATGACAGACTGCAACAGTGGCCACTAAACTAGCCAATAAGCAGTACAAAGCGGAATAAAAAATGTCTCCACCTTGAAAACGGAGAGGATTTTTGAGAAGAGTTAAACTTCAAAGTTCCTTGTTTTTACAAGTGCTTTGCAATTTTATTCTTGTGTGATGTGGCTCCAACAGGCAGGCCCTCCTGGAATTTGGAGTTTTGAAACTATTGGAGAAGGATGGCATTATTTTGGTTGTTCCATTCCCCCTCCAGTTAGAGGCAGTTTAGATTGATTTCAAGATTGATTGTAGTCATGTTTCAGACAAGCTTTTATCTCCAGGCTACAGAAGTGCGTGAGGCATGGCCAAGAGAAACCCAACAATTATCTGCGCATCAATATAAAGCAACATGCAACTCAATAAATTATTTCACCCACTCCATACACATTCTTGTTTCAAGAAAAAAATAAGTTAAAAAGCTTTGTAAAGCAATTACAGTTGATGGTGACATTATTGCAGAAGTTCTCAGCACAGCAGGTTGTCGTCACTCTCACACGGAATTCCTTTGTGGTCAGAGTCGCCGGATGACTGCAGTTATAGATGCTTCCACAGGATTTCTCCAAGACCGCGCTCTTAATTTCTCCTAAAAAAGAACACAGTAAAAGGAAAACACCCATCAGGTTTATTCAGATTATCTATTGTTTACATGTGAGTTTTCATTCATTCCTTTGAAACCAGATTATTTTTATCAAAGAATATTGTGGCACCCCAGGAGTCCGGATGCCACAGTGGCAATGCCTCCCTCAAAGGGGGTGATGCCATGCCTGGAAGCAAGAAGGGATTCCCTTAACAGGTAACACTGGCATACAACACCTTTTCTGACTCCAGGCCAGAAGGGGGAGCTCTAAACTCAGTTTCAGGGGCACTTCCCTGATAAGTTCTGGTCTGGAGGCAGGGTTAGTCAGTTAGTGTGAGACAGTGAAGGAGGAGGAAGCAAGTGAGGAGAAGCTGGGGATAGGAGCTACGACTAAGCTCACCCCAGGACTGAGTGCAACAGACTGGACACTGGAGTCCGTGGTTGTGTGGGAACTGCATGTCCCGCAACTGAATCTGGAGAACAGGAGATTGCAGGTTTCCTGTCCACATCTAACACCCGAATGCACAGCAGCAACTAGAGAGCCCGGAATCACCACGAGAGAGTGACATCAGGAAAAGGCTCAAGCTGCCTGCCATACGGGTAGTGTTCCACCAAAAGGACAGACTGAGAGAGGGACTTGAAAAGAGCTTAATGCAGCAAGAACCTAAAGAACAGCACAGTAGGGAGGCTTCCATCCCCACCTGGCTAGGGCAATTCTGTACTGCTTCCAGGCTGCCCGGATTTCCAATACCACCTGTACCTCTGCTCCGGACTGCACCTACAATTAAAGTAAAGGAACTACAGTCTCTGTGTCTTCCAATTTATCTGCTGCGTCAGTTGCCCTGCACCACAACCACCATCATCTTTATCCGCATTACATCTGCCCTGGGATTAGCTCTACATGTGGAGAGCTATAACAACTCTGCTGCATCACCATCTGCCCCAGAGGATGTGAACTGCAGAGTCAACTAACATCTCTTACTTGCCGAATACCACAGGTGGCATCACGAACAATAACTTTTACAAAAGGTAGCATATGATCCAACATCTTCTACTCTATAACTCTCAGACAACAAATATGGCATAATAAAGAGTGAAGGCAATCATTAGAAATGACTGAAGCCATAAATGACGTATAATTTTCAAAAGACAACCATTTTCATCTCTCTATTAGAACTAAAATGGCCATTACCACCCTATATAACATACATATATTGTTGGCTTAACTCCATAATAGGTTTAACAATGTATTTTTTATAGGAATATGTTAATTTTTTAGTAAATATTAAAAGATCTAAGTCGATTTGTACTGTAACCTGATATTAAGATCCTAGTCACCTCTATCATCTTCGAGAGTGGTCTCGGTGAGGGTCACCATACAACGACTTTGTGGAGATTTACAGAGCTCATGATGGCCGGAACAACTGTTTGTGTTGATTGCGTAGCATACTTCACACTCCAGGGCAGAACCTGAGCGGGAAAGAAAAATCACATCTCAGTAAAGTACAAAATGGATTGGGCCATGTAGAAGGCAAATGACTTGGTATTGATTGGTATTTATGACCTGTCGAACAATCAGGACACATTACGACCAGTCTAATGAACATGAACATGACCCCAAAATATTCTCTGAGCTAATTTCCAATTTTTCTGTATAATTTTTCACCCTGACTTCATTATCATGCATTTTGTATTGTGTTTTAAGCTTTTTAGCTTCCAAGTGACTGGTAAAAGTTTAGAAATCTTTCATTTCCAGGTAGCTCCAGTAGCCAGGACTTTTGTGCCTCCAGACTGATTAGAACTTCTAGGGCCTTTTTATGCAAAGAAGAAGATGAAAGTCTGATTGTAGACCTAGTTGAAGTTCTCCAATCAATCAGCACTAAGAAATATTTTGGACATTTCTAAAAGTTTATGGAACTGACGGTCCCTCAATCTACAACGGTCAATAAACCCAAGTACAGCTTTTCAACAAGACTTTAATACATAGTTGTTGTTATTCTGAGGTAATCTATGACATTTTTCACTCTCTGGCTAAAGGTCTGCCCAGTGGAATGGTTGAATAATTTTGTACATCTCCTAAAAAAAATGTACATAGGTTAAAAAAAAATAAGTCCATTAAATTCAACCTTTCTCAATCAATTTTCTCTTAGGTCAGGGAAAAATACTTTGTTATTTTGAGTCCACATTTGAATGTTTTACTTTCTGGGTAAAGGTCTCTCCAGTAACATGGATGAATAATTTTGTAAATCTCTTACAAAGTTATATACTGTAGGTTAAAAAAAATCATAGGTCCGTCAAGGTCAACCTTTCATGATCAATATTCTCTTAGGTCAGGGACAGATATCTCCAGGTTACTGAATAATTTGTGTTTCAAAATAAATAGATTATAAAATGTCTATGCTTTCTGGATAATTTCAGTTTGTGGTTTTTGGAAAAACATTGTTTTTTAGAAGAGAATAAAGAAAATAAACCTTTCAGGAGAATGTTGTCAACTGGGCTTTCAGGAAGGTAACTCTTTTATAGAATGTTTCGAACAATACGACAGCACAACCCCGGAATTTATGGCAAAACAGAAAGTTAATCTAGGATTATTAAAACCTGCTTGAGCTGTCGATGACTCGCTGGGTTGTAAGGCACCATAGAATGGCCCAACCTTGTGGCTGTGGCACTGAGTCACTTCTCACAGGCAAGCCGTGAGTCAGGGTAGTCAAGAAGTTCAAGGTTAAGAGCCAGGAGGGTATATCATAAACAGAGGGAAGAGACAAAGTCATAGTCAGGGCACTGTCTTTTCCATGGTTAGAGTGCGTCAAGGCAAAAAGGGTAACACAAACCAGTAGTCCATTGGCAAATCCAGGGCCTGACAACAAAAGATAAGAATGTCTAAATTCAGAGGACAAAGCACAGAGAAAACACCACATGGAGCTGAAAGCTACAACTGGCAGCTATCTGCGACTGAGTAAAATAGCTGAGTAATCACTAAGAACAGGAAACACCTTTAGTAAGCTCAGCACCTCCTAGTCTCAGGACGGCTGAGCTGTTAATCAAATATGGACAGCTCAGCATTAGGGATGAGTGGACCTGTTGAAGTTTGTTTTCTGGTACCCAACTAAACTTTAGTCCTACATTCGGTTCGGGTACCCAAACTTTAATCTGAACCTGAACCCGTTGAAATCAATGGGGACCCGAATCTCTCTCTCTTTGTATCTCTCCTCATACTCCCAAACTGTAAAACAGACTTCCAGGAGAAGTCCTATATGAACTCCAAATTTTACAGTTTGGGTTCGCTCATCTCTACTCAGCACCTCCCTGCACTAGATTGGATGACCGATTTGTCTAAAATAATACTGACAGCTCAGCACAACTCTGTACAAGACTGGAAGACTAAACAGTCATTCTCTGCGTCCAAAAGACACAGGGCGTGGAATAAAGACAGTGGCATCTTAGAAGAGATTATTGTTCTTACATGGTTGCCTA
The DNA here is from genome assembly GCF_051348905.1 of Ranitomeya variabilis. Lineage (NCBI taxonomy): Eukaryota > Metazoa > Chordata > Amphibia > Anura > Dendrobatidae > Ranitomeya > Ranitomeya variabilis. The sequence goes on from NC_135235.1 coordinate 226,280,598, forward strand.
ATGACCTTCAGGAGTACAAGGGCAGATGGTTGTGGTTGGGCAGCATGGATGCTCAGTGGTTAGCACTGTTTCTTTGCAGCACTGGGGTCTTAAGTTCAAATCCCACCAAGGACAACATCTGCAAGGAGTTTGCATGTTCTCCGCATGTTTTTGTGGGTTTTCTCCTGGTTCTCTGGTTTTTACCCACACTCTAAGGTAAACAATGATAATGTAATGTATTGTAGAACATGATGATGATGTTAGATCAGAAAACATATTAAATAGGATAAATTGGCCTATATATTATAAAGGTGCTCAAGGGCAAGATTCACTAAAAACCTGAGAAATCTGAAACTTGTTCAAAGTTTCAACATAGCTGTTAAGCAATGGATCTGTAACAATAAGAGCTGGATCATATCAAATGAACATAAAAAAATATTTGGACTTCATCTGTCACAATCCTAGCAAATTTTAACATCTTCTCTATTATTTTTTTTTCTTGTAACAAAAAAAGAAGAAAAATCACAAAATTCTTGGCAAAGTAAACAGTGGATCCTTGCCAGGCTGCGGACACGTGCTACGATTTCCCGTGTGTTTGGCATGGCCGACAGTCAGGAAAGGAGTCAGCAATTTAGTTGGCATGTGCCAAGAGCAAAATGTTTCCACATGTTTTCTCTGAGCGACACGAACACAATATTGAACCATACATTGGTGAAAATGAATAAAACTGCAAGTCTGGGGACGAGCAGTCAGTCACGTAGTGCAGATCTGAATTACAGTCACTTAACGAGCTTTGATGTTCATTGCCACAAAATAACGAAGATGTGATCCAGCAACCGAAAGGGAGACCAGAGGGAAAACTTCTTGCCAGTTAGTTGGTCTACAAATTGCATTATCATTAACCTAAAGGATCTTCTGCTAAAGTTGTAAATCATTTATTACACTTGATTGTCGTTTGGTGGAAGGAAAGGGACAACCACTAGATACGGATATGTATTACACCTAAACTACAATTTGAGCCTAAACCTATTTATCATTTATTTATTATCTTTATGGGCTATATATCTAATAGCCGTATCTAGTGGTTATAGGGCTATTGTTAGGGAGAGCCCTCGTTGAGTGGGGGCGCCACTTCCGCTGTACAGTAGGGTGCCAACCTCCACAGCTAGGTAGGTTGCTACAGAACAGGGATCAGTTCTAGTCAGTCTATGTGTGTTTTTGCACTGTATGTTTGCACCTTAAGTAACGCCATCACTCTACCTCACATTGTCTATGAAATGCTCCATCAAGCAATTATCATCTTTTTCTACTTTTCTGCCACGTGAGACTGGGGTGTAGTTGGATCACTTTTCCCAGTAAATTGTGTAGGAGTAATAGGATCAGCCGTCGAGGAGCGGGGGCGCCTCTCTCGTAATTGAATAGGGTGCCAACCTCTGCTGTTTAGGCTGGGTATATCAGTGTCCACAGTGTGAGGGACAGTTGTAGTGAGCACGGTTGTATGTACTTTTTGCTGTGTGGTTAAAGATTTTAATAATTGTTAAATAAAATTAAATTTTATCTATTATTATCCTTCTGGATATAAGGTTCTTGCTACTTTAGAATTTGACCCCATCCAGGCATTGGATCACACAACCATAGATCCTCCTTTAGAAATCAGATGCTTTTTATCCTCTTTCACATCTTTTGTAGAGTAAAAAGAAAATGGTTCCCCTCTTCCTTTTTTTTACCAAAAATATGATGATTTTATAGAAAGGACAAGTGTCGACAGTTGTAATTAGTGATAGGCAAAGACATTGGACAACTACGCTCTTCGAAAAAGTATTGGGATCCAGAGCTATGACACAACCTGTAGGACTCAATGGAACTAATCTTCCTCCACTGGAAGAGCATCTGTAATAAGCAAATAATGCAATGTTTATATCTGGTTTTATATTAAATGTAATTTTTAAATATCATTTAAATTACTTTTCTTATTTATTATTTAACTATTTGTGTTTGAAAAAAAAACAAAAAAAAAACCTTGCAATTTTCACACTGGCCACTAGGGGTATTCTAGACTCATATTTTATTTTGTTTCTGGAAATCCACATGGACATTAGCGGCAACAGACCCGCGTAGACTATATATTTTATATTGAGGCATCTAATGAGCATGTGCAAAGGTCATTGTGAAGAGGGAGGGGAATAGGGTCAGCAGTGGCATCACCCATTTGTGATTGGTTTGGTGGATATTGCTACATTATTCATGTATATAGGTGTTACCTGACATTGTACATGAGTGAGAGAAGGTGAGCTGTGACATCACCTATTGTGAATGGTGGATCCTTTGTTATCTACTGTATATAGAGGTGTTATCAGTCATTGTACAGGAAGAGGAGGTGAGCTGTGACATCTATTGTGAATGGTGGATCCTGTGTTACCTACTGTATATAGAGGTGTTATCAGTCATTGTACTGGAGGAGGAGGTGAGCTGTGACATCACCTATTGTGAATGGTGGATCCTGTGTTATTTACTGCATATAGAGGTGTTATCAGTCATTGTACAGGAGGAGGTGAGCTGTGATATCACCTATTGTGAATGGTGGGTCCTCTGTTATCTACTGTATATAGAGGTGTTATCAGTCATTGTACAGGAGGAGGAGGTGAGCTGTGACATCACCTTTTGTGAATGGATAATCCTGTGTTATCTACTGTATATAAAGGCATTAGCAGTCATTGTACAGGAGGAGGAGGTGAGCTGTGATATCACCTATTGTGAATGGTGGATCCTGTGTTATCTACTGTATATAGAGATTTTATCAGTCATTGTACAGGAGGAGGAGGTGAACTGTGATATACCCTATTGTGAATGGTGGATCCTGTGTTATCTACTGTATATATAGGTTATCAGTCATTGTACAGGAGGAGGAGGAGGTGAGCTGTGACATCACCTATTGTGATTGGTGGATCCTGTGTTACCTACTGGTTCATGCAGCTTTACATGAACACCCGAGCCTTACACTATGGCTGGTCCAAATAACTAAAGCAATTGTTACCATCCACCTCTCCTGTCTCCCCTTTTCCTCATAGTTTGTAAGCTTGCGAGTAGGGCCCTCATTCCTACTGGTATCTGTTTTGAACTGTGATTTCTGTTATGCTGTAATGTTTATTGTCTGTACAAGTCCCCTCTATAAATTGTAAAGCGCTGCGGAATATGTTGGCGCTATATAAAGAAAAATTATTATTATAATTATTATTACTGTATGTAGAGGTGTTATCAGTCATTGTACAGGAGGAGGAGGTGAGCTTTGACATCACCTATTGTGAATGGTGGATCCTGTGTTATCTACTTTATAAAGTGGGGAACAAAAGTATTTAGTCAGCAACAATTGTGCAAATTATTCCACTTAAAAAGATGAGAGAGGCCTGTAGTTGACATCATAGGTAAACCACAACTATGAGAGTCAAAATGAGAAATCAAATCGAGAAAATCACCTTGTCTGATTTGGAAAGATTTATTTTGGAAATTATGGTGGAAAATAAGTATTTGGACATTAACAAAAGTTCATCTCAATATTTTGTTATATATTCTTTGTTGACAATGACAGAGGTCAAACGTTTTCTGTAAGTTTTCACATGGTTGGCACACACTGTTGTTGGTATATTGGCCCATTCCTCCATGCAGATGTCCTCTAGAGCAGTGATGTTTTGTGCCTGTCGCTGGGCAACACTGACTTTCAACTCCTTCTAAAGGTTTTCTTTGGGGTTGACATCTGGAGACTGGCTAGGCCACTCCAGGAGTTTATATGCTTCTTACGAAGCCACTCCTTCGTTGCTCTATGCTACTGTCCCTCCATGAGTTGAGCATAACCAGCACTTTCCTACTCTCCCTCCACCAGGTGAGCATAACCAGCACTCTCCTACTCTTCCTCCACCAAGTGAGAGTAACCAGCACTTTCCTACTCTCCTTCCTCCATGTGAGCATAGCCAGCACTCTCCTACTCTCCCTCAACCAGATGAGCATAATCAGCATTCTTCTACTCACCCTCCACCAGGTGAGCATATCCAGCACTCTCCCTCCACCAAGTGAGAGTAACCAGCATTCTAATACTCTCCCTACACCAGGTGAGCATATCCAGCACTCTCCCACTCTCCCTGCACCATTTTAGCATAACCAGCACTCTCCTACTTTCTCCACCAAGTGAGCATAACCAGAACTTTCCTACTCTTCCTCCACCAGATAAGCATAACCAGCACTCTCCTACTCTCTCTCCATCAGGTGAGCGTAACCACCATTATCCTACTCTGCCTCCACCAGATGAGTGCCACCATCATTCTCTTACTCTCCCTCCACCAGGTGAGTACAACCAGCATTCTCCTACTCTCCTTCCACCAGATGAGCGTAACCAGCACTTTCCTACTCTCCCTCCTCCAGCTGCGTGTAACGAGCACTCTCCTACTCTCCCTCCACCAGATGAGCATAACCAGAACTTTCCTACTCTTCCTCCACCAGATGAGCATAACCAGCACTCTCCTACTCTCCCTCCACCAGATGAGCATAACCAGCACTCTCCTACTCTCCCTCCTCCATGGGAGCATAACCAGCACTCTCCTACTCTCTCCACCAGGTGAGCATAACCAGAACTTTCCTACTCTTCCTCCACCAGATGAGCATAACCAGCACTCTCTTACTCTCCCTCCATCAGGTGAGCGTAACCACCACTCCTACTCTGCTTCCGCTGGATGAGTGCCACCATCACTCTCTTACTCTCCTTCCACCAGGTGAGTGCAAAAGCGTTCTCCTACTCTCCCTCCACCAGATGAGCATAACCAGCAATCTCCTACTCTCCATCCACCAGGTGAGCATAACCAGCACTCTCCTACTCTCCCTTCAGCAGGTAAATGTAACTAGCACTCTCCTACTCTCCCTCCACCAAGTGAGTGTAACCCGCACTCTCCTACTCTCCCTCCACCAGGTGAACGCAACCAGCACTCTACTACTCTCATTCCACCAGATGAGCATAACCAGCACTCTCCTGCTCTCCCTCCAAAAGGTGAGCCTAACCAGCATTCTCCTACTCTCCCTCCTTAGCTTATCACCCTCTTGTGCATTGTTTACCATGCCTACATGTACACATTAATATAATAATAATGGAAAAATACATTTAACACAATATCCTGTTTAAACAATATGTTATTTTTCAAGATTCTTTCCCTTTAATAGTCCAAAAAATATTTTTTGCATACATTGCTTCCTCCAGTTCTTAGATAATCTCTTGTGCTTTATAAAAGTTTCCATAGTTGTAGTAGAAGCAAAATTACATCAAAATCCTTTAATCCCTGCACATATGGGATGTTAATTAGTTTGCTGGAGTCAATGAGGATGAAGCCACTCAGGATAAGAGTTGTAAGTAACGATGACCAAAACCCACCTGATCTGGATCAGCTAACGGTGTCAATGGCTGTCTTCCTTTTTGCAACCCATATCCAGTGATGATTGGTATACTTACGCCAGCCTTATTGACATACTTGACATGCACCAAAAATGTAAGAACCCTCTTGAGCTTGAAACACATTGTTTTTTTATAGAGCCTGTTTACTACAACTTTTTGAAAGGTATGCGTACTTTTTCACTTTTTTAAAGGAGTGAATAGAATTTGAAGTTTTTCTTATATGTGCTGGAAACTGGATCCTTTACCTTTCTTGGACATATTTACCAAAAATGTAAGACAACAATTCACTTCATTGGTCAAGTCACACTGGATTGATTTTGGGCATTCCGTTGACTTTTCTCCTCAAGTGCTCCATTTCCTTGACTCTAACAAGGTAATTAATAAATTACACATCCTGTGATTGCAATGCTTTATCAATAAGTTCCTTCTTCTACTTGTGTAAGCAAAGAAGTATTTTGAAAGTTAGTTTCGAGAGAAAAAACTTTCCATGAATGTTCCTTTTAAAGATTTTGGCACTAGCTGGTTAATCAGCTAAGTTATGTGATGTCATTACATTAAGAATGTTAATTTCTTAAGTCCAGGAAGGTTGCGCACTCCAGTCTCCAGTCTAAGTTCATGACTGTATGTGCTCAGTTATAGAGTACATTTAGAGCTTTCCTTACAAGACTATAAAACGAGGTCATTCAGATTTTCCCGGTAGCTGATGCAAAGATTTTTCTTATAGTGTAGCAACTAACTGGGGAAAATAGGTAACACCGTAAAAACTGCAACTGACCCTGCCAATTCCTGTACAGACTAGAGCTCCTAACCCCACAGTCCCTAGTGTTTGCTGAGTAAGCTGAGATAGCCCTAACCAGAGACTAGACATGACAAATCTGACCTATGCAGCCTGAAAGATCTTTGACTGCTACACATTCTTCCTAAGGAACTGGATTGCAGAGCAGAGTGTAAATTACCTACAGAATGGAAAGTGTGCTGAAATAGAAAGATCTCAGAGTGAGTAAACAAAACCACAAAATACAAAATAAAGGATTAAGTACATACCATTAAAAAATATGCTGCCTACTTCCTAAAAACACATTAAAGAGGGAGAAAGAGGTGTAGAGTTAGCTCACCGTGAAAATTGCAGCAAGACCAGCTCGTATACTCGCCCGAAGCCGCCCTGGGACTGGCTGGATAGAAAAGCAAAGAACAAGGAATTCCAGAGAGGCAACAGGTATGTGGGAAATAAAATCCACAATTTATTGGGTACTTTCAAACAGTGGCAGTTCCCCCAGTAGCATATGACGTACGCGTTTTGGCTTACAAAGTCTTACTCTTGGTAAGGCTTTGTAAGCCGAAACGCATAGGTCATAAGCTAATGGAGAAGCTGCCACTGTTTTAAAGTACCTAAGAAATTATGGATTTTATCTCTCACATACCTGCTGCCTCTCTGGAATTCCTTTTTCTCTGCTCCCTAAAAAGGTACAGAAGATAGGTGCAAAGAGATAAACTCTAGCTGGTCTTTCACTGACTGGCTTAAGTTACAGCCATATGTATGTACATCTAAATGAGACTATCACCAGCAGGAAACACCAGCGGGGGAAAGTATATAAAGACGCACCCGAAAGGTGATTGGGCAGACGAATGAGTAAATGAAAACACCTACCCTAAAAAGACTGAAACAAGGGTAACAGAAACTAGACACCTGTAGAAAAGGTGTATCTGCTGTGGTTCGGGGGACAGAGAAGTCGAGCACAAATAATAGGTTCAAAGGTTTGAACCCAGATGCATGGCAATCGCTAACTGTGGTCTATTGAATAGTCTCGATTAGGGTTGAGCGAAACGGATCGGACATTTTCAAAAATCGCCGACTTTCGGCAAAGTCGGGTTTCGTGAAACCCGACCCGATCCCGGCGTGGGATCGGCCATGCTGTCGGCGATCTTTGTGCCAAAGTCGCGTTTCGTATGACGCTTTCAGCGCCATTTCTCAGCCAATGAAGGTGGACGCAGAGTGTGGGCAGCGTGATGACATAGGTCTCGGTCCCCACCATCTGAGAGAAGGGCAGGACAGTGATTGGCTTTCTTTCTGAAGCATCACAGGGGCTATAAAGGGGCGTGCACGCCGACCACCATCTTACTTCTGCCGATCGTTGCATAGGGAGAGGTTGATGCAGCTTTGTCAGAAGCAGGGATATTGTTAGGGAGGAAAGATTAACCCCCAAACTGCTTGTGCTGTAGCGATTTCCACTGTCCAACACCACCTTTTCTTTGCAGGGACAGTGGAGGCTAGATTTCTGTGCATCAGCTCTGTAGCTTATAAGGCTCCCTGATAGCTGCATTGCTGTTTGTACGCCGCTGTGCAAACCAACTGCTTTTTTAAAAGCAAAAGTCCTGTTGCTCCTTTCTGCACAGTTCTATTGTTTATTTGTCCCCACTTTTGTGTGCAGCAGTCCTTTTTATTGCTGGCTGCCATACCTGTCCTGAGATCATTGTAGGGAGATTGTTATTGTAGTATGGTCCCTTTTTTATATATATATATCTTCCAGCCACTTTCTGCCACTTATACTGTGTAGTGTAATACAGTGGGCCTGAATTTTGCTGCAGTGTTCCACACATAAAAAGGGAAATTAACCCCTTCACCCCCGGAGCTTTTTCCGTTTTTTTTTTCGTTTTCGGTTTTTGCTCCTCTCCTTCCCAGAGCCATAACTTTTTTATTTTTCTGTCAATATGGCCAAGTGAGGGCTTATTTTTTGCGGGACGAGATGTACTTTTGAACGATATCATTGGTTTTACCATGCCGTGTAACAGAAAACGGGAAAAAAATTCCAAGTGTGATGAAATTGCAAAAAAGTGCAATCTCACACTTGTTTTTTGTTTGGCTTTTTTGCTAGGTTCACCAAATGCTAAAACTAACCCACCATTATGATTCTCCAGGTCATTCCAAGTTCATAGACACCAAACATGTCTAGGTTATTTTTTATCTAAGTGGTGAAAAAAAATTCCAAACTTTGCTAAAAAAAAATAAAAAAATTGCGCGATTTTCCGATACCCGTAGCGTCTCCAATTTTCGTGATCTGTGGTAGGTTGAGGGCTTATTTTTTGCGTGCCCAGCTGGCGTTTTTATTGATACCATTTTGGTGCAGATACGTTTTTTTGATCGCCAGTTATTACATTTTAATGCAATGTCGCGGCGACCAAAAAAACGTAATTTTGGCGTTTTTTTTTTTTTTTCTCGCTACGCCATTTAGAGATCAGGTTAATCCTTTGGTTTTTTTGATAGATCGGGCAATTCTGAACGCAGTAATACCAAATATGTGTAGGTTTGATTTTTTTTAATTGTTTTATTTTGATTGGGGCGAAAGGAGGGTGATTTGAACTTTTATATTTTTTTATTTTTTTTATATTTTTAAACACTTTTTTTTAAATTTTGGCATGCTTCAATTGCCTCCATAGGAGGCTAGAAGCATGCACTACACAATCGCCTCTGCTACATAGAGGTGAAGTACAGATCACCTCTATGTAGTAGAAATGGTGGTGTACTTTGAACGCCGACCACAGGGTGGCGCTCAAAGCAATCGGCCATCAACAACCATAGAGGTCTCAAGGAGACCTCTGGTTGTTATGGCAATGCACCGCTGACCCCGATCATGTGACGGGGTCAGCGGTGCGAGCACTCCCGGCCACGCGGCCGGGAGCGCTAGTTAAATGCCGCTGTCAGCGCTTGACGGCAGCATTTAAATAGTTAATGGGCATGGGCAGATCGCGATTCCACTCGCGCTCATTGCGCGCACATGTCAGCTGTACAAAACAGCTGACATGTCGCGGCTTTGAGGTGGGTTCACCGCCGGAGCCCACCTCAAAGCGGGGGATCTGCCAGCTGACGTACTATTCCGTCAGCTGGCAGAAAGGGGTTAATATTGCCACTAAGTGCATCTGCGTCAGTTCTGTTTGGCGTATATCTGCCAGCCACTTTCTGCCACTTATACCGTGTAGTGTAATACAGTGGGCCTGTTTTGTTTTTTGCTGCAGTGTCCCACACATAAAAAGGGAGATTAATATTGCCACTAAGTGCATCTGCATCAGTTCTGTTTGGCATATATCTGCCAGCCACTTTCTGCCACTTATACTGTATAGTGCAATACAGTGGGCCTGAATTTTGCAGCAGTGTCCCACACATAAAAAGGGAGATTTATATTGCCACTAAGTGCATCTGCGTCAGTTCTGTTTGGTGTATATCTGCCAGCCACTTTCTGCCACTTATACCGTGTAGTGTAATACAGTGGGCCTGTTTTGTTTTTTGCTGCAGTGTCCCACACATAAAAAGGGAGATTAATATTGCCACTAAGTGCATCTGCGTCAGTTCTGTGTGGCGTATATCTGCCAGCCACTTTCTGCCACTTATACCGTGTAGTGTAATACAGTGGGCCTGAATTTTGCAGCAGTGTCCCACACATAAAAAGGGAGATTTATATTGCCACTAAGTGCATCTGCGTCAGTTCTGTTTTGCGTATATCTGCCAGCCATTTTATGCCATGTACACTGTGTAGTGTAATACAGTGGGTCTGATTTTTTGCAGCAGTCTCCCACACATATAGAAAGGGAGATTTAAATTCACAACAAGTTTACATACACCTTCTAACTTGTTTTACAGTACCATATAACAGTTGTTAGTTTGGTTACATTTTCCCAAGAATGAGGAAGTCTGGTGGAAGAGGTCGTGGCCATGGTGGTCATTGCCAGCTGGTAATGATGGTGGTGGTGGAGCATCTGGTGGTAGTGGGAAAAGCAAAATAGCACCTAAGGCTCGAGTTGTTGAGTCAGCGTCATCGTCTGGCTACACAAGGCCTCGAACGCTCCCTTTTCTGGGAGTAGGAAAACCGCTTTTAAAGCCGGAGCAGCAGGAAAAAGTTTTGGCTTTCCTTGCTGACTCTAGCTCTTTCGCCTCCTCTTCGGAAAGTGCAAAATTTAAAAGCAGCGCGTCATCAGTGGATGCTCCCGGTCAGGAACAAGTCGCTTCCTTGTGTCCTTCACCCAGAACAACAGTGAAGGATGCATCAGGCGACACAACAGGTTACTCCATGGAGCTCTTTACAGATACCGTGCCTGGGTTAGAAAGGCAAATTGTTAACAGGCCATTACAAGATGAATCGGACATGGAGTGCACATATGCACAGCCACAGCTAGATTATTATGCTGTTCCATTGACTCAGATCACAACATTGCCCTCGCAGTGTACTGAGCCAGAATCTGACCCTGATGAGACTATGGTGCCCCGTCCCGAATGCTATAGCACCTTACATGGTGACACAGAGGAAGGTGCACAGGACATTGAAGAGGAGGTGATAGATGACCCAGTTGTTGACCCCGATTGGCAGCCATTGGGGGAACAGGGTGCCGCTGGCAGTAGCTCTGAAGTGGAGGAGTATGAGCCGCAGCAGGCATCAACATCGCAACAGCTTTCATCTGGCAGGCCCGTATCTGGCCCAAACGGTGTGTCAAAATCAAAAACAGTTTTAGGACAGCGTGGTCATCCGGTGAAAGTAGCACAGCGTGCAATGCCTGAAAAGGTATTCGACAGTAGGAAGAGTGCAGTCTGGCAATTTTTTAACCAAGATCCGAATGATCAGTGCAAAGTTATCTGTAAGAAATGCTCAAGGATCTTTAGCAGAGGGCAGAATGTCAAAAATTTAAATATGACGTGCATGCGTAGACACTTAACCAGCATGCACTTGCAAGCCTAAACTAACTACCAAACGTCCCGTAACGTAGGTGCACCCACTCAGAATGAAGGTAGTCAGCAACGCTACATTGCTTCCCTCACTGTAAGCTCACCATTTAGAACACCACCTGCAGCAAATGTGGAGGTATCGTCGCAAGGCCAAAGCAGTCAGGGAATCACCAGATTGTTGGTAGGAAACACTGTATGTAGGCCAACAGCAAGAATACCCTCACCAACCCTCTGTCAACCTGCCATGTCCACCACCACCCCCGCTAGTTCCACCATATGCAGCTCTCCAGTCCAGCTCACCCTACAAGAGACTCTTGGTAGGAAAAGGAAGTATGCATCCTCTCATCCGCGTACACAGGGTTTGAACGCCCACATTGCTAGACAAATCTCGTTAGAGATGATGCCCTACTGGTTGGTTGAAAGCGAAGATTTCAAAGCCCTGATGGCCTACGCAGTACCACACTATGACCTACCCAGTCAACACTTCTTTGCGAGAAAAGCCATCCCAGCCCTTCACCAGCATGTCAAAGACCGCATTGTCCATGCACTGAGGCAGTCAGTCAGTAGAAAGGTGCACCTCACAACAGATGCATGGACCAGTAGGCATGGCCAGGGACATTACGTGTCCATCACGGCACACTGGGTTAATGTGGTGAATGCAGGGTCCACAGGGGACAGCCATAGTGGGGCAGTTTTGCCTAGCCCACGGTATAGAAAACAGTTGGCTGTAGGCGTTCGCCACCCCTCCTCCTCCTCCAGCAGAAGCGAAAGCTCGTCCACAGAGCGCAGTCGCACGACCACTCCATCCGCAGCTGCCAGTGTTGCACACGAGGTGTCCCATTATGGAACAGCTAGTGGTAAGCGTCAGCAGGCTATGTTGGAAATGAAGTGTTTGGGTGACAACAGACACACCGCGGAAGTTCTGACCGAGTTCTTGCAGCAAGAAACTCAGTCCTGGCTGGGCAGTGTACATCTTGAGGCAGGCAAGGTAGTCAGTGATAACGGAAGGAATTTTATGGCTGCCATAGCCCTTTCAGAACTGAAACACATACCTTGCATGGCTCACACCTTGAACCTGGTGGTGCAGTGCTTCCTGAAAAGTTATCCGGGGTTACCAGCCCTGCTCCTGAAGGTGCGAAGACTTTGCTTGCACATCCGCCGGTCGCCCGTACACTCCAGCCGTATGCAGAGCCATCAGCGATCGCTGAAGCTTCCCTAGCACCGACTAATAATCGACGTTGCAACAAGGTGGAACTTCACACTGCACATGCTTCAGAGGCTGTGCGAACAGAGGCGTGCTGTAATGTATTTGTGGGAGGATACAAATACACGGGCAGGCAGTTGGATGGCAGACATGGAGTTGTCAGGTGTGCAGTGGTCGAAGCTACAAGACCTCTGTCAAGTCCTTCAGTGCTTTGAGGAATGCACACGGCTGGTAAGTGCAGACGATGCCATCATAAGCATGAGCATCCCACTAATGCGTCTGCTAATGCAAAGTTTGACGCACATTAAGGAGCAGGCTTCTGCAGCCAAGGATGAGGGAAGCCTTGATGACAGTCAGCCATTGTCTGCTCAGTGCTCCTCAACCCAGCACAAGCAGTGATTTGACACCTGGAACATTGGCCCACATGGCTGATTATGCCTTGCGTATCCTAAAAAGGGACCCCCGCATTATCAAAATGATGACCGATGACGATTACTGGTTGTCCTGCCTCCTGGATCCACGCTATAAAGGGAAATTGCAAAATATCATGCCACATGAGAACCTTGAACAAATATTGGCTATCAAACAAGCAACTCTTGTAGACCGTTTGGTTCAGACATTCCCATGACACAGCGGTGGTGATGGTTCTCACACGAGCTGCAGGGGGCAACATGGCAGAGGTGTTAGAGGTGCACAAATCAGAAGTGGCGTTGGACAGAGGGGTTTTATGACCAGGTTGTGGAGTGATTTTGCAATGACCGCAGACATGACAGGTACTGCTGCATCAATTCAAAGTGACAGGAGACAACATTTGTCCAGTATGGTTACGAACTATTTTTCCTCCCTTATCGATGTTCTCCCTCACACGTCATTCCCTTTTGATTACTGGGCATCTAAAATAGACACCTGGCCTGAATTGGCAGAATATGCTTTACAGGAGCTTGCTTGCTAGTGTGCTATCAGAAAGAGTATTCAGTGCTGCTGGTTCAATACTGACCGAAAAAAGGACTCGTCTGTAGTGTTGAGCAATACCGTCCGATACTTGAAAGTATCGGTATCGGATAGTATCGGCCAATACCCGAAAAGTATCGGATATCGCCGATACCGATACCCGATACCAATACAAGTCAATGGGACACCAAGTATCGGAAGGTATCCTGTATGGTTCCCAGGGTTTGAAGGAGAGGAAACTCCCCTTCAGGCCCTGGGATCCATATTAATGTGTAAAATAAAGAATAAAAATAAAAAATATTGATATACTCATCCTCTGACGCGCCCTGGTTGTAACCGCCAGCCTCCGTTCATAAGAATGAGCGCTTAAAAGTCCTCAGATGATGTCGTGGCCTGTGATTGGCCGCGGAGCGGTCACGTGACCGCCACGCGACCAATCACAAGCCGCGACGTCATCTAAGGTCTTTCAAGCGCTCATTCTTATGAACGGAGGCTGGCGGTTACAACCAGGGCGTGTCAGAGGGTGAGTATATCAATATTTTTTATTTTTATTCTTTATTTTACACATTAATATCGATCCCGATACCGATTCCCGATACCGATTCCCGATACCACAAAAGTATCGGATCTCGGTATCGGAATTCCGATACAGCAAATATCGGCCTATACCCGATACTTGCGGTATCGGAATGCTCAACACTACTCGTCTGGCTACCCAAAATGTTGATGATCTAACCTTCATTAAAATGAACCAATCATGGATTTCTAATTATTTTGCCCCACCTTCCCCTGCTGACACGTAGCTTTCCTGTAAAAAGGTCTTGCTTTTGGACTCCTCTTACTGACTGCTCCAATTCATCCATTTGCAGCTGCTGAATGTCCACCATAGGCCATTTTTACACCTCCCTAAATGGGCTGACTCCCCCCATGGGGCCGTGGTCACCACTTGGCGCAAGCACCCGTGTGAGTGCCGTTTGCCTGGACAGGTGGGTGTGCCCACTTTGGGCCGACGGCACTGGCACAGGGTCCCTCATAGTACAATGAAGTGTCTCTGGTGGTGGTGGTGCACACCCAACGTCAGACACACCGTCGTAATATGAGGGGCCCTGGGCCAGTACCGCCGCCCACGAGAGAGTGTTCCCCCCAGCTCAAACAGTGCTCTACCACTTGCAAAACTTACCTCTCACTGCTCCACCACTGTTTAGTCTGTGCTGTCAAATCCTTCAATGGCACTGCCAATACAAATATGTTGAAATGATAGATGATAGTAAAAATATACAGGGGCCCTTCCTTCCCTCCATTTAGACCTGTGAATACTGTGTGCGAACTACCACTGTCTGCTACTCAGCAGAGGAACCCACCCCTGTACCTAGCAGACATTTAGCCCACTTTACTATTTTGGCCAACTTACTGTGTCAGCCAGTTCTTCCAGTTGTCCTTCACTGAACAAAGCAGTGCCGCCAGTTTACTCCTGTTACCAGTTTACAGTTAACTGCATAGAGCCTACATTTTTATTTTAGTCCTAGTAAGTCTGCGCCACTCCTTGCAATCGTCCTCCGCTGACCAAATCAATGCTGCCTGTGTACCCCTGTAACCCATTTTAAACTGCATTGAGCCTACTTTTCTATTTTAGGCCTAGTAAGTCTGTGCCACTCCTTGCAATCGTCCTCCGCTGACCAAACCAATGCTGCCTGTGTACCCCTGTAACCTATTTTAAACTGCATTGAGCCTACTTTTCTATTTTAGGCCTAGTAAGTCTGCGCCACTCCTTGCAATCGTCCTCCGCTGACCAAACCTATGCTGCCTGTGTACCCCTGTAACCCATTTTAAACTGCATTGAGCCTACTTTTTTATTTTAGGCCTAGTAAGTCTACGCCACTGCTTGCATTCGTCCTCCACTGACCAAACCAATGCTTCCTGTGTACCCCTGTAACCCATTTTAAACTGCATTGAGCCTACTTTTTTATTTTAGGCCTAGTAAGTCTACGCCACTGCTTGCATTCGTCCTCCACTGACCAAGCCAATGCTGCCTGTGTACCCCTGTAACCCATTTTAAACTGCATTGAGCCTACTTTTCCATTTTAGGCCTAGTAAGTCTGCGCCACTCCTTGCAATCGTCCTCTACTGACCAAACCAATGCTGCCTGTGTACCCCTGTAACCCATTTTAAACTGCATTGAGCCTACTTTTTTATTTTAGGCCTACTACCTGTGTCTGTCTGCGCCACTCAATACAGCTGTTCTCCACTGAACAAAGCTGAGCTTCAATCTTCAGGCTTTCGGCCTATATTTTGAATATGAAACTGCATTTGGCCTACTAGTTTGGTTGGGCCTACTAACGGTGTCTGCCGCTGCTTGTTGTTCTCCACTGATCAAAGTTGAGCTTCAATTTTCAGGCTATATCAGATATTAAACTGCATTTGGCCTACTTGTTTGGTTGGGCCTACTAACGGTGTCTGCCGCTCCTTGCTTTTCTCCTCCACTGAACAAAGCTGAGCTTCAATTTTCAGGCTTTCGCCCTATAGGAAATTTTTAACTGTATTTGGCCTACTAGTTTGGTTGGGCCCTACTAACGAAGTCTGCCGCTCCTTGGAGTTCTCCTCCACTGAACAAAGCTGAGCTTCAATCTTTAGGCTTTCGGCCTATGTTTTGAATATGAAAGTGCATTTGGCCTACTAGCGGCCTACTAGCTTGGTTGGGCCTACTAACTGTGCCTGCCGCTCCTTGGTGTTCTCCTGTGCTTTTCTCCTGTGCTTCAATCTTCAGGCTTTCGGCCAATAGGAAATTTTAAACTACATTTGGCCTACTTGTTTGGTTGGGCCTACTAACGCTGTCTGCCGCTCCTTGGTGTTGTCCTCCACTGAACAAAGCTGAGCTTCAATCTTCAGGCTTTCGGCCTATAGGAAATTTTAAACTGCATTTGGCCTACTAGTTTGGTTGGGCCCTACTAATGGTGTCTGCCGCTGCTTGTTGTTGTCCTCCACTGAAAAAAACTAAGCTTCAATTTTCAGGCTTTCGGCCTAGATCAGATATTAAACTGCATTTGGCCTACTTGTTTGGTTGGGCCCTTGCTTTTCTCCTCCACTGAACAAAGCAGTGCCGCCTGTTTACTCCTGTTACCAATTTTGAACTTCATTTGGCCCACTTTATTATTTGGGCCTACTAACTGTGCCTGCCACTCATTAGAGTTGTCCTCCACTGAACAAAGCAATGCTGCCTGGTTAGTCCTGTTACCAATTTTGAACTGCATTTAGCCTAGTTACTTATTTGGGCCTACTCACTGTGTCAGCCTCTCATTACATTTGTCCTCCACTGAACAAAGCAATGCCGCCTGTTTAGTCCTGTTACCAATTTTGAACTGCATTTAGCTTACTTTATTCTTTGGGCCTATATCTGTGTTTCCTCCTCATCCTGCCCATTGCCCAGCCACTGCTAGATGAGTCTGCTGGTACATTGACCCAGACCACTACATTCCCCTTGCACTCTACACAGCCAGTATCTGACCCTGCTGAAAGTCTGGTTCCCCTTCCCGCATACTATACCACCTTACACGGGGACAAAGAGGAAGGTGCAGATGAAAGTGCAGGTTCCTTCATCAGGTGGGGGGCATACTTGTTGGCTACGTCACTGGCACAGGGCCCCTCATAGTACGCAAAAGTGTCTCTGCCGGTGGGAGGCGCCCCCGCCGTCAAACACTGCCGTACTTTGAGGAGCCCTGTGCCAGTGCCAATGCGAACGAGTGTGCCCCCCCTGCTTGTTCAGGATCACAGCACTTGCAAAGTTGAAATACTTACCTCTCCCTGCTCCACCGCCGTGACGTAGTCCGCGTTTCCTGGGCCCTCAAAAAACTTGAGCCAGCCCTACCCCCCCACAACTTTAGCCAAATGACCCCCAATTTTCAATGCCTAACTATTATTATAAGGTAAATTAAGATTGACAAGCTTAACCCCTTCCCGACATGTGACGGAATAGTACATCACATGTCGGGACCCCCGCTTTGATGTGCGCTCCGGCGGTGAGCGCACATCAAAGTCGCGACATGTCAGCTGTTTTTTACAGCTGACATGTGCGCGCAATAGCGGCGGGTGAAATCGCGATCACCCGCCGCTATTAACTAGTTAAATGCCGCTGTCAAACTCAGACAGCGGCATTTAACTACCGCATCCGGCCGTGCGGCCGGATATGAGCGCATCGCCGACCCCCGTCACATGATCGGAGGTCGGCGATGCTTGTACATTGTAACCATAGAGGTCCTGGAGACCTCTTTGGTTACTGATCGCCGGTGGCTGTGAGCGCCCCCCTGTGGTCGGCGCTCACAGCACACCTGCATTTTAGCTACATAACAGCGATCTGATGATCGCTGTTATGTAGCAGAGCCGATCGGGCTGTGCCTGCTTCTAGCCTCCCATGGAGGCTATAGAAGCATGGTAAAAGTTA
This sequence comes from Ranitomeya variabilis, assembly GCF_051348905.1. Classification (NCBI taxonomy): domain Eukaryota; kingdom Metazoa; phylum Chordata; class Amphibia; order Anura; family Dendrobatidae; genus Ranitomeya; species Ranitomeya variabilis. Next base: position 226,298,308 of record NC_135235.1, read on the forward strand.
AAAAAAAAAGTAAAAAAAAATGTGAAAAAAATAAAAAAAATATAAAAGTTTAAATCACCCCCCTTTCGCCCCAATCAAAATAAATCAATAAAAAAAAACCCAACCTACACATATTTGGTATCGCCGCGTTCAGAATCGCCCGATCTATCAATAAAAAAAAAGCATTAACCTGATCGCTAAACGGCGTAATGAAAAAAAAAATCGAAACGCCAGATTTACGTTTTTTTGGTCGCCACGACATTGCATTAAAATGCAATAACGGGCGATCAAAAGAACGTATCTGCACCAAAATGCTATCATTAAAAATGCCAGCTCGGCACGCAAAAAATAAGCCCTCACCCGACCCCAGATCACGAAAAATGGAGACGCTACGGGTATCGGAAAATGGCGCAATTTTATTTATTTATTTTTTTGCAAAGTTTGGAATTTTTTTTCACCACTTAGGTAAAAAAGAACCTAGTCATGTTAGGTGTCTATGAACTCATACTGACCTGGAGAATCATAATGGCAGGTCAGTTTTAGCATTTAGTGAACCTAGCAAAATAGGCAAGCAAAAAACAAGTGTGGGATTGCACTTTTTTTGCAATTTCACTGCACTTGGAATTTTTTTCCCGTTTTCTAGTACACGACATGGTAAAACCAATGATGTCGTTCAAAAGTACAACTCGTCCCGCAAAAAATAAGCCCTCACATGGCCAAATTGACAGAAAAATAAAAAAGTTATGGCTCTGGGAAGGAGGGGAGCGAAAAACGAAAACGGAAAAACGGAAAAAGCTCCGGGGGTGAAGGGGTTAAGTAACAAGAATTGATGTTTTTGGCATTAAAATGGGCACTGTAGGTGTTTTCCTGTCCTCCACTCACTGACGACTTTGCTTCCCCATTGACTTGCATTGGGTTTCGTGTTTCAGTCAGATCCCCGACTTTTCGCAATAATCGGCCGATTCGCGATTTCACGAAACCCGACTCGATCCTAAAAAAGTAAAAGTCGCTCAACTCTAGTCTCGATGACTAGTTCTGCTCAATACCGTGGGCGGCTGTCCTTCACTCTCCCATTCAGCCACCCAGCCCTAGGCACCTTCTTAGTTTGCTTTATGGTAACATGATCTGCTGCAATAGGAAAATCTGGAAATACAGGGTTGAGTCATGAAAAAGGACTATGACTGATGCCACAAACTTTGATGTTTCAAAATAAAATTTTAGAGCTATATCTCCACTATTTATCCCTCCTTTTTTTTTGCATTCAAACTTCTATAGAAACCTATTGTAGCTGTAGACAGTCTCGCCCACATGCTCTTTGCAGGGTGATGTCACTGATTGTCAACTTCTATAGAATTCTTTTACAGTAACACCACGGAATGATTCACTGCCGGAAGTAATAGCCAGAGAACTCATTTCTCACTTTTGCACATTACCAATCAAAATGGTAATTTAATAAATAAGAAGAGAGAGAGATACATTGAATCTCACTTTATGTCCATCCAGTAGCAGGTGGATGTGTTTTCCAGGCTCTAGTCACAATGTATCCTCATGATTCTGGCCACATATAATTTGAAGATTATAGTGTCCTCTTCTTTTTCTATATGTGGTCTTCAAGGTATATGAGAATTATATTAGATATTTATCTATTCTATTCCAAATTACTTATCCTTAGAGGGGTTTGTTTGAAATCCAAATTCATTTTAAACCTAAATCCCTATGTATTTATTGTCATAATCTTAACTGTTTTCTAATATACTGTAATTAAAAATTCCCTATCCTTCGCTAACTACACTATCTAACTGCCTTTTTTTCCTACATCTTTTTTGATGATGCTTTGGTTGAGAATCCCAGTACATGCTGGAATACTCAAATGAAGCGTCATCAGGGGCAGAGGCTGTGGTCCTTTGCCCCCTTCCTTCCTATGATGAAGCTTTATCGGTGACGCTTGCTTCAGGGGCTGGGCTAGTTCCTGCATAATGACTGTGCAATCTCTTGCCAGCTTAGATCAGCAATAACGAGTCGCCAGAAAAGGGCACTGTCAGTGTGGTGGTGTCAGAATACCCGGCGTGCAGAGACCAGTGACGACACTTGCGAGTGCAGTGCTGGTCTTTGCACATCTGATATTCTGACAAGCTACACTGACAGTGCATTGTCCTGCCAAGTCGCTACAGCTGATCTGAGCTGGCCAGAAAGAGCGCACTGTCATTATGTACATCACACCGTGCACATTGCGCAAGGACTAGCCCAACCCATGAAACAAGATTCACCAATGATACTTCCTTTCATAGAGGAGGTAGATGCTATGGAAATGACCACATCCTTTGCTTCTTGATGACCCTTCATTTAAGCATCCCTACATGCACTGGGATTCTCAAACGAAGCATCATCAAAAAGGAAGTAGATAAAAAAACAGATAGTGTAGTGAGAGAACGATAGGGAATTTTCAATTACAGTATATTAGAAAATAGTTTAGACTATAGCATTAAATAGATAAGGATTTAGATTGAAAATTAATTTGAATTTTAGATACCTCTTTAACTTTTTACACTTGATTTCTACACATTTCCGTCCATAGTGTCCTTTTTGTTTGTAGCTCATATATTAGTAGTGAAACCTGGCTTGGGCAAACTCTCATAATAGTTTACTCATCTTTGCCTCAAAATTCCAGAATTTTCCATAAAATTGTGCAAAGAAACATGTCGCTTCTGTTGTTCACTTTCCATGATGTTAGCTGCCTCGCCCTGTTACTATATGTATTTCTTAGAGGTGTAACATGAGGCTTCTGGACAACAATGTAAACTCTGTGACAGGCCCTCCTTCTGTTTTGTGCCATTTGAAAGAACATGACTAATACTAGAGTCTCCTCCAAAAAGGAAAGGCACCTATCTGTAGACAGCTGTTTGTAGGTTATTTATCTTCCTTGGTACAAAGCAAGTCACTGGTTTGATAGGTGGCTTCAATATTCTTTATGCACCTAAACACATAAGACTAAATTCATACCAACCAGCTGATATCAGAGGGATATCTATGGGGATCTCTTAATTTTCTCCTGACAGATGACGGCATCATGGAGCTCTCTTCATGGTAGCCTGGCAGCTTATAAAAAAGCTTTGATGTACAGGCTTTGCATTAGCCATTCCACCTAACAGATCCTAAGGGGATCTCTGGCATTCACCATTTAACCACAATAGAGGGATCTGGACTTACACAGGGGCCTTTGGGTTGGATCCACGGAGTGGTTTCTGGCTGATGGAGCAGGTTGACAAAAGATTATCAGAAAGCCGAGTCAATAACAAGTCAGGAACAGAATCATCATCAAGCAGTAGAACGGCCAAGACTTGGGTTAAGGTTAGAAACAGGAATCAAACTAGCAGAGCAGTAGCAGGGAAACAGGGAGTGAACCAGTGTAAGTGAACTTATAACTGGCAACTGGAAGAAGGGAACTAGGGACTTAAATAGTGTGAGCCCTGCCAAGGTTCTCAGATGGGAGTATTGAAATGACCAAGTACAGTATATAAAAACACTAAGCTTCCTGCCTAAATGGCATGACAAGTCCTAGAATATCAAATAGAACTGCTGTACTGTCACCTGCAGATGCAGAATCAGAGGGGGCTAGCAAAAATGTGGATGTAACAGTTAGAGGGGGAGAAGGACATGAATTTTAATTTCAGTGGCTGGTCATTTGGTTGTATAGGAGATAAGTCACCACCAATGGAGTCTATTGGAGGCTCACTCAAAGAGGATGCGGGAACTCTCAGCTTAATTAGACTTCAGCAAAGATAGCTTTTATCCAAACTATTGTTTGACTTACAACTATGCAATGTGAACAGGGATCTTTAGTCATGTTAGTTAAATTTGACATTGAGGTAAAGAAGCTGGAAGAACAATAAATACAATAGAGTTTTATCCGAGTTACAGTGGGGAGACCAAAGGAAGTGATACTCGCCTGGTGTGGTTGTGTGACCACAACCACAAAAAAGGCTGAACACTGTTGTAGACCTACCAACAAGAATCAACTGAGACAGAATGAAAGGGTTAATTCTGTGCTGCTGGCAAATCATGGATGCAGGATAAGAACGGTATCCAGGAAAGTGGCTTATTGTCAATGCGTTTCGAAGTTACAAGCTCCTTCATCTTGACAAACCTCAGGGTCCTGATGAAGAAGTTTGGAACCTCAAAATGATGACAATAAACCACATTCCTGGATACTGCTCTTGTCCTCCATCCTTGATTTACCGGCAGTGCAGAATTAACCCTTTCACTCCATTTCAGTTGTAAGCTCTGACATTGACTCGTGGGGTGCCTATGACAACTATGTGCCATTGAAGAAATATTTATCTTTTTATGGAAAAAAATGGCTTATTTCCATAGTTTCTTTTTTTTTTAACAGGTAACATTTCCTGGTCCAGAGCATAGTGTCCTCAGGCGAAAGAGACCCAGAGATTTATGACCTGTATACATATATTACAGACCTGAGTAAATATGCAAATTGCCTCTTCTGAGAAAAAGAGGACTTAAACTCTACAGCGCCACCTATTGGAAGTAGCGATCCTACAAGTCACAATCAACCCTTTAACGAGTCGTACAATATGACTTAGGATAAAAGCCAAATCAGTATCTCAATTCGCAGACACGGTGTTTCGGGCTGTTGGCCCTCGTCAGTGCGAAGCATGAGAACTGATTTGGCTAGGTGAGAGGCTCTGGACATGGGGTCTAAGGGGTATCGTTTCTCCTTATGGAGAGTGACATACCATCTCTGGCTTGTCAAGGTAAGGAGGCTTATTTGCCGTACAATGCTCCTCTGGGAATTTAAATATGCAAATTGCCTCTTCTGAGAAAAAGAGGACTTAAACTCTACAGCGCCACCTATTGGAAGTAGCGATCCTACAAGTCACAATCAACCCTTTAACGAGTCGTACAATATGACTTAGGATAAAAGCCAAATCAGTATCTCAATTCGCAGACACGGTGTTTCGGGCTGTTGGCCCTCGTCAGTGCGAAGCATGAGAACTGATTTGGCTAGGTGAGAGGCTCTGGACATGGGGTCTAAGGGGTATCGTTTCTCCTTATGGAGAGTGACATACCATCTCTGGCTTGTCAAGGTAAGGAGGCTTATTTGCCGTACAATGCTCCTCTGGGAATTTAAATATGCAAATTGCCTCTTCTGAGAAAAAGAGGACTTAAACTCTACAGCGCCACCTATTGGAAGTAGCGATCCTACAAGTCACAATCAACCCTTTAACGAGTCGTACAATATGACTTAGGATAAAAGCCAAATCAGTATCTCAATTCGCAGACACGGTGTTTCGGGCTGTTGGCCCTCGTCAGTGCGAAGCATGAGAACTGATTTGGCTAGGTGAGAGGCTCTGGACATGGGGTCTAAGGGGTATCGTTTCTCCTTATGGAGAGTGACATACCATCTCTGGCTTGTCAAGGTAAGGAGGCTTATTTGCCGTACAATGCTCCTCTGGGAATTTAAATATGCAAATTGCCTCTTCTGAGAAAAAGAGGACTTAAACTCTACAGCGCCACCTATTGGAAGTAGCGATCCTACAAGTCACAATCAACCCTTTAACGAGTCGTACAATATGACTTAGGATAAAAGCCAAATCAGTATCTCAATTCGCAGACACGGTGTTTCGGGCTGTTGGCCCTCGTCAGTGCGAAGCATGAGAACTGATTTGGCTAGGTGAGAGGCTCTGGACATGGGGTCTAAGGGGTATCGTTTCTCCTTATGGAGAGTGACATACCATCTCTGGCTTGTCAAGGTAAGGAGGCTTATTTGCCGTACAATGCTCCTCTGGGAATTTAAATATGCAAATTGCCTCTTCTGAGAAAAAGAGGACTTAAACTCTACAGCGCCAAGGCAATTTGCAATTTGCATATTTAAATTCCCAGAGGAGCATTGTACGGCAAATAAGCCTCCTTACCTTGACAAGCCAGAGATGGTATGTCACTCTCCATAAGGAGAAACGATACCCCTTAGACCCCATGTCCAGAGCCTCTCACCTAGCCAAATCAGTTCTCATGCTTCGCACTGACGAGGGCCAACAGCCCGAAACACCGTGTCTGCGAATTGAGATACTGATTTGGCTTTTATCCTAAGTCATATTGTACGACTCGTTAAAGGGTTGATTGTGACTTGTAGGATCGCTACTTCCAATAGGTGGCGCTGTAGAGTTTAAGTCCTCTTTTTCTCAGAAGAGGCAATTTGCATATTTAAATTCCCAGAGGAGCATTGTACGGCAAATAAGCCTCCTTACCTTGACAAGCCAGAGATGGTATGTCACTCTCCATAAGGAGAAACGATACCCCTTAGACCCCATGTCCAGAGCCTCTCACCTAGCCAAATCAGTTCTCATGCTTCGCACTGACGAGGGCCAACAGCCCGAAACACCGTGTCTGCGAATTGAGATACTGATTTGGCTTTTATCCTAAGTCATATTGTACGACTCGTTAAAGGGTTGATTGTGACTTGTAGGATCGCTACTTCCAATAGGTGGCGCTGTAGAGTTTAAGTCCTCTTTTTCTCAGAAGAGGCAATTTGCATATTTAAATTCCCAGAGGAGCATTGTACGGCAAATAAGCCTCCTTACCTTGACAAGCCAGAGATGGTATGTCACTCTCCATAAGGAGAAACGATACCCCTTAGACCCCATGTCCAGAGCCTCTCACCTAGCCAAATCAGTTCTCATGCTTCGCACTGACGAGGGCCAACAGCCCGAAACACCGTGTCTGCGAATTGAGATACTGATTTGGCTTTTATCCTAAGTCATATTGTACGACTCGTTAAAGGGTTGATTGTGACTTGTAGGATCGCTACTTCCAATAGGTGGCGCTGTAGAGTTTAAGTCCTCTTTTTCTCAGAAGAGGCAATTTGCATATTTAAATTCCCAGAGGAGCATTGTACGGCAAATAAGCCTCCTTACCTTGACAAGCCAGAGATGGTATGTCACTCTCCATAAGGAGAAACGATACCCCTTAGACCCCATGTCCAGAGCCTCTCACCTAGCCAAATCAGTTCTCATGCTTCGCACTGACGAGGGCCAACAGCCCGAAACACCGTGTCTGCGAATTGAGATACTGATTTGGCTTTTATCCTAAGTCATATTGTACGACTCGTTAAAGGGTTGATTGTGACTTGTAGGATCGCTACTTCCAATAGGTGGCGCTGTAGAGTTTAAGTCCTCTTTTTCTCAGAAGAGGCAATTTGCATATTTAAATTCCCAGAGGAGCATTGTACGGCAAATAAGCCTCCTTACCTTGACAAGCCAGAGATGGTATGTCACTCTCCATAAGGAGAAACGATACCCCTTAGACCCCATGTCCAGAGCCTCTCACCTAGCCAAATCAGTTCTCATGCTTCGCACTGACGAGGGCCAACAGCCCGAAACACCGTGTCTGCGAATTGAGATACTGATTTGGCTTTTATCCTAAGTCATATTGTACGACTCGTTAAAGGGTTGATTGTGACTTGTAGGATCGCTACTTCCAATAGGTGGCGCTGTAGAGTTTAAGTCCTCTTTTTCTCAGAAGAGGCAATTTGCATATTTAAATTCCCAGAGGAGCATTGTACGGCAAATAAGCCTCCTTACCTTGACAAGCCAGAGATGGTATGTCACTCTCCATAAGGAGAAACGATACCCCTTAGACCCCATGTCCAGAGCCTCTCACCTAGCCAAATCAGTTCTCATGCTTCGCACTGACGAGGGCCAACAGCCCGAAACACCGTGTCTGCGAATTGAGATACTGATTTGGCTTTTATCCTAAGTCATATTGTACGACTCGTTAAAGGGTTGATTGTGACTTGTAGGATCGCTACTTCCAATAGGTGGCGCTGTAGAGTTTAAGTCCTCTTTTTCTCAGAAGAGGCAATTTGCATATTTAAATTCCCAGAGGAGCATTGTACGGCAAATAAGCCTCCTTACCTTGACAAGCCAGAGATGGTATGTCACTCTCCATAAGGAGAAACGATACCCCTTAGACCCCATGTCCAGAGCCTCTCACCTAGCCAAATCAGTTCTCATGCTTCGCACTGACGAGGGCCAACAGCCCGAAACACCGTGTCTGCGAATTGAGATACTGATTTGGCTTTTATCCTAAGTCATATTGTACGACTCGTTAAAGGGTTGATTGTGACTTGTAGGATCGCTACTTCCAATAGGTGGCGCTGTAGAGTTTAAGTCCTCTTTTTCTCAGAAGAGGCAATTTGCATATTTAAATTCCCAGAGGAGCATTGTACGGCAAATAAGCCTCCTTACCTTGACAAGCCAGAGATGGTATGTCACTCTCCATAAGGAGAAACGATACCCCTTAGACCCCATGTCCAGAGCCTCTCACCTAGCCAAATCAGTTCTCATGCTTCGCACTGACGAGGGCCAACAGCCCGAAACACCGTGTCTGCGAATTGAGATACTGATTTGGCTTTTATCCTAAGTCATATTGTACGACTCGTTAAAGGGTTGATTGTGACTTGTAGGATCGCTACTTCCAATAGGTGGCGCTGTAGAGTTTAAGTCCTCTTTTTCTCAGAAGAGGCAATTTGCATATTTAAATTCCCAGAGGAGCATTGTACGGCAAATAAGCCTCCTTACCTTGACAAGCCAGAGATGGTATGTCACTCTCCATAAGGAGAAACGATACCCCTTAGACCCCATGTCCAGAGCCTCTCACCTAGCCAAATCAGTTCTCATGCTTCGCACTGACGAGGGCCAACAGCCCGAAACACCGTGTCTGCGAATTGAGATACTGATTTGGCTTTTATCCTAAGTCATATTGTACGACTCGTTAAAGGGTTGATTGTGACTTGTAGGATCGCTACTTCCAATAGGTGGCGCTGTAGAGTTTAAGTCCTCTTTTTCTCAGAAGAGGCAATTTGCATATTTAAATTCCCAGAGGAGCATTGTACGGCAAATAAGCCTCCTTACCTTGACAAGCCAGAGATGGTATGTCACTCTCCATAAGGAGAAACGATACCCCTTAGACCCCATGTCCAGAGCCTCTCACCTAGCCAAATCAGTTCTCATGCTTCGCACTGACGAGGGCCAACAGCCCGAAACACCGTGTCTGCGAATTGAGATACTGATTTGGCTTTTATCCTAAGTCATATTGTACGACTCGTTAAAGGGTTGATTGTGACTTGTAGGATCGCTACTTCCAATAGGTGGCGCTGTAGAGTTTAAGTCCTCTTTTTCTCAGAAGAGGCAATTTGCATATTTAAATTCCCAGAGGAGCATTGTACGGCAAATAAGCCTCCTTACCTTGACAAGCCAGAGATGGTATGTCACTCTCCATAAGGAGAAACGATACCCCTTAGACCCCATGTCCAGAGCCTCTCACCTAGCCAAATCAGTTCTCATGCTTCGCACTGACGAGGGCCAACAGCCCGAAACACCGTGTCTGCGAATTGAGATACTGATTTGGCTTTTATCCTAAGTCATATTGTACGACTCGTTAAAGGGTTGATTGTGACTTGTAGGATCGCTACTTCCAATAGGTGGCGCTGTAGAGTTTAAGTCCTCTTTTTCTCAGAAGAGGCAATTTGCATATTTAAATTCCCAGAGGAGCATTGTACGGCAAATAAGCCTCCTTACCTTGACAAGCCAGAGATGGTATGTCACTCTCCATAAGGAGAAACGATACCCCTTAGACCCCATGTCCAGAGCCTCTCACCTAGCCAAATCAGTTCTCATGCTTCGCACTGACGAGGGCCAACAGCCCGAAACACCGTGTCTGCGAATTGAGATACTGATTTGGCTTTTATCCTAAGTCATATTGTACGACTCGTTAAAGGGTTGATTGTGACTTGTAGGATCGCTACTTCCAATAGGTGGCGCTGTAGAGTTTAAGTCCTCTTTTTCTCAGAAGAGGCAATTTGCATATTTAAATTCCCAGAGGAGCATTGTACGGCAAATAAGCCTCCTTACCTTGACAAGCCAGAGATGGTATGTCACTCTCCATAAGGAGAAACGATACCCCTTAGACCCCATGTCCAGAGCCTCTCACCTAGCCAAATCAGTTCTCATGCTTCGCACTGACGAGGGCCAACAGCCCGAAACACCGTGTCTGCGAATTGAGATACTGATTTGGCTTTTATCCTAAGTCATATTGTACGACTCGTTAAAGGGTTGATTGTGACTTGTAGGATCGCTACTTCCAATAGGTGGCGCTGTAGAGTTTAAGTCCTCTTTTTCTCAGAAGAGGCAATTTGCATATTTAAATTCCCAGAGGAGCATTGTACGGCAAATAAGCCTCCTTACCTTGACAAGCCAGAGATGGTATGTCACTCTCCATAAGGAGAAACGATACCCCTTAGACCCCATGTCCAGAGCCTCTCACCTAGCCAAATCAGTTCTCATGCTTCGCACTGACGAGGGCCAACAGCCCGAAACACCGTGTCTGCGAATTGAGATACTGATTTGGCTTTTATCCTAAGTCATATTGTACGACTCGTTAAAGGGTTGATTGTGACTTGTAGGATCGCTACTTCCAATAGGTGGCGCTGTAGAGTTTAAGTCCTCTTTTTCTCAGAAGAGGCAATTTGCATATTTAAATTCCCAGAGGAGCATTGTACGGCAAATAAGCCTCCTTACCTTGACAAGCCAGAGATGGTATGTCACTCTCCATAAGGAGAAACGATACCCCTTAGACCCCATGTCCAGAGCCTCTCACCTAGCCAAATCAGTTCTCATGCTTCGCACTGACGAGGGCCAACAGCCCGAAACACCGTGTCTGCGAATTGAGATACTGATTTGGCTTTTATCCTAAGTCATATTGTACGACTCGTTAAAGGGTTGATTGTGACTTGTAGGATCGCTACTTCCAATAGGTGGCGCTGTAGAGTTTAAGTCCTCTTTTTCTCAGAAGAGGCAATTTGCATATTTAAATTCCCAGAGGAGCATTGTACGGCAAATAAGCCTCCTTACCTTGACAAGCCAGAGATGGTATGTCACTCTCCATAAGGAGAAACGATACCCCTTAGACCCCATGTCCAGAGCCTCTCACCTAGCCAAATCAGTTCTCATGCTTCGCACTGACGAGGGCCAACAGCCCGAAACACCGTGTCTGCGAATTGAGATACTGATTTGGCTTTTATCCTAAGTCATATTGTACGACTCGTTAAAGGGTTGATTGTGACTTGTAGGATCGCTACTTCCAATAGGTGGCGCTGTAGAGTTTAAGTCCTCTTTTTCTCAGAAGAGGCAATTTGCATATTTAAATTCCCAGAGGAGCATTGTACGGCAAATAAGCCTCCTTACCTTGACAAGCCAGAGATGGTATGTCACTCTCCATAAGGAGAAACGATAGACCTGAGTAAGTAATCTTAGGACAACTCAAGGTCATGAAGCTTCCTTTGCGGGTCTTCCAAAGAGTAACACATAATTCAACGATAGTTCCTTCTAGTCTTTATGTTACAGACAGAAACAAAACAGGAATGCTACCTTCCTATGTAACTTATAAAAATATCCTCAGTTACAGGAAACAAGTGGTTGCTTCTCTCTAGATTTTTGGTGTTGAGGATGATATCCCACAGAGGTCCAGGAAGTTCTGAGCTGCATGATGGGGACCTCGTACTACAGAGATTTCTTAGACATGGGAGAAAATGATAGTCATCAGTGATGGCTGTATAATGCTAATGAAACAAGTAGGAGACTTCTTACATCAGACGTTATGTGAATGATATACATGATGCCGACAATGCAGAACGAGTGAAGACCATCCAATTGCCAGGAGAAGGTCAATGGGAAAATGAGATAATGGAACTTCCTGGAACACTAAAAGTTTTTTGCCAATGACTATATGAAAAGGAGTAGTGTGTATAGATGTGGGAGTGTAGAGAGGGTCCCTATCAGTTGGTATATATCCCCTAAAATGTTATATGATGACTGATACCTCTTTAAGTCAGAGATACACCTGTGATCGTTTCCCTGATTTACATGCATGCATCTTCTCATACTTGTTCCGAGTCCTCCAGATATATTTATGTTCTCTTAAAGGGCACCATAACATATGACATTTCAGGATCTTTCAAGTATGTAACTCTATATATATATATCCATCCACAACCTGCCTGCTGGCAACCCCTCAAAACCTGCCCCAATAAGGTTTGTCTACTGGTTCAAACATGTAAAGATGCCAAGGATAAAAATACTTCACAGATACAAAGAGGGACCAATATCTTACTCAAAACACCAGTTATGTAACAGATAGTCTGTGATACCAGCTGTACATATAGATGTAGACATCAAAATGTGTGATTTTTTTTTTTTTTTTAAGGAAACCGACTGTTTAAGTAATTTTGCTTATTTTAAATAAGTCATCATTTACAACTTTTAGGAAAGTTGCAAAATTTGTCACAAACCGATTTCGTGCACACCTGAAAAGATTTGAACAAGTTTTGCAACATGTCTATTTTTGTGCTAAAAGGTCACAAAACGGATTAAAAGGCATCAATAAAAAACATTTTTTTGTTTCATTTGAATTCGTCACCCATGTGAATTTTGCTAAAAAATAGTCAGCAAATTTCACATGACAAAAAAGAAAAGTGATTTTTTAAAATATTTTTTTAATTTTACATATTGTTTTACTTTTTATTTAAAATTTAATTTCATGTAATTATTTTATTTTATTGCAATTTTTTTTTTTCAGATTTTACCCAAACTTCTCCCAAGTAAAGATACCTGTAACTTCTATCGTGATATGTGGTGTTATATAGAGGGGAGAGTAAAGTACATTATCTAAGTTCTATAGATACAGATGTGCTGAGTTTGTTTGATTTGTTAAGAAATTGAAAAACTGTAATTTGACCTTATCTAATCTACTGTTAACCATGGTATAAATGACACAAGAATTACACACCCAGATCTGCTATTCCTTGATAACTCTCAATGGTTAGAACAGTTATTGGTTTAATAATTAAACATTTAAAAAAAATAAAAAAATAATTACAAAGTTTTCATTTTTACCCAAATCTCACCCATACCTCACCCATGGGATATAATTAGAGGACTGATTAAAATGTAGCTGAAGTCAAATAATAATATGTAATCTCATCAAGGTATGCCTCATTACCTGCCGTTAGCAAAGCAGAACAGATAGCGAGGATGAAGATCATGGTGCTTCCTTCCATCGGAGATGAAGCTGACGCCGAGTGCCAAGAGTAAGTCAATGAATAAAGGACCTTAGGGTGAGTTCACAGAACTTTAAGACAAAGTTTCCATGTGTTCTTGTCTTGCTTCACCTTGTGTTTCCCCCAACAAACCAGCTTCTTCAACCACAATGTAGCTATTTTCTGTTTTTATCCCCAAGCGACCGTCGTGGATGCTCTTCTTCTACGAGATCCAACTGGCAAAATCTTACAGGTTCTTGTAATAATTTAAGATATGTTAAAGGTTAAGAGGCTACATGACATGTGTTTTTGGTAAGCAGATGTCCTGTCAAGTCTTCTTTTTATAATGTAAAGATCAAGGTCATATGGTTAGCCAGGGTGGAGGACAGCTCAGCAAATGAAGCAGATGACATTCGAGTCCTACAAAGCAAGTGCACAGTGAGCAAAAGAGGAAATACTCAGGATTCAAAAGGAGCAGAGCGGACGGTGCTGCTGCGTAGGAGATAATCACAGTACTTCTGGTCTCTGCTTTAGGAAATATACACACCCCTTGTCTGACAGGAGAGGGCTACTTGTGCCAAAAAAATGCACGTCTGGGCAGGCTCATGCAGTGTAGCATTAACTAAGCATTTAACAGTGACTAATCACTTTGGAGGCTGAAGATCAACTATATAGGAAGTAAGAAGGAGAGAGAAAATTAATTATTTATTTTTATAGATACATTGTATTATACTTTAGTTCAAGTTCCGACTGGACAACGGGGGAGATGGTTAATCCCCAGATGGGCCCCTCTGAATGATTTAGCACACCTAAAACAGGTGATTTAATATTTACAAATAAAAACAACATCTAAACATTAATTAAATAAGCCATCCAGTTTAATATCATTATTATTATTTATTTATATAGCACCATTGATTCCATGGTGCTGTACATGAGAAGGGTTACATACAAATTACAGATATCATTTACAGTAAACAAACTAACAATTACAGACTGATACAGAGGGAAGAAGACGACCCTGCCCTTGCGGGCTTACATTCTACAGGATGGTGGGGAAGGAGACAGTAGGTTGAGGGTTGCAGGAGCTCCGGTGTTGGTGAGGCAGTATTTCCGGTATGTTGGAGCAAAGAATTCCAGAGGATGGGGGATATTCAGGAGAAGTCTTGGAGGCAGTTGGGTGAGGAGCAAATAAGTGTGGAGGAGAGAAGGAGGTCTTGGGAGGACCGGAGATTACGTGAGGGAAGATATCGGGAGATTAGTTCAGAGATATATGGAGGAGACAGGTTATGGATGGCTTTGTAGGTCAGTGTTAGTAATTTGAACTGGATATGCTGAGGGAATGGGAGCCAGTGAAGAGATTTGCAAAGGGAGGGAAGCGGAGGAGTAGCGAGGAGAGAGATGAAGTAGTCAGGCAGCAGAGTTAAGGACAGACTGGAGGGGTGCAAGGGTGTTAGCAGAGAGGCCACAGAATAGGATGTTGCAGTAGTCGAGGCAGGAGATGATGAGGGCATGCACAAGCATTTTAGTAGAGTGAAGGTTGAGGAAAGGATGGATTCTGGAGATATTTTAGAGCTGGAGGCGACAACAGGTGGAAAGTGCTTGGATGTGTGGTTTGAAGGGCAGAGTAGAGTCAAGGGTGACTCCGAGGCTGCGGACTTCTGGTACAGGGGGAAAGCGTGATGTTGTTAATTGCAATAGATAGGTCAGGTAAGGAAGATCTATGAGATGGAGGAAAGATGAGTTCAAATTTGTCCACACTGCGTTTGAGGAAGTGAGAGGAGAAGAAGGAGGATATGGCTGATAGACACTCCGCGATTCTGAACAGTAGAGAGGTGACATCTGGGCCAGAGAGGTAGATCTGAGTATCATCAGCATAAAGGTGGTACTAGAATCCATGGGACTTTATGAGTTTTCCCAGGCCATGTGTATAGATTGAGACGAGTAAGGTTCCTAGAACAGAGCCTTGGGGGACTCCAACAGAGTGAGGGTGGGGTGAGGAGGCAGTGTGGGAGTGGGAGACACTGAATGTGCGGTTGGAAAGGTATGAGGAGATCCAGGATAGGGCGAGGTCTTTGATGCCAAAGGAGGAGAGGATCTGTAGTAAGAGGCAATGGTCAACTGTGTCGAAAGCAGAGGACAGGTCAAGGAGGAGGAGTATAGAGTAATGTCCGTTAGATTTGGCTGTTAGTAGATCACTAGTGATTTTGGTCAGGGCTGTCTCAGTTGAGTGATGGGGTGGACACCAGATTGTAGATTGTCAAAGAGCAAGTTAGATGAGAGGTGGGAGGAAAGTTCAGCGTAGACATGCCGCTCCAGGAGTTTGGAAGCGAATGGGAGCAGCGACATTGAGCGATGCTGGACATAGCAGTTGGATCGAGGGTTGGCTTTTTAAGGATAGGCGTGATTTTATTCATTTATATATCATATTAAAGAATAAGTCAATTTCTGCACTAGGATCAGGTTGTCTTTGGATATGACTGAACAGTGAGCCCCTGATGGACCCTTGTCACTCTAGTCAGACACTGTTATGGATTATTACATTACTTTGTTATCATTATAATATACATTTTGCATTAATTACAGAAAATCGACTCTGACAAAATTGATTTTACTGAATTTACATGAATTTTGCAGGTAAAATTTAATTTTGTGACTGGAGATAAGCGAAAGCGAACTATAAAGTTTGAGGTTCATACCAGACACCTAATGTCCGGTATTGAATTCCGAACACGGATTTTTTTTTATCGGACGTCCGTTTTGGAGTTTGGATGCTGAGAGAGACAGATTGATTCATTGGGGTACTCTACTTCCTTTAGCAGTCCCCCTACGATTAATTTACAGCACTATTGATTTCGATGGGGTTTGGGTTCAAGTACAGGTAGAGTTCTGGTACCTGAAACAAACTTTGGAATAAAGTTCTGTCGGAACCTATGAACCCAAACATCTATGGGTCGGTTCATCGCTATTTCCAGCGAATTTAAAAAACAAAAAAGGAATAACTAGTCAAATCAATTTTTTATGGTCTGAAGACTCTACAAACCCCAGAAAATAATAAATGGAGGGGTTAAAAATAAATGAACACCTAGTCCATTATCTGTCCTGTCCTGTCGTTCCCCAACAGATCATGCCATGAATCTATCCTTCTCTATGGTTCCAGTCTTCTCATTGATTTTCTGTCCAAGCTGGGAAAGTTCATATATTTTTATTATTAATAATAATAATAATAATAACAATAAAGTATAAAAAAACTGATGACACACTAGCTGCCATTTGGTTCAGTTTGAACTAATCCAAGAGGAAAAGTTCCCGGATTGGTCAAATTCCAATTTTTCGTAAAATTTGGTAAAATTTTACGCTCCTTGATTTTATAATCTCAAGTATTTTTATTACGTTAGATTACTTTGTATTTTTTTATACTGTGATACATCACTTGTGATAAGTGGTTTTCTATCGAAGACACCGAGAACACCGAGTCATAAGTCACAATACAAAAATATGACAAACAAAAAACATCATAATGTTCTGCCTCCTGTCATACTAAGACAAGTCGTTAAAAGAAGATTCATTGAGTGATTTGTGCATCATGAAAAACGTGTATTTTCATATAAGATTCTCCATATATTTTAGGTATACTTTCATAAGAAACGTTTATGGTAGTACCCAAATAAATGTTTAATATTCTCATACACTTGAGGTTGGACTTCAGAATGCTTAATATGATATGTTCAACATTTTACAATTTCAAAATTAAACTATTCTAAATTAAATATGTGACCTTATGTGAACACATTGCATATAACATACTGATTGTGGGCTGAATCTTAGTTAGATCCTGTATTATACTCCAGAGCTGCACTCACTATTTTGCTGGTGCAGTCACTGTGTACATATATTACATTACTGATCCCGAGTTACATCCTGCATTATCCTCCAGAGCTGCACTCACTATTCTGCTGGTGCAGTCACTTTGTACAAACATTACATTACTGATCCTGAGTTACATCTTGTATGATACTCCAGAGCTGCTCTCACTATTCTGCTGGTGCAGTCACTGTGTACATACATTACATTACTGATCCTGAGTTACATCCTGTATTATACCCCAGAGCTGCACTCACTATTCTGCTGGTGCAGTCACTGTGTACATACATTACATTAATGGTCCTGAGTTACATCCTGTATTATACTCCAGAGCTGCACTCACTATTTTGCTGGTGCAGTCACTGTGTACATATATTACATTACTGATTCCGAGTTACATCCTGCATTATCCTCCAGAGCTGCACTCACTATTCTGCTGGTGCTGTCACTGTGTACATACATTACATTACTGATCCTGAGTTACATCCTGTATGATACTCCAGAGCTGCACTCACTATTCTGCTGGTGCAGTCACTGTGTACATACATTACATTACTGATCCTGAGCTATATCCTGTATTATACTCCAGAGCTGCACTCACTTTTCTGCTGGTGCAGTCATGGTGTACATTACATTACTGATCCTGAGTTACATCCTGTATTATACCCCAGAGCTGCACTCACTATTCTGCTGGTGCAGTCACTATGTACATACATTACATTACTGATCCTGAGATACATCCTGTATTATACTCCAGAGCTGCACTCATTATTCTGCTGGTGCAATCACTGTGTACACACATTAGATTAAAGATCCTAAGTAATATGCTGTAATATACTCCAGATACTTTTTTTTACATCATTCTGAATGATTTTTTGTGTTCATGTTTACTTCAGAGATCTTCACCTTTCTCAAATCCATTCATGTTGAATCTGTACAAAGTTACAATTAAGGGACTGATTCAACAATGCTACATCTAATAATTGTAGAAAAGAAAGGAATGTAATCATGAGACAAAACTTTAGCCTTATTATGTCACTAACTGGCTTTTCTCTCATTCAAAACTGGTGAAACTGGTTTACAATGAGCATAAAGGCTGCATACAATATTTGAAGGTGCAGTAACTTGGTCTGAACAACCTACTTTTTGGTCATAACATAGACAAAGGAAATGCTCCTGTACAGTACACTGCTTGGCCGATTTTATCTTTTGCCATCTACATCAGTATAGTTATGGAGTGGTTTTACATACCGTAATTGTTCTGTTGGCGTCTCAGAGCTCTAGCTTCCTGCATTTTTTCCTAATGGAGCTTGTAATAATTAAACAGCGCAGAGCTGAACTTGTTGCCTGCTACTGACAGGTCAGTGATGTGAAGCTGAAAATGAAGCTCTGTTGATGCATACGGCAAAAGATCATCTTCTGCCATATGCATCAACAAAGCAACATATGCAGTTTCACATCACTGAACAATCAGCAGCAGGCAAGAAACAAAACTCAGCTGGTTAGTTGGGGAGGAGTGCTAGATAGTTAAAACTAGCAAAGCAGTGAGGTAAAACGCACAGGTAGCTATGCTGATGCAGATGGCAGAAGATAAAATCAGTCCGGCAAGGAAATGTATGAGCACACAGTGTACAGATAAAGAAATTGAATTGTACAGTTAGATAATCTTAGTGATAACTAACTTATAGAGGTTGCATTTGTTAGAAGCAAAGAGATGACAGAGGGAGGTGTCTGCAGCACTGGGGAGAAGCGGGGTGCTGCTCAATAATGTAGTTTTAGCAGTGTAAGAATAGGGCTGTCCGATCTGCTACTTTTGGAGCTGGCAGAGATGAAAAAGGACCAAAAGGTACATGTAAGAAATATTATGTTGGACTAAGTCTGTATGTTGACAATAAATACTGTACATTTGGAGTAGTTAATACAAAAAGATTTTTTCAAAAACATTTACAACTGTCTAATAATCTGGAACATCTGATGATACAAAATTTAATGAAATGGAAAAAGAGAGCAGCCCCATAAGGATCCAATGTGAGTGATGCACTATATGAATCAAGATGAAAAAGAAAAAAATATATACTGTATATGCATACAGTAGATTACTATGTAAGTTGTCACCAAATGTATATCATCAACCGAGCAAATGCAAACACCAGCCATCTATTGTATTATTTGTAATACATGAATTTACTATAGAAATTGAGTGATAACATGGAAATATGAGTGAGGGTAAAGTAAACATTCTTCTCTGCTTTATGTGTACAAGTAAAAACATTCCAAGCACAAAACATCATATTATACTGCCTCCAGAGATGTTTAGACAAGTGTATTATGGAAGACAAATTGCATGTTTTTGTGCAGCATAAAACACCTGCTGTAATTTTTACTACTGCTCCCCTTTATATTATTCACATTCTCAGCACTCCAAGTGTCTAACTTTTATGATAGACCCATGAACCAGAAGGTCTAAATTTTCCTACCGTGCAGATCTGTCCTACAGAAAGAACTATAGGCTAGCAGTTTATAATTTCATTATAAGAATATTGTACTTAAAATTTTAGTCAATTTGTAAATTTGAGTCAATTTTATATTAAGTACTGCACTTAACCTATTGGGCAGCACGGTGGCACAGTGGTTAGCACTGCAGCCTTGCAGCGCTGGAGTCTTGGGTTCAAATCCTACCAAGGACAACATCTGCAAAAGAGTTTGTATGTTCTCTCCGTGTTTGCATGGGTTTCCTCCCACATTCCAAAGACATACTGGTAGGGAATTTAGATTGTGAACCCCAACGGGACAGCAATGATAATGTGTGAAAACTGTAAAGCGCTGCGGAATTTGTTAGTGCTATATAAAAATAAATATTATTATTACTTTATGTATTGAACCCTAGAGCTGCTCTATTCTGCTGGTGCAATCACTGTGTACATACATTACATTTCTGATCATGAGTTACCTCCTGTATTATACCCAGAGCTGCACTCACTATTCTTCTGGTGCAGTCACTGTGTACATACATTACGTTACTGATCCTGAGTTACCTCCTGTATTATACCCAGAGCTGCACTCAATATTCTACTGGTGCAGTCACTGTGTACATACATTACATTACTGATCCTGAGTTACCTCCTGTATTATACTCCAGAGCTGCACTCATTATTCTGCTGGTGCAATCACTGTGTACATACATTACATTACTGATCCTAAGTTACCTCCTGTATTATACCCAGAGCTGCACTCACTATTCTGCTGGTGCAGTCACTGTGTACATACATTACATTACTGATCCTGAGTTACATCCTGTATCATACCCCAGAGCAGCACTTACTATTCTGCTGGTACAGTGACTGAGTACATACATTACATTACTGATCCTGAGTTACATCCTGTATTGTACCCCAGAGCTCCACTCACTATTCTGTTGGTGCAGTCACTGTGTACATACATTACATTACTGATCCTGAGTTACATCCTGTATTTTCCTCCAGAGCTGCACTCACTATTCTGCTGGTGCAGTCACTGTGTACATACATTACATTACTGATCCTGAGATACATCCTATAGTATACCTCAGAGCTGCACTCACTATTCTGCTGGTGCAGTCACTGTGTACATACATTACATTACTTATCCTTAGTTACATCCTGCATCATACCCCAGAGCTGCACTAACTATTCTGCTGGTGCAGTCACTGTGTACATACATTACATTACTGATCCTGAGTTACCTCCTGTATCATACCCCAGAGCTGCACTCACTATTCTGCCTGTGCAGACACTGTGTACATACATTAGGTCACGATATTGTATGAAATATCATATAAGTTTAGTTTCTCTTGTTAGCCCAGGCTGTGGGCTAAAAACCTCCCTTCCCTTTCACTCAGGCAAGAGCTTGCCTTGTCAATGTATGTGGGGGAGTTTTATTGAAGAAAGGAATTTACGACCGGCATACCTGCAGTGGAAAGTTGTGCTAGCAGAAACTGGTCTGATCTCCCTTTTAAAACATGAGGCTCTTTGTTCTGTTTTAGTAAGATATTGGGCCGACGGTTTTGTCTAGGAAAATGATGGGTCCAGTTTGTGAATCTCCATTGACGGTTCTGTCAGCCACCTAAACATGAGCTTCTAACTCCATCAGGTAAAAAGTAGGGATTTCTCTGTAATTATGCATCACAAATAGGACATATTTGATCTCATTAGAATGCCAATGTTAATACGAGATGAATGCTGGGTTTGTTATGACTATGACATGTTCAGTAGCGGAGTTATAGGCATTAGACAAATTTAGGTTGAATTTAGTTAAACTGAAGAGATAGGAGGGTCTGGGAAAACCAACCCTTTTTGTGATGTCATCAGGCTGAGCTATAAGTCTGCCAGGCACCCCAGCCTGGTGTCTGTCTGCTGGAGCCTATGTGAGTCTGACTTGCAGAGCTGTCCCTAACCAGAGTCCTGATGCATTGGGACATATGGGAACTCCACTAGCCTGGTTGCCTCAAATGATCTGAACACTTGTAAGTGTTATTTCTCATTGAACCCCTGTTATTTTTATAATTACTTCTGTACATATTTGCAATTGTCTCTTTTTGTAACAACCTTGTAATATGTTTCTATAAACACTGCCTAAACTTTAATGGAGTATAATATTTAATACTAGATTCGGTCTTCATGCTCTAAAACGTACCTTAAGCCTTCTGAAGGGAATTACGCTAGTGTTTTGGGTTAGCTTCGGACCCGTTTAATCAAAGCTGGTGGCAGCATCCTGTGTGCGGGCCTTTGGGGGCCGTTGTAGCATCTGCGGCGTTGATAATTATTGTTCCTGCCTGAGTGGAAGTATTTATATTGCCTCGCTGCAGCATGCCCAATAGCCAGTTCATAGCAGGCAGCCTTTCTGGCGACTAATTATCCTAGGTGCAGTACCTAATCTGACCTGAGGGTAAGGGGGGGTGCCAGAGAGCTGCAGGTTTCAAGTGGAACTTTAAGCGGGATATACATAAATCCCTGCAGTTCGTGGTATATTGAAGAGCAGTGGGATACCTAAAATAAGCCCCTGCTGTAAACTAAGAGGTCAATAGCCTTGTGTGTGTTTTTTCATCACATTGTAGCAGTGGAGGGATAACTAAGATAAGCCTCCCTGCACATGTGATAGCCGTCTGTTGGCCTAAAGTCTCCTCGATCCGTGACGTAGGGGTGACGGTCATGGTGTGAATCGTGACATATTGGTGGCAGCGGTGCGGAATCGTGACAAATTGGGTGCAGCGGTGTGGATTCGTGACAAATTGGTGGCAAGGAGGTGGGATATTAGAGCATTAGTGATTTGGTTTGAGCAGTCATTGCTCTCACTAAAAACTTGCAAAGTTCTTGCGAGGACTCTGCGCAAATAAGTTTGGAGAACGAACTCAGTGTTTATTAGTCCTGAGACAATTGGGTGTACTGGTAATTATCCCTTTCTCTTCGTTTTTCTGTCCTATCTTTTATTTGGCAACCATGGTTGTGCTGGGAGAAACCTTTTATGAGCAGCAGACCAGAGACACCCTTATTGCCTTATGCAAGTCACAGCACATTGACTTTGCAGGCAAAAACAAAGCCCAACTGGTCGCAGATCTGGTGCAATGGGAAGCCGCTCTAGACCACCCTCAGAGCCCAGTGGCTGCAGAAGCCAGCACAAGCGAACATGGTGCTGCAGCTGAGGTCCAACCACTGAATGACGGCCCGATTAGCAAACAGGGTGGTCTTGGAAGTACTCCCCGCCGATGACTGTGATGGACGTCGGCAGCTGATCCAGCAATACCAGGTGCGAGCCGAACGAGAGGCCTGAGCCGAGCGGCAAGCGGAGCGGGAGTACCAGCTGCAGTTAGCGCGACTGCAAATGCAGGGGTCGTCCCAGTCCAGCCGTGAGCCCAATTCTAGGAATTTAGGACCTGAGAATGACGTCGCGGCTTGTGATTGGTCGCGTGGCGGTCACATGAGCGGCACGCGACCAATCAGAAGCTGTGACGTCATGGAAGGCCCTAAACGCGCTAATTTTAAGCAAAGAAGGCTGCCGGTTAACAGCGGTGAGGTCCAGGGGCCTCCGGAGAGGTGAGTATATCAATATTTTTTATTTTAATTCTTTATTTTACACATTAATATGGATCCCAGGGCCTGAAGGAGAGTTTCCTCTCCTTCAGACAATGGGAACCATCAGGATACCTTCTGATACTTGGTGTCCCATTGACTTGTATTGGTATCGGGTATTGGTATCGGCGATATCCGATACTTTTCGGGTATCGGCCGATACTATCCGATACCGATACTTTCGAATATCGGACGGTATCGCTCAACACTACTGGGGACCCACTTTGACCAGTGGACCCAAGGACTGTTAGTGACCACCTTTGCACAGCTGCTTTGCTGGACAGAGAACCCAAAGACGTGACGAAAGCAGCGCAGATTGCTGATGCCTATGAGGTCAACCACAGATCGGAAGTGCGGAAACCAGTCACCACCAGCTGGAGAGGGGGTAAGCCTACAACCAACGCTAGTACCCCTGCCAGCCAACACCCCAGAGGTCCTGTCCCCATAGCCAACAGCATCAGACCTACCACCGAACCTCGCCAGTGTTACGTCTGCAACCGGACTGGTCATATCAGTCCCTACTGTCCAAACAAGCCGAAGAAACCCCCATCCAAGGCCCCCGGGCATAATGCAGCTGTTCTTTTGGTGGGTGGTGTGGTTGGGAGGGTGTGTGACAACGTACAGCATGTCACCATGGGAGGCCATGTTGCTACAGGCCTCAAGGACACCGGGGCTGAACAAACCCTCATCCGACCCAAACTGGCGGCCCCTGAAGAAATTATTCTGGGGAAAACCCTAACTGTCACTGGGATTGAGGGCATCAGCTGTCCCTTGCCAATGGCCCGGGTTTATATTGATTGGGGTGCCGGGAGCGGGGTGAAGGAAGTGGGGCTGTCTGATAATTTGCCCACTGATGTTTTGTTGGGGACTGATTTGGGGAGGATGGTTTCATACTACGTCCCTGACACCCCTCCCCAATCTGCTAATAAGGGTAACGTTAACCCTGTGTTGTGGATTCTGTTGGTGGGCTCCCTCTGGTGGTTACTGCTGGTACTGGGTGACTTTGGTGGGTTGCGGCCTTTGGTTTCCACCTGTCCATCAGAGGCTGGGTGTTTCCTATTTTACCTGGCCTTTCTGTCATTTCCCTTGCCGGCTATCAATGTGTTCAGATGTGCTCTGTTTGGTTCCTGCCTACCTGCTCCCAGATCTTTCAGGATAAGCTAAGTGCTGATTTTCAGTTGTTTGGTTTTTGGTCCAGCTTGCTTAGAATGTCTCTATGCTAGCTGGTTGCTCTAGTGGACTGAGGTTCTCCCCATGTGCCATGAGTTGGCACATGGGTTCTTGTAATCTCAGGATGGTTTTTTTGATTAGGGTTTTTTGCTGACCGCTCAGTCCCCTTTTGTATCATTCTGCTTTCTAGTTTTCAGCGGGCCTCTATTTGCTAAAGCTATATACATCATCTCTATGTGTGTGCCTTCCTCTCATTTCACCGTCAATATATGTGGGGGGCAACTATACCTTTGGGGTTAATTCCTCTGGAGGCAAGTGAGGTCTTGTTTTCTCTGCAGTACTAGTTAGCTCTTAGGCTGGTGCGTGGCGTCTAGAACCAACGTAGGAACGCTCCCTGGCTATCTCTAGTTGCGTTTGTCAGGCGTAGGGCAGCGGTCAGCCCAGGTTCCATCACCCTAGAGCTCGTCCGATATTTGTTATACTTTGCTTGTCCTGTGCTATCCCTAGCCATTGGGGATTCATGACAGTATAGCCGGCCCACAAAGTGTTAATTGTTTGGGCTGAAGCAGGAGGAAAAGAAGTGTTCAAGGAAAATTTTTTTTTTTTTTTTCCTTCAGAGTTTTGCTGCCTAGCCCTTAATTGCTGTCTAGCTGCTTCTTACCTCCTCTTAACCCTTGAATGGCTCGGATCTTAGCTGTTTATCATGGATGTCCAGAGTTTGGCTTCCAGCCTGAGTAATCTCACGGCAAAGGTTCAAAACATACAGGATTTCGTTGTTCACACTCCCATGTCTGAACCTAGAATTCCTATTCCAGAGTTTTTTTCTGGAGATAGATGTACCTTCCTGAATTTCAGGAACAATTGTAAATTGTTTCTCTCTTTGAAATCTCGCTCCTCTGGAGACCCTGCTCAACAGGTCAAGATTGTTATATCGTTCCTACGGGGCGACCCTCAGAATTGGGCATTTGCATTGGCACCAGGGGATCCTGCGTTGCTCAGTGTGGATGCGTTTTTTCTGGCATTGGGATTGCTCTATGAGGAACCTAACCTAGAGATTCAGGCTGAAAAGGCTTTATTAAAGCCCTCTCTCAGGGGCATGATGAAGCGGAAATATATTGTCAGAAATTTCAGAAATGGTCGGTGCTTACTCAGTGGAATGAGTGCGCCCTGGCTGCAAACTTCAGAAATGGTCTTTCTGAGGCCATTAAGGATGTTATGGTGGGGTTCCCTGCGCCTACAGGTCTGAATGAGTCTATGGCTATGGCCATTCAGATTGATCGGCGTTTACGGGAGCGCAAACCTGTGCACCAGTTGGCGGTGTCTTCTGAACAGGCACCTGAGACTATGCAATGTGATAGAATTCAGTCCAGAAGTGAACGGCAAAATTATAGGCGGAAAAATGGTTTGTGTTTTTATTGTGGTGATTCAGCTCATGTTATATCAGCATGCTCTAAACGCACAAAAAGGGTTGATAAATCTTTTGCCATTGATACTCTGCAGTCTAAGTTCATTTTGTCTGTGACTCTGATTTTTTCACTGTCTTCCATTTCCGTCGATGCCTATGTAGATTCAGGCGCTGCCCTGAGTCTTATGGATTGGTCATTTGCTAAACGCTGCGGTTTTAGTCTAGAGCCTCTGGAAGTTCCTATTCCTCTGAAAGGAATTGATTCTACACCATTGGCTATGAATAAACCGCAGTATTGGACACAAGTGACCATGCGCATGACTCCCGTTCATCAGGAGGTGATTCGCTTCCTTGTACTGTATAATTTACATGATGTATTAGTGCTTGGTCTGCCATGGTTACAGGCTCATAATCCTGTCCTGGACTGGAAAACAATGTCTGTGCTAAGCTGGGGATGTCAGGGGGTTCATGATGATGCACCTCCGATTTCTATCGCTTCATCGACTCCTTCGGAGATCCCTGTGTTTTTGTCAGATTATAAGGATGTTTTTGAGGAGCCTAAGCTCAATTCGCTCCCTCCTCATAGAGAGTGTGACTGTGCTATAGAATTGATTCCTGGCAGTAAGTTCCCTAAGGGTCGTTAATTTAATCTGTCACTGCCAGAGCATACTGCTATGCGGAATTATATTAAGGAGTCCTTGGAAAAGGGACATATTCGTCCATCTTCGTCCCCTCTGGGAGCAGGTTTTTTTTTCGTGGCAAAAAAAGATGGTTCCCTGAGGCCTTGTATAGATTATCGCCTTCTGAATAAGATTACAGTCAAATACCAGTATCCATTGCCATTATTTACTGATTTGTTTGCTCGCATTAAGGGGGCTAGGTGGTTCACTAAAATAGATCTTCGTGGTGCGTATAATCTGGTGCGGATAAAACAGGGTGATGAGTGGAAAACCGCATTTAATATGCCTGAGGGCCATTTTGAGTATTTGGTAATGCCTTTTGGACTCTCCAATGCTCCGTCAGTCTTTCAGTCCTTTATGCACAATATTTTCCGTGAATATCTGGATAAGTTTATGATTGTGTATTTGGATGATATTTTGGTGTTTTCTGATGACTGGGAGTCTCATGTTCTACAGGTCGGGAAGGTGTTTCAGGTTTTGCGGGCCAATTCTCTGTTTGTGAAGGGCTCAAAGTGTCTCTTCGGAGTCCAGAAGATTTATTTTTTGGGGTACATTTTTTCTCCTTCTACTATTGAGATGGATCCCGTTAAGGTTCAGGCTATTTGTGACTGGACACAACCTACATCTGTTAAGAGCCTTCAGAAGTTCTTGGGGTTTGCTAATTTTTATCGTCGGTTCATTGCTAATTTTTCCAGTATTGTTAAACCTTTGACTGATTTGACTAAAAAGGGTGCTGATGTTGCTGATTGGTCTCCTGCGGCCGTGGAGGCCTTTCGGGAACTTAAGCGCCGGTTTTCTTCTGCTCCTGTGTTGTGTCAACCAGATGTTTCACTTCCTTTTCAGGTGGAGGTTGATGCTTCCGAGATTGGAGCGGGGGCGGTTTTGTCACAGAGAAGTTCTAATGGCTCGGTGACGAAGCCATGTGCTTTCTTCTCTAGAAAATTCTCGCCCGCCGAGCGCAATTATGATGTGGGTAATCGGGAGCTTTTGGCCATGAAGTGGGCATTTGAGGAGTGGCGTCATTGGCTTGAGGGTGCTAAACATCGCGTGGTGGTCTTGACTGATCACAAGAATCTCATTTACCTTGAGTCTGCCAGGCGTTTGAATCCTAGACAGGCTCGTTGGTCATTATTTTTTTCTCGTTTCAATTTCGTGGTTTCATACCTGCCAGGTTCAAAGAATGTGAAGGCAGATGCTCTTTCCAGGAGTTTTGTGCCTGATTCTCCTGGAGACACTGGGCCTGCTGGTATCCTTAGGGATGGGGTAATATTGTCCGCCGTATCCCCAGACTTGCGACGCGCATTGCAGGAGTTTCAGGTGGATAAACCGGATCGATGTCCTCCAGAAAGACTGTTTGTTCCGGATGATTGGACCAGTAGAGTCATCTCCGAGGTCCATTCTTCTGTGTTGGCTGGTCATCCTGGAATATTTGGTACAAGAGATTTGGTGGCCAGGTCTTTTTGGTGGCCTTCCTTGTCTAGGGATGTGCGTACCTTTGTGCAGTCTTGTGAAGTGTGTGCTCGAGCTAAGCCTTGCTGTTCACGGGCTAGTGGGTTGTTGTTATCTTTGCCCATCCCGAAGAGGCCTTGGACGCACATTTCCATGGATTTTATTTCTGATCTCCCGGTTTCACAGAAAATGTCCGTTATCTGGGTTGTGTGTGACCGCTTTTCTAAGATGGTTCATTTGGTGCCCTTGCCTAAGTTACCCTCCTCCTCTGAGTTGGTTCCTTTGTTTTTTCAGAACGTGGTTCGTTTGCATGGGATTCCGGAGAATATCGTTTCTGACAGGGGATCCCAGTTTGTGTCTAGATTTTGGCGGACGTTTTGTGCCAAGATGGGCATTGATTTGTCTTTCTCGTCTGCATTCCATCCTCAGACGAATGGCCAGACGGAGCGAACTAATCAGACCTTGGAAACTTATTTGAGGTGTTTTGTTTCTGCTGATCAGGATGACTGGGTTGCTTTTTTGCCACTGGCCGAATTTGCTCTTAATAATCGGGCTAGTTCTGCCACGTTGGTCTCTCCTTTTTTTTGTAATTCGGGGTTTCATCCTCGTTTTTCCTCTGGTCAGGGGGAATCTTCGGATTGTCCTGGAGTGGACGTGGTGGTGGACAGGTTACATCAGATTTGGAATCAGGTGGTGGACAATTTGAAGTTATCTCAGGAGAAGACTCAGCAGTTTGCTAATCGCCGTCGCCGCGTGGGTCCCCGACTTCTTGTTGGGGACTTGGTGTGGTTGTCTTCTCGTTTTGTCCCTATGAAGGTCTCTTCTCCTAAGTTCAAGCCTCGGTTCATCGGTCCTTATAGGATCTCGGAGATTCTTAACCCTGTATCTTTTCGTTTGGATCTCCCAGCATCGTTTGCTATTCATAATGTGTTCCATCGGTCGTTGTTGCGGAGGTATGAGGTGCCCGTTGTTCCTTCGGTCGAGCCTCCTGCTCCGGTGCTGGTGGAGGGAGAATTGGAGTATGTTGTTGAAAAGATCTTGGATTCTCGTGTTTCCAGATGCAAACTCCAGTATTTGGTTAAGTGGAAGGGTTATGGTCAGGAGGATAATTCCTGGGTGGTCGCCTCCGATGTTCACGCGACTGATTTGGTCCGCGCCTTCCATAGAGCTCACCCTGATCGCCCTGGGGGTTCTCGTGAGGGTTCGGTGACCCCTCCTCAAGGGGGGGGTACTGTTGTGGATTCTGTTGGTGGGCTCCCTCTGGTGGTTACTGCTGGTACTGGGTGACTTTGGTGGGTTGCGGCCTTTGGTTTCCACCTGTCCATCAGAGGCTGGGTGTTTCCTATTTTACCTGGCCTTTCTGTCATTTCCCTTGCCGGCTATCAATGTGTTCAGATGTGCTCTGTTTGGTTCCTGCCTACCTGCTCCCAGATCTTTCAGGATAAGCTAAGTGCTGATTTTCAGTTGTTTGGTTTTTGGTCCAGCTTGCTTAGAATGTCTCTATGCTAGCTGGTTGCTCTAGTGGACTGAGGTTCTCCCCATGTGCCATGAGTTGGCACATGGGTTCTTGTGATCTCAGGATGGTTTTTTTGATTAGGGTTTTTTGCTGACCGCTCAGTCCCCTTTTGTATCATTCTGCTTTCTAGTTTTCAGCGGGCCTCTATTTGCTAAAGCTATATACATCATCTCTATGTGTGTGCCTTCCTCTCATTTCACCGTCAATATATGTGGGGGGCAACTATACCTTTGGGGTTAATTCCTCTGGAGGCAAGTGAGGTCTTGTTTTCTCTGCAGTACTAGTTAGCTCTTAGGCTGGTGCGTGGCGTCTAGAACCAACGTAGGAACGCTCCCTGGCTATCTCTAGTTGCGTTTGTCAGGCGTAGGGCAGCGGTCAGCCCAGGTTCCATCACCCTAGAGCTCGTCCGATATTTGTTATACTTTGCTTGTCCTGTGCTATCCCTAGCCATTGGGGATTCATGACACCCTGATGATGATGATGATGATGATGATGATGATGATGATGATGATGGGAAATCACATGTGTTACCTGACCATGCTTTATCTTAGAATGATGCATCTGATAACCATTTTTTCCCTAGGAGTGATGGTGAAAATGTTGTACCTGTGCCAACTGAACTGATAATGATTTTTCTGTGACAGTTGATGTGTCCATAGGTACAGGAGTAGTGTTGAGCGATACCGTCAGATACTTGAAAGTATCGGTATCGGATAGTATCGGCCGATACCGGCAAAGTATCGGATCTAATCCAATACCGATACCCGATACCAATACAAGTCAATGGGACTCAAGTATCGGACGGTATCCCTGATGGTTCCCAGGGTCTGATGGAGAGGAAACTCTCCTTCAGGCCCTGGGATCCATATTAATGTGTAAAAGAAAGAATTAAAATAAAAAATATTGCTATACTCACCTCTACGACGCAGCCTGGACATTACCGAGGGAACCGGCAGCATTCTTTGCTTAAAATGCGCGCGTTTACTGCCTTCCGTGACGTCACGGCTTGTGATTGGTCGCTTGCCGCCCATGTGGCCGCGATGCGACTAATCACAGCAAGCCGTGACGTAATTTCAGGTCCTGAATGCCTAATTCTGCATTCAGGACCTGAAAATTACGTCACGGCTTGCTGTGATTGGTCGCGTCGCGGTCACATGGGCGGCACGCAACCAATCACAAGCCATGACGTAATTTTAAAATGCGCGCGTTTCCTGCCTCCCGTGACGTCACGGCTTGTGATTGGTCGCGTCGCCCATGTGACCGCGACGCGACCAATCACAAGCCGTAACGTAATTTTCAAATCCTGAATGCCTAGAATTAGGCATTCAGGACCTGAAAATTACATCACGGCTTGCTGTGATTGGTCGCGTCGCGGCCAATCACAAGCCGTGACGTCACGGAAGGCAGTAAACGCGCGCATTTTAAGCAAAGAACGCTGCCGGTTCCCTCGGTAAGGTCCAGGCTGCGTCGGAGAGGTGAGTATAGCAATATTTTTTATTTTAATTCTTTCTTTTACACATTAATGTTGTTTCGATACCGATACCCGATACCACAAAAGTATTGGATCTCGGTATCGGAATTCCGATACCCGCAAGTATCGGCCGATACCCGATACTTGCGGTATCGGAATGCTCAACACTATACAGGAGTGCTCAGCCACGTCGCTCTGCGGAGTGAGACGGCTGAGGAACCCCTAGCAGGGGCAAGTGTCGGTGCTACAGGAAATGGGGAGATACATGGGAACCGTGAGGAATGTGATGCCATGCAATTGACCAGTGCCACCGAGGAAGGTAACTGGCCCAGAAGTAGCACTGCTCCTGAGGTAATGGGGTTGGATGGGGAGGTAGAGCCCATAGCAGCATCGGCTGATGGGTCGATAGAAATCCCCAGGGAGATAGCCTACGTAGCTGCTGTCATCCGCAGTCAGAGTGCCCAGAACGCAGATAACTGTTTGCCTTCCGGACCCTCCTCAGTCATCATTGTGACTGAACCAGAGGGGGACCCAGAGCAGGTCCCAGAGGGCTCCCGTGGGGAAGGGACCCTGATGTCGCGTCTGGCTTCCCCTAGCCAGGAGTTTCAGGCTGTTCTGCATACAGATGCGAGCCTAGAGAGGTTGAGACAACTCACCGAGATGCCCACCTCTGTGACTGATAAGGAGAGGGTGTTCTGGGAATGAGGAAGGTTGTACCGGGAGACAGTACCCGGAAAATCGCAAAAGGAGTGGTTGAGGGAAAGACAGCTGGTCGTCCCGCAGCAATTCCGGGGTGAGTTGTTACGGATTGCCCATGAGATCCTGCTAGCTGGACACTTGGAGATCAGCAAAACAAAGGCCCGGCTGTCTCAACAGTTCTATTGGCCTAAGATGGGGACAGATGTGACAAACTACTGCCGCTCCTGTGTCACCTGTCAAAGAGTGGGGAAGGCGGGCCCTGCTCTTAAGGCTCCCCTGATCCCTTTGCCAGTGATAGAGGAGCCTTTCCAGAGGATCGCAGTGGACATTGTGGGCCCGCTGGCCGTCCTTAGCAGCTCTGGAAAGCAATACATCCTTACTGTGGTAGACTACGCTAGCCGGTACCCAGAGGCAGTGGCTCTGTCATCAACTAGGGCAGATAAGGTGGTGGATGCCCTGTTGGCTATCTTTTCACGTGTAGGATTTCCCAGGGAGATGTTTACTGATCAAGGGACCCAATTCATGTCTCGACTAATGGAGGCTCTCTGTAAGAGAATACAGGTGAAGCACCTGGTATCGAGTGCGTATCACCTACAGACCAATGGCTTGTGTGAATGCTTCAATGGTACCCTCAAACAGATGCTACGCATGCTGGTTGAGACACAAGGGCGCGAATGGGAGCGGTACCTCCTACACCTGCTGTTCGCTTACCGAGAGGTTCCGCAGGCCTCGACAGGGTTCTCCCCCTTCGAGCTCCTGTATGGCAGGCGAGTCCGGGGACCCCTTGGGTTGGTAAGAGAATCCTGGGAAGAGGAGTCTAACCCTTCTGAAGTGTCCATAGTGGAGTATGTCATGCGCTTCCGTGACAAGATGCAGACCCTGATGCAGTTGGTGCATGACAACATGACGCAGCCTCAGGCTGATCAGAAGCACTGGTATGAACAGAACGCCCGGGAGAGAACCTACTACGTGGGTCAAAAGGTGTGGGTGCTGGTTCCCGTACCAAAGGATAAGCTTCAGGCAGCCTGGGAGGGCCCGTACATCGTCCACCAATAGCTCAACCCGGTCACCTACGTGGTCACGCTTGACCACGCTTGGGGTAGGCGAAAGGCCTTTCACATCAACATGATGAAGGCTCATCACGAATGAGAACCTTTCATCCTACCGGTCTGCAGCTTACCCGAAGACAGGGAGGAAGACACCCTCCTGGACATGATGGCCCAAGCCAAGGCCGGTGGGTCCATTGAGGACGTGGAGGTAAGCGCCTCGCTAACTGAACCACAGCGGATGCACTTGCAAACCACACTGGAACCCTTCCGGGTCGTGTTTTCCAACTGACCTGGAAGGACTGAGTTAGCAGTCCACGAGGTGGACACCGGGAGTCATGCCCCACTACGGCGAACACCCTATCAAATCTCCGACCAGGTGCAGCAGGTTATGCGCCAGGAGATCGATGAGATGTTACAGCTGGGGGTGATTCGACGGTCAAAGAGCGTGTGGGCCTCACCTGTAGTTCTCGTCGCAAAGAAGGACCGGACCACCCGGTTCTGTGTGGACTACAGGGGGCTCAACGCCATCACAGCCTCCCACGCGCACCCAATGCCGCGCATCGAGGAGCTGCTTGAGAAGTTAGCTGGCGCAAAATACCAGACAATAATGGATCTGAGTCGAGGATACTGGCAGATTCCCCTGAGCCCCGAGGCGCAGGAGAAGTGTACCTTTATCACACCCTTTGGACTGTACGAGTCCACAGTCATGCCCTTCGGCATGAAGAATGCCCCTGCCACTTTCCAGCGGATGGTCAACCTCCTGCTTCAGGGACTGGAGAAGTACGCAGTGGCTTACATGGATGACATTGCCATCTTCAGTCCCTCCTGGGAGGAACACCTGCAGCATCTCGAGGAGGTGCTCAGGCGAATCCACCAAGCAGGACTGACTATCAAGCCCAGAAAATGCCAGATGGGCATGAGGGAGGTCCACTACCTGGGGAGGCACCCTGAAGCCAGAGCCTGAGAAAGTGGGCATGATCGTGAACTGGCCCAGGCGCTTCGTACAGCACTATAGTAGCCTAGCAAAACCTTTGACGGACCTCACCAGGAAGAAGCTACCCCACCTCGTCAACTGGACAGATGGCTGTGAGGGGGCCTTCTAGGCGTTGAAAACCGCACTGTGCAACGCCCCTGTGTTGAAAGCAGTCAACAGCAGTCGACCGTTCTTGGTACAGACTGATGCCAGTGAGTTTGGCCTCGGTGCTGTGCTCAGCCAGGTTGGAGGACCAAGAGCACCCCGTGTTGTACCTGAGCCGGAAACTTTTGCCAAGGGAAGTGGCCTACTCCACCATTGAGAAGGAGTGCTTGGCCATAGTCTGGGCCCTGCAGCGCTTGCATCCCTACTTGTACGGTCGCACCTTCACTGTGGTGACTGACCACAACCCTCTTCGCTGGAGCCTTGCCCTTCAGCAGCTTGACTTCACCATTGAACACAAAATGTGCAGGGAGCATGGCAATGCAGATGAACTGTCCCGCCAGGGTGAACCTACTGAGGTGCGCATGGAGGCATACCGAGAGGTTCTGCCTCCATAGCGCACACCAAAAGGGGGAGGTGTCACAATATTGTATGAAATATCATATAAGTTTAGTTTCTCTTGTTAGCCCAGGCTGTGGGCTAAAAACCCCCCTTCCCTTTCACTCAGGCAAGAGCTTGCCTTGTCAATGTATGTGGGGGAGTTTTATTGAAGAAAGGAATTTAAGACCGGCATAGCTGCAGTGGAAAGTTGTGCTAGCAGAAACTGGTCTGATCTCCCTTTTAAAACATGAGGCTCTTTGTTCTGTTTTAGCAAGATATTGGGCCAATGGTTTTGTCTAGGAAAATGATGGGTCCAGTTTGTGAATCTCCATCGACGGTTCTGTCAGCCACCTAAACATGAGCTTCTAACTCCATCAGGTAAAAAGTAGGGATTTCTCTGTAATTATGCATCACAAATAGGACATATTTGATCTCATTAGAATGCCAGGGTTAATACGAGATGAATGCTGGGTTTGTTATGACTATGACATGTTCTGTAGCGGAGTTATAGGCATTAGACAAATTTAGGCTGAATTTAGTTAAACTGAAGAGATAGGAGGGTCTGGGAAAACCAACCCTTTTTGTAATGTCATCAGGCTGAGTTATAAGTCTGCCAGGCACCCCAGCCTGGTGTCTGTCTGCTGGAGCCTATGTGAGTCTGACTTGAAGAGCTGTTCCTAACCAGAGTCCTGATGCATTGGGACATATGGGAACTCCACTAGCCTGGTTGCCTCAAATGATCTGAACACATGTAAGGGCTTGTTCACATGATCCTTTTTTCGCTGCAGATTTTTCAGGTCCTGATTTGTGAAAACCGCAGTGCAAAACCTGCGGTGGTTTTCACTGCGGTTTTCAGTCCTTTTTCTACTGCGGATTCCACTGCGGGTTTCCAACTGCACTTTCCTATTGGTGCTGTTGGAAAACAGGAGCGGAATCCGCAGAAAGAATAGACATGGTACTTCTTTTTTTCCGCAGAAAATCAGCGCGGATTTTCATGCCGAAAAAAGGATAGTGGGCACAGCGGATTTCGTTTTCCATAGGGTAACATTGTACTGTACCCTGCATGGAAAACGTCTGCGGATCCGCAGCTGCAAATCCGCTGTGGATCCGCAGCGAAAAAAGGATCGTGTGAACATAGCCTAAGTGTTATTTCTCATTTAACACCTGTTATTTTTATAATTACGTCTGTACATATTTGCAATTGTCTCTTTTTGCAACAACCTTGTAATATTTTTCTATAAACACTGCCTAAACTTTAATGGGGTATAATATTTAATACTAGATTCATTCTTCATGCTCTAAAACGTACCTTTAGCCTTCTGAAGGGAATTACGCTGCTGTTTGGGGTTAGCTTCGGACCCGTTTAATCGAAGCTGGTGGCAGCATCCCGTGTGCGGGCCTTTGGGGTTCGTTGTAGCGTCTGCGGCATTGATAATTATTGTTCCTGCTTGAGTGGGAGTATTTATATCGCCTCGCTGCAGTGTGCCCAATAGCCAGTACATAGCAGGCAGCCTTTCTGGCGACTAAATATCCTAGGTGCAGTACCTAATCTGACCTGAGGGTAAGGGGGGTACCAGAGAGCTGCAGGTTTCAAGTGGAACTGTAAGCGGGATATACATAAATCCCTGCAGTTCATGGTATATTGAAGAGCAGTGGGATATCTAAAATAAGCCCCCGCTGTAAACTAAGAGGTCAATAGCCTTGTGTGTGTTTTTTCATCACATTGTAGCAGTGGAGGGATAACTAAGATAAGCCTCCCTGCACATGTGATAGCCGTCTGTTGGCCTAAAGTCACCCCAATCCGTGACATAGGGGTGACGGTCACGGTGTGAATCGTGACATATTGGTGGCAGCGGTGTGGAATCGTGACAAATTGGGTGCAGCGGTGTGGATTCGTGACACATTACATTACTGATCCTGAGTTACATCCAGTATTGTACCCGAGAGCTCCACTCACTATTCTGTTAATGCAGTCACTGTGTACATACATTACATTACTGATCCTGAGTAGGGTTGAGCGAAACGGGTCGATCATTTTCAAAAGTCGCCGACTTTTGGCTAAGTCGGCGTCTCATGAAACCCGATCCGACCCCTGTGCTTGTCGGCCATGCGGTACGCGACTTTCGCGCCAAAGTCGCGTTTCAATGACGCGAAAAGCGCCATTTCTCAGCCAATGAAGGTGAACGCAGAGTGTGGGCAGCGTGATGACATAGATCCTGGTCCCCACCATCTTAGAGAAGGGCATTGCAGTGATTGGCTTGCTGTCTGCGGCGTCACAGGGGCTATAAAGGGGCGTTCCCGCCGACCGCCATCTTACTGCTGCTGATCTGAGCTTAGGGACAGGTTGCTGCCGCTTCGTCAGAAGCAGGGAGAGCGTTAGGCAGGGTCCACTAACCACCAAACCGCTTGTGCTGCAGCGATTTCCACTGTCCAACACCACCTTCGGTGTGCAGGGACTGTGGAAGCTATTTTTTTTTTTTTTTTCCCCTCAGCGCTGTAGCTCATTGGGCTGCCCTAGAAGGCTCCGTGATAGCTGTATTGCTGTGTGTACGCCACTGTGGAAACCAACTGCTTTTTTCAAAGCACATATCCTCTTGTTCCTTCCTTTCTGCACAGCTATCTTTTTTGTTTGTCCACACTTTTTATTTAATTTGTGCATCAGTCCACTCCTATTGCTGCCTGCCATACCTGGCTTAGATTACTGCAGGGAGATAGTAATTGTAGGACAGTCCCTGTTTTTTTTTTGTTTTTTTTGTGGGAGATTAAGATTGGCATTTCTGCTACAGTGCCATCCCTGTGTGTGCCATCTCTCACTGAGTGGGCCATAGAAAGCCTATTTATTTTTTCCGTGATTTGTGTTCTAAATTCTACCTCAACAAAAAAACACTACATCAATCAGTGGGAGAAAAATATTGGCCTCAGTCAGGGCTTGTGTGCCACTGCTGTGTGTGCTATCTCTCATTCAGTGGGCTATAGAAAGCCTATTTATTTATTTATTTTTTTTAATATTATTTGGTTTCTAAAGTCTCCCTGAAAAAAAAAAAAAAACCTAAAAAAAACAGTGGGAGAGTAATATTGCCCTTTCAGCTTGTGTGCCAGTCTTGACTCCTGGGTGTGCCACCTCTCTCTCTCATTCAGTGGGCCATAGAAAGGCTATTTTTTTTTTGGTTTTTTTAATATTATTTGGTTTCTAAAGTCTCCCTGAAAAAAAAAAAAAAAACATAAAAAAACAGTGGGAGAGTAATATTGCCCTTTCAGCTTGTGTGCCAGTCTTGACTCCTGGGCGTGCCACCTCTCTCCCTCTCATTCAGTGG
This sequence comes from Ranitomeya variabilis, assembly GCF_051348905.1. NCBI lineage: Eukaryota > Metazoa > Chordata > Amphibia > Anura > Dendrobatidae > Ranitomeya > Ranitomeya variabilis. The sequence goes on from NC_135235.1 coordinate 226,335,632, forward strand.
GCCATAGAAAGCCTTTTTTTTTTTTTTTTTTTTAAATATTATTGGGTTTCTAAAGTCTCCCTTAAAAAACAAAAAATACATAAAAAAACAGTGGGAGAGTAATATTGCCCTTTCAGCTTGTGTGCCAGTCTTGACTCCTGGGTGTGCCACCTCTCTCCCTCTCATTCAGTGGGCCATAGAAAGCCTATTTATTTTTTTTTTTAAATATTATTGGGTTTCTAAAGTCTCCCTTAAAAAACAAAAAATACATAAAAAAACAGTGGGAGAGTAATATTGCCCTTTCAGCTTGTGTGCCAGTCTTGACTCCTGGGTGTGCCACCTCTCTCTCATTCAGTGGGCCATAGAAAGCATTTTTTTTTTTTTCCTTGATTTGTGTTCTAAAATCTACCTCAACACAAAAACACTACATCAATCAGTGGGAGAAAAATATTGGCCTCAGTCAGGGCTTGTGTGCCACTGCTGTGTGTGCTATCTCTCATTCAGTGGGCTATAGAAAGCCTATTTATTTATTTATTTTTTTTCTTATTATTTGGTTTCTAAAGTCTCCCTGAAAAAAAAAAAAAAAACATAAAAAAACAGTGGGAGAGTAATATTGCCCTTTCAGCTTGTGTGCCAGTCTTGACTCCTGGGTGTGCCACCTCTCTCCCTCTCATTCAGTGGGCCATAGAAAGCCTTTTTTTTTTTTTTTTTTAATATTATTGGGTTTCTAAAGTCTCCCTTAAAAAACAAAAAATACATAAAAAAACAGTGGGAGAGTAATATTGCCCTTTCAGCTTGTGTGCCAGTCTTGACTCCTGGGTGTGCCACCTCTCTCCCTCTCATTCAGTGGGCCATAGAAAGCCTATTTATTTTTTTTTTAAAATATTATTGGGTTTCTAAAGTCTCCCTTAAAAAACAAAAAATACATAAAAAAACAGTGGGAGAGTAATATTGCCCTTTCAGCTTGTGTGCCAGTCTTGACTCCTGGGTGTGCCACCTCTCTCTCATTCAGTGGGCCATAGAAAGCATTTTTTTTTTTGTTTTTTTTAATATTATTTGGTTTCTAAAGTCTCCCTGAAAAAAAAAAAAAAACAGTGGGAGAGTAATATTGCCCTTTCAGCTTGTGTGCCAGTCTTGACTCCTGGGTGTGCCACCTCTCTCTCTCTAATTGTGGGCCATAGAAAGCCTTTTTTTTTTTTTTTTTAATATTATTTGGTTTCTAAAGTCTCCCTGAGAAAAAAAAATAAATAAATTAGGTGGGAGATTAATATTGACATTAGTGCTTGAGTGACAGTCCTGCGTGTGTGTCATCTCTGTGATTTTGTGCCACAGAAAACAGAGTGTGTAACATTGTGCCTGATTTTCCTTGTGGTCTCACCAACCTGTTAAGGGATATTGAAATCATACTGAAGTTATAGCTCACCGTGTAAGTTGTTTGACAGCAACAAATAAAGTTACTTTGGTTAAGATTTTAAAACAATGAGGAAGTCTGGTGCAAGAGGTCGTCGTGGGCGTTCATTGTCAGCTGGTAATGATGGTAGTGGTAGTGGAGCATCAGGTGGTCGTGGGGATAAAAATATTCCACCTAAGTCTGGAGCTGTGGAGCCAGTTTCGTCGTCAGGCTACACAAGGCCTCGAACGCTCTCTTTTCTGGGAGTAGGAAAACCGCTTTTAAAGGCGGAGCAGCAACAGCAAGTTTTGGCTTACATTGCAGACTCAGCCTCTAGCTCTTTTGCCTCCTCTTCCGAAACTGGTAAATGTAAAAGCAGCGCGTCGCTTGTGGATGTTCACGGTCAGGGACAAGTCGCTTCCTTGTCCTCCTCAGCAAAAACTACAACAAGAGAGAAGGATGCAGCAGGCGACACAACGGGTCACTCCATGGAGCTCTTTACACATACCGTCCCTGGCTTAGAAAGTGAAACATTTAACAGGCCATGCCCATTACAAGTATATTCTGACATGGAGTGCACTGATGCACAGCCACAGCCAGAGTACTATGCTGCTCCTTTGACTCAGACCACCACATTGCCCTCTCAGGGTACAGATCCACAATCAGACCCTGATGAGACTATGTTGCCCCGCCACGAACGCTATACCACCGACCGACACAGTGACACAGACGAAGTTGCACACGAGCTCGAAGAGGAGGTAATAGATGACCCAGTTATTGACCCCGATTGGCAGCCATTGGGGGAACAGGGTGCAGGCGGCAGTAGTTCAGAAGCGGAGGTGGAGGAGGGGCCGCAGCAGGCATCAACATCGCAACAGGTTCCATCTGCCGGGCCCGTATCTGGCCCAAAACGCGTGTCAAAGCCAAAACCTGTTGGAGCACAGCGTTGCCATCCGGTTAAAGCTCAGTCTGCAATCCCTGAAAAGGGATCCGAGTCTAGGAAGAGTGCAGTCTGGCATTTTTTTAAACAACATCCAACTGATCAGCGCAAAGTCATCTGTCAAAAATGTTCAACTAGCTTAAGCAGAGGTCAGAATCTGAAAAGTCTAAATACTAGTTGCATGCATAGACACTTAACCACCATGCATTTTCAAGCCTGGACTAACTACCAAACGTCCCTCAAGGTTGTAGCACCCTCGGCCAATGAAGCTAGTCAGCAACGCAACATCCCTTCCGTCACTGTAAGGCCACCATTTTCCGCACCACCGGCAGTATCTGTGCAGGTTTCTTTGCCAGCCAAAAGCAGTCAGGGTCAGGGAATCACCAGTTTTGTAGGAGGAAATATTGCATCTAGGGCACCGGCGGAAACAATACCGTCTCCAACCGTCTCTCAGTCTGCCATGTACACCGGCACACCCGAAAGTTCCACGATCTCCAGCTCTCCAGTCCAGCTCACCCTACATGAGACTCTGGTTAGAAAAAGAAAGTACTTATCCTCGCATCCGCGTACACAGTGTTTTAACGCCCACATAGCTAGACTAATCTCGTTAGAGATGATGCCCTACCGGTTAGTTGAAAGCGAAGCTTTCAAAGCCCTGATGGAGTACGCTGAACCACGATACGAGCTACCCAGTCGACACTTTTTTTCCAGAAAAGCCATCCCAGCCCTGCACCAGCATGTTAAACAGCGCATCGTCCATGCACTCAGGCAATCTGTGAGTACAAAGGTGCACCTGACTACAGATGCATGGACCAGTAGGCATGGCCAGGGACGTTATGTGTCCATCACGGCACACTGGGTGAATGTGGTGGATGCAGGGTCCACAGGCGACATCAATTTAGGGACAGTTGTGCCTAGCCCACGGTCTAGGAAACAGTTGGCTGTAGGCGTTCGCACCCCCTCCTCCTCCTCCTCCTCGTCCTCCTGCAGAAGCTACAGCTCTTCCACAGAACGCAGTCTGCCAACCACTCCATCGGCAGATGACACTGTTGCACACCAGTTGTCCCATTATGGGCCAGCTACTGCCAAGCGTCAGCAGGCTGTATTGGCTATGAAGTGCTTGGGCGACAACAGACACACCGCGGAAGTTCTGTCCGAGTTCTTGCAACAAGAAACGCAGTCGTGGCTGGGCACAGTAGATCTTGAGGCAGGCAAGGTAGTGAGTGATAACGGAAGGAATTTCATGGCTGCCATCTCCCTTTCCCAACTGAAACACATTCCTTGCCTGGCTCACACCTTAAACCTGGTGGTGCAGTGCTTATTGAAAACTTATCCTGGGTTCTCCGACCTGCTCCTCAAAGTGCGTGCACTTTGCTCACATATCCGACGTTCGCCTGTACACGCCAGCCGTATGCAGACCTATCAGCGGTCTTTGAACCTTCCCCAGCATCGCCTAATCATAGACGTTGCAACAAGGTGGAACTCAACACTGCACATGCTTCAGAGACTGTGCGAACAGAGGCGTGCTGTTATTTATTTGTGGGAGGATACACGGGCAGGCAGTAGGATGGCAGACATGGAGTTGTCAGGTGTGCAGTGGTCTAAGATACAAGACATGTGTCAAGTCCTTCAGTGTTTTGAGGAATGCACACGGCTGGTTAGTGCAGACAACGCCGTAATAAGCATGAGCATCCCCCTAATGCGTCTGCTGATGCAAAGTTTGACGCACATAAAGGAGCAGGCGTCTGCACCAGAGGAAGAGGAAAGCCTTGATGACAGTCAGCCATTGTCTGGTCAGGGCAGTGTACAGGACGAGGTAGCGGGCGAAGAGGAGGTGGAGGACGAGGAGGATGATGGGGATGAGTATATTTTTAATGCCGAACCTTTCCCGGGGGCACAGGAAATTGGTTGCGTGTCACGGCCGGGTTCTGGTTTTTTGAGGGACACAAGTGACGTAGATTTGCCTGCAACTGCCCCTCAACCAATCACAACCGGAGATTTGACAACTGGAACTTTGGCCCACATGGCGGATTATGCCTTACGTATCCTAAAAAGGGACACACGCATTACGAAAATGATGAACGATGACGATTACTGGTTGGCCTGCCTCCTTGATCCACGCTATAAAGGCAAATTGCAAAATATTATGCCACATGAGAACTTGGAACTAATATTAGCAACCAAACAATCAACTCTTGTTGACCGTTTGCTTCAGGCATTCCCAGCACACAGCGCACGTGATCGTTCTCACACGAGCTCCAGGGGGCAGCAGACTAGGAGTGTTAGGGGTGCACACATCAGAAGTGGCGTTGGACAGAGGGGTTTTCTGACCAGGTTGTGGAGTGATTTTGCTATGACCGCAGACAGGACAGGTACTGCTGCATCAATTGAAAGTGACAGGAGACAACATTTGTCCAGTATGGTTACTAACTATTTTTCATCCCTTATCGATGTTCTCCCTCAACCGTCATTCCCATTTGATTACTGGGCCTCCAAATTAGACACCTGGCCAGAATTGGCAGAATATGCATTGCAGGAGCTTGCTTGCCCGGCAGCAAGTGTCCTATCAGAAAGAGTATTCAGTGCTGCAGGTTCAATATTAACCGAAAAAAGGACTCGTCTGGCTACCCAAAATGTTGACGATCTAACATTCATTAAAATGAACCACAACTGGATTTCGAAATCTTTTGCCCCACCTTGCCCGGCCGACACCTAGCTTTCCTATGAAAGGCTCTTGCCTGTGAATTACTTTTCTAATGTCTAATTTGCTGCAGCTGATTGTACAGCATACGACATGTTTACACCTCCCTAAATGGCCAAACTCCCCACACGGGGCCGTGGTATCGCGACTTGGCGCAAGCACCCGTGAGACTGCTGTTTGTCTGAAGAGGTGGGTGTGCTCGCTTTTGGTTGACGGCATTGCTACTGGCTCCCTCATAGTACAATGTAGTGTCTCTGGCGGTGGTGGTGCGCACCCAACGTCAGACACACCGTTGTAACATGAGGGGCCCTGGGGCGGTCCCGCCGGCCTCTAGAGAGTTCCCCCCTACCCCAGCTCAAAATGTGCTCTACCACATGCAAAATTATGTCACACAGCTCCACCAATCTTTAGTCTATTCGCTGACATCATTCAATGTCTGGCACTGACCATACAAATTTGTAGACATCTATGATGCAACTTAAAGTAGTCTGTGTCTGTGTCCTATATTGGCACCATTAAATAGTTACTGCCAAATTACTATGTCAGAAACTCAGCAGATGAGCCCACCCCTGTACCTAAGTATGCCACCTTTTTTTTTGTTTTGGTTGTTTTGCGAGACATTAACATCTATTTATATTTTGGGAGTACTGGGACAGACACTCCTTGCACTACTCCTCCACTCACCACCAAGCTGCCCGTGTATCCATGTAACCGCTGTAAAACTGCCATGAGCCTATTGTTTGTTATTTTAGGCCTTTGATAGCCTGTCTGCGGTCCCTACTTTAAATACTCCTCCACTCACCACCAAGCTGCCTGCCCGTGTATCCATGTAACCGCTGTAAAACTGCCATGAGCCTATTGTTTGTTATTTTAGGCCTTTGAAGCCTGTCTGCGGTCCCTCCTTCCACTAGTCCTCCACTGACCAGACCACTGCTGCCCATGTACCCCTGGAACCAATTATAAAGTGCCTACAGCCAGCCCATTTTTTTATGTTAGGCCTTTGAAGCCTGTCTGCGGTCCCTCCTTCCACTAGTCCTCCACTGGCCAGACCACTGCTGCCCGTGTACCCCTGGAACCAATTATAAAGTGCCTACAGCCAGCCCATTTTTTTATGTTAGGCCTTTGAAGCCTGTCTGCGGTCCCTCCTTCCACTAGTCCTCCACTGGCCAGACCACTGCTGCCCGTGTACCCCTGGAACCAATTATAAAGTGCCTACAGCCAGCCCATTTTTTTATGTTAGGCCTTTGAAGCCTGTCTGCGGTCCCTCCTTCCACTAGTCCTCCACTGACCAGACCACTGCTGCCCGTGTACCCCTGGAACCAATTATAAAGTGCCTACAGCCAGCCCATTTTTTTATGTTAGGCCTTTGAAGCCTGTCTGCGGTCCCTCCTTCCACTAGTCCTCCACTGACCAGACCACTGCTGCCCGTGTACCCCTGGAACCAATTATAAAGTGCATACAGCCAGCCCATTTTTTTATGTTAGGCCTTTGAAGCCTGTCTGCGGTCCCTCCTTCCACTAGTCCTCCACTGGCCAGACCACTGCTGCCCGTGTACCCCTGGAACCAATTATAAAGTGCCTACAGCCAGCCCATTTTTTTATGTTAGGCCTTTGAAGCCTGTCTGCGGTCCCTCCTTCCACTAGTCCTCCACTGACCAGACCACTGCTGCCCGTGTACCCCTGGAACCAATTATAAAGTGCCTACAGCCAGCACATTTTTTTATGTTAGGCCTTTGAAGCCTGTCTGCGGTCCCTCCTTCCACTAGTCCTCCACTGACCAGACCACTGCTGCCCGTGTACCCCTGGAACCAATTATAAAGTGCCTACAGCCAGCCCATTTTTTTATGTTAGGCCTTTGAAGCCTGTCTGCGGTCCCTACTTTAAATACTCCTCCACTCACCACCAAGCTGCCTGCCCGTGTATCCATGTAACTGCTGTAAAACTGCCATGAGCCTATTGTTTGTTATGTTAGGCCTTTGATAGCCTGTCTGCGGTCCCTACTTTAAATACTCCTCCACTCACCACCAAGCTGCCTGCCCGTCTATCCATGTAACCGCTGTAAAACTGCCATGAGCCTATTGTTTGTTATGTTAGGCCTTTGATAGCCTGTCTGCGGTCCTTACTTTAAATACTCCTCCACTCACCACCTAGCTGCCTGTGTATCCATGTAACCGCTGTAAAACTGCAATGAGCCTATTGTTTGTTATTTAGGCCTTTGATAGCCTGTCTGCGGCCCCTACTTGCAATACTCCTCCACTGACCACAATGCTGCCTGGAGTGCCTGCCTGTGTATCCATGTAACCGATGTAAAACTGCCATGACTGCCTACTGTTTGTTATTTTAGGCCTTTGATAGCCTGTCTGCGGCCCCTACTTGCAATACTCCTCCACTGACCACAATGCTGCCTGGAGTGCCTGCCTGTGTATCCATGTAACCGATGTAAAACTGCCATGACTGCCTACTGTTTGTTATTTTAGGCCTTTGATAGCCTGTCTGCGGCCCCTACTTGCAATACTCCTCCACTGACCACAATGCTGCCTGGAGTGCCTGCCTGTGTATCCATGTAACCGATGTAAAACTGCCATGACTGCCTACTGTTTGTTATTTTAGGCCTTTGATAGCCTGTCTGCGGCCCCTACTTGCAATACTCCTCCACTGACCACAATGCTGCCTGGAGTGCCTGCCTGTGTATCCATGTAACCGATGTAAAACTGCCATGACTGCCTACTGTTTGTTATTTTAGGCCTTTGATAGCCTGTCTGCGGCCCCTACTTGCAATACTCCTCCACTGACCACAATGCTGCCTGGAGTGCCTGCCTGTGTATCCATGTAACCGATGTAAAACTGCCATGACTGCCTACTGTTTGTTATTTTAGGCCTTTGATAGCCTGTCTGCGGCCCCTACTTGCAATACTCCTCCACTGACCACACCAATGCTGCCCGTGTACCCCTGGAACCTATTTAAAAGTTCATAGAGCCTAGTTATATATTTTATTTACTATTAATAAGGCCATGATGGACTACGCTGTACCACGCTACAAGCTAACCAGTCGACACTTCTTTTGCGAGAAAAGCCATCCCAACCCTCCACCAGCATGTAGAAGACCGCATTGTCCATGCACTCTGGCAATCTGTGAGTACAAAGGTGCACCTGACAACAGACGCATGGACCTGTAGGCATGGCCACGGAAGATTACGTGTCCATTACGGCGCAATGGGTTAATGTGTTGGATGCATGGTCCACAGGGGACAGCCTACTAAGTCTGTCTGCAGTCCCTAATTCAAATTGTCCTCCACTGTCTAAATCGGAGCTTCCACCTTCTGGCTTTCGGCCTATAGTATCAGAAATTAAACTGCATTTGGCCTTCAACTTTGGTTAGGGCCTACTAACGGCTTCTGCCCCTCCCTGGTGTTGCCCTCAACTAAATAAAGCTGAGCTTCAACCTTCTGCTCCAAATTACCATTTTAAAAAAAGCAATAGGCTTTTCCGGCCTACTAAAGGTGTCTGTCTGTGTGCCCCTGCCTGGTGTTGTCCTCAACTAAATAAAGCTGAGCTTCAACCTTCTGCTCCAAATTACCATTTTAAAAAATGCAATAGGCTTTTCCGGCCTACTAAAGGTGTCTGTCTGTGTGCCCCTGCCTGGTGTTGCCCTCAACTAAATAAAGCTGAGCTTCAACCTTCTGCTCCAAATTACCATTTTAAAAAATGCAATAGGCTTTTCCGGCCTACTAAAGGTGTCTGTCTGTGTGCCCCTGCCTGGTGTTGTCCTCAACTAAATAAAGCTGAGCTTCAACCTTCTGCTCCAAATTACCATTTTAAAAAATGCAATAGGCTTTTCCGGCCTACTAAAGGTGTCTGTCTGTGTGCCCCTGCCTGGTGTTGTCCTCAACTGAATAAAGCTGAGCTTCAACCTTCCGGCTCTCATTAAGTGGTTTTTAAAAAACAAAATGGTGGTTAGGGCCTGCTAACGGCTTCTGCCCCTCCCTGGTGTTGCCCTCAACTAAATAAAGCTGAGCTTCAACCTTCTGCTCCAAATTACCATTTTAAAAAATGCAATAGGCTTTTCCGGCCTACTAAAGGTGTCTGTCTGTGTGCCCCTGCCTGGTGTTGTCCTCAACTGAATAAAGCTGAGCTTCAACCTTCCGGCTCTCATTAAGTGGTTTTTAAAAAACAAAATGGTGGTTAGGGCCTACTAACGGCTTCTGCCCCTCCCTGGTGTTGCCCTCAACTAAATAAAGCTGAGCTTCAACCTTCTGCTCCAAATTACCATTTTAAAAAATGCAATAGGCTTTTCCGGCCTACTAAAGGTGTCTGTCTGTGTGCCCCTGCCTGGTGTTGTCCTCAACTAAATAAAGCTGAGCTTCAACCTTCTGCTCCAAATTACCATTTTAAAAAATGCAATAGGCTTTTCCGGCCTACTAAAGGTGTCTGTCTGTGTGCCCCTGCCTGGTGTTGCCCTCAACTGAATAAAGCTGAGCTTCAACCTTCCGGCTCTCATTAAGTGGTTTTTAAAAAACAAAATGGTGGTTAGGGCCTACTAACGGCTTCTGCCCCTCCCTGGTGTTGCCCTCAACTAAATAAAGCTGAGCTTCAACCTTCTGCTCCAAATTACCATTTTAAAAAATGCAATAGGCTTTTCCGGCCTACTAAAGGTGTCTGTCTGTGTGCCCCTGCCTGGTGTTGTCCTCAACTAAATAAAGCTGAGCTTCAACCTTCTGCTCCAAATTACCATTTTAAAAAATGCAATAGGCTTTTCCGGCCTACTAAAGGTGTCTGTCTGTGTGCCCCTGCCTGGTGTTGTCCTCAACTAAATAAAGCTGAGCTTCAACCTTCTGCTCCAAATTACCATTTTAAAAAATGCAATAGGCTTTTCCGGCCTACTAAAGGTGTCTGTCTGTGTGCCCCTGCCTGGTGTTGCCCTCAACTGAATAAAGCTGAGCTTCAACCTTCCGGCTCTCATTAAGTGGTTTTTAAAAAACAAAATGGTGGTTAGGGCCTACTAACGGCTTCTGCCCCTCCCTGGTGTTGCCCTCAACTAAATAAAGCTGAGCTTCAACCTTCTGCTCCAAATTACCATTTTAAAAAATGCAATAGGCTTTTCCGGCCTACTAAAGGTGTCTGTCTGTGTGCCCCTGCCTGGTGTTGTCCTCAACTAAATAAAGCTGAGCTTCAACCTTCTGCTCCAAATTACCATTTTAAAAAATGCAATAGGCTTTTCCGGCCTACTAAAGGTGTCTGTCTGTGTGCCCCCTGCCTGGTGTTGTCCTCAACTGAATAAAGCTGAGCTTCAACCTTCCGGCTCTCATTAAGTGGTTTTTAAAAAACAAAATGGTGGTTAGGGCCTACTAACGGCTTCTGCCCCTCCCTGGTGTTGCCCTCAACTAAATAAAGCTGAGCTTCAACCTTCTGCTCCAAATTACCATTTTAAAAAATGCAATAGGCTTTTCCGGCCTACTAAAGGTGTCTGTCTGTGTGCCCCTGCCTGGTGTTGTCCTCAACTGAATAAAGCTGAGCTTCAACCTTCCGGCTCTCATTAAGTGGTTTTTAAAAAACAAAATGGTGGTTAGGGCCTACTAACGGCTTCTGCCCCTCCCTGGTGTTGCCCTCAACTAAATAAAGCTGAGCTTCAACCTTCTGCTCCAAATTACCATTTTAAAAAATGCAATAGGCTTTTCCGGCCTACTAAAGGTGTCTGTCTGTGTGCCCCTGCCTGGTGTTGTCCTCAACTAAATAAAGCTGAGCTTCAACCTTCTGCTCCAAATTACCATTTTAAAAAATGCAATAGGCTTTTCCGGCCTACTAAAGGTGTCTGTCTGTGTGCCCCTGCCTGGTGTTGTCCTCAACTGAATAAAGCTGAGCTTCAACCTTCCGGCTCTCATTAAGTGGTTTTTAAAAAACAAAATGGTGGTTAGGGCCTACTAACGGCTTCTGCCCCTCCCTGGTGTTGCCCTCAACTAAATAAAGCTGAGCTTCAACCTTCTGCTCCAAATTACCATTTTAAAAAATGCAATAGGCTTTTCCGGCCTACTAAAGGTGTCTGTCTGTGTGCCCCTGCCTGGTGTTGTCCTCAACTGAATAAAGCTGAGCTTCAACCTTCCGGCTCTCATTAAGTGGTTTTTAAAAAACAAAATGGTGGTTAGGGCCTACTAACGGCTTCTGCCCCTCCCTGGTGTTGCCCTCAACTAAATAAAGCTGAGCTTCAACCTTCTGCTCCAAATTACCATTTTAAAAAATGCAATAGGCTTTTCCGGCCTACTAAAGGTGTCTGTCTGTGTGCCCCTGCCTGGTGTTGTCCTCAACTAAATAAAGCTGAGCTTCAACCTTCTGCTCCAAATTACCATTTTAAAAAATGCAATAGGCTTTTCCGGCCTACTAAAGGTGTCTGTCTGTGTGCCCCTGCCTGGTGTTGTCCTCAACTGAATAAAGCTGAGCTTCAACCTTCCGGCTCTCATTAAGTGGTTTTTAAAAAACAAAATGGTGGTTAGGGCCTACTAACGGCTTCTGCCCCTCCCTGGTGTTGCCCTCAACTAAATAAAGCTGAGCTTCAACCTTCTGCTCCAAATTACCATTTTAAAAAATGCAATAGGCTTTTCCGGCCTACTAAAGGTGTCTGTCTGTGTGCCCCTGCCTGGTGTTGTCCTCAACTGAATAAAGCTGATCTTCAACCTTCTGCTCCAAATTACCATTTTAAAAAATGCAATAGGCTTTTCCGGCCTACTAAAGGTGTCTGTCTGTGTGCCCCTGCCTGGTGTTGTCCTCAACTAAATAAAGCTGAGCTTCAACCTTCTGCTCCAAATTACCATTTTAAAAAATGCAATAGGCTTTTCCGGCCTACTAAAGGTGTCTGTCTGTGTGCCCCTGCCTGGTGTTGTCCTCAACTAAATAAAGCTGAGCTTCAACCTTCTGCTCCAAATTACCATTTTAAAAAATGCAATAGGCTTTTCCGGCCTACTAAAGGTGTCTGCCCCTCCCTGGTGTTGTCCTCAACTGAACAAAGCTGAGCTTCCACATTCTGGCTTTCGCCCTATACTATCAGATATTAAACTGCATTTGGCCTACTAGTGTGGTTAGGCCCTTGAAACAGTGTCTGCTGCTCTTGGGTTTGCTACTCCACTGAACAAAGCAATGCCGCCTGTTTAGTCCTGTTACCAATTTTGAACTGCATTTAGCCTACTTTATTCTTTGGCCCTATATCTGTTTCCTCCTCATCCTGCCCATTGCCCAGCCACTGCTAAATGAGTCTGCTGGTACATTGACCTAGATCACTACATTCCCCTTGTACTCTACACAGCCAGAATCTGACCCTGCTGAAAGTAAGGTTCCCCTTCCCGCATGTTATACCACCTTACACAGGGACAAAGAGGAAGGTGCAGATGAAAGTGCAGGTTCCTTCATCAGGTGGGGGGGCATACTCGTTGGCGACGTCACTGGCACAGGGCCCCTCAGAGTACGCAAAAGTGTCGCTGCTGGTGGGAGGCGCCCCCGCCATGCAAACACACCGCCGTACTTTGAGGGGCCCTGTGCCAGTGCCAATGCGAACGAGTGGGCCCCCCCCCTGCTTGCTCAGGATCACAGCACTTGCAACGTTTAAATACTTACCTTTCCCTGCAACACCGCCGTGACGTAGTCCGCATTTCCTGGGCCCACGAAAAACTTGAGCCAGCCCTACTCCCCCCACAACTTTCCCCCAATTCCCTATGCCCAACTATTATTATACAGTTAATTAAGATTGGCAAGCTTCAGAAACAAGAATGGATGTTTTTGGCATTAAAATGGGCACTGTAGGTGTTTTCCTGGCCTCCACTCACTGCCGACTATGCTTCCCCATTGACTTGCATTGGGTTTCGTGTTTCGGTCGATCCCCGACTTTTAGCGATAATCGGCCGACTGCACTCGACTCGACTCTGGTCAAAATCGGGTTTCCCAAAACCCTACTCGATCTTAAAAAAATGAAAGTCGCTCAACCCTAATCCTGAGTTACATCCTGTATTATACTCCAGAGCTGCACTCACTATTTTGCTGGTACAGTCACTGTGTACATGCATTACATTACTGATCTTGAGTTACATCCTCTATTATACTCCAGAGCTGCACTCACTATATTGCTGGTGCAGTCACTGTGTACATACATTAGATTACTATTCCTGAGTTACCTCCTGTATTATATTCCAGAGCTGCACGCACTATTCTGCTGGTGCAGTCACTGTGTACATACATTACTGATCCTGAGTTACATTCTGTATTATACTCCAGAGCTGCACTCACTATTCTGCTGGTGCAGTCACTGTGCACATACATTACATTACTGATCCTGAGTTACATCCTGTATTTTCCTCCAGAGCTGCACTCACTATTCTGCTGGTGCAGTCACTGTGTACATACATTACATTACTGATCCTGAGTTACCTCCTGTATTATACCTCAGAGCTGCACTCACTATTCTGCTGGTGCAGTCACTGTGTACATACATTACACTACTTATCCTTAGTTACATCCTGTATTATACTCCAGAGCTGCACTCACTTTTCTGCTGGTGCAGTCACTGTGTACATACATTACATTACTGATCCTGAGTTACATCCTGTATTAGGCTAGGTTCACATTGCGTTAGGACAATCCGTTTAGCGCATCACTGTTCAAACCCCTAGTTCAGGACTCATCATAAGGGCCAAGTATGTGGCACCATTATTACTGGCCTGAAAGTGGTACAGGAATGCTGGAGAGGGGGGGATTTTATTCAAAAAATGTCTAAGGAAGAGACGAAAATGATTTTTGACTTTGATACTTTAATCCCTAGGGGTTTGAACAGTGATATTGAATTATTTGCCTTTAATTCTGAATAAGGGTCATGTGATTGCTGTAGGCTATATAGGCACACAATGCATAGGACAGACCATCCCTGAGGAAGGAGCACGGTTGTCTCCGAAACGCGTAGGAATTGGTCCCATACGCTTCCCTTAGCCTGTCACGTGAATGCTCACGTGACCGTGACGTCACGTAAGGTCCTGCAGCAGCAGAGCACCTAGCGGCTCAGCCCAGCAATACTGACCTATTCTACAATATATGCGAGCGCAGGATCGTCTGCCACCGGCCGGGGCAGTGCCTGCAGCCCACTACTCTAAAGGCAACACACGGGATTTATTGGACATTATCCCCTTTGGACAACGTAAGTGTACGGGGCTGCGGAGGATCGTGCGCAACCACGATAGCTTCACCCGACACAGCTGAAGGCAGCATACGGCACCAATTTGGTCCCACCACCCTTGTCTGGACTACATCACCCATAGACAACTTGCCCGAAGCTGCTGAGGACTGTGCGCAACTACGATAGCTTTACCGGATACAGCGGAAGGTGGAATACGGCACTCATCTGGTCTCGTCACCTTTTTTTGGGCTACGTAAGTGCATTTAACTACGACTATATATAACAGCAAGAGCCATGTCAGGCATTCATTTCAATACATTTCAACCCTTATCCCCTTTTTTCATTGTACATTCCCAACACTTTGTATTTTAATGCTGACATTCATTTGATTACTGACTCCCCTTATATGGTGATCTATTTCTAATAGGCATTCATCTGGGTCTTTTATAAGGTACTATTTTAACTCTGAATACAGCGCAGATAGCCCCCCTTTTTTATGAAGTTACAAACTACCAGCACCTTCGGGTGCTGATCACAAGCCGCTGCTGCTGCAACTACAACTGCAGCCCCTGCTGCTGCAGAACCTCTAGCTACTCTCCACAAGGCTCTGCATGGCTCCGCACCGCAGACTTCATGGACCTGCCTATCCACAGCAACTCTTCGTAACCCCGCCGAGTTACAGCCAGATGCTTGTAAGCTTCGTGGACCCGCCGATCCACCTCAAACTTCGTAACCCCGCCGAGTTACAGCAATTACTTCCACACGTGCTTCCTGGACCGTTCATGTGCCAATTAAAAACAGAAACAAATACATAAGTGTAATAAGATATAAAAATGATATATAAAAAATGAGAAACACCGTAAAATGGAAAACACATATGAGATAGCGCTTCCTGAGTGCATTGGGGGATACTCGCTTTGCAACTGGATTAAATCACTCAGGCACGGTTTCTTACAAAAACAGTCTATTCTGGTTTATTTAGGCTCATAAACCTCGGCAAAAACAGTTAATTATATACATCAACGGAACACATTAACCACCGACAGTCTGTTCCAATGGCAGATACATCGCTGACCGTTACCCCCTTTATCTGGAATTACCTTACAGGAGCTCCGGCTTCACACACTGACTGCTGTCAGTCCTGCTTGCCAGGGAAGCTGTCTAGCTGGGATCACCGTCCTTGTGACCAGGGCACTTCAGATACTCCAGACCCGCAGAAGGAACTGTAGCTTCCCCAACACAGGTTCTGCAGATACGGCCTCTCCGTGCGCTATTCAGGAAGTCCAGTCCCAGGCACTTCCAACACACAGGTTATCGGTCCATGGTCTCACCATGTGCTTCCAGGAATCCTGTCCACTCCAGGACATTCCAACACACAGGCCATCAGTCCATGGTCTGACCATGTGAATCCAGGAACCAGTCCACTCCAGGACATTCCAACATACAGGCCATCCAGGACTTTACACACTATTTCAGACCATACACTCTGAACATGTGACCCAAACCCTGGTCACATTATGTACCTGTAACCACCCCCTTAGGTGGGAGATGTGTGTGGTTAGTCAGTCCCGCCCAGCTCTCCAACTAACCCTGTAAGCCTCGCTTTAAAGCTACACAAATACTTGTGGGACTACAGGTCCCGGAACAACAATACTGGCTTACAGCGCAGACTCCCTCTACAACACATACTGGCCATTTACAATCATGCCGAACCCTGTTTCACAAACTCAGTTAGGACTCCATGCTTATCCTGAGGAGCCCACACAGCGCCCCCTGGCTGCATCATGGGTCACTGCATCACACACAATAAGTAACACTGTTAAAATGATAAATAAAAAATATATCATGGGGAGATTTTAAAAAGTAAATATTCAAAAGCACATAAATAAAAATAATAACAATAAAGATAATGAATAACTGCATAAGCAGCAACAAGATAAATATGCCATTCTATAAATCTTTCTATAAATAGATAATACTAAAAATATTAAAAGTGGTTACCTATTAGATAAGGATTTCCAGCCAGTCTCCAATGCTGATACTTACCTAGCCTAAAGCTGCATAGCAGCTGTGATCTGACGAGGGCAGGTAAATTCAGCTTAGAATTGACAACAAAAGTGCTTAGATATGCTGTGTAATTGATAGCCCGTTCGTATGTTGTGCTGATGTTTATTGAGGTGTGCATGCATAGTCTGTATCGTGCGTCCCACATACTGGAGGCCCCACGTACATTCCAAGAGATATACCACATATGTTGATCATCAAGCACCGAGTTGATTGTCAATCAATATATGTGGTATGTCTCTTGGAATGTATGTGGGGCCTCCAGTATGTGGGCCGCACCATACAGACTATACACAGCATATCTAAGTACTTTAGTACATTTCACCAAAATGACCCAAAATTGGTGAGGCTTATTAATTGATCAGACTAGTGATGAGTGAACGTGCTTGCCACTACTCGGTACTCGCCCGAGTATCACTATGTTCAGTGTACTCGGCGAGCACCGAGTATTTCCGGGATTATTAGGTAGGAGCTCGGGTCTCCACCCTGCAATTCTGGCACTCTTTAGAGTGCCAATGACAATGCAGGAATTGTCAGCCATGCACTGTAATGCCGCAGCCATCTTTGTTGTGGGATTACAGTGATTGGCTGGCCGCATAGGGTCATCAGATCTATAAGAGACCTGGTGCCGTCCTGCTCGCCACATTCTGCTCCAGACTTAGCGAGTGTAGGGAGAGCTGCTGCTGAGATAGGGTTAGAATCGATCGTGCTTTTAATAGTTAGTGTAGGTCTTCAACTGTTCAGTCCACAACTCTTGAGAAACCAACAGTCCTTTTTAGGGCTAATTCGCGGGTCCAGAGATTTCAGCGCTAGGTAGGCAGGGCACAACATATCCACATCAGTGCAAGGCCTGCAGGCACTGTATGTGCGTCCATTGGTCCCACTGCATCCTTCCCAAAGCTCCATAAGTGTCTGTTGCTGCTGCTTATTTACTACATACCTAGCTGCAGTTTTCTGTGGCTTTTTTATTTTTCAAAAAATCACCAAAACCTCCCCCCAAAAATTATACAGTCTGTTATATCAGACTGAGGCCTGGTGTATCTGTGTTTTAAAAATCATAGTTTTGCAGGTATACGTAGCATAATTCTGTGTGCTAGCCTTGTTCTACTCTTTCTGTTTTTTTTTTTTTTAATTCACCAAAAAGCAAAAAAAAATTTAATACAGTCTGTTGTGTCAGGCTGAGGTGTGGTGTTTCTGTGTTTGAAAAATCGTAGCTTTACAGGCATACTGATCAGATATATTTTAGCTCCAAATAAATACATTTGTGTTGAGCTTTTGAAATAGTGCAGTAGTCTGTTTAAAATGAGCAAGGCAAGGGGCAGGGGATGGTGAAGTAGACGTGATGCTGATGGTGCATGCAGAGGACGAGGCCGTAGCCAAGCTGAAAGTGGGCCACAACAAAGACCCACATCTTCGTGCTCGAACTTCCTGTCCTTGTTCCTGTTTCTAGGGGACCGCAGCTCACCACTATTGAAGCCAGAGCAGTGTGAAATGGTTGTTGGTTAGATAGCTGATAATTCTTCCAGTCACTTAGCCACCACCACCATGTCTTCCACACGGTCAAGTCTGAGTAGCCGTGAGTGTGGAGCGGATATTCCTCACGCTGCTCCTCCTTCCTCCCACCATGCCGAGTGCCCTGAGACAACTGATCCCACAATTGGACACTCCGAACAGCTGTTCAGTTTTCCCTTTCAAGATTCGGCCGGTCAACTTGAAGTGGGGCCAGATGAGATCGCATATAGCGATGCCCAAAGCTTTGAACAACCACGGTCACATGAAGGTGATGGTGGGAAAGTGTCACAAGAGGTGGACGATGATGAGACACAGTTGCTAGAAAGTCAGGAAGAGGAGCAGGGTGCGAATGTGGAAGATGAGGTGGTGGATGACATAGTGACTGACCCAACCTGGCAGGAGGACATGCAGAGCGAGAACAGCAGCACACATGGGGAAGGAGGCATATCACCCCAACAGGCAGGAAGAAGCAGTGTGGTGGCCACAGACAGAAGGCGTACATCCGGTCCCGTAACACCAACATGAGGGATGTTCCCATTCCAACTGTTAGATCTTCACAATTCTGGTTATTTTTTAAAGACTCTGCTGATAACCCCAAACAGGCCATTTGCAGCACCTGCCAAGCCCGCATCAGCAGGGGTAGCAAAACTACTAGCCTGACCACCACCTGCATGATCAGGCACATGGCAGCAAAGCACCCGACTTTGTGGGCCAAACCCCAGGCTCCAGGAACACTGTCTGCAGGTGACACCACTGCTTCTTCCACTGTTTTGCATAGAAGCCAATCCCCAGTCCACTGTGCATGTGAAGATGCCTCTAGCAATGCACGTGTTGTTGCCCACAGTCAAGCAGCACCATCATCAAGCCTGTACATGTCCTTGTCCCAGCACAGCCTTCAGTTGTCTATACCCCAGTCATTGGAACGCAAGAGGAAATACCCAGCCAATGCCCCACAGGCCATAGTCGTAAATTCTAACATTTATCTTCTGCTTGTGCTCGAAATGTTGCCTTTTAGGCTCATAGAGACAGAATCTTTCCGCAACCTGATGGCGGAGGTCGTCCCAAGGTAATCGGTCCCCAGTCGCCACTATTTCTCCCCGTGTGCTGTGCCGGCATTACACCAGCATGTGTCCCACAACATTTTCCGTGCCCTCAACAATGCTGTTACTGGGAAAGTCCACCTATTCACGGATGTGTGGACAAGTGCTTGTGGCCAGGGATGGTACATCTCACTGACTGCACACTGGGTTAACAGTGGAAGCCGGGACCCAGTCGGACCTTTGGATGGAACACATCCTCCCCACGCCGAGGCTCTACGTCAATCAGGGTTGCCCCCACAGTGTACAGCTCCTGCACCTCCTCCTCTTCAGTCTCGATCTCTGAAATCAACACATCAGTCAGAAGCTGGAAGCACTGCAGCACTGCCTCAGCCAAGCGTCAACAGGCTGTACTGAAGCTATTCTGCATAGGTGACAAACCGCACAATGCAGAAGAATTGTGGACAGCGCTGAAAGAGCAGTCAGATATTTGGATGACACCGTTGAACCTACAGCCAGGCATGGTCATGTGTGACAATGGCCGGAATCTGGTAGTGGCCCTGAGGCAAGGTGAGCTCACACACGTACCTTGCCTGGCCCATGTGCTTAACCTCATGGTTCAGCATTTTCTGAAAAGCTACCCGAAGGTGCTGGATCTGCTAGTGAAAGTATGCAATCTGTCTGCCCATTTTAGAAAGTCAGCTACAGCTTCAGCCACCCTTGCCATGCTTTACCAGCATTTCCAGCTTCCGGCTCACCAACTGGTGTGATGTCCCCAAGTGTTGGAACTCTACACTGCATATGTTGGAAAGGATTTGTGAGCAGAAGAGGGCAGTTGTTGACTACCAACATCAATAAAGCCATCGATATTCAGTTCAGACTCCACACATAAGACCTCAGGAGTGGACATGGATGTCAGACATATGTACCATCCTCCAAAATTTTGAGGACGGCACAAAGATGGTGAGCGGCGATGATGCCATAATTAGCTGCTTCTCAGCATTCTGAAAACCTCTGCTCACAATTAAAGAGGATGAATTGCAGGCAGAGCATGAGGACATGGATCAAGAAACCACACAGGGGGATTACACTCAGCCCAGCCTCATGTCTTCCCAACGTGGATTGGTAGGCAATGAGGAGGAGGAAGAACAGGAGCTACTTTCATGCGCTATAGATGGTACTACAAACACAGCTGTCATACCATCTATTCAGCAGTAGTGTTGAGCGATACCGTCCGATACTTGAAAGTATCAGTATCGGAAAGTATCGGCCGATACCGGCAAAGTATCGGATCTAATCCGATACCGATACCCGATACCAATACAAGTCAATGGGACTCATGTATCGGACGGTATTCCTGATGGTTCCCAGGGTCTGAAGGAGAGGAAACTCTCCTTCAGGCCCTGGGAACCATATTAATGTGTAAAATAAAGAATTAAAATAAAAAATATTGCTATACTCACCTCTCCGACGCAGTCTGGACCTCACCGAGGGAACCGGCAACGTTGTTTGCTTAAAATTCGCGCTTTAACTTCCTTACGTGAAGTCCCGGCTTGTGATTGGTCGTGCGCCGCCCATGTGGCCGCGACGCGACCAATCACAGCAAGCCGTGACGTAATTTCAGGTCCTTCAGGATTTTAAAATTACGTTCCGGCTTTGTGATTGGTCGCGTCGCGGTCACATGGGCGACGCGACCAATCACAAGCCGTGACGTCACGGGAGGCTGGACACGCGCGCATTTTAAAATGCGTCACGGCTTGTGATTGGTCGCGTCGCCCATGTGACCGCGACGCGACCAATCACAAAGCCGGAACGTAATTTTAAAATCCTGAAGGACCTGAAATTACGTCACGGCTTGCTGTGATTGGTCGCGTCGCGGCCACATGGGCGGCACGCGACCAATCACAAGCCGGGACTTCACGTAAGGAAGTTAAAGCGCGAATTTTAAGCAAACAACGCTGCCGGTTCCCTCGGTGAGGTCCAGGCTGCGTCGGAGAGGTGAGTATAGCAATATTTTTTATTTTAATTCTTTATTTTACACATTAATGTTGTTTCGATACCGGTACCCGATACCACAAAAGTATCGGATCTCGGTATCGGAATTCCGATACAGCAAATATCGGCCGATACCCGATACTTGCGGTATCAGAATGCTCAACACTATTCAGCAGGGATGGCCTGAGGACAGGGAGGGGGAGGATGAGGATGAGGACGAGGAGGACAGCATGGTCAGTCACCCTGTTGGTGAGGACACGGAAGTCTTGCCTGTTAGCAGTCTGGCACGCATGGCTGACTTTATTTTGTGCTACATTTCACGTGACCCTCGCATTATAAAAAAAAATTTGTGACACTCATTACTGGTTGGTGATACTTCTAGACCCACGCTACAAGGAGAACTTTCAATCTCTTCTGCCAGAGGCAGAGGGGTGTACTAAAATGATGCAGTACCATAGGGCCCTTGTAGTGGAATTACTTCAAAAATTCCCATGTGAGAACGCTGGCAGCAGACGTCAGAGTTTGTTGTACAAACAAGGAGTCCAAGTGAGAGAGACGGAAGTATAATCCAGCTCAGGCAGGGGAACAATGGCAAAGTTCTGGGACAGTTTTCTCAGACCATCCCATCGTGGTGGCACAGAGGTAAGAGGTGCTAGTGCAGCGCCCCAGAGCCCTGGTCGTTGCAGTAATGTCGCTCTTCCACCAGGGGGAGTGATATTATGTCTGATGGTACTAAAGGAGTTCACCTGACCAGGTATCACAAGACACACACTACACTTCACACTCCAGTCCACCAGGGGGAGCAAAGGCACCATCTACTAGGCCACTCCTCACACACGGGTAAAACTGGTGGGTTGGATAGGAAGTCAGTCAGAAGCTGCCTGGGTTTGACCAAGAGAGGACCTGTCAGGCAGACAGGGGGAAAAGGAGGAACATCTGAGCTGCAGAAAGGGGGTCCCTGTCAGGGGTGGGATCCTGACAGAGGCCAAGCACGAGATAGAACATACGGAGCTGCGCCTGCACCCATTGCGGTAGCATCCTAAGAAAGGACAAGAAGCGAATTGTATTGTGGAGAGTGAGAAATGAAGTCACAGCACAAGGAGATAATACCGGGAGGAGTTCTGCCCGAGATCGGTAGCCTCCTTCTGAGGCGTGTAGCCGGTGGCCGGAACACCGAGGGAGTAATAGGCTCTACGCATTACTTCAGAGACCGGCAGGACAGTTAATTCCAAGTTGGCTGCCCGACCTTAATACCTATGAAGACACCGAGGCAAATTGTGGGAGAGGGGCCTCTCTAGGGTCCCTATAAATAAGCTCCAGGCCTACCCCATCATACGGGTTGTCCTATCCATATCATCTGGGGGACAGAGAAAGAGAGAACATCAGAAACAATCACGAAAGTTGTGAGGACTATCCCGTGGTGCTCAGCAGGGAGGTACTACAACACACAGGCGCTAGTAGGAAGGCTACTGATTTCCACCTGGATAAGGGAACTCTGGATGTGCCTTCGGACTGGCTGGACTCTGCCTGCCCTGTGAACGGTACTCTGGACTGTGGACCCTGAAGTCTTCAGTAAAAGGTAAAGAGACTGCAACCTTTGTGTCTGCGTTATTCATTTACAACGTCCACCATCACCACCTATACATCTCGGAAGCCCTGGGCAATACTTCACCTGTGGGAAGGTACACCATCTAGCTGCCATTCCATCACCCCAGCAGACCCCTAGCAGCGTCGGTCACCCTGACCGAATACCACCGGTGGCGTCACGAACACCGTACAAACTACTTCACTTTTAATTGGACGCCCCTCAGAAGGGCCACGGGCCGGGTCGGGCCACTGTGACATCCCCAGAACCGAGAGAGAGAGACTCGGTGCCGAGTACCCCATTACCCTACACGTGGGGGCGCTCCAATAAATGCAATGTTTGGGAAGATGCTGTGGGAGTACCTTGCAGATCGTACAAATGTCCTTCGGGATTCCTCTGTGCCTTTTAATTATTGTGTATCCAAGCTGGACACGTGGCATGAACTGGATCTCTACGCCTTGGAGGCCTTGGCCTGCCCTGCTGCTTGTGTTCTGTCAGAGAGGGTTTTTAGTGCCGCTGGTGGAATTATAACAGATAAGCGCATCCATCTGTCAGCTGAAAATGCTGACAGACTGACTCTTATAAAAATGAACAAGGGCTGGATTGGGCAAGATTTCTGTACACCACCAAGTGAAAACAGCGAAACACAACCTCTAATACATTGTGTTTTTTGGGCAGGTGTATTCTCATGCACCACTTCACAACCACAAATGGGTATACGCTTCCAGATTTGGTCTGTTTTATGTTATCCTCTTCCTTATCTTCATCATCCACAACCAATAGAACACCAGGGTAAACGGATTCTGTGATGCCAAAGTCACAATTTTTTTTGTGCAAGGGTGTTTTTATGATGCCCATTAATTGGAAACCAAAACAAATGTTACTCCCACAGGGGGAAATGTCATAAAAAAGAGACGTACGTCTATTATTCCCATTTATTCTTATATTTTCCATTTTACCTATCTCTGGACAGTCCTGTAATGAGGTAGTGTATACCTCTACAATAGAAAATTATTCAAAGACTTTTATATTATATTTTTATTTATAGCCTGTCTCTGAGCTATTAAAAGGGACAAACATATCTCGTTGGACACATTCTGGCTTCAAATCTATGAACCTGTGTTTGCCCCTCCCTTTTATTATTTATTTTCATCAGTGGATTCACATCCTTCATTCATTTGTTTGATTTCATTATGATTTATCTTTATGTCTCCTCATTCTCCACCACTAGATCACCAGGCTTAACGTCTTCTGTGCCGTTATAGGCAGTCCAAGTTTTGGCAAGGGTGTCTATGAGGCCCATAGTATATTTTTAAAAAATGTATCCCCCTTGGGGAAATGATTGTCAGCCCATGCACTGCGTGTATGGGCATTACAAGTCTAGGAGACACACTCCTTTACATTGGGCCTAGTTTTTAATGAGGCCTTCAGCAATGTCTCCTCATTCTCCACCACTAGATCACCACGCTGAATGTGTTCTGTGCTGCTATAGGCAGTCCATTTTTTGGCAAGGGTGTCTATAATCCCCATAGTATATATTTTTTTAAATTACCCCCATGGGGAAATGTTTGTTCGCCAATACACTTAGTGTATGGGCATTACAAGTCTAGGAGATCCGCTCCTTTAAATTGGGCCTAGTTTTTAATGAGGCCTTCCTCCACCTCTCATCATTTTCCACCACTAGATCACCAGAGTTCACATGTTCCATGCTGCTATAGACAGTCAATTTACTGGCAAGGGTATCTATGATCCCCATAGTATATTTTTTTTAAAATGTATCCCCCATGGGGAAATGATTGTCAGCCCATGTACTTAGTGTATGGGCATTACGAGTCTAGGAGACCCGCTACATTTTTAATGGGACAGTTTTTTTTATGAGGCCCTCCTTTATGTTTCTTCCAAGGGGGATTGGGGTGCGTGCAAATTTGGGTCAAGGCGGCCCTTCCATTCAATGCATAAGGAAACTGTATGGCAGGACCAACTGAAGAATGTGAAGCGGTTTTTCCTGTGGCCATCCAGTACCCGGCTTCGAAGGATTCTTGGGGTGCATATGACTTGGTATCAGGGCAGGCCTTGCATTCAATGCCACATTTTTTTCAGGAAGCCCTCCTGTACTTCTCGTGAAAGGGGTATTGGGGTGCGTCATAATTCTTGGCAGCCTAGCCACTCACTGCATAGGCAATTTTATTATTATTATTATTATTATTATTATTTATTTATTTATATAGCACCATTGATTCCCTGGTGCTGTGCATGAGTAGGGGTTACATACAAATTACAGACATCACTTACAGTAAGTAAAGTAACAATTACAGACTGATACAGAGGGGTGATGACCCTGCCCTTGCGGGCTTACATTCTACAGGATGGTGGGGATGGAGACAATAGGTTGAGGGTTATAGGACCTCTGGTGTTGGTGAGGCGGTAGCTTCAGTAGTGGTGAGGAGGCAGCGAGGTCAGTGCAGGCTGTAAGCTTCTTGAAGAGATGGGTTTTCAGGTTCCGTCTTAAGGATCCAAATGTGGTTGATAGTCGGATGTGTTGGGGCAAAGAATTCCAGAGGATGGGGGATATCCTGAAGAAGTTTTGGAGGCGGTTGGGTGAGGAGCGGATAAGTGTGGAGGAGAGGAGAAGGTCTTGGGAGGACCAGAGATTACGTGAGGGAAGATATTGAGAGATTAGTTCAGAGATATATGGAGGAGACAGGTTATGGATGGCTTTGTAGGTCAGTGTTAGTAATTTGAACTGGATACGCTGAGGGAATGGGAGCCAGTGAAGAGATTTGCAGTGAGGGGAAGCAGAGGAGTAGAGAGGAGAGAGATGAATTCGTCGGGCAGCAGAGTTAAGGATGGACTGGAGAGGTGCAAGGGTGTTAGCAGGGAGGCCGCAGAAAAGGATGTTGCAGTAGTCAAGGCGGGAGATGATGAGGGCATGCACAAGCATTTTAGTAGATTAATAGTTGAGGAAAGGATGGATTCTGGAGATATTTTTGAGCTGGAGGAGACAGGAGGTGGAAAAAGCTTGGATGTGTGGTTTGAAGGACAGGGCAGAGTCAAGGGTTACTCCGAGGCAGCGGACTTCCGTTATGGGGGAAAGCGTGATGTCTTTAATTGAGATATATAGGTCAGGTATGGAAGATCTATGAGATGGAGGAAAGATGATGAGTTCAGATTTGTCCACAATAACAAACAATAACAGCATAGGAGACCCACTGTTTAATAATGGCCCTATAAAAAGAATAATGCCACCTGATGCACCAGTAAAAATAGGCTTTGTGACTTAAAGAGTCCCTCCTTCATAAATGAAGCAAGATGTGTCTGCTTATGTGTCACACACCACATGGCCAGCTAGGGTTGTTAAATGTTACAATGACATTTCCCAGTGAATTCATTTGTATTGGTTGAAAGCAATGTTAAAGTTGAAAAATGCATCAAAAACACCCAAGTGGTGGAGGAATATTTTGGTCTGTGGTAAATTATTTTGCCTTATATACAAGTCATTAGCCTGGAAAGGAGGTACCTTAACATATTTCCCAGCAAAATCCATTTTGGTTGCGTTATTGTATGTTTGTTGGTGCACCTGTAAAAATGGCGTGAAACTCTGACAACATTGCTGCTTACAGCTGTGACCTACGAGTCAGGAATGCTTCCAGGGGCGATCCCCATGAGGTTCCTGTGTCATTTGAGCAGTGTTTCCATCATTTTCAGACGTTTTTAGACCTTAAAAGGACCGCGGGGGGGTCACGGTAAAAATACTCGGGTTTACCATAGACTTACACTGGGCTTGTTGCTTGGGTTGAGTACCCGAGTATTCCAATCTACTCGACCCGAGAAACGAGCACCCGAGCATTTTAGTGCTCGCTCATCACTAGATCAGATAACTGATACTACCCCTGATTAGGGATGGGTGAACCCGAATTGTAAAGTTCTGAACCCATATCAGACACATAGTGTTCGATTACAAGGTCCCGAACACAGGTTTCCATGGGAAACCCGTGTTACAGTTCACTGCATGAACACTGTCGGAAAAAGCCGAAGACTGCCGAGTGCAGTGAATACCGCAGGAAGTTAATGAACGGCCCCGGAAGTAAATGTGGCAGGGAGACAGTGGGACGCCAGGACGCGTCACTGGACAGGTAAGTATAATTATAATGTTTATTATTAATTTTATGCTTTGTTTTACAGGCCCTGGACCCGAACTGCAACATGGGTTTCCCATGGAAACGGGTGTTCGGGACCTTGTCGGCACGAGTCCAGAACTTTACAGTTCAGGTTCGCCCATCCCTAATCAGGGGTAGTATCAGTTATCTGATCAATTATTAAGCCTCACCAATTTTGGGTAATTTTGGTGAAATGTACTAAAGTACTTAGATATGCTGTGTATAGTCTGTATGGTGCGGCCCAAATACTGGAGGCCCCATGAACATTCCAAGAGACATACCACATACTGTATATTGATTGACACTCAGCTCGGTGCTTGATGATCAACATATGTGGTATATCTCTTGGAATGTACGTGGGGCCTCCAGTATTTGGGCCGCACGATACAGACTATGCATGCACCCCTCAATAAACATCGGCACAACATACCAACGGGCTATCAATTACACAGCATATCTAAGCACTTTTGTTGTCAATTCTAAGCTGAATTTACCTGCTCTCGTCAGATCACAGCTGCTATGCAGATTTAGGCCGGGCAATTATCAGCATGGGAGACTTGCTGGTAATCCTTATCTAATAGGTGACCATTTTTAATATTATCTATTTATACAGTAAATAGATTTATAGAATGGCATATTTATCTTGTTGCTGCTTATACAGTTATTCATTACATTTATTGTTATTATTTTTATTTATGTGCTTTTGAATATTTAGTTTTTAAAATCTCCCCATGATATATCTTTTATTTATCATTTTTAACAGTTACTTATTGTGTTTTCCATTTTATGATGTTTCTCGCTTTTTATATATCATTTTTATATCTCATTTCATGTTTGTGTTTGTTTCTGTTTTTAATTGGCATATGAATGGTGTTTTGAAGTCATGACTCTTAACCAATCCCTTATGTACCTCCCCTATAATGATGTCATTTCCTTGTTTATTCCCTTTGTACTACCTGATGAAGAGAGCGTTATGCTATCGAAACACGTTGTGGAGATCGAAGGGCTAATAAAGGTTTGTTAACCAGATTGCTGTCCCTATAATTATCCCTTATCTCAGCGCTCCACAGACCGCTACAACTTTTTCTCCTTCATCATTATATATCCCTCCTCCTGAGGGTTTGCGGCAGGAGCAGCTATGAGCGCAGTCATTTCCATTGAGAAGCTTAAGGACCTGAGGTGTCCGGGCAATACTGGATCCACACTTCCCAGCTTAAGGACCTGCAGTGATGCGCATCCTGTTCCCTGATCACATGACCAGAACCCGGAGGTGCTGGCCAGCAGCGGCGGTGCACGGCAGTCTCCAACGCTCCTCGGGGATCCTTCAAGTGCAAAATGGAGTTGTGCAGGGGTGCACAACCCCATTAGGTGAGTGGCCACTTGGCCCCTGTTTGATAATCCACTTAATCACCAGGTTTCACACATTTGCGCTCCTTGTTTATTGTTCTCATTATATTCTTGAGCAGGGGGACCTTGCCGGCACTGCAGGTGCATAAATCTTTATGGTGTAATGTGTTACCAATGGTTTTCTTGGTGACTGTGGTCCCAGCTGCCTTGAGATCATTAACAAGTTCCCCCCGTGTAGTTTTAGGCTGATCTCTCACCTTCCTCATGATCAGGGACACCCCACGAGGTGAGATTTTGCATAGTGCCCCAGATCGATGTTGATTCACAGTCATTTTGTATATCTTCCATTTTCTTACTATTGCACCAACAGTTGTCTCCTTCTCACCCAGCGTCTTACTTATGGTTTTATAGCCCATTGTAGCTTTGTGCAGGTCTATGATCTTGTCCCTGACATCCTTAAAGAGCTCTTTAGTCTTGCCCATGTTGTAGAGGTTAGAGTCTGACTGATTAATTGAGTCTGTGGACAGGAGTCTTTTATAATGGTGACTATGTAAGACAGCTGTCTGTAATGCAGGGAACGAGTTGATTAGGAGCGTCTAACTGGTCTAT
The DNA here is from genome assembly GCF_051348905.1 of Ranitomeya variabilis. Lineage (NCBI taxonomy): Eukaryota > Metazoa > Chordata > Amphibia > Anura > Dendrobatidae > Ranitomeya > Ranitomeya variabilis. The sequence goes on from NC_135235.1 coordinate 226,364,093, forward strand.
AGGAGCTAGAACTCCTAATGGTTGGTAGGGGGTCAAATACTTATTCCTCACTGCAAAATGCAAATACATTTATATATTTTATACAATGTGATTTTATTGTGATATTCTATCTCTCAATGTTAAAATGAACCTACCCTTAAAATTATAGACTGTTCATGTCTTTGTCAGTGGGCAAACGTACAAAATCAGCAAAGGATCAAATACTTATTTCCCCCACTGTATATCACTAATAGTCTTTTATTGCAATCATCTTTGGTAAAACTGGTTTATCAAGAACATAAAGGCTCCATATAATAATATAATATATCCTAGGGTGATACAACTTGGTGTGTGCAATAAACTATTAATTGATATCACAGTAAAATCAATACAGGATAATTCTTTAGGACCTTCCGCTCAGTGAGGGGCAGAGAACCTTCTAGTTATGGAAATATCGGAGATGCTGATGAGTGACTAAAAATGATGTAGCAAAATGGGAAGGAAAGTGTCCTGGTGCTGATGAGTGAGGCACAAGGTGGAGGCTCCAGACTAATCATTAGATTTCCTCACATTGACAATCAAAGATTGTTCTATAAATCCTCAAGTCTAAACAATGACGGAAAATGAAAGAGAACTTCTCATTGTGACAAGGAGAAGACTCCACCGGACTTAATTTTCCTCTCTACAAAATGATCAAAATCTTGGAGAAGAAAATACAAAAATCTCCAGTATAATGGACATTTCTATGCTTTGTTCTTTATTACATCTGTCCACAGAACACATTAACAAATCCTTATTACAAGGCAAAAATATATGTCTTTGAAAGCTAAAAATCATTGTTCTGGTAACAGGAAATACAGCATCACTGTCGTAAATTACAAAAACGCTGTATGGCAAATGTAATAATGCATAGTACAAGAATACATAATATAATACTGAGTACAAGAATACATAATGTAATACTGACCCTATGTAAGAGAATTTAAATATTATAATACTGCTCCTATGTACAAGAATATCACTACTATAATACTGCCCGTATGTACAAGAATATAACTACTATAATACTGCCCCTATGTACAAGAATATAACTACTATAATACTGCTCCTATGTACAAGAATATAACTGCTATAATACTGATCCCTATGTACAAGAATATAACTACTATAATACTGCCCCTATGTACAAGAATATAACTACTATAATACTGCTCCTATGTACAAGAATATAACTGCTATAATACTGATCCCTATGTACAAGAATATAACTACTATAATACTGCCCCTATGTACAAGAATATAACTACTATAATACTGCTCCTATGTACACGAATATAACTACTATAATACTGCTCCTATGTACAAGAATATAACTACTATAATACTGCATCTGTGTAGAGGAATATAACCACCATAATACTGCCCCTATGTACAAGAATATAATTTATATAATACTGCCCCTATGTACAAAAATATAACTACTATAATATTGTCCCTATGTATAAGAATATAACTGCTATATTACTGCTCCTATGTACAAGAATATAACTACTATAATACTGCTCCTATGTACAAGAATATAACTACTATAATACTGCATCTATGTAGAGGAATATAACCAATATAATACTGCCCCTATGTACAAGAATATAATTACTATAATACTGTCCCTATGTACAAGAATATAACTACTATAATACTGCTCCTATGTACATTACAAAAATATAACTACTATAATACTGCCCCTATGTACAAGAATATAACTACTATAATCCTGCACCCTATGTACAAGAAAATAACTACTGTAATACTGCTCCTATGTGCAAGAATATAACTACCACAATTCTGATTCCTATGTACAAGAAAATAACTACTGTAATACAACCCCTATGTATAAGAATATAACTACTATATTACTATCCCCTATGTACAGGAATATAACTACTATAATACTGCTCCTATGTACAGGAATATAACTGCTACAATACTGCCCCTACGTACAAGAATAAAACTACTATAATACTGCCCCTATTTACAAGAATATAACTACTTTAATACTGCTCCTGTGTACAAGAATATAACTACTATAATACTGCTCCTATGTACAGGAATATAACTACTATAATACTGCCCCTATGTACAAGAGTATAACTGCTATAAAACTGCCCCTACGTACAAGAATATAACTACTATAATACTGCCCCTATGTACAAGAATATAACTGCTATAATACTGCCCCTATGTACAAGAATAGAACTACTATAATACTGCCCCCCTACATTCAAGAATATAACCACTATAATACTGCCCCTATGTACAGGAATATAACTACTATAATATTGCCTCTATGTACAAGAAAATATCTACTACTATAATACTGCCCCTTATGTACAAAATTTAACTACTATAATACTGCCCCTATGTAAAAAAAACTGCTATAATACTGCTCCTATGTACAAGAATACAACTACTATAATACTGCCCCCTATGTACAAGAATATAAGTATCATAGTACGGCTCCTATGTACAAGAATATAAGTATTATAATATGGCTCCTATGTATAAGAATATGACTACTATAATACTGTCCCTACGTACAAGAATATATCTACTATAATACTGCTCCTATGTACAAGAATATAACTACTACAATACTGCTGCTATGTACAAGAATATAACTACTATAATACTGCCCCATGTACAAGAATATAACTACTATAATACTGCCCCTATGTACAAGAATATAACTACTATAATACTGCTTCTATGTACAAGAATATAACTACAATAATACTGCCCCTATCTACAAGAATATAACTACTATAATTCTGCTCCTATGTACAAGAATATAACCACTGTAATACTGCTCCTATTTACAAGAATATAACTACTATAATACAGCCCCTATGTACAAGAATATATCTACTATAATACTGCTTCTATGTACAAGAATATAACTACTATAATACTGCCCCTATGTACAAGAATATAACTACTATAATACTGCTTCTATGTACAAGAATATAACTACAATAATACTGCCCCTATCTACAAGAATATAACTACTATAATTCTGCTCCTATGTACAAGAATATAACCACTGTAATACTGCTCCTATTTACAAGAATATAACTACTATAATACAGCCCCTATGTACAAGAATATATCTACTATAATACTGCTTCTATGTACAAGACTATAACTACTATAATTCTGTCCCTATGTGCAAGAATATAACTACTGTAATACTGGATCAGAGTGGAGGCATCAGTGTAGCGGTTGGACAGAGGGAAGAGTTTACTGAGGGCTCTTTCACACTTCCATGTCTCCAGTACATGTCGTGATTAGTGTTGAGCGATACCGTCCGATACTTGAAAGTATCGGTATCGGATAGTATCGGCCGATACCCGAAAAGTATCGGATATCGCCGATACCGATACCCGATACCAATACAAGTCAATGGGACACCAAGTATCGGAAGGTATCCTGATGGTTCCCAGGGTCTGAAGGAGAGGAAACTCCCTTTCAGGCCCTGGGATCCATATTAATGTGTAAAATAAAGAATAAAAATAAAAAAATATTTATATACTCACCCTCTGACGCGCCCTGGTTGTAACCGCCAGCCTCCGTTCATAAGAATGGGCGCTTGAAAGTCCTTAGATGACGTCGCGGCCTGTGATTGGTTGCTGAGCGGTCACGTGACCGCAACGTGACCAATCACAAGCCGTGACGTCATCTAAGGTCTTTCAAGTGCTTGAAAGACCTTAGATGACGTCACGGCTTGTGATTGGTCGCATTGCGGTCACGTGACCGCTCCGCGACCAATCACAGGCCGCGACGTCATCTAAGGACTTTCAAGCGCTCATTCTTATGAACGGAGGCTTGCGGTTACAACCAGGGTGCGTCAGAGGGTGAGTATATCAATATTTTTTATCTTTATTCTTTATTTTGCACATTAATATCGATCTCGATACCGATTCCCGATACCACAAAAGTATCGGATCTCAGTATCGGAATTCCGATACAGCAAATATCGGCCGATACCCGATACTTGCGGTATCGGAATGCTCAACACTAGTGGTGATACGTACAAGAGAAAATTGCACAAGTAGAAACATTGAAATCTACGTTGCTGTGCACATGTGCGTGTGTTTCTACGGACCATGTGTCCATGTGACTCACACGTAGACATGTCCATTTTTTACCGGCATTACGGGCCTCAAATCGTCCTGCACATGTGCACATGGATGACACAGTGGGACCCAGTGCCTGAGAAGCTGCGGTTCAGTAAGCACTGTTCCCTGGCGCTGAAAGCGGCTCTCATCATCTTTCCCCTGCTCTGCCGGTGATCAAAGCGAGCAGAGGATAATGCTGAGAGAGTTATTGTAGTGAGAACAATAACAGAAGGCGGCGGCTGATGGGAATATTACTCCATTAGCCTACACCTGCTGCCGCTAGTAGCAGTGACAGCAGGCGGCGGCTAATTCATCACCCGTTGCCTGCATTATAAATAAATAACTGAAAAAAAATGGTATGGCTTCCCCTGTATTTTCTATAACCAGCCAGGCAAACCACAACAGGGAGTTGCAACCCTCAGCTAAAATTAATGACACCAAATTAAATAAAAAATGAAAAAAGTTTAATAAAGGCTACGTTCACATTTGCGTTGTTGGGCGCAGCGTCGTCGACGGATACCGATGCATGCGTCATGCGCCCCTATCTTTAACATTGGGAGCGCATGGACATGCGCCGGAATGCGTTGTAATGCGTTTTACGACGCATGCGTCATATTGACGCACAAGACAGGGCGCAGAGGACGCTACATGAAGCATTTTCCATGCGCTGAAATTCCTGATCTTTACTATCTTATGACAACACATGCGTCGCAAAACGCTGCATTGTGTACATGCGTTGTTGGTTGCGTCGCCGACACTGCGCCCAACAACGCAAATGTGAAGGTTACCAAATAGGATTAAAACTTTCTGTTTTATATTGCCACCTAGTGTCTTGTTATTGTACTAGATGGTGGCCCGATTCTAACGCATCGGGTATTCTAGAATATTCTGACTGATAGAACGTGTTCAGTGAATATGACTGAACTATGTCGCACTGTGACTGACTGAACGTGTTCAGTAAACGTGAGTGACCTATGTCGCACTGTGACTGACAGAACGTGTTCAGTAAATGTGACTGAACTACGTGGCACTGTGACTGACAGAACTTGTTCCTGACAGAACTTGTTCCTAAACAGAACGTGTTCAGTAAAAGTGACTGAACTATGTGGCACTGTGACTGATAGAACTTGTTCCTGACAGAACTTGTTCCTGACAGAACGTGTTCAGTAAAAGTGACTGAACTACGTGGCACTGTGACTGACAGAACTTGTTCAGTAAACATGAGTGAACTACTTCACACTGTGACTGACAGAACTTATTCAGTAAAAGTGAGTGAACTATGTCACACTGTGACTGACAGAACTTGCTCCTGATAGAACTTGTTCAGTAAACGTGACTGAACTATGTGGCACTGTGACTGACAGAACTTGTTCAGTAAACATGACTGAACTACGTGGCACTGTAACTGACTGTTATGACCCCAATGGCGAGGGTCTCAGAGATATCAGCAAGTCTGCAAAGTACAAAAATCCAGCTCATAGGGCAGTGGTAACTGGGTTGACCATATATCTACTCCTAACGCCAACCCTAGAAGTAGCCGGGGAACATGCCTACGTTGGTCACTAGATGTCTCGCGCCAGCCGGAGAGCTAACTACCCCTAGAAGAGGAAAACAAAGACCTCTCTTGCCTCCAGAGAAAGGACCCCAAAAGTAGGATACAAGCCCCCCACAAATAATAACGGTGAGGTAAGAGGAAATGACAAACACAGAGATGAACTAGGTTTAGCACAGAGAGGCCCACTTACTAATAGCAGAATATAGTAAGATAACTTATATGGTCAACAAAAACCCTATCAAAAATCCACGCTGGAGATTCAAGAACCCCCGAACCGTCTAACGGCCCGGGGGGAGAACACCAGCCGCCCTAGAGCTTCCAGCAAGGTCAGGATACAGATAATATACAAGCTGGACAAAAAATGCAAACAATAACGAATTGCAAAAAGCAAAAAAGCAGACTTAGCTTAATCAAGCAGGAACCAGGATCAGTAGACAAGAGCACTACAGATTAGCTCTGATATCAACGTTGCCAGGCATTGAACTGAAGGTCCAGGGAGCTTATATAGCAACACCCCTGACCTAACGACCCAGGTGAGCATAAAAGGAATGACTGACAAACCCAGAGTCAAATCACCAGTAGCCACTAGAGGGAGCCAAAAAGTAAATTCACAACAGTACCCCCCCCTTAGTGAGGGGTCACCGAACCCTCACCAAGACCACCAGGGCGATCAGGATGAGCGGCGTGAAAGGCACGAACTAAATCGGCCGCATGCACATCAGAGGCGACCACCCAGGAATTATCCTCGTGACCATAGCCCTTCCACTTGACCAGGTACTGAAGCCTCCGCCTGGAGAGACGAGAATCTAAGATCTTCTCCACCACGTACTCCAACTCGCCCTCAACCAACACCGGAGCAGGAGGCTCAGCAGAAGGAACCACAGGCACAACGTACCGCCGCAACAAGGACCTATGAAATACGTTGTGAATGGCAAACAACACCGGAAGATCCAGGCGAAAGGATACAGGATTAAGGATCTCCAATATCTTGTAAGGACCAATGAATCGAGGCTTAAATTTGGGAGAGGAGACCTTCATAGGAACAAATCGAGAAGACAGCCATACCAAATCCCCAACACGAAGTCGGGGACCCACACCACGGCGGCGGTTGGCAAAACGCTGAGCCTTCTCCTGTGACAACTTCAAGTTGTCCACCACATGATTCCAGATCCGCTGCAACCTATCCACCACAGAATCCACCCCAGGACAGTCAGAAGGCTCCACATGTCCCGAGGAAAAACGAGGGTGGAAACCAGAGTTGCAGAAAAATGGCGAAACCAAGGTGGCAGAACTAGCCCGATTATTAAGGGCAAATTCAGCCAACGGCAAGAAGGTCACCCAATCATCCTGATCAGAAGAGACAAAACACCTCAAATACGCCTCCAGAGTCTGATTAGTTCGTTCCGTTTGTCCGTTAGTCTGTGGATGAAAAGCGGACGAAAACGACAAATCTATGCCCATCCTACCACAAAAGGATCGCCAGAACCTGGAAACAAACTGGGATCCTCTGTCCGACACAATATTCTCAGGAATGCCGTGCAAACGAACCACGTTCTGGAAGAACACAGGAACCAGATCAGAAGAGGAAGGCAGTTTGGGCAAAGGAACCAGATGGACCATCTTGGAGAAACGATCACATATCACCCAGATGACAGACATGCCCTGAGACACCGGAAGATCTGAAATGAAATCCATAGAGATGTGTGTCCAAGGTCTCTTCGGGACAGGCAAGGGCAAGAGCAACCCGCTGGCACGAGAACAGCAAGACTTAGCTCGAACACAAGTACCACAGGACTGCACAAATGACCGCACATCTCTTGACAAGGAAGGCCAACAAAAGGACCTGGCCACCAGATCTCTGGTGCCAAAAATTCCCGGGTGCCCTGCCAACACTGAGGAATGAACCTCGGAAATGACTCTGCTGGTCCATTTAGCAGGCACAAACAATCTGTCAGGTGGACAAGAGTCAGGCCTACCAGCCTGAAATCTCTGCAACACACGTCGCAGATCTGGAGAAATAGCTGACAGGATAACTCCTTCCTTAAGAATACCCACAGGTTCAGCGACTCCAGGAGCATCAGGCACAAAGCTCCTAGACAGAGCATCAGCCTTCACATTCTTAGAACCTGGTAAATACGAAACCACAAAGTCAAAACGGGAGAAAAACAATGACCAGCGGGCCTGTCTAGGATTCAGGCGTTTAGCAGACTCGAGGTATATCAGATTTTTGTGATCAGTCAAGACCACCACACGATGCTTAGCACCCTCGAGCCAATGACGCCACTCCTCAAATGCCCACTTCATGGCCAACAACTCCCGATTGCCCACATCATAATTTCGCTCTGCCGGCGAAAACTTCCTAGAGAAAAAGGCACAAGGTCTCATAGTAGAGCAACCAGGGCCTCTCTGCGACAAAACGGCCCCTGCCCCAATCTCCGAAGCATCCACTTCAACCTGAAAGGGAAGTGAGACATCAGGCTGGCACAAAACAGGCGCTGAAGAAAACCGGCGCTTCAACTCCTGGAAAGCCTCCACGGCAGCAGGAGCCCAGTTAGCCACATCAGAGCCTTTCTTGGTCATATCCGTCAACGGTTTAACAACGCTAGAAAAATTAGCGATAAAACGACGGTAGAAGTTAGCAAAACCCAAGAACTTCTGAAGACTCTTAACTGACGAGGGTTGAGTCCAATCATGAATAGATCGAACCTTGACTGGGTCCATCTCCACAGCAGAAGGGGAAAAAATGAACCCTAAAAAGGGAACCTTCTGTACACCAAAGAGACACTTTGAGCCTTTAACAAACAAAGAATTTTCACGCAAAATCTTGAAAACCATCCTGACCTGTTCCACATGCGAGTCCCAATCATCAGAAAAAAACAGAATATCATCCAGATAAACGATCAAAAATTTATCCAGATACTTCCGGAAAATGTCATGCATAAAGGACTGAAAAACTGAAGGTGCATTAGAGAGCCCAAATGGCATCACCAAGTACTCAAAATGACCTTCGGGTGTATTGAATGCGGTTTTCCATTCATCTCCTTGCTTAATGCGCACAAGGTTGTACGCACCACGAAGGTCTATCTTGGTGAACCACTTGGCACCTTTAATCCGGGCAAACAAGTCTGACAACAACGGCAAAGGATACTGAAATTTGACAGTGATCTTATTCAAAAGCCGATGGTCAATACAAGGCCTCAAAGATCCGTCCTTTTTAGCCACAAAAAAGAATCCCGCACCAAGTGGGGAAGAAGAAGGACGGATATGCCCCTTCTCCAGAGACTCCTTGATATATGAACGCATCGCGGTATGTTCAGGTACCGACAGATTAAACAGTCTTCCCTTAGGAAACTTACTGCCTGGAATCAAATCTATTGCACAGTCACATTCCCTATGAGGAGGCAATGCACTTGACCTAGACTCGCTGAAGACATCCTGATAATCAGACAAATACGCCGGAACTTCCGAAGGCGTAGAAGTAGCAATAGACACGGGCAGGGAATCTCCATGAATTCCATGACAGCCCCAACTTGACACTGACATTGCCTTCCAGTCCAAGACTGGATTATGGGTCTGTAACCATGGCAACCCCAAAACAACCAAATCATGCATCTTATGCAGAACAAGAAAACGTATCACCTCCCGATGTTCAGGAGTCATGCACATGGTAACCTGTGTCCAAAACTGCGGCTTATTTTCTGCCAATGGCGTAGCGTCAATACCCCTAAGAGGGATAGGATTTTCTAATGGCTCAAGAACAAAACCGCAACGCTTGGCAAATGACAGATCCATAAGACTCACGGCAGCACCTGAATCTACAAACGCCACGACAGGATACGATGACAGTGAGCAAATCAAAGTTACAGATAGAATGAACTTAGGTTGCAAATTACCAATGGCGACAGGACTAACAACCTTAGTAAGACGCTTAGAGCATGCTGAGATAACATGTGCAGAATCACCACAGTAGTAACACAAGCCATTCTGGCGTCTATGAATTTTCCGCTCATTTCTAGTCAGGATTCTATCACATTGCATTAAATCAGGTGCCTGTTCAGATAACACCATGAGGGAATTTGCGGTTTTGCGCTCCCGCAACCGCCGGTCAATTTGAATCGCCAGGGCCATGGAATCATTCAGACCTGTGGGAATGGGAAAACCCACCATCACATTCTTAATGGCTTCAGAAAGGCCATTTCTAAAATTTGCAGCCAATGCACACTCGTTCCACTGGGTCAGCACGGACCATTTCCGAAATTTTTGGCAATACACCTCAGCCTCGTCCTGGCCCTGAGACATAGCCAGCAAGGCTTTTTCTGCCTGAATCTCAAGATTGGGTTCCTCATAAAGCAAACCGAGCGCCAGAAAAAACGCATCAATATCAGCCAATGCCGGATCTCCTGGCGCCAGCGAGAAAGCCCAATCCTGAGGGTCGCCCCGTAAAAAAGAAATAACAATTTTCACTTGCTGAGCGGAGTCTCCAGAGGAACAGGGTCTCAGGGACAAAAACAATTTACAATTATTCCTGAAATTTCTAAACTTAAATCGGTCTCCGGAAAACAGTTCAGGAATCGGTATCTTAGGTTCAGACCTAGGATTTCTGGTAACATAATCTTGTATGCCCTGCACACGAGCAGCAAGCTGGTCCACACTTGTAATCAAGGTCTGGACATTCATGTCTGCAGCAATCACAAGCCACTCAAAGGTAAAGGGGAAAAGAAAAAAAAAAAATGAGAGAGAGAAAAAAAAACTCAGAACTTTCTTTCTTATAATCCCACTTCTGCAATGCATTTAACATTTAGTACTGGCCTGGCAAACTGTTATGACCCCAATGGCGAGGGTCTCAGAGATATCAGCAAGTCTGCAAAGTACAAAAATCCAGCTCATAGGGCAGTGGTAACTGGGTTGACCATATATCTACTCCTAACGCCAACCCTAGAAGTAGCCGGGGAACATGCCTACGTTGGTCGCTAGATGTCTCGCGCCAGCTGGAGAGCTAACTACCCCTAGAAGAGGAAAACAAAGACCTCTCTTGCCTCCAGAGAAAGGACCCCAAAAGTAGGATACAAGCCCCCCACAAATAATAACGGTGAGGTAAGAGGAAATGACAAACACAGAGATGAACTAGGTTTAGCACAGAGAGGCCCACTTACTAATAGCAGAATATAGTAAGATAACTTATATGGTCAACAAAAACCCTATCAAAAATCCACGCTGGAGATTCAAGAACCCCCGAACCGTCTAACGGCCCGGGGGGAGAACACCAGCCGCCCTAGAGCTTCCAGCAAGGTCAGGATACAGATAATATACAAGCTGGACAAAAAATGCAAACAATAACGAATTGCAAAAAGCAAAAAAGCAGACTTAGCTTAATCAAGCAGGAACCAGGATCAGTAGACAAGAGCACTACAGATTAGCTCTGATATCAACGTTGCCAGGCATTGAACTGAAGGTCCAGGGAGCTTATATAGCAACACCCCTGACCTAACGACCCAGGTGAGCATAAAAGGAATGACTGACAAACCCAGAGTCAAATCACCAGTAGCCACTAGAGGGAGCCAAAAAGTAAATTCACAACACTGACTGAACTTGTTCAGTAAATGTGACTAAACTACGTGGCACTGTGACTGACAGAATTTGTTCAGTAAATATGAGTGAACTACGTCACACTGTGACTGACAGAACTTATTCAGTAAACGTGAGTGAACTATGTCGCACTGTGACTGACAGAACTTGTTCAGTAAATATGAGTGAACTACGTGGCACTGTGACTGACAGAACTTATTCAGTAAACGTGAGTGAACTATGTCGCACTGTGACTGACAGAACTTGTTCAGTAAATGTGACTGAACTACGTGGCACTGTGACTGACAGAACTTGCTCAGTAAACATGACTGAACTACGGCTGGACTGCGCCTGTCGCTGATTGGTCACGGGCGGCTGGCGTGACCAATCAGCGACACGGGATTTCCATTACAGACAAACAGACAGAATTAGACGATTATATAGTAGATGTGCAGATCAGAAACATTTGCAGTCGCTTACACTGGATAGCACCAACATATTGCACAGCACTGTACTGAGATCAGTCACAATGTAATTCCTTCACATCGTCTGTACCCAAGTAACTCTCAGTCTGTTAATGGAGTTTGTGAAGGAACCCGAGAACCTGAAGGAAAACCTCAAGAACATTGAGGTGGTCTATAACTCAGTAACCATTGGTGGAATCTGCACCTGGCCGGAGTCCAGCTCTCATCCTGCATAATGTATAGACTCTGCCGTAATTACAGCATGCTGTTAGATTATATATTATGTTTGACATCATAGCTACAGTATAATTTGGTGGAATATCTTTTCATCATTCGTCATTTCATAATTCATTCTACACAGTTTCCACAAACTACTGGACATTGTATTTATCTCCCTGAAATGACCAGGAAGAGGGAGATTATACCCAGAGGAAACAAATTACACATTCCATATAAACAAGATGTGTGCGGCGTTATATATATATATACAGTATATCTGCTACAATACGAGAGCAAATACAATACAGAACGTATCTCCCCCATAGTCTATTTATGGACACATACAGGCTCGGACTGGCCCCCGGGAAACAGGGGAATTGTTTCGAGCACGCATGGTGCTCTTTGTCCACTTTGATCTATCTATCATCTTTCTATTATCTATCTATCTATCCATCTATCTATTATCTATCTATCTATCTATCTATCTATCATCTATCTATTATCAATCTATCCATCCATCTATCTATCTATCCATCTAACATCTATTATCTATCTATCTATTATCTATCTATCTATATATTATCTATCTATCTATCTATCCATCTATCATCTATCTATTATCTATCTATTATCTATCTATCTATTATTTCTCTATCTGTTATCTATCTATCTGTTATCTATCTATCCATTATCTATCCATCTATCATCTATCTATTATCTATCTATTATTTATCTATCTATCTATCTATCTATATATCTATTATCTATATATCTATCTGTTATCTATCTATTATTTATCTATCTGTTATCTATATATTATCTATCTATCTATCTATCTATCTAATATCTAGCTATCTATTATCTATCTATTATCTATCTATCTATCTATTTATCTATTTATCTATCTATTATCTATCTATTATCTATCTATCTATTATTGACTGGAGGGGAGTATGGAGCGGGCACTGACTGCGGGGAGGAAGGAGCGGCCATGTTGCCGCCGGACTGTGCCCGTCCCTGATTTGTCGTGGCAATTGTCGTGGGCGTTTTGCCACGACCAATCAGCGACTTGGATTTCCATGACAGACAGAGGCCGCGACCAATGAATATCCGTGACAGACAGACAGAAGGACAGACAGACGGAAGTGACCCTTAGACAATTATATAGTAGATGATATATGGAAACGAGGGCAAATTTGTGAATGAGAGTAATGTAGTAAATGTTAATGATGGGCCCTTGCCAGCCTGTCTGACTATCTATTATCTATCTATCTATCTATCTATCTATCTATCTGTCTGTCTGTCTGTCTGTCTGTCTGTCTGTCTATCTATCTATCTATCTATCTATCATCTATCTGTTATCTATCTATCTATCTATCTATCTATCTATTATCTATCTATCCATCTATTATCTGTCTATCTATCTATTATCTATCTATCTATCTATCTATCTATCTATCTATCTGTCTGTCTATCTATCTATCTATCTATCTATCATCTATCTATTATCAATCTATTCATCCATCTATCTATCCATCTAACATCTATTATCTATCTATCTATTATCTATCTATCTATATATTATCTATCTATCCATCTATCATCTATCTATTATCTATCTATCTATCTATCTATCTATTATCTATCTATCTATCTATGTATCTATCTATTATTTCTCTATCTGTTATCTATCAATCTGTTATCTATCTATCTATCCATTATCTATCCATCTATCATCTATCTATTATCTATCTATTATTTATCTATCTATCTATTATCTATATACAGTGGCGTAACTACAAAGTTATGGGCCCCGGTGCGAACTTCCAAATGGGGCCCCCCCCCTACCCCCCCACCTTCCCCCGCCCCCACAACCCCCCCACCTTCCCCCGCCCCGCTTCCCCTAGATACGCCTCGGACTGTTGCAGGAATCTCCTGCACTGCAACATGGTGTTGGGTGCCAGCACAGCCCGCACAGTGGTATATCCAGCACAGCCCGCACAGTGGTATATCCAGCACAGACCGCACAGTGGTATATCCAGCACAGACCGCACAGTGGTATATCCAGCACAGCCCGCACAGTGGTATATCCAGCACAGCCCGCACAGTGGTATATCCAGCACAGCCCGCACAGTGGTATATCCAGCACAGCCCGCACAGTGGTATATACAGCACAGCCCGCACAGTGTTATATACAGCACAGCCCGCACAGTGGTATATAGAGCAGAGCCCGCACAGTGGTATATACAGCACAGCCCGCACAGTGGTATATACAGCACAGCCCGCACAGTGGTATATACCGCACAGCCCGCACAGTGTTATATACAGCAGAGCCCGCACAGTGGTATATACAGCACAGCCCGCACAGTGTTATATACAGCAGAGCCCGCACAGTGGTATATAGAGCAGAGCCCGCACAGTGTTATATACAGCAGAGCCCGCACAGGGGTATATACCGCACAGCCAGCACAGGGGTATATACAGCACAGCCAGCACAGGGGTATATACCGCACAGCCCACATCACATCTCCCCCCCCCCCCCCGATAATGGCCCCACAGTCCGGTTAAAAAGAAAAAAAAAAAAAAAACTCTCCTCACCTTTCCTTTTGCCCGCGCTGCTCCTGGCGGCTGCAGTCTGCCCAGGACACTGCAGGTGCGCGATGATATGACGTCATCGCGCACCCGCAGTGTACTGTCAGAGGCAGAGCGGGGAATGATGGGAGAGGGGGCGTCAGCAGACGCTCTCTCCTCCATCATTGCATTGAACTATACCGGTGTCATAGACGCCGGTATAGTTAAATGCGGCGGCGGCGGCGGCGGCACTGGGGGGGGTTCCGGGGGAGGAACAGTGCAGCGGCCCACTACTGGCATCGGCTCTTCTGGCATTTGCCAGAAGTGCCCGATGGCCAGCCTGGCCCTGCTCAGACCTGCCTGCCCGGGGCCCCTGACCTGCGGGGCCCGGTCGCAATGGCGACCGCTGCGACCGCGGTAGTTACGCCCCTGTCTATATATCTATCTATTACACTGAGGAACACAATTTTTTAAGAGTTAGGTCAGACAACTGTTCTTAATTAATTTCTGGATGCTGAATCCAGAAATGATCTCAGTTTTTCTCTATCACGTCAAGTTTTTGAACTATAGGATTTTTGTCTTCTCAAAAATATGTAAACTACTGTACCTAAAATGTGTTTTATTGTTTTTTAAATAGTACAAATATGAACGAAAAATGAAATATATAAGAAATAGGCATGATCTGAAACAAAGGAAATATGTACATATGTAAATAAAACACGGAGATGGAAAGTTACAAGCTTTGAAAACTAACAAAGAAAAAAATCATAAAAGATATATAAATTACAACTAAGCGCCCAATGTAAAGAGAAAAGCTATCACAAATCCTATTTATTCCTACTATGATAAATTTTTTGTGTAAAGATATTGATAATTATGACGTATTGGGAGCTGCACACACCTCTCACCACACTGTCTCAGTTGTGACTACTCTTACAAGTTGCCACGTAGCTCTATATGAGTCGAATTGTAATCAGATAACAAGTCTTATTACAGATATCAGTGCAATTGTGCTTCTCTGGCAGGTAAGTTGTGGAGGAAAAACTTGACGTGCTAGAAAAAAACTGACTACATTTTTGGAATCAGCATGCAAATTTTAGTATAAATCAGCTCAAAAACCTAACTCAACAGAATTTTTTTTTCAAATTGTTCCCCAGTGTTATCTATCTACTGTATCTATCTATTTATCTATCTATCTATCTACTGTATCTATCTATTTATCTATCTATCTATCTATCTATCTATCTATCTATCTATCTATCTATTATCTATCTATTTATAATCTATCTATTATCTATCTATTGTCTAGCTATAATCTATCTATTATCTATCTATTATCTATCTATCTATCTATTATCTATCTATTATCTATTATCTATCATTTATCGATCTATCTATCTAATATCTATCTATTATCTATCATCTATTTTCTTTCTATTATTTATTAACATTATCTATCTATTATTTATCTATTATCTATTATTTATCTTTGTATCTATCTATTATCTATCTATTATCTGTTTATCTATCTATCCATCTATCTTTCTATCTATCTATTATCTGTCTTTCTATCTATCTATTGTCTATCTATCTATCTATCTATCTATCTATCTATCTATCTATCTATCTATCTATCGATGTATCTATCTATTATGTATCTGCCTGCTGTGTACAGATGAACAGTTTCATCTCTTGTGAAAAAATGCACTTACTTTCTTTGACCTTTCATCCATGGAGTGTTGCCACTATTTTTCTTTTTATATCCCTGCATAAATATTTGGCAGTCTTCCCAAGAGAACTTGTTCGCGCAACACTGATGACTGTGCTGAATTATGTTCTTGTTCTATCTACAGTTTCTACTTATCTATCTATCATCTATCTATTATTTACTGTATCTATTATCTATCTATCTATCTATTTTCTATCTATTATCTATCATCTATCTATTATCTTTCTGTCTATTATCTATCTATCATCATCTATCTATTATCTTTCTATTATCTATTATCTATATATCTATGTATTATCTATTTATCTATCTATTATCTATCTATTATCTATCTGTCTATTATCTATCTATCTATCTATCTATCTATCTATCTATCTATCTATTATCTATATCTTCTATCTGTCTCCTACATATGCAGACTATATATACACACATGTACTGTATCTTTGTGTCTGTCCATGTATCCCTCACTCTCATTCTGCCATGTAATGCTGCTTATCCTTCCCTCTCCCCTCCCCCACACACTGCAGCTATTCGGGGCGTAATAATATTGCTATAACCCATGTAACTAATGTGATGTTATTTATCGCCCGCTCATATCATCATTGCTCTTTGATGCCCACAGATAAGGTTTATATGTCGCCTCTTTCTTGGGGTTTCTTCCTTCTTGGGACCATTTGTTTAGTTTGCCTTAAGGGTACCGTCACACAGTGCCATTTTCATCGCTACGACGGCACGATCCGTGACATCGCAGCGTTGTATCATTATCGCTCCAGCGTCGTAGACTGCGGTCACACTTTGCAATCACGGCGCTGGAGCGATGCCGAAGTCCCCGGGTAACCAGGGTAAACATCGGGTTACTAAGCGCAGGGCCGCGCTTAGTAACCCGATGTTTACCCTGGTTACCAGCGTAAACGTAAAAAAAACAAACAGTACATACTTACATTCCGGTGTCTGTCCCCCGGCGTCTCAGCTTCTCTGCACTGTGTAAGCGCCATAGCCGGAAAGCAGAGCAGTGACGTCACCGCTGTGCTCGCTTTCCGGCCGGCAGGCGCTCACAGTGCAGAGAAGCTGAGACGCCGGGGGACAGACACCGGAATGTAAGTATGCACTGTTTGTTTTTTTTACGTTTACGCTGGTAACCAGGGTAAACATCGGGTTACTAAGTGCGGCCCTGCGCTTAGTTACCTGATGTTTACCCTGGTTACAAGCGAACGCATCGTTGGATCGGTGTCACACACAACGATCCAGCGATGTCAGCGGGTGATCAAGCGACGAAAGAAAGTTCCAAACGATCTGCTACGACGTACGATTCTCAGCAGGGTCCCTGATCGCTGCTGCGTGTCAGACACTGCGATATCGTAACGATATCGCTAGAACGTCACGAATCGTACCGTCGTAGCGATGAAAATTGCACTGTGTGACGGTACCCTAAGACCACTTCTGCAGATAAGAGGGGCTTCAGTGTTAAATCCAAACATCTTCATGGACTTCATGGAACATCTACAACACAAGCTGGTGTCTCCTGTATGAGTCTGGGGGATTCCGAGCTCCACAGTTACAGAGACAAAGGGTCTCTATGTTCTGAGTCTCTTGACACCTGGGTGACACTTCCTGTGTGTTTTCTTCACTGTCTGCTCCACCTAATGTTTCTATTGACTTCCTATTTCTTTAGGAACGTTCTCAGAGATGTGAAGAAAATGGATTTCCTCTGCCTCCCTCCTTCTATAACGATCAATAATATTTAAAATAAATAATCTGATTTTTGTATTATCATTATTATTTTCAATGTATATTATTAATTATGTTTTATTTATTTTATTTATTTATTTTTTGGGGGTGTAAATTACTAGTTTTTGTATATTGATATAGTGACATGACCCCCTTGCGTCATGGCTGTACTGTAATTTCCCTTAGGGGAATAAAGATTTTATAAGCGATAGCCAAAAATACTAATAACAAATAGAAAAATAACTAATTGCCTCAGATTTAGGAATGGCAAAAATTGTTACAAGCTCCCTTCTTTAGAGAGTGGCATTAAACAGTGAAGAAACAAGATTCCACAGAGGTTTTAGAGGTTTATTGTCTGGATTGATCAGACTTGGTGTCAGTCTTTGATCAAATGTATTCAAATTACAAAACTTCAGAGAAAAGTGGCTTTATAATGATCCGTGATATTACATGACCTGGTTATAGCTGAATAAATAGAATATTTATTAAACATCCCGATCTGACTGTAAATATCTCATCAGACTTTGTCATCAATATTTTCTCATCTATTTTTTGAAGCATTAATTGCCTTTTAAGATTATTTAAAGGTTCTATTATTTTGTAAAAGAAATCTGTAGATCCGTAAATAAAAAGGTTTCTACATTTTAACACTTCTTTCCCATATCCACCTATATACTGTCACTAATTGGTCATTTTCCCCCTCCCTCCTTCCTTCCCTCCAGACCTTTGTTGATCTCTCCCCTCCATAAATAAGGTCATTACCATTCTTAAACTGTTGGGGGTCTACACTGGGGTGAGCAGTCACTGAGGACAGCGGAGATGGCCTCAGTGTGGACATTGCTCTGCCTCATTTCAGCTCTTGGAAGAACCGGTACTTTATTTATTTTTTTAGTAATTAATTTATTTATTAATTTAATTGTTTATATATTATCCCAGCTGGTTTTACTTCCTTCCTCCCTTCCTTCCTTCGTCCTTCTTTCTGTCTTTCCTTCCTTTCTTTCTTTTTTGCTTCATTCCTTCCTTCTCTCCTTCATTCCTTTTTTTCATTCTTTCTTTCCTTACTTCCTCAATTCCTTCCTCCTTTTCTTTATTTCCTTCTTTCCTTCTTTCTTTCCTTCTTTCTTTCTTTCTTTCTTTCTTTCTTTCTTTCTTTCTTTCTTTCTTTCTTTCATTCATTCTTTCTTTCTTTCTTTCCTTTTTTCTTTCTTCCTTTCTTTCATACTTTCTTTCCTTCCTTCCTTCCTTCCTTCCCTCCTTCATTCTTTTTTTTCATGCTTTCTTTCCTTACTTCCTTAATTCCTTCCTCTCTTTCTTTCTTTCTTTCTTTCTTTCTTTCTTTCTTTCTTTCTTTCTTTCTTTCTTTCTTTCTTTCTTCCATCCCTTTCTTCTTTTCTTTCTCCTTTCTTTTAGTTTTTCTCTCTCTCCTTCTTTTTTATTCATTATTCTTTTTTATCTTCTTTTTTCCTTTTTCTTTATTTTATTCTTTTTTTCCCATTTCTTCCTTCTTGTATATCTTCCTTTCTTTTTTCTCCCTCTCCATTTTTACTCCTTTTTTTTCTTTTCTACTTCATTTTTTTGCTCTTGTCTGTCTCTCTTTTTTCTTCTGCCTTTCTTTACAATTTCTTCTCTCACTTTCCTTCCTTCTACTCTTTTATTCTTTAGTTCTTTCTTTTTTATTCTTCCTTTCTTTCTGTTTTCCTATCTCCCATTTTATTTCCTCTCTCTTTTTGTTTTTTCCCCTTTCTCTTTTCTTCCCTCCCTCCTTCCTTGTTCCCTTCCTTTCTTTTAATTTCTTTCTTTCTTTTCTTCTTTCCTTCCTTTCCCCTTTTCTTCTTTCACCCCTTGTTCTCTCCTCTCTCCTTTACTCCTTCCTTAATTCTTCTTTCTTTCTCTCATTTTATTTCCTCTTTCTTTCTCTTTCTCTTTCTTTCTTTCTCTTTCTTTCTTTCTTTCTTTCTTTCTCTCATTTTATTTCCTCTCTTTTTTGTTTTTTCCCTTTCTCTTTTTTCGTTTCTTTCCTCCCTCTTTCCTTGTTTCCTTCCTTTCTTTTAATTTCTTTCTTTTCTTCTTTCCTTCCTTTCCCCCTTTTCTTCTTTCACCCCTTGCTCTCTCCTCTCTCCCTTACTAGTTCCTTGATTCATCCTTTCTTTTTTTTCTTTTCTTTTCTTTCCTTTCTTTTTTTTAAACCTGATACATTTTATATATTTTTTGTCCCCATATTTAACAAATTATAAGACTGGTAGAAGGTTCAGAATGTTGAAAAGTTGATTAAGCAAAGATTGGGGAATTAATGAGATGGAAATAACTTCAGGTCTGTGCTGCTAAAACTTCACTTTGGGGCAGATTTATCATGAAGGCAGTTTTTTTAAAACCTTGGACTACAGTGTCCTGATTTGCCTCAAATTTCTTCAACTGTTGTGTGAAGTTGGATAATATTACGCTTCTGTCCAGAGTCACATCTCCACTATTTATACATCAGTAGTGGACTGGAGTGTGAATTGCTCATTTTGCCTTTCTACCCAGATAATTCTTCTCTTTTCCATTAGGTCTATGACATCACATGATTAAAAGCTTACAAGCTGAATCCTTCCAAGCTCTATGTAGAAACAGGAGGTCAATTTTCCCTGTATGAGTCATGAGTCACTGCAAAAGTCCCTGGCGGGGGGAGGAAGGAGCAGCTGGGTCAGGATTTGAAGAGGGAGATGACTCATGCAGGGAAAAGAGACTTCCTGTTTCTACATAGAGCAGAGAAAAGAGAAGAATTAGCTGGGGAGAAAGGCAAGATGAGCAATTGTAAGTACACAGTGACATAATATGATGACTGCAATATATTAAGAGGATAAAAACTTAAGAGTGCTTCTTTAATTTGGGAAAATCAATTTTAAATCTAATTTTTGAAATATTTCAATCTAGATTCCGATTTGCCTTACATTAATTTGCTCATCTGTGGTCATAACAATTAATTCCACAAAATATGAACCTTTTTAATGCCAGAAAACTGGTGCAAAAGCCATGATTCATTCTCCCCTTTCTTTGTATGGAATGTATTGTATGTGGTGATGGTCTACATTGAGAAGAATGGGGGTCCACGAAAAATAAAAACTAAGCTACCCTTCTGGTGTTGTTGGACACCACACCACTGGTGAAGCTGGGACAGAAACTTTTTGACCTTAGCTATGGATGAGCGGACCCATGGAAATTTTGGTTCTGGTACCCGACCTGTACTTTATTCCAAAGTTCGATTCAGGGATCAAAACTGTTCCCGATCTTGAACCAGAACCCAAAACCCATTGAATGGAATGGTGACCCAAACTTTTGATGTGGAAAATATATTCTCTTTCCTTTTGTCGGAACTCTGAACATTGCTCTGGACCTCCGCGAGAAGTCCACGTTTGGCGATTACCACCGGGCACTATCTGTTCAGTACAAGCCCCAATTTTTAAGTTCAGGTTCACTCATCTTTAGCCTTGACCTCTTTTTTTGACCATTGGGTAGGTTGAGGTTCTACTGATCTCACTATTCATTAAAAATGGGGTTAGGTCAACTTGAACTCTTCAGGGACTTTACTGATTGGTAAAAATGGGTCATGTAAGTGACACTAACATTGAATGTCTGGTCCAAGACATTGAGTACTGGTTACAGCTATTTCTCGGAACGTTTGGTGTTAATTTAGCACCATTCTCAGGAGTTGTCTTCAGCTTTTCCAGAACATACATGAATCCAAGTCCATGGGATGTATCACTGTATATCCTGGAGGTCTGGAGAAGCTGTAGACACCTCCTATAATTGTTACCAGTGTTCCCAGGAAAGGATGTAACTAATAAAAGACCCGAGTGTTTACATCCACGCTAGATTTTGGTTGTTTCCTTTTGTTCCTGTATAGGTGGGAAGGATTTTTAATTGTTTCGCCACCATTGTACTCAGAGCTGCCAGGAATTTATGGGGGTCCAGCTGTGACATTATACAGTATAACCCCCAGACTTCCAGAAGATCAAAGGAAACACCTCTGTGATTACAGAGAGGAAATACCGGGACAGTTATAAAATGGCCAAACACTAAAATACGGCCCGCCACCAGACTGGAAGTCACCAATTTATCTAATGGTCTCTATGAGAAAAAAATAAAAAGTGTCATGCTAAATAAAAGAGATATAATGTAATCTATACATCCTCATGGGGTTATGTGTGCTCCGAACTAACTACGAAAACCACAACTTCTCCTGCACGAGCGGAGCGGGGAACCGACACCTGAGCGCTGTACAGCGACCGGACTGTGATAGGAAACAATGAAAGGCGGAAATGATTCGTACGTCAAACGGTTATTGCTTATCTAACATCTTATATAGAAGGTTCAGTCTCATAATCTGCAGTACTTCCAATATTTATACCATGCAGGTTCTGCTCTGCGGTGCACACAGTGTATGGCTCTGGGTCTCTCCTCCTGCACAGAAGGGCCGACAGTCACTTGTCACCTCGGCCATGTCTGTACCAGTCTGTATCAGCAAACCACAATGGGTAAGAGCAGCATTTATTTATCTTCTTTCCTTTTTTCCATTTTATTCTTTCTTTCTCTTTTTCTTTCTTGCTTTCTATATATTTTCTCCTTCTTTTTTTCTCTCTTTCTTTCTATCTTTCTTTCTTTCATCTCCGCTTCTCTGTCTTTCTTTTTTTTTGTTTTTCTTTATTTCGCTACTTCCCTTCCTTTCCTTCTTTCTGTCCTTCCTGCTTTCTTCCCCTCCCAAAAAGTCTGATCTCTGCACTAATTATTGTTTTAGAGTGCTGTATCTCTCATCTGTCATCTATCTATTGTCATATTTCTCTATCTATCTATCTATCTATCTATCTATCTATCTATCTATCTATCTATCTATCTATCATCTATCTATCATCTATCTATTATCTATCTATCTATCATCTATCTATTATATATCTATCTATCTATCATCTATCTATTATGTATCTATTATCTATCTATCTATCTATCTATCTATCTATCTATCTATCTATCTATCTATCATCTATCTATTATTTATCTATTATCTATCTATCTATCTATCTATCTATCTATTATCTATCTATCATCTATCTATTATATATCTATCTATCTATCATCTATCTATCATCTATCTATTATTTATCTATTATCTATCTATCTATCTATCTATCTATCTATCTATCTATCTATCTATCATCTATCTATTATTTATCTATCTAACAACTATCTATTATCTACTATTATCTATCTATCTATCATCTATCTATCTATCTATCTATCTATCTATCTATCTATCTATCTATCATCTATCTATCTATCTATCTATCTATTATCTATCTATCATCTATCTATTATCTATCTATCTATCTATCTATCTATCTATCTATTATCTATCTGGAAAAGCAGCAGAATAAGAGATGTTGTGTATAAGTCTTCTCAGGCAGGGTCGTCTGTCCTCCTGTACCAGTCGCTGACTTGTATTGTTTATGATTACACCCATTTTCACATGTATAGTGGCATGGAATAAATTTCACAATAATAATAATAATAATAATAATAATAATAGTTCTCCTGTATGAGCCTCCAGATCTTCATCCACGTTTTCCTCTTCCCTTGGACGGCTGCAGGACAGGTACCTGACTACTGATAGACGCCATCTTTTCTCTTTCCTTTTGTCCTGAGCCTCTGACAGAACAATAGGCGTCGTTGGGTGAATCCTCTATAACTAGTTGTCAGTCTCCGAGGTCAGGAATAGAAGCCATACAGGCTGTGTCTCATCTTTCCTAATAAAATCCCGCTTTTTTCTGACTTTTTTTCTGCATAAATGTATCAAATCCTTAAAAGATTAAAAACCGTTTTGCATTAATGTGATCACTTCTTAATCATTTGCAGATGGCAAAACTGGTGAATTCTTGTACCGGTCGTGCGGTCCGACATCTCACTGTGATAAGATGGGAAGCTTCACCACTGAGAACAAAAGTATCAGGATGGGGGTCTCCTGCTGCCTCACTGACAACTGCAGCCCCCCATTGCCTCCATGTACGTATGCTGCTGCCTGTATCTGTCTGAACATTTACAGGGGGATTCAGATCCGGACTTTCTTATTTATTGGAAACAGGTGAAATTTCCTAAATATTCACTTTGATGATCAGATGAGCAGCTGACAATGAGCGGCAGGGAGGAGGAGGCTGGTTACAAAAAAAGGTGACATTGTATGAGACGAGCAATACAACAGCGCCATCTGGTGTCAGGATCTATGTCAGGATCCTAGTGTCACCCCTGTTGAGTCTCACAATACTTATATTTCCACTAGTCACTGACTGATTCTAACGAGACCCCAACAGACTGATAACTAATATCCATCTATGGAAAAAATGGAGCAGCGCCAAAAAAATGAATAAACCAGTTTTGGGTCTGAGCTGACAAGTTGAAGACACCATGTTATAAATAAGAGATACATAATTAACCCCTTAACGATCAGGGGTATTTTTGGCTTTACATTTTCATTTTTTGCTCCTCTTCTTTCCAGAGCCATAACTTTTTAATTTTCCGTTTTTATGATGGCTTGCTAATATAATGTGAGTGCTTGTTTTTAAAAAAAAGTGCAATCCCACACTTGTTTTTTGTTTGGCTTTTTTCCTAGGTTCACTAAATACTAAAACTGACCTGCCGTTATGATTCTCCAGGTCATTATGAGTTCATAGACACCAAACATGTCTAGGTTCTTTTTTTATCTAAGTGGTGAAAACAAAATTCTGAAGTTTGGAAAAATAAACAACCAAAAAAAAAGTTGCCATATTCCGAGACACGTAGCGACTCCATTTTTCAGGATCTTTGATTGGGTGACTGCTTATTTTTTGCCCGCCTATCCGACGTTTTTATTGATACAGTTTTGGTGTGTATACAATCTTTTGATCGCCCGTTATTGCATTTTATTGCAATGTTGCAGCAACCAAAAAAACATAATTCTTGGGTTTTGATTTTTTTTCTTGCTACGTCGTTTAGCAATTGGATTAATTCTTTTTATATATTGATAGATCTGGTGATTCTTATCGCAGGTTTTTTTAATTGTTTTATTTTGAATGGGGCGAAGGGGGGGTAATTTGAACTTATATATTTTTAATTTTTTTCAATATTTTTAAAAACATTTTTTTTTTTACTTTTTACTTGCTTCAATTGGCGCCATGGGAGACTAGAAGCTGCAATCATCCAATCTCTTGTATTACATAGAGCAGGGCAGTAGTACATATGCTCACTTGGCGGTGCTCATAGCGACACAGGGGTCTCCTGCCTACCCCTGGTTGTTATGCCAACCCATCGGCGACCCACGGTCATGTGACACGGGCGCCGATGGGAGGAGGTAAAGACGCGCTTCCAGCATGTTAAATGCCGCTATCAGGGGCATATAACATGTTAAAAGCTGCAGGGAGATCGCTATTCCACCTACGGCGGTTAGGTGCACATGTCAGCTGAACAGATCATCTGTCATGTGCTGGAAAAGGTGCAGCTCTTCACCGGAGCCCACAACAAATAGGGGGAAGCATCCAATGACAGATTGTGTCCGTCATTGGGTGTTAAGGGGCTAAAGTGCATTTAAATCAAAACTAAATGTATATAATCTCATAAAAGAAAAAGATTATTTAAAGGGGAAACTTTTTTTGCTCTGCATTTTTTGATAGATAGGTAATAGATAATAGAAAGATGATAGATAGATAGATAATAGATAGATGATAGATAGATACTAGATAGATAGATAATAGATAATAATAATAATAATCTTTATTTATATAGCGCCAACATATTCCGCAGCGCTTTACAGTTTAACAGTTTCAAACACAACAGTCATAGGTAACAACGTTAACAATACAGTAATAAAGCAAAATAAGACAAAATAAGACGACCCTGCTCGTGAGAGCTTACAATCTACAATGAGGTGGGGAGATACAAAGTACAGGTGTGTATTTACAATGATGTATTTACAATGATGGTCCAGCCATCTTCAGGGGGTGGGGGATAGATGGAGATAGTGAATGGGCTACACACACACAAACATAAAATGACTTTGATTAGTTAACGTGATAGGCCGCTCTGAACAAATGTGTTTTGAGCGAGCGCCTAAAACTATGCAAATTGTGGATGGTCCTAATATCTTGGGGTAGAGCATTCCAGACGATTGGCGCAGCACAGGAGAAGTCTTGGAGTCGGGAGTGGGAGGTATGGATTAGTGCAGAGGTTAGTCGAAAGTCGTTTGCAGAGCGCAGTGGTCGGCTAGGCCGATAGACAGAAATGAGGGAGGAGATGTAAGGGAGTGCCGCACTGTGGAGAGCTTTGTGGGTGAGAACAAGTACTTTGAATTGTATCCTGTAATGAATGGGCAGCCAGTGTAATGACTGGCGAAGAGCGGACACGTCCGAGTATCGATTAGCCAGATGGACAACCCTAGCTGCCGCATTAAGGATAGACTGGAGAGGGGAAAGTCACGTGAGGGGGAGGCCAATTAATAGAGTGTTGCAGTAGTCCAGGAAGGAGTGGATTAGGGCGACAGTGAGAGTTTTTGTTGTCTCCATGGTGAGAAAAGGGCGGATTCTAGAGATGTTCTTTAGGTGTAAGTGGCACGAGCGGGCAAGAGATTGTATGTGGGAGGTGAAGGAGAGATCGGAGTCAAACATAATACCCAGACAGCGCGCCTGCTGCCGGGGTGTTATTATGGTGCCACCCACGGAGAGGGAAATGTCAGATTTAGGGAGGTTAGTAGAAGGCGGGAGCAGAAGAAGTTCACTTTTGGAGAGGTTGAGTTTCAGATAGAGAGCGGACATGATGTTGGAGACTGCAGACAGACAGTCAGTGGCGTTCTATAGTACAGTGGGGGTAAGGTCAGGGGATGACGTGTATAGTTGTGTGTCATCAGCGTAAAGATGGTACTGAAAGCCAAATCTGCTGATGGTCTGTCCAATTGGGGCTGTGTAGAGGGAGAAGAGAAGGGGGCCAAGGACTAAGTCCTGAGGTACCACAACAGTGAGAGGAAGAGGAGATGAAGTGGAGCCAGAGAACAGAACACTGAAGGAACATTCAGAAAGGTAGGAGGAGAACCAGGAGAGAGCAGTGTCCTTAATGCCTAGTGACTGGAGCCTAGAGAGTAGGAGAGGGTGGTCAACAGTGTCGAAAGCTGCAGAGAGGTCGAGGAGAATGAGCAGAGAGTGGTCACCATTACATTTTGCTTTCAGAAGGTCATTGGTCACCTTGATGAGTGCAGTTTCTGTCGAATGTAGGGGGCGGAAACCGGACTGTGAAGGGTCTAGGAGGGAATGAGTGGAGAGGTAACGGGTAAGGCGAGAGTAGATCAGGCGCTCCAGGAGTTTTGAGATGAAGGGGAGATTGGAGACCGGTCTGTAGTTGTTTGTGCAGGATGGGTCAAGGGTGGGTTTTTTTTAGTAACGGAGTAATGATAGAGTGTTTGAAGGAGGAGGGGAAAATGCCAGAGGAGAGGGAGAGATTTAAAATTGTAGTTAGGTGAGTTGTGACTACTAGAGAGAGAGACTGGAGGAGGTGTGAGGGAATGGGGTCGGTGGTGCATGTAGTCGGACGAGAAGAAGAGAGGAGCTTGGAGACTTCTTCTGTGATGGGATCGAATGTGGAGAGTGAGCCAGGGGAGATGCAGGGAGGGATGGGAGTCATTGCACTTGGTGTCTGGGAGCGGATTTCCTGAAGGATATTGTCTATTTTCTCTATAAAGTGGGAGGCCAGGTCATCAGGTGCTTTTGGCCTGAGGAGGAAGTGAAAGGTGTTAAAAAGTTTCTTGGGGTTGTTGGATAGTGAGGAGATCAGGGTGGTGTAGTAGGTCTGTTTGGCGAGGTGAAGGGCAGACTTATAGGTTCTTAACATAAATTTGAAGTGGATGAAGTCTTCTGGTCTGCGAGTTTTCCTCCATAAACGTTCAGCACACCTAGAGCATCGCTGGAGAAATCGGGTTTGCGATGTGAGCCAGGGCTGTTTCACTCTGTGTTTGGAGGTTCTGAGGGTGAGGGGAGCTACTTGGTCTAGGGTGCTTCTAAGAGTGGCGTTGTAGTGATGTACAGCCAGATCAGGACAGGAAAAAGAAGATATTGTCCCCAATGATGAGTGTAAGGAGTCTGAAAGTGTATGAGGGTTAATGGCTTGTAGATTTCTGAATGTGTAATAGGTAGGAGAGTGCTGGGGTGGGCGAGGAATTGTGACTGTGAAGGAGAGAATGTTGTGGTCAGAGAGGGGAAGTGGTGAGTTATCTAGGTAGGAGATTGAACAGAGCCAGACAAAGACCAGGTCCAGGGTGTTACCGTCTTTGTGTGTTTCAGAGGTTGAGAGCTGTAAGAGGCCTAGAGAAGTGGTTAATGATAGAAGCTGGGATGCAGATGTGGAAGTGGGGCTGTTAATTGGAATGTTGAAGTCTCCCAGGATAAGGGTTGGTAGTTCTGAGGACATGAAGTGCAGCAGCCAGGCTGAGAAGTGGTCCAGGAAGTGGGTGGGTGAGCCTGGGGGCCGGTATATGACCGCTACTCTGAGGGAGAGGGGACGGAAGAGCCTGATGGTGTGGACCTCAAAAGAAGGGAATGAGAGTGATGGAACTGGGGGTATAACCTGGAACGTGCATTGTGGGGACAAGAGTATGCCGACTCCACCACCAGGTCTGTTTGTGGGTCTTGGGGAATGGGAGAATTGAAGGCCACCATGGGAAATGGCAGTAGGGGAGACAGTGTCAGAGTCCTGGATCCAGGTTTCAGTGAGGGCCAACAGATTTAGAGAGTTGTTCAGAAAGTAGTTGTGCAGGAAAGGAAACTTGTTACATACAGACCGTGGATTCCAAAGGGCACAATTGAAAGGGAGAGATGAGGGAGTGCAAGTAATATTAATAAGGTTAGTATGGTTTTGATATGAGGTAGGGTAGCGGTTGAGGTTGGGGGATGGGGGACCGGGGTTTGGGGAGATGTCCCCTGAGATCAGAAGGAGTAAGAAGATAAAAAGCAAATAGTTTTTGGAAGTGTATGAAGTTTTTTGTGCAGTGTGTTTGGGCAAGATGGGCTGAGGTTTTTCAGGAAGGTGAGAAGTGCATGGGAGCTGTACATTGGAGAGGGAAGGAGTGAGGGGCTGATGTATATGAGTCGTGGTGGAGGGGGGATTGGGCGGTGAAAGTGGATTGCAAGGGAGCATAGGAGGATAGGAATATAGCGCATGGATAGAAGGGAGAGCAGAGTGTGGGTTACCTGACTCCTGCCCTGACTAACTGCCATGGAATAACTGCTGTATCACGACGCTTATAATAGATAGACAGATAATAGATAGATATATAGATAGATGATAGATAGATAGATAGATAATAGATAGATAATAAATAGATAGATAATAAATAAATAGACAGATAGATAATGGATAGACAGATATTAGATATATAATAGATAGATAATAGATAGTGTAGATAGATAATAGATAGACAGATAAATTCTAGATAGACATATAATAGATAGATAATAGATAAATGATAGATGATAGGTAGATTATATAGTTAGATAGTTAGATTATATAGATAGATAATATATATATATATATATATATATATATACAGTGCCTACAAGTAGTATTCAACCCCCTGCAGATTTAGCAGGTTTAATAAGATGCAAATAAGTTAGAGCCTTCAAACTTCAAACAAGAGCAGGATTTATTAACAGATGCATAAATCTTACAAACCAAAAAGTTTTGTTGCTCAGTTAAATTTTTATAAATTTTAAACATAAAAGTGTGGGTCAATTATTATTCAACCCCTAGGTTTAATATTTTGTGGAATAACCTTTGTTTGCAATTACAGCTAATAATCGTCTTTTCTAAGACCTGATCAGGCCGGCACAGGTCTCTGGAGTTATCTTGGCCCACTCCTCCATGCAGATCTTCTCCAAGTTATCTAGGTTCTTTGGGTGTCTCATGTGGACTTTAATCTTGAGCTCCTTCCACAAGTTTTCAATTGTGTTAAGGTCAGGAGACGGACTAGGCCACTGCAACACCTTGATTTTTTGCCTCTTGAACCAGGCCTTGGTTTTCTTGGCTGTGTGCTTTGGGTCGTTGTCTTGTTGGAAGATGAAATGACGACCCATCTTAAGATCCTTGATGGAGGAGCGGAGGTTCTTGGCCAAAATCTCCAGGTAGGCCGTGCTATCCATCTTCCCATGGATGCGGACCAGATGGCCAGGCCCCTTGGCTGAGAAACAGCCCCACAGCATGATGCTGCCACCACCATGCTTGACTGTAGGGATGGTATTCTTGGGGTCGTATGCAGTGCCATCCAGTCTCCAAACGTCACGTGTGTGGTTGGCACCAAAGATCTCGATCTTGGTCTCATCAGACCAGAGAACCTTGAACCAGTCAGTCTCCAAGTGATCATGAGCAAACTGTAGACGAGCCTTGACATGACGCTTTGAAAGTAAAGGTACCTTACGGGCTCGTCTGGAATGGAGACCATTGCGGTGGAGTACGTTACTTATGGTATTGACTGAAACCAATGTCCCCACTGCCATGAGATCTTCCCGGAGCTCCTTCCTTGTTGTCCTTGGGTTAGCCTTGACTCTTCGGACAAGCCTGGCCTCGGCACGGGAGGAAACTTTCAAAGGCTGTCCAGGCCGTGGAAGGCTAACAGTAGTTCCATAAACCTTCCACTTCCAGATGATGCTCCCAACAGTGGAGACAGGTAGGCCCAACTCCTTGGAAAGGGTTTTGTACCCCTTGCCAGCCTTGTGACCCTCCACGATCTTGTCTCTGATGGCCTTGGAATGCTCCTTTGTCTTTCCCATGTTGACCATGTTTGAGTGCTGTTCACAAGTTTGGGGAGGGTCTTAAATAGTCAGAAAAGGCTGGAAAAAGAGATAATTAATACAAACATGTGAAGCTCATTGTTCTTTGTGCCTGAACTACTTCTTAATACTTTAGGGGAACCAAACAGAGTTCTGGTGGGTTGAGGGGTTGAATAATAAATGACCCTCTGAAAAAACTTTTCCCAATTTAAAAAAAAAATAAACAAAGAAATAACATTCTTTTTTGCTGCAGTGCATTTCACACTGCCAGGCTGATCTACAGTCCAAATGTCACAATGCCAAGTTAATTCCAAATGTGTAAACCTGCTAAATCTGCAGGGGGTTGAATACTACTTGTAGGCACTGTATATATATATATATATAGATAATAAATAGAAAGATAATAGATAGATAATAGATAGAGAGATAGATAGATAATAGATAGACATATGATAGATAGATGATAGATTAATAATAGATAGATGATGATTAATAATAGATAGATAGATAGATAATAGATAGATAGATAGATAATAGAAAAATAAAAGATAGAAATTAGATAGAAAATAGATAGATGATAGATTAATAATAGATACTGTAGATAATAGATAGATAATAGAAAAATAAAAGATAGATAATCGATAGATGGATAATTATCTATCTAATATCTAACTCTCTAATATCTATCTATCTATCTATTATATATCTATTATCTATCTGTTATCTATCTATTATCTATCTCTCTATCTATATGTATCTATCTATCTATCTCAATGCAACATTGTCATAGTATAGTAAATCATACAACTATCCCTCTATCCTGTATTCTTTTTACTTGTTATTATAAAATGGCCAAAATAATTCCTCTTTACTTTTTCAGTGCCCCCCATCAGCACCCGAAGAAATGGCAGAGTTTGCCAATTGTGTTCTGACACCAATGAGGCATGTACAGGAACCAAAACCATCGACTGTGTGGGAAGTGAGAGTAAATGTCTTCTCCAAGTCACTAGAATAAAAGGTAACATTATATTATGGAGGCCACATAGTGTCCTCACTGGCTGCCCTGTAACTGGGATGTTGC
Organism: Ranitomeya variabilis; assembly: GCF_051348905.1. Lineage (NCBI taxonomy): Eukaryota > Metazoa > Chordata > Amphibia > Anura > Dendrobatidae > Ranitomeya > Ranitomeya variabilis. Next base: position 226,395,968 of record NC_135235.1, read on the forward strand.
TGGGTGTATTTCCCCTGCAGACATGTATGGTGACGTAAGGCGGCAGCAGTGGACGAGGTTCTCGTCTTCCACACCCAGGCATGCTACATAAAAATGGGGGTCCTACCTGTGTGTGTATACTCTTTTCACCTGGATGATAGACCTCCGCAGATTGCATGTTGCTGCTATATCACGCCGGCCAGGAGCACATGTTAAGGAACAAATTGAGGGCAACCAAAGTCCAACATTAAACTTGATTTTACTGAACATGAACTTGATAAGAATTATATACATCAGATCAAAGGCACATTTCTTTTTAAAGGTTTCTCTATCATTGAGCAGACATGGGCCCTTCTTGGCTTCATTTCTCTAGCTCTTTACACTCTTGCACCTCAAAATAATCCAGCAAACAATATGGGAGACTCTGCCTTCCATTGAGAGGCGTGCACAAGTCAAGGTGTAACGCTGCGGACACTCCTGGCTTCTCTTACTTGCCAACTGTTTAATGGGGACCCCTTTCTTGAGGTACGTTGGATTGACTCCTCACAAGACCCTTGAACATCTACTGTTTGCCATAGGAGAGTTTGTGTCCCAATATAGCGACCATTGCTTTCTTTCCATGGACACAGTTGAGCTTCCTTTCTCCGTAGGTAACTGTTCACTAAAGTGAATAAAGTGCACAAATTTCAAGAGTTAAATTACTGAGACCGGCTCAAAAAGTGCAATAAGTCAAATCTCAGATGTAATATACCTTTAAGAATATCACAATGGGCATAAAGTGCAAAAAAAGACCACTAGATGGCAATCAAGTATGAGGATGAGATAAACAGTGAATGCAGCAGATGTGAAGACTGGATTCACACATAACAGAGCAGATCAGAAGCCAGTCAGAGTTTACCTGAATTTAGAAGATAAAGGCTTGGGCAGCATGTGGAGATGATGGTGTAATGTCAGAGCCTTTGTGGGATGATCATTACTGTTGCTTTCTCTGGATTGCTTAGGGAAACAATGAGACGCCTTTTTGTGTCCACCCATTAAAGCAAGTCCACCCAATTAGTCTAGAAAGACGCTTTCCAGGTGCTGATAGATTACAAAACTATCATCTTTTAAGTGTCACACCCTGACTTATTTGGAGGTGCCAATTTTTACATCTTTCTGTCTTTTTATACAATATATTCTGTTTTTAACATTATGTTAATATATAAAAAAATTATTTTATTCACTTATTTTGAGTCACGTCATACCTTATTAGGTAACCTTTGTAAGCATCTATATATGTATGTATGTATGTATGTCGCGCTTAGCACAGCCACGTAGTATATAGCACAGCCACGTAGTATATAACACAGCCAGCCACGTAGTATATAGCACAGCCACGTAGTATATAGCACAGCCATGTAGTATATAGGACAGCCACGTAGTATATAACAGCCACATAGTCTATAGCTCAGCTCACATAACACAGACAGCCACGTAGTATATACAACAGCCACGTAGTATATAGCAGCCACGTAGTATATAGCAGCCACGTAGTATATAACACAGCCCAAGCCGTAGATAACACAGCCCACATAATATATAGCACAGCCCACGCAGTATATAACACAGGCCACGTAGTATATAACACAGCCCATGCAGTATATAACACTGCCCAAGTAGTAAATAGCAGCCAGGCAGTATATAACACAGCCCATGTAATATATAGCACAGCCCACGTAGTATATAACACAGCCCATGTAGTATATAACACAGGCCACGCAGTATATAACACAGCCCACGTAGTATATAACACTGCGCACGTAGTATATAACACAGGCCACGCAGTATATAACACAGCCCACATAGTATATAACACAGCCCACATAATATATAGCACAGCCCACGTAGTATATAACACAGCCCACATAATATATAGCACAGCCCACGTAGTATATAACACAGCCCATGCAGTGTATAACACAGCCCACGCAGTATATAACACAGCCCACATAATATATAGCAGTGTGGGCACCATATCCTTGTTAAAAAAATTAAAATAAAAAATAGTTATATACTCATCCTCTGGCATCCAACAAAGCTGTCTCGCGAGACTGCTAAGTCATCTGGGTAATTTTGCAATACATCACTGGGAACGGAAGCTGGCGGCAGCATCGCGCGCATCGATGGACGTCGGAAGGTGAGAATAGCACAATTTTTTATTTTTTAAAATTATTTTTAACATTATATCTTTTTACTATTGATGCTGCATAGGCAGCATCAATAGTAAAAAGTTGATCCGGGATGGGGCGACACACTGGCACTGACTGGAGGGGAGTAGGGAGGTGGTAATGACTGGAGGAGAGTAGGGAGGGTCCAATTCAGGGCCGGACCAATCAATAACGCAGGATTTCCATTACAGACAAACAGACAGAAAGACAGACAGACAAACAGAGAGAAGTACCCCTTAGACGATTATATAGATAGATGTCCTCTGGTCTTCCCTCTTCACACACAAAACACTATAACATGTCAGTCTGCCAACTGTTAAACCTTAGGTCTGTCTCTGCTGAACTTTGGGCTCTATTTTACTCTCTATCAGGAAGTCATCTTCTTACTTCCCACATAGCCCCTCCCTTTCTGGGCTAGTCCCAACTATTAACTCTATTCCCCAACTAAACACGTGCAAATTATTAAACAGACAAAATCACATTTAAACAGTGCAATGCATTAAATCATAACACCACTGATTGGCAGTTTTCTCTGTACACTGTGCATTGGCAGAAAGCAGCCAATCAGTGGTGTGGGCGGGGTTATACAGTGCACAACATTTAGAGAACTGCTAAATCTGCAACAGAGAAAACAGTGATTTTATCAAAACTACAGCAAGCAGCCAAATAAATGACACATCACTGGAATCAAGATCTCTTTCTCTACATCATGCTACTCTCAGATTAGGAAACAACATTCTTGTGACATATCACATTTAAGCCTAAACTGGGGCTTTCAACACTTAAAATTAATTCCACAGCCTACTTATTGATTGATTTTCCTCACTTATATAGCACCATTAATTCCACAGACACCATCATCGCTGTCCCCATTGGGGCTCACAATCTAGATATCCTATCACTATGTGTTTGGACTGTGGGAGGAAATCGGAGAATCAGGAGTAAACCCACACAAACATCTGGAGAACATACAAAGTCCTTGTAGATGTTGTCCTTGGTGGGATTTGAGGACTCCAGTGTTGCAAGGCTGCAGTGGTAACCACCGAGCTGCCCCTACTACTAATATAGTAACATAGTTAGCAAGGCCTAAAAAAGCCATTTGTCCATCCAGTTCAGCCTGTATTCCGTCAGAATAAATCCCCAGATCTAAGTCCTTCTAAAGAACCTAATAACTGGAAGATACAATATAGTTGCACTCCAGGAAGACATCCAGGCCTCTCTTGAACCCCTCAACTGAATTCGCCATCACCACCTCCTCAGGGAATGAATTCCTGATCCTGAAGGATATTTTTTTTGTTTCCCCCCCAGGAACCAACTGTAGTTAGAAACTGTAGTTTGTAAATCAATGTATAACTTTGGAAAAATCTTTAGGTGATAACCTACAAGGGAGATTCCTCTGTGAACAGATCTATTTCGAACTTTTGGTCCTCACCACCTTTATAGTTATCTGTTCAAGGTACTGCACCTCTAAGAATTGTGCAAGGACTCTGTCTGATTGCCTGCAGCGGTAAGCCACTTCTTCTGGCTCAAGTGGGTTACTTTTTTTAACCAGATATTTACTAACTGAGGGTTTTCTACTTTTTCTTTGGTGTTTCGATGGGACAGGGAAATAGAGACCAGAGGGGTCCACATTCACTTCAAAGTAGGAGCTACAGGGTATGGGTGATGGTTAGGCACTTATTTGATTGGGTAAAACTAAATAAAAATTGTTTTAGTCACAAGTCAACCCATTGTGATCGGTGGGGATCTGATAGTAATACTTCCATGATCAACAGATCAACAAAGCTCAACCCAGTTTCAACATGGTCTCTCACTGATATTTAGCACCAGATGAACCACCTTTCTCTAGAAAGGACCTAAACAACCGAACCAATACACCGCAAGAAGAAAAAAGTAGTGTTTTGCCCTAATCTGTGGGTGGCCTTAGGTTTTGACCCTCACAGTGGACTGGAGATAACGTTTCTGAAGGACTGAAGCTTTTATTTTGTGGTTTCCAGTATACAAATGTTGGTTCAACGTCAAACCGTCTGGGAGGTCCATAGAAATATGAATAACTATGGTAACTTGAATGTCGTCAGTGGTGTAGGCATAGGAGAGCTTAGGAAGCAGTCACATCCAGTTATTAATGCTAGAGGAGCTTTGGTTCCTTTGTAAAAGAAGAAGAACGAAGCCTTGAAAATTGCACCTGGCCAGTAGAAGACCATTTACAGGTTTTTGGAGTTTTGGTGGCACGTCCGAATCATGTACAGTAGTGGTTTCTTATTGTGTCTCTTTCCATCTTAATATGTATCTCTATATTTCTGAGCAGAATCCCCTGACAACGTGGAATCCTTCCGTGGATGTAGTACAAGAAGCATCTGTGAGATCGGAAACCAGAATATGAGTATTGGGATCCTGAGCATGGAGTCGACTTACCATTGCAGTGGTGGAGCCATCACCGTGTACGGAGGATTGGACATTTCTGTAATTCTTGCTCTCGTGCTGATGTTACTCCAGGTTTAATGGAATTTACTGATCCAAGTATATTACATGGGGAAAAAAACATTTTTAGGAGCTTTCTTAATTATATCTGCTCTGCAAATGTGATGACCACCACCATGTCCACCATCTTAGCTACCAAAGGAGACGTTTGATATTCACGCATTGTAGCTAGGTGGTAACATGACCATGTAGATCTATCCTGCTGATATAGCAGCATTGACAGATATTCCAAATCAGGACTTAAGAAAATTAGATTTATTACCCCTTTAAGAAATGCAATGGCAGCCATATTGGTTGTCACTTGAAACACATGCACGTAAAAAAACAAGAAATATGCAGGAAAACAATTTAGGATTGTCCAAAGCTTCTCCTCTTGACCTCTTGCGTTTCATGATGATCAGTCTTTAAATTTTTTAATAACGTTGTTTGTAATAAAAAAAATTGTTTTCGCCTTTTGTTGTGTTTTTCTTGATTTATGACCTATTTGTAAATTCTGTACAACTAGTCACTGAAACCAAAATGGACAAAAAACAAGCACGTAGGGTTTGATTCACCACTTGCATTCTATTTTTTTAGTCATTTTTGAGTCACTCTTGTCTTTTTGTGTTTGTTATTGTTTTTATGGAATTACATTTTTCAAACTCATGCAAAAAGTCATGGGATCCATCAAAATTAGCCACAAAGATCTGGATTAAATAACTACTCCCACAATGGGAATGAACAGAAAACAAACATTGATCCGAGTGTCAGATCAAACTTGTCAATGCACGTCTATAGGTCTGTAAAAAAAAAAATGGACAGCACTTGGAAGCCATCCGGGATTTTGTTGTGGGGTGACATAATGTATGGTAGCCGGAACCCTCTATTCTTCATTCTCGGCGCACTAACAGCTCGGGAGACACAATTTCTCTGCTCTGCTGCTCCCAGTTCTGTAGACCACAAGTTAATTTATGCCTGCGGTCTACAGACAGTTAGAGTGCTGCAGGGACAGAAGTGCCGGCGCACTCACTGCATGCCAGTGTTCCGGGACTCTAATGTCAAGTGCTTGTGCCGGCACTTTGTAGAAGGATTCATCAGGATCCTGGATTAGGTGAGTATATGATGTTTTTATTTTAGTCAAAATGTGTGATACAACTGTGGAGGCATTTTAAAGTCTTGGGACCCCTCATACATTTTAAGAGCTAGTGTGGGGTCCTCATACAGTGTGGTGGATACAGTGGAGAGGACTCTCAAAGCGTGGGGAACGTTGTACAGCATGAAGGGCCATTATGCAACATGGGTGAAAATGTGTGGCCATTATACAACGTGGATGCAAATGACCTGGTTAGTGTCCGTTCAGGTGTTTCACCTCTGTGAGCTGAACCCTTAGAGATGCTACTGCCACTCACGATAAGAGCTTACACTCTACAGGAGAGAGAGGACCCCGCTGGCCATAAGAGATTACACTCTACAGGAGAGAGAGGACCCGACTGACCATAAGAGCTTACACTCTACAGGAGAAAGAGGACCCCACTGAACATAAGAGATTACACTCTACAGGAGGGAGAGAGAGGACCTCACTGACCATAAGATCTTACACTGTACAGGAGAGCAAGGACCCCACTGATCATAAGAGGTTACACTCTACAGGAGGGAGAGAGAGGACCTCACTGACCATAAGAGCTTACACTCTACAGGAGAGCAAGGACCCCACTGATCATAAGAGGTTACACTCTACAGGAGAGAGAGAGGACCTCACTGACTATAAGAGTTTACACTCAACAGGAGAGAGAGGACCCCACTGACCCTAAGAGCTTACACTCTACAGAAGAGAGAGGACCCCACTGACCATAAGAGCTTATACTCTACAGGAGAGAGAGGACCCCACTGACCATAAGAGCTTACACCCTACAGGAAAGAGAGGACCCCGCTGACCATAAGAGCTTACACTCTACAGGAGAGAGAGGACCCCACTGACCATAAGAGCTTACACTCTACAAGAGAGAGAGACAGGATCTCACTGACCATAAGAGCTTACACTCTACAGGAGAGAGAGGACCCCACTGACCATAAGAGCTTACACTCTATAGGAGAGAGAGGACCCCGCCGGCCATAAGAGCTTACACCCTACAGGAAAGAAAGGACCCCGCTGACCATAAGAGCTTACACTCTACAGGAGAGAGAGGACCCCACTGACCATAAGAGCTTACACTCTACAAGAGAGAGAGACAGGATCTCACTGACCATAAGAGCTTACACTCTACAGGAGAGAGAGGACCCCACTGACCATAAGAGCTTACACTCTACAGGAGAGAGAGGACCCCACTGACCATAAGAGCTTACACTCTACAAGAGAGAGAGACAGGACCTCACTGACCATAAGAGCTTACACTCTACAGGAGAGAGGACCCCACTGACCATAAGAGCTTACACTCTACAGGAGAGAGAGGACCCCACTGACCATAAGAGCTTACACTGTACAGGAGAGAGAGGACCCCACTGACCATAAGAGCTTACACTCTAAAGATGAGAGAGGCTTATTCAATGACTCTAGAGATGGAAAACGACTTTGCTGTATAAATTATGCTCCACTAGGAACCGGTGATCTGTGATGGCCCAGATACTGGCCACCAATGTACAAGGTGAGATGATCCACTAGATGTCATAGCTGCAGGGCATCATGGGAAATCTCGTGCATGAATGCAAAATAATGCTAGTCCGAACCCTGATGCCTCAGCAGTGTGAGAAATAGTGCCAAGGAAGGATTTTTTTTTCCTTAAAAAGCAAATCAAATTGATCCTGAGCAATCTACTCATCTCTGTTGATAGCTTACTGATCTGTGGGGATCTGGTTCCTTGTCTTATTCCAAAAATAGGGTGCTGAAATGCTTCAAAAGAGGTAACCTGCGGCCTTATGTGCGCACCTCCAATCATTGTCTTTGGAAGGGTCAATTAAAAGCAGAGAGCTGACCTCAGCGACCATTGAATCTGCACATGTTGTTACATCTCAGAATACTAGTTCCTTAAATACTTCAGTCCAGATAAATTAAAGAGACCACAAAGTGCCAAAATGAATACCGACCCCAGACCTGATAAGTTGGGAGATTCTCACATTTCGATTTCCTTTGTTCTTTTTTCTCTCATGTGTCACTACAGAAAGTGTCAGGATGCTGGCCCTAGTATGAAGTCATTGGCTTGAATTCATCAAAATGTATTTTCCAGAAATCTGGTGTAAACAATTTTGCAACTAGATTCCCATGGGCCCCTACGCAAAACTTGGACCTGGGCCCCAACCTCCATGTTGGTTAAATGTATGGAGCTTTATAGCTTTATATATGTTATATAAACATATGTGCTAACCATCTATGTAATAATGTCCCCATCCTGGAACCTTCCTGTAATACTGTCCCCTTTCTGGCCTCTTCTTGAAAAAATATCTGCCATTATGGCCCCTTTCTGTAATAATGTCCTCATCCTGGGCCCCATTCTGCTATAATATTCCTTGCTTTGGCCCCATCCAATAATAATTTCCTCAGTCCAAGCTTCCATCTTGAAAAAATGTCCCTAATCCTAGGCCTCTTCATGTATAAAGTCTCCTATCCTGGGCCCCTTCCTGGTATAATGTCTCCCTTCCTGCTATAATGTCCCCATCATGGGCCCCTTCCTGGTATAATGTCATCCATTCTGAGCCCCTTACGGTAATAATGTCCTCCATCCTGTCCCCTTCCTGTAATTATATACAGTGGGTACAGAAAGTTTTCAGACCCTTTTACATTTTTCCCTCTTTGTTTCATTGCAGCCATTTGGTAAATTCAAAAAAGTTATTTTTTTCTCATTAATGTGCACCCCATCTTGACTGAAAAAAACAGAAATGTAGACATTTTTGAAATATCACATGGTCATAAGTCTTCAGACCCTTTGCTCAGTATTGAGTAGAAGCACCTTTTGAGCTAGTACAGCCATGAGTCTTCTTGGGAATGATGCTACAAGTTTTTCACACCTGGATTTGAGGATCCTCTGCCATTCTTCCTTGCAGATCTTCTCCAGTTCCGTCAGGTTGGATGGTGAACGTTGGTGGACAGCCACTTTCAGGTCTCTCCAGAGATTCTGTCCCTGCAGCTGAAAAACACCATCATAGCATGATGCTGCCACCACCATGTTTCACTGTTGGGATTGTATTGGGCAGGTGATGAGCAGTGCCTGGTTTTCTCCATACATACCGCTTAGAATTATCACCAAAAAGCTCTATCTTCAGCTTATCAGACCAGAGAATCTTATTTCTCATAGTCTGGGAGTCCTTCATGTGTTTTTTAGCAAACTTTATGCGGCTTTCATATGTCTTGCACTGAGGAGAGGCTTCTGTCGGGCCACTCTGCCATAATGACCCGACTGGTGGAGGGCTGCAGTGATTGTTTACTTTGTGGCACGTTCTCCCATCTCCCTACTGCATCTCTGGAGCTCAGCCACAGTGATTTTGGGGTTCTTGTTTACCTCTCTCACCATGACTCTTCTCCCACGACTGCTCAGTTTGGCTGGACGGCCAGGTCTAGGAAGTCTTCTGATGGTCCCAAACTTCTTCCATTTAAGGATTATGGAGGCCACTGTGCTCTTTGGAACCTTGAGTACTGCAGAAATCCTGTTGTAACCTTGGCCAGATCTGTGCCTTGCCACAATTCTGTCTCTGAGCTCATTGACCAGTTCTTTTGACCTCATGATTCTCATTTGGTCTGACATGCACTGTGAGCTATGATGTCTTATATAGACAGGTGCGCACCTTTCCAAATCAAGTCCTATCAGTCTGATTAAACACAGCTGGACTCCAATGAAGGAGTAGAACCATCTCAAGGAGGATCACAAGGAAATGGACAGCATGTGACTTAAATATGAGTGTCTGAGATAAGGGTCTGAATACTTATGACCATGTGATATTTCAGTTTTTCTTTTTTAATAAATTGCAAAAATTTCTACATTTCTGTTTTTTTTCAGTCAAGATGGGGCGCAGAGTGTACATTAATGAGAAAAAATGAACTTTTTTGAATTTACCAAATGGCTGCAATGAAACAAAGAGTGAAAAATTTAAAGGGGTCTGAATACTTTCCGTACCCACTGTAAGGTCTTGCATCCCATATCTATGGCACCCATCATGGGCTCCTTCCTGTCATACTGTCCTACATCCTGGAGCCCTTCCTGGTATAAAGACCTATCTCCTGGTATAATGCTCCCCATCCTGGGCCCCATCTTTGTATAATGTCCTCCATGCTGGGCTTTTTCCTGGTATAATGTCCGTTCTGCCGCTCTTTTCCAACATATTAAAAAAAAACTAATTCTTCTTACATTCCTCCTCTCCCACAACATGTGGTGTCCTCTCCTATAACTTCCAGCCCTGGACGGTGCATAAGATTTGTGGTTCGGCACATGGAGGAGCCCGTCAGTTTTCATATGCTCCTTATTCTTTAAGAGGCATGCTTCTTTTTAATGACTCCGACAGATCTAATGTCAGCATAACCCCCGATAAAGAAGTAGGAACATCCTCTAGGTGGGACTTTTCTCTAACGGTATTTTATAGACAATGTGACACGATGTTTGCTTTAAAAGGTGTAACCAACGTATAAGTTTCATTATTTCTTTGCTCCTTCCTGAACTGTATAGAAGCACATCCCCGGCTAAGTCTTCTACCACATGGCAACACAAGCCTCATTCATTCATAAATAAATACACAACAAAGATTTCATAGTGGAAAAATAAGGCCGTGATGTTTATTTTGGGTAACTCATAGAAATGTCACAACAAACAAACCCAAATAAATAATCAAGTAATTGACCAATATTCAATAAACCACCAAACCATCCACCCAGAGACTGGGCGATTTTCCCACAACATAAACATCACGACGAAATACATTTTAAAGGGAGGGAGGGTGGGGTCTTCTTTCTTCATACGGTACCTCACAATGGTTGAAATCTGCCATTACCTGGCCATAAATATCCCAGCGACCACAAAGCAACGCACTGACATCCAATAGACAGCTGTTAAAAAAACACCAAAACGGCTGATTGGGGCCGGATTTACCCAATAAAAAACTTAAATATGAGTACCAAAAATACCAATTTGACTAGCAACCATCATTAGCCAATAAGCATCAGAGGCTGTGTGGCCATGTGACCCCCCCTGTATTCCCTACGTAAAGTAGGGGGGGGGCTTCCATGGCAACACAAGCCTCATTCATTCATAAATAAATACATGACAAAGATTTCATAGTGGAAAAATAAGGCCGTGATGTTTATTTTGGGTAACTCATAGAAATGTCATTACAAACAAACCCAAATAAATAATCAAGTAATTGACCAATATTCAATAAACCACCAAACCATCCACCCAGAGACTGGGCGATTTTCCCAAGAGCCTCGACTCATTGAGGCGAGGCCCCCCCCACACCGCACAGCCACTTTTCCACTATGCTTTGCATATCAAGGTTAAAGATGTCAACACCAACGTTAGATAAATGAACTGAATCTTGCTTAAAAAGACCCGGTAAAAAACCTTCAAGTTCAAGGTGCCTGTAAGAAAAACCATTAATTAAAGGAAAAAATTTTTCCATGCTTTTATTCACCCTTTTGCGAATTTTATCCATAAATTTGGATTCGGGAGAATGCCATAACAACCTAGGTATGATCTCGGAAAATACGAAACCAGGCAGTGGAAAGGATAGCCTGAGATTAACCATATCAGCTCGCATTTTAGCGAGCAAATCCAGAGTTCTGGACTTTCCGAGATCATTACCGCCTATGTGAAATATTACCAAATCAGGAAAAGGAAACAAAGCAATGCAGTTTTGAAACTCAAAATTTAAACTATACCAACTCAGTCCACGGACACCATGCCAAAAAATTTGTACCAAGGATGGGTCGAAGGGCAGATTCTCCGTATAACACCTTTGGGAAGCTTGTCTCTGTGCCCAGAAAATAAAAGAGTGACCGATTATCCAAACTATTACAGGACCTGAAAAAAATCAAAAATTAGTATTCATATAAATTATGACGGACATAAAGCTTAAAACTCCCTGATTCCCATCTCCCAATTTGCTTAATTTGTGAATCACAGAGGCCAGCCCTAGAAGCTTCCGTCGCAGCACCAATCCGAAATGAGTGAGAGGAGATTCTGAGATGACCTTTACCAATGGCCTTAAGGCATTTTTTCAAAATAAAGTTAAATTGGAAGACTGTAGCAGGTGAACCGTCTTTATGAATAAACAACGGTCCATCACCAAATGCTCTTGCATGTAGCCAACGCCCAATGTGAAAAACAGGGCAAATAAATGGATCAGGAAAAGAGACAATTTTGATAGTTGTCCCCCTAGCTAGCTGATCCGTCTTAGATTTCCTAATAAAAAGTGTGAAAAAAGCATCAAATAACCTTAAGTCGGACAACATAAGACCAGATGGATGAGATTTATTAGCAGAAACCAACTCGCCTATTCTAAGTGCCCCAAAAAATGCTAAACAAAAGGCTGTGTGGAACAATAATGCTTCATCAGACTTTAAACAAACCTGGCTTAGGGCTGAGCATAATTCTTTGAGTAGAGGTAAAGAAATAGGTCGTCTGGTGTCAGGGTGAAAAGTACTTTTCTTAAGACCCTTTAAGAACTGTTTAACTGGAAAAAATGAGGTTAAAGGCAATTCCCCGAAAAGCTTTAGAAAAAAGGAAACACCCGCTAAATATTTAGATACTGCAGAGTAAGATAAACCTTGAACCACTAACGATTCAGAAAATTTTAAGCTGGCTATGGCGTCAGCCACTCTAGGATTAAAAGAATGTAATTTACAAAATTTCAGCCAAGCAAACCATGCGGCCGAGTAGCTGGCCCATGATCTAGTGGATAATGATTCTTTAATAAAATGCGGGATCAAACCGAGATCACATCCCAGATTAAATGAGAGCAAGGAGTTTCTTCTGCATCCGCCTCTGGAACCTGCAAACGAAAAGTTGACCAATGATGTGAACATAGAGCATCAGTTGCGGAATGAAATTTACTTCTGCCTGAGCTCGCCTTAAGCCAAATGTTCTGCTTAAGACAGGCCAGAACCAGATGTCTCAAGATGGTCGCTGCCCATTTGTTTCTGGATGACAATGTATTGACAGAGAAAATGACACCAGGGTCAAGAGATAGAATGACAATTCTGGAGTGTTGGAAAAAATGACCCCAAGTAAAGATACCTAAGAAAATGGCAAAGAGTTCCAAGACCATTAAGTTGTTGGTAATACCAGAAGAGATCCATGTCTGTGGCCAATCTTGAGCTATCCAATGCGATGAAAATAAAAGGCCACAGCCCGTGGGGGCCTGAACGGAGATCACAAATGGCAAAGAGTCTGCAGAAGTGAAGGGCGTTTGCCAGCAAGATCTACCGTTATACTCCGAAAGGAATGACAGCCAGACCCTGGCGTCCTCCTTCAAAGCAGAAACGATTCGTACATGTGAATTAGGAGTAGAAAAGCCTCTTGTGGCGTCATAAAGCCGGCGGGAAAATGCTCTGCCAATTGGAATGATTCTGGTGGCAAAATTCAGGAGGCCCAATAAAGATTGCAAATCCCTAAGGGTAGATTTTGGTTTGGAAATCAATTTGAATAGAGCAGAACGCAGTTTGGCTATTTTTTCATCAGGGAGTCTACATTCCATAGTAGAGGAGTCCAGTATTATGCCCAAAAATTCAATAGCTGTAGAAGGCAAAACGGTCTTTTCATGAGCAAGAGGCACACCAAAATGACCACAAAGTTCAATAAAAGAGTTCAACGTCTTGAGACACTCAGGGGAAGAAGAGGGACCTACAAAAAGGAAGTCGTCTAGATAATGTAAAATGCCCGCCCCAGGAGAATTTTGTTCCAAAACCCAATGTAAAAAAGAAGAAAAACTTTCAAAGTAAAAACAGGACAAAGAAAAACCCATCGGAAGACATTTATCAAAGAAAAAACAATCATGGAAATGAAAGCCCAAGGATGAAAAACCGTCAGGATGAACAGGAAGAAGCCGGTGTTAAGTCCTTTTCAGTCCCTGGCTTACTAGAAGTAGGCATCCGAGTGAATGACACGCAACACAAAAGATTGTGTGATCATAACAGGGAAAGCTCAGGAGCCCGTCTGACTCACCGGGTGCTCACCCCTCCTTTATACAGAGAAGAGTTATACATTTTAAGACATGCGCACAAGCGCTCATATTCTCTTACAAAGCTTATCTATACTGTGAAATTTACGACCTCTAGTATGTAGGTAAAAAGTTACATCAGTCGAGAAGGAATGCGTCCATAAAAAAGAAATGTCAACTTTGCTCTAGTTTCTTCTGATAAGAAGTCAGATGTTTCAGGACAAAGACACAATGGATTCTTTCAGTCTAATCTCTACAATTCCCCCCTTTGACATATTCTTTTTTTATTAATTACCAAAGGGCCAAAGACAAAGCCTTTATTTTTGGTATTACACATGTACACGCTTATATCATTAATAAGAGAATCAAATCTAGTATCAATTCTTCCGTTTAACTCTCACAACCTTTTCTTTGTTTTGCAATAAGTATACTAAAATATAAAAAAACAAAGATTAGTACAGTAATATTAATTAGAATCACTAGAGGATAACATAAGAATAAAGAAAAAAAAACTTTATACTCTTGCATCTATTACACAAAGTTTATCTGTGCATACTGAGATACCCTTGAGCACAATCTGGAATAGTACGTATATGACTACAATAATTATAACTATATGTATTATGCTCTGCATAATCCCAGCAACCCACCCGCCGATTCCTCTGAACCAGTTGGCTGGGTTAAGAAAAGAAAAGGTATCTGACCACCAGCTATCCTTATTCTGGTCATTATCTTTGTCATACTGATCTCTGAGTCGTTGTACGTCCTTTAATTTAAATGTCATGTACTAATTTTCTATGATGTTGCACGAATCTATTATTCAAAGGGGTTAAAGAATTCAGTCTATCCCATGCCTCCGTTGAGGTTAATACTATTAACATCAATATTCTGAGTTTTATACTGCTCTTTTGCAATGGCTTGCATGTATCCATGATGCCTTTCCTTCAAGCTTGACTGATGTAGGTGTTGTCAACAGGACTTGGAAGGGTCCGTCAAACCTTGGTTCAAGAGCCTTTCTGGTGTGTCTTTTTACATAGACTTGATCACCTGGTTCCAACTTGTGACTTCCTTCAGTGTTGTCAGGATCTGGAAGGGAAGCAAAAAACTTGTGCATGCACCTTAGTTAATTGTTTCTGAAGATTTTGCACATAAGAAGTCAATGACTCAATATTTAACACAAGTTGTTGTGGAAAATAACATCCTAAATTGGCAGTCCTGCCAAACAAAATTTCATATGGAGACAGTTTAGTCTTACCCCTTGGGGTATTGCGTATTGAATAAAGGGCCAGTGGAAGGCATTCTGTCCAAGGCTTTCCTGTTTCAGCCATGGCTTTCTGTATTTTTAATTTTAAAGTTCCATTCATGCGTTCCACCTTTCCAGAACTTTGAGGATGGTATGGAGTGTGTAACTGACTTTCAACACCCAACATTTTCAGTACATTTTGAAATATTTCTCCAGTGAAATGAGTACCCCTATCTGACTCGATCACTTCAGGGAGACCGTAACGGGGTATCAGTTCGGCAACTAGCTTTACAGCAGTGTTTTTAGCTGAAGCCTTCCGAACTGGATAGGCCTCTGGCCACCCTGGGAACATGTCCACACACACCAACACATACTCATACCCATTACTTTTTGGCAGCTGGATAAAGTCTATTTGTAATCGCTGAAACGGATAGAGAGGTCGGACGTGGTGCTTCATAGGGGTCTTTGTTGTCTGTCCGGGATTATGTGCCAGGCATATAACGCATGCAGCACAATAGTCTCTTGCGTAGTTGCCAAAACCTGGAGCCAACCAGACTTGCTTTGCCAGTAGTGTCATTGCATTTGCAGACACATGAGTAGGGTGGTGCAGTCCACCAACTACAATCGGATACCAGGCTCTAGGTAGACATATTAGTCCATCTTTCTTCCAAATTCCTGCTTGTTCTTCTGCCCCTTCCTTTTTCCACCTGTCCCTCTCCTCTTCTCCTGCATCTTCCTGTGCTTGTCTCAGTCTATCTTCAGTATTTTCTGTGGGGTTTACAGTATGAACCTGCTGTAAGGGTTTAACTGCTGCTGCTTTGGCTGCTTTATCAGCCCTATCATTTCCCCTAGATTCCCTAGTGTCGAGTCTCACATGTGCAGCTACCTTGATTACTGCTACTTCTTTTGTTTCTTGTGCAGCCTCTAAGATCTGTTTGATCAAAGAAGCATGTTTTACAGGTTGTCCTGACGCTGTCATGTAACCTCTAGCTCTCCAGATTACTCCAAAATCAAACACAATACCATGTGCATACCTAGAATCAGTGTATATATTAGCTGTCTGATTCTCAGCTATTTTTAGCGCTTCAATCAATGCTGTCAGTTCTGCTTCTTGTGCAGACTGTTTCGGTGGAAGAGGTTGTGCTTTGAGAGTTTCAGATTCTGACACAACTGCATACCCTGTATGAAAGTTACCTGTGTCATCTGCAAACCTACTACCATCTATAAACAGCTCTAAATCTGGATTTTGAAGTGGTGTTTCGGATACATTGGGTAAGCCTACCGTTTCTTGTAAAATGAGCTCTGTACAATCATGTGTGTCTGTAGGGAAAAAATTTGCGTGTGGATCAGTGTCCTTATTCCCCCCTTCAGACTCGAGAGGTAGCAGTGTTGCTAAATTAAGAGTCTGAAGCCTAGCAAATGTGATAGTCTGGTAGCCCTAACGCTGGAGCTGAAACAAGGGCATCTTTTAATTGTTGGAATGAAATCTGACCTTCTTTTGTCAACAAATAAGGTTCATTTTTTACACAGTCATACAGTGGTTGCATTAGTTGACTGGCATGTATAATCCATTGTCTACAATGAGACACTATTCCTAAAAATGCTCGTAGCTGTTTATGATTTCTAGGCTCATTCATCTGTCTTATTGCTTCAGTTCTTTGAGGTGTAAGATGCTTTTTACCTTGAGAAATGCAATGACCTAGAAAGACCACTTTGGTCTGACAAACTTGTAGCTTTTGTCTATTCACTTTACACCCTTCTTTTTCTAGAAAACATAGTAAACTCACAGTAGACCTTTCTGCGGTTTTTAGATCTGGGCAGCAAAGTAGTATGTCATCCACATACTGCAAAATTACTACCTGTGTTTCAGGTCCAAACCTCTGAAGAACTGTTTGTAGGGCATTTGAATAAAGAGTAGGGGAGTGTATCATTCCCTGTGGAAGGCGTGTCCACGCCAACTGTTTGCCCTTAAATGTAAATGCAAACAAATGCCAACTGTCTTGGTGTAAAGGAACCGAGAAAAATGCATTTGAAAGATCTATTACAGTAAACACTTGAGAACTGGCTGGTATCTGTGATAGTAACGTATGAGGATTGGGTACAACTGGGGTGATTGGATCTAGAACTTTGTTTATTTCTCTTAGATCATGTACCATACGATATTTGGGCATAGAACTCTTATCAAGAGTTCTCTTCTTGACTGGATACAGAGGAGTGTTAGCAGGTGATTGTATCTCTACCAAAACTCCTTTCTCTCTATATCCCTCTATCTGATTTGTAATCGCTAATTCCTGCTGGGCACTCACAGGGTATTGTCTGAGCTGTGGGAGAACAGCTCCTGGTTGCACAGATAAATTTACAGGAGAAATATGCAATAATCCCACATCAGTGTCACCCTGTGCCCACAGTGTTTCTGGGATCATTGAGAGATCTAGATCTGTGGTGTACTCTTTTTCTTCAGCATAATCCTCAAAAGCCTGAATTCTGACATATTGTTCTAATGATTCTGCATCATCAGGGATAGTCAGCATAACTGTGCCATCTTCCCTAAAATTGATGTTAGCTTCTAATTTCTTTAGTACATTAGTTCCTAACAGACATGTTGGGGCACCTCTGGCATATAAAAATCTGGATGCAAAACATTTAGGTCCTAATGAGACCTCTAGGGGCACAGTATATGGCAGTGTTCGAATTACCCCATCATAACCCTCAGCAAAAGTTGTTTGTTCTGAAATATCTTCCGGATTCGGAAGAAAATCTTGATTCAAAATTGAGGAAGTTGCACCTGTATCTATCAAAAATGGAATCTCTCTCCCCCCCCACATTCACCTGTATCATAGGTCTCCTAGCTGGTAGGGAAGTTTGTAACACATCGAGTCAATCTGAATCTGATATGGGACCATCTATGATGGTAGATTTCTGCTGGTTGTCCGTTTGGGAAGGGTTATTTCTGGGAACAAATTTGCCTGACTTTATATCTGCCAACTTCTTCCTGCACTCTCTTTGGAAATGACCTGGCTTTTTACAGTAGTGGCAAGGAAAATTGTGTCTCACTCTTCCTCCTGTATTAGCTTGTGCTATTCTAACAGGCTTATGATTCTCTCTCATATCCATGGCTATTCCTAAACATCGCTGTTTCACAATATTTGGTTGTTCAATTGTTCTCCAATCTGGAGTAGAGGATTTAAATTTTTCTCTGATTTTTGGATCTAGCCCCTCTATTAATTGTTTTGTAAAAAGTCTCCTTACTGAAGCATCAGTCATATCCAATCCTTCATCCCTAAAGCTATTTTCTAGTTCTTGACTATATTCTTCAATACTTTGCCCAAATTTCTGCATAATCACACCTGTTGACCCCCTTTCCCTCTGTTTTCCTCCTTCTGTTCTTCCAGATGGTACAAATGATTGGGCTTTTGGATCTAGGTAAGGTGGTGGGATTATATTACAACTTTTTCCCTTTCCCATGATCCATTTGGAAGTGTCTGGATCATACTTCCAATTCTCCTCTTTAGCTGTTTTTGAGACCTCTATCATACAGTGTATGATTTCTTCCCACCCATTGTCTTTGATAATTCCTCCTCTTTCTTTACTCAGTCTTTCCCATTCTGTACTGAACATAAGTGCTTCTGAAATTCCCAATTTTTCTCTCACTCTTCTAATCTGACTTCTGACTATCTTTCCACATCTTTCCTGTATGATATCTGCTGCTTCCACTTGTCCTAAGACAGTTTTGGTCTGTTTATTTCTCATTTTAGCTATTTCTACCCCAGGTGACGTTTGGACAATCACTGTGGTGATGTCTCGTTGCCTTCTCTCCTAGGGAGCTAAAATATCCTTTCAATATTTGCTATTTCTACCCCAGGTGACGTTTGGACAACCACTTCCTCTGTTGGTGGCGTCTCGTTGCCTTCTCTCCTAGGGAGCTAAAATATTGAAGAGCTCGTCTGCTCCGTTTCTTCTAATATGCAGGACGTACTTAAGTGCTATTATGCACACAAACCCAGCAACACCATACAGATCACAAAACTTTCTGTGTCAGCATACTTGTCCCAGGCTCATGAAAACCGCGTCCTGGGCTCATTCTATCACACCTTATCCAGGGAATGTAGAAACAAGTTCTATAGGAGAGTCAAGCATGGGCGGAGGTCTCCCAGAAGGACGCTACCTCATAACCCAGTTAGGCTGACTTCACCAATAACCTTGTTCTAACAATCGTGGCTTATTGTTCTACGTACTTCTATTCTTCTTTCACAACATGTCACAACCTTCACACTGTTCACACACTGTTCACACACTGCTCACACACTGCCAGGGACTAGACTCATAAATCTATACAATATGGTAACCCGAGTTTTATAGGTATCTACTCACTACTAGACTAACCCAGCGTGACACGGCTCATAGAGATCTTTCGGATAATACAGGGCAGATAAAAGAGAACTAATAATGTCTCTTACCTGGCCAGGTATTTCAGTTCATTTGCCGTCCATTATCCCAGATCTCCGTTGTCCGTATCCGCAGGTAAATCTCGAGCAAACACTCTCTCCTCAGGTCCCTGTTCGGGCGCCAAGAAATGTTAAGTCCTTTTCAGTCCCTGGCTTACTAGAAGTAGGCATCCGAGTGAATGACACGCAACACAAAAGATTGTGTGATCATAACAGGGAAAGCTCAGGAGCCCGTCTGACTCACCGGGTGCTCACCCCTCCTTTATACAGAGAAGAGTTATACATTTTAAGACATGCGCACAAGCGCTCATATTCTCTTACAAAGCTTATCTATACTGTGAAATTTACGACCTCTAGTATGTAGGTAAAAAGTTACATCAGTCGAGAAGGAATGCGTCCATAAAAAAGAAATGTCAACTTTGCTCTAGTTTCTTCTGATAAGAAGTCAGATGTTTCAGGACAAAGACACAATGGATTCTTTCAGTCTAATCTCTACACCGGAAAGCAGATTTAATGTCAGCTTTCGCCAATAAAGCGTCCTGACCAAATTGCTGTAACATGTCAATTGCTTTATCAAAAGAAGAGTAGGACACGGAACAGGATGAACTGTCAACTTCATCATTCAAAGAGGAACCCGCAGGAAAGGATAAATGATGAATAAGCCGAAAAGAACCAGGATCCCTTTTTGGCACGACACCTAATGGGGAAATTCTAAAATTGACGAATGGTGGGGAGGAAAAAGGACCAGCTACCCTGCCGAGATCCAACTCACTCCTAATTTTTTCTTCTACTACCTCAGGATATAGAGCAAGAGAATGCAAATTTTCAACAATTTGGCATCCAGCCCCCTTATAAGGGGGAATGAAGAAGCCAAACGAAAAGCCTTTAAAAAGCAGGCTACTGCTCATTCGGTCTGGGTATTGATTTAGCCATGAAACCTTATTTTCCACTTTCACCGGTGTCCGTGCTCTTTCCGTTAGACTCTTTTGACACGGATTGAGCTGACTGCTTTTTAAAGCATTTGAAAGCGGGGTGTGTGTTCCCACAAAAGGAACACTCATGGCGAAAACGACAATTGGAGCTCCATTTACAATTAGATTCATTGAAGGCAAAACAGAAGCCTTTCTTAATAGCAGGAGCAGAAGAGGATCTGAAAGAGAAATGTCTCTGGGGGAGCATCAAATTCAACCATAAACCCACGTCTTTACTACCCCAGTGGACCTCAGGATGAACCGCCAGCTTTTGGCGGAAAACCTCATCGTAGTGAAGCCAAGCAACTCCGCCGAAATTCCGATAAGCTTCTAGAATAATATCTATATGTTGGAACAATTTGCTACATAAATGTGGTGACTTCTCGCCAAGGACAGCCGAGTAAATAGAGAAAGCCTGCAACCAATTGTTAAACGATTTAAATGTACGTTTGGAATCATCACAATCCGGCTTGTCATCTTTCTTGTCTATCTTACTCGGCTGCTCTCTACGAGGAAGTAAAGAAAACAAGTCCACAAAATGGTTGTTCCAAATCAGTTCCTTGGTAGAGGAGCTCAAATGGAATCCTAACGGAGATAATTCGCATGTCAATGCTTCCTTAAAAACATTCTTAGGGACAGATGCAGTCAGATCTATAGGAGGAGTGGAATTGGGACCAGAAGGGAGAGCGCCGCTTAAGGCCTCAGAAAGTACATTCTGAACAATGCGCTTTAAATCACAGTTAAGTATAGACAAATGAGGATCAATAATCTCACCCCTTCCAGAGCTCCTGTCTTCAGATGGTGTCTCAGTTGCGCAGCCTGCGCTCAAGCCCTCCATGTTAGGCGAGCGCACCTGCGTGGATGGGGCAGGCAGTAAATCCGGATCGTGGGTGCGTGCTGGCATCATCCTGGAAGTAGATGGAAAGTTAAAGCCTGCAGCCGCCGAGTGAGGAGAGCCGGTATTTGAAGTTGGCGCTCTCGCAGGCAGACTCTTCCGGCCGCGACCGTTTCCTGCTTTTCCGGCGGCGCCTGATGACGCGGACGGCGTCTCCTCACGACGTCGCCGAGCATCGCGAGCTGGACTCCGGGACCTTCTCAATGTAGGGAGGCGGGACTTCCTGCTGTTCTCCGGCGGAGGGTGATTGAGAGCGGGAGATGCCGGTGACGGGGAATAGGATGTCCTGGGCTTCCTCTTCCTGGCGCTGCCGCGGTGGCTCTGCGGAGACACCGGAGGCAAAGGCAGGGGCTGTGTTGTGGAGCCGGGATCCAGGTGTTGAGAGACGACTACAGGAGCCGAGGAAAAAGGCTTTGAGGTGAGGCAGCACTTAAGCCATTCTGCACCGTCATCTTCAGCTGCTCTCGCAAGGACCTGCTGCAGTAAGCTCTCCATCTATACGTGGGGTCTTCTTTCTTCATACGGTACCTCACAATGGTTGAAATCTGCCATTACCTGGCCATAAATATCCCAGCGACCACAAAGCAACGCACTGACATCCAATAGACAGCCGTTAAAAAACCGCCAAAACGGCTGATTGGGGCCGGATTTACCCAATAAAAAACTTAAATATGAGTACCAAAAATACCAATTTGACTAGCAACCATCATTAGCCAATAAGCATCAGAGGCTGTGTGGCCATGTGACCCCTCCTATGTTCCCTACGTAAAGTAGGGGGGGGGGCTTCCAGGAACAGAAACTAAAGCCAAACAATGATGTCTCTGCCTAGAACTCTGACCCTCCTCTCAGCTCTTGTGACTACAGGTAAAGGTACCTTCACACGAAACGACTTTGTAACGATATCGCTAGCGATCCGTGACGTTGCAGCGTCCTCGCTAACGATATCGTTTAGTTTGACACGCAGCAGCGATCAGGATCCTGCTGTGATGTCGCTGGTCGCTGAATAAAGTCCAGAACTTTATTTGGTCGTCCGATCGCCGTGTATCGTTGTGTTTGAAAGCAAAAGCAACGATACCAGCGATGTTTTACACTGGTAACCAGGGTAAACATCGGGTTACCAAGCGCAGGGCCACGCTTAGTAACCCGATGTTTACCCTGGTTACCAGCGTAAAAGTAAAAAAAACAAACAGTACATACTCACCTGCGCGTCCCCCAGCATCTGCTTCCTGACACTTACTGAGCGCCAGCCCTAAAGTGAAAGTGAAAGCACAGCGGTGACGTCACCGCTGTGCTGTTAGGGCCGGAGCTCAGTCAGTGTCAGGAAGCAGACGCTGGGGGACGCGAAGGTGAGTATGTACTGTTTGTTTTTTTTACTTTTACGCTGGTAACCAGGGTAAACATCGGGTTACTAAGCGCGGCCCTGCGCTTAGCAACCCGATGTTTACCCTGGTTACCCGGGGACCTCGGCATCGTTGGTCGCTGGAGAGCGGTCTGTGTGACAGCTCCCCAGCGATCAAACAGCGACGCTGCAGCGATCGGCATCGTTGTCGCTATCGCTGCAGCGTCGCTTCGTGTGAAGGTACCTTAAGTCTACTGAAAAAAAAACAAAACTTCCTCCTGTTATAACTTTGGGGTCTTTGCACCTATTTTTCAAAAAAGTGCTGCTTTGATATTGCTATCTCTATCTATCTATTTATTATCTATCCTTCTATATTACTTCAAAACACCCTTTTTTGGTGATTACTTGGTATCTCCATTCATACTGCACCCACACACACAAATGATACACCATTTGAAAGGTAAACTTGCCCCCTTCAGCCAGAAAATAGTCAAACAAACCACACATCCACGATGTGATTGCAAAATACAGTTTAAACATTAATTTTCATAAACCTGCAGTAAGGAAAAATGACCTGCAGGAGGCACCACACTACCCCAAATCACAATACCACAAAGCTGAAACAAATCCTAACATTTGCCTTGGGGGATTTCCAGCTTGCCGAACTCCTTGCCCAGCCGATTTCAGGCAGGTACATATAAAATATTTGCTACATATGTGGAAGTAGACTAAAAGTAAAACTTTACCTGTTTAAGACTTCAGCTTTAAAACTGAAGATATAAATCAATGCAGCCTAAAAGGGACCAGACAGGTTCTGAACAATCAGATTTTCCGTATTATTGGACAGTCATTGAAAAGTCTATCTTCCTTCTAAGGTTGCAGCTTATTGGTGACCTGGAGTCCCTCTGGTTCCAAGTAAAAAGCTGCAGTGTGGACATAACTCAGACTGTACATTGTTTCCTGATGGGAGAGATTGGTGGAAACAACCTTGCAAAAACTGAAAACAAAAAAAAATCCAACCGTAGGGAAAAAAAGATAAAATAATCTGCAGTGATTACTTTTTTCTTTTTAAAGAGATATTCCCAATTATTATACAATGGTGTAAATATGCTCAGTTATGGGGTCAATTCTCCGTCATAAGCTGCTCCGTTCACATACATAGGGCTGTGTTGTACTTCCCTACACTGCAGATAGATGGCACTGCTGCCGTGGAGGGGAAAAAAATGCTGCTGCCCCTGTTCTTTTCCAAGGTCCTGACAATCAGACCCCTTCTGATCAGTAAGTAAAATTTCATTATGTTTAATGTTGAGGGATCTCCTTTAGGCTGGAGTCACACACAACGTATAAAAAAATTGGTCCGTTTTACACAGACGAGAATCGCAGAAATGTTCCCTGAACAGTGATCCGAATGTCATCTGTGTGTAGTGCGAGGAGGCGATTTTCTCGCATGTAAGCATCCATGTGACATCCGTATAGCGAGATTTTCTCCCCGGCTTGCAAAATGGACATATAATGGATCCATGGGCTCAAATATTCGTGAAAACACACACACACACACATATATATATATATATATACGGTATATATATATATTTATATATATATATATATATATATATATATATATATATATATATATATATGTCAGTGGCACCCATACCTCTCTGTGTTCATCATCTCATTAAATACAAAATTTCACCCGGGCCTACTAGTCTATATATATTTTATCTATCTATTTATTTAAACCGAAAAACCAGACCAGCATCTCCTAATGTGAATAAGTGGCACACTGTCAGACTACATTATATAGAGAAAAAAAGAACACACAGCACTATGCATGAATCCAGGCCACGTGAAAACACAGAAAAACATTAACAACGTTCAATTTTGATTTTTCTCAAGCTTGAGAAAGGCTCACAACCTGGAGCCGAAACGTTGCTATTTTGGACAATTAAATAACCAAATTTTTTCAACTTGGACTGTTGTACTGCCTTTGTTTTTTTCTTTACATATCTATTATCTATCATCTATCTATCTATCTATCTATCTATCTATCTATCTATCTATCTATCTATCTATCTATCTATCTATCTATCATCTATCTATTATCTATAATCTATCTATCTATTATCTATATATTATCTATCATCTATCTATCTATCTATCTATCTATCTATCTATCTTCTATCTATCTATCTATCTATCTATTATCTACCTATTATCCATCTATTATCTATCTATGTATCCCATCTATCAATTCAATTCAAATAAATTCAAATGAGCTTTATTGGCAGGACTAAGTACATGTTAGCATTGCCAAAGCATATGGTAAAAATAGGGGGATAGGGGGTGGGGTAGGGAGGCATATAGAGGTCCAGGATATATCAGGCTCCTTTTAGAGGTTAGGGGACATGTCTATGGTGGGGTATAGGAGTCCATGGCATATGGGGCTCTTTAGTCAGGGGATAGGGACATGTCCAGATTGGGATACAGGAGTCCATGACATATCAGGCTCCTCTTAGTCTGTGGCAGGCATTGACATATTCTGCTGCTATGGCCGCTGCACTTTCCTCTTCCCCCAGTATTATCGTCAGTTTCTCTTCCTCCTCCATGGAGCTGAAGTCTGGGAGGAGATCAGACAGTCTCTTGAGGTGAGTGTCCCTCACTGCGGCGTATTTGGGGCACCTCAGCAGGAAGTGGGCCTCATCCTCCACGGCCTCCTGGGGGCACTGCTGGCAGAGTTTGCTCTCTCGGGGTTTGTAGTTCTGTCGGTGCCGCCCGGATTCGATGAGTAGGCTGTGGGCGCTCAGGCTGTATCGGCTCAGGATCTGTCACTCTTTGGGGTTTCTAGTTTCTCTAGATATGTGGCCAGTTTTTACTCCTTGTAGGTTCTGGTATATCGTCAGTTTCTGGGATTTGCTCATGTCGTTCCTCCAGATGCTGAGATATTCCTCTTTGACTTTGTGTACCATCTTCTGGATTTCACCTTTTGCCAGGCCATGTAGGTTGATGGCTTGGTCAGACTGGCTTTGGGTACTTTTTCTTGGGAGGCTTCCTGGGGCTTCCTGGTGTAGGAAGGCTTTGTGAAGGTAGGAGCTGGGACTGCTACTTTGCAGATGAGCCTTGAATGAGAGTGCCTTAATAATAATAATAATAATAATTTTATTTATATAGCGCCAACATATTCCGCAGCGCTTTACAACTTATAGAGGGGACTTATACAGACAACAGACATTACAGCATAACAGAAATCACAGTTCAAAACAGATACCAGGAGGAATGAGGGCCCTGCTCGCAAGCTTACAAACTATGAGGAAATGGGGAGACACAAGAGGTGGATGGTAACAATTTCTTTAGTTATTTGGACCAGCCATAGTGTAAGGCTCGGGTGTTCATGTAAAGCTGCATGAACCAGTTAACTGCCTAAGTATGTAGCAGTACAGACACAGAGGCTATTAACTGCATAAAGTGTATGAGAACATGATGGAGGAACGTGATTATGTTGTTGTTTTTTATTAATAGGCCACACAGGGATAATTAGGTTAATGCGTTGAGGCGGTAGGCCAATCTGAACAAATGAGTTTTTAGTGCACGCTTAAAACTGTGGGGATTGGGGATTAATTGTATTAACCTAGGTAGTGCATTCCAAAGAATCGGCGCCGCACGTGTAAAGTCTTGGAGACGGGAGTGGGAGGTTCTGATTATTGAGGATGCTAACCTGAGGTCATTAGCAGAGCGGAGGGCACGGGTAGGTTGGTAGACTGAGACCAGAGAGGAGATGTAGGGTGGTGCTGAGCCATGGAGTGCTTTGTGGATGAGGGTAGTAGTTTTGTACTGGATTCTGGATTGGATGGGTAGCCAGTGTAATAACTGGCACAAGGTAGAGGCATCGGTGTAACGGTTGGCGAGGAATATGATCCTGGCAGCAGCATTCAGGACAGATTGGAGCGGGGAGAGTCTGGTAAAAGGTAGGCCAATTAGTAGAGAGTTACAATAGTCCAGACGAGAATGAATAAGTGAGACAGTAAGAGTTTTTGCAGAGTCGAAAGTAAGAAAAGGGCGAATTCTGGAAATGTTTTTGAGATGCAGATAAGAAGAGCGAGCCAGTGCCTTCTTCCTTATTGCGAGGTGTAGTGGGAATCTGCCCAGCTCTGCTCGGCAGGCACTGATTGATGTGCTCCAATGGACTTGGAGAAGATGCTTGCAGAACTCTAGGTGGAATATTTCAGTCGGCCCAGCAGCCCACTTTGACCAGTTTGGGTATGAGGCTGGGCCCCAGACCTCACTGCCGTACAGAAGGATTGGGGCAATGATGGAGTCAAAGATTTTTAGCCAGACAGTTACTGGTGCCTTGAGATGGTACAGACGCCTTCTGATGGCATAGAAGGTTTTGGATGCCTTGTCTTTTAGTAAATCTATGGCTTGCTTGAAGCTCCCTGACTGGCTGAGTTCTAGGCCCAGGTAGGTGTACCTGTTGGTTTATGTAAGTGGACGGTTGTCTATCATAAAGGTAGGATGGTTAGTGGGTTTCTGCTTTCTTTTCTGGAACACCCTAATGTTAGTTTTCTTCTCATTGATTGGCAGTGCCCATGTGCTGCTGAAGGTCTGTAGGATATTCAGATGATCTTGGAGGCCTTTCTCAGTTGGTGATAACAGCACGAGGTCATCTGCATACAGCAGAAAATTCACCTGGGTGTCATGGAGGTGAGTCCTGGTGCTGAGGAGGACTCTAGGGCCACTGCCAGCTCATTGATGTAGATGTTAAAGAGCGTTGGACTGAGGCTGCAGCCCTGTCTCACTCCTCGGCTCTGTTGGAAATAGGCCGTCCCCCTTCCGTTGACCTTCACACTGCAACTGTTCTCAGTATAGGAGCTTCGGATGACGTTGTATGTTTTGCCTCCTATTCCGCTTCCCAGCAGTTTTAGGAATAGTCCTGGGTGCCACACTGAGTCGAGGCCTTCTTGAAGTCCACAAAACAAGCTTATATCTTCCTGTTCTTTGTATTGTGGACGTAGCTCTTGATGAGGCTGTACAGAGTGTAGATGTATCTATCTATTATCTATCTGTTATCTATCTATTATCTACCTATTATCTATTAATTAACTATCTATTATCTATTATCTATCTATCTATCAATCAATATATTATCTATCTAATATCTATTATCTATCAATCAATCTATATTTTATCTATCTATTATCTATCTGTTATCTATCTATTATCTTTCTATTATCTATCTAATATCTATTATCTATCTATCAATCTATCTATTATCTATCTGTTATCTATCTATCTATTATCTATCTAATATCTATTATCTATCTATCTATCTATCAATCAATCTATCTATTATCTATCTGATATCTATCTATCTATCTATTATCTATCTATTATCTATCATCTATCTATTATCTATCTATTATCTATCATCTATCTATTATCTATCTGTTATCTATCTATCTGTTATCTATCTATTATCTATCTATCTATCTATCTATCTATCTATCTATCTATATATATAATTGTCTAAGGGTTTTTCCGTCTGTCTGTCTGTCTGTCTGTCTGTCTGTCTGTCTGTCTGTCCTGGAAATCCCGCCTCTCTGATTGGTCGAGGCCGCCAGGCCTCGACCAATCAGAGACGGGCACAGCATGGCAACGATGATGTCATAATGGAAATCCCGCGTCTCTGATTGGTCGAGGCCGCCAGGCCTCGACCAATCAGCGATGGGCACAGTATCGACGTAGATGTCATAATGGTTGCCATGGCGACGATGATGTCATAAAGGTTGCCTCGACCAATCAGCGACGGGCACAGTCTGCCGCGAATTCTGGAATCATCATTGTCAATATACTACGGGGACATGCATATTCTAGAATACCCGATGCGTTAGAATCGGGCCACAATCTAGTCTATCTATAACTCTCTATATCTATTTATTATCTATCTATCTATCTATTTTTCCCATATGATACATGTCCACTAGGTTTATGCTCACCCCAAAAATGTTTCATTTTCTCTACTGGTTAGAATCTGAATGTAGTAGAGTTATTGTTATTTTCAATGTGCCCCCTCTAATCTCCCCCCACTAGTGGTCTCTAATGTAGAGTGCTTGGTGATCCATGTGCTGATGTTTCCGTAGGTTACGCATTGTCGTGCATCCATTGTACGTCTTTCTTCACCTCGACATGTTCAGGCAGCAGCGTCGTGTGTCCTTCTGGCTCTTTGTGTGCATCTACATACATAGAAACCAGCACGGGTGAGTCATATGATTCAATACAATCCATTGCTGCATTTTGATTCTTGAGCCGCTGAGATCACTGATTGGTTGCAGCGCTGCCAACGTGACGTCAGCGCCGCAGACAATACTAGGTACAAGAAAAAGCATTGCTGGCCCGAAGAGGGCGACTGGGCAAGTAAAAAGCAGTTTTGTTTTTTTTTTTTACGGGGAAAGGGGTTTTTCAGAAGTGGAAAAAACATTTAGCAACATATACGTTTCACCTAAAACACAGATATTCCAATTTCATAACTTTACCTATATCTAGAATATCAATATGGAACCTTATATACCATAAATATTTAAGATGAAACGTAACTTTTATTATGCCTAAAAATGAAGACATTACCATGCATTAACCAAACAACGGTGCTGGCTACCATCACCCTATATGATTATCACCTATTACCACACGCCTAAACTCAGAATGAGAATGGCGTCCCCGCCCCTCGGTGGCTAACCCTCAAACTCCTAGATGTCCCTATATTGGTGAATCACATGGTCAGCCATTTAAACAACCATGGAAAGGAGCGTATAGGGATTGCCATTCAAGGATTAATATTGAGGTAGGCAAAAATAGAAAGTATGAGCAAAAAGAGGTGAAATTGGCAACACAACAATAAAGTGACAAGTGCATTCACTTAGTACCTTGCTAACTGTTCCCTGTTTCTGTATAGCCTTCTTAAAGTGAAGGTTGGCACCCTACTGGTCAGCGGAGTGGCGCCCCTGCTCCATGATGCCTGTCCCTTGGGGTCCCTAATATCACTCAAATGTTAACACAAGGGTAGCCATTTAACAATTCGTAAGGCAAATAAACATTCAAAAATGCCAGAAAGACAGGTAAAAAGACCTTAAATGGCATATATAGCACATGATATATGCTAATGTTGATAACAGCAAGATAAAAGGTACAGCAAGCTAAAGATATAGCATCTTTAGAGATCTAACCTCCTGATGATCCATGGAGAATGCGTTGAGGTTTCATGAATATCAACAAATCTTAAGTACCTTACGTCATTGCTCCTCACTCCCTTGTTTGCTACATAAAAAGGCATTCTCTGAGCATATTATTCCAGTACTGTATCTGTACATTGTTCTGAGGCTTTATCTTGATCACCTAATGAAGCATCAAAGGCGCCATTTTGATTGTCATATTCTCCAGCTGCTGAGTTCTCTGTATTCTCTTCCAATCTCTTGCAACAAGCAGTAATGCCGACACGTAGGTCTTTCTTCTGACAGTGCAGCTGAGGACATAAATGTCCAGGAACAGGAGATTTAGCAAAGCTCACATAGGAGCTCTGCTGCACACTCACATTTGCCTTCAAGCTAGAGCTCAAAAATCTGATATTTATTCTTTATCTTTACACATATGAAGATCAGATTTGGTCAACATTTTTTAAACATGACGGACACAGTGAAGGAACCCAATGAAGCCACATTGAGAGTCATTAGTTTCCATCAGGTGCTTGTGATGTCCATCATATAATGTATCTCACAGAATATAGTGGTTTTGCCATGAATAAGTATATGCAAAGCTAAAAGGATTTATTTACTTATGTGTATTTTGAATTTCAGACGTATTTCCAGAATTCGCAGGCATTTTGGTCCCAAATTTGGTCAGGGGTGCGAACCTTCCTTTACTTGTAACTCACAGAACAGCATGTCCTCTCTGTATGCACAAACAAGAATGGTGACTTCATGTTGTGACACTGATGACTGCGCTCCTGATATTCCTTCGCGTAAGTCATTCAATTTCCTTGCTATCCAAGAAGTATCGTTTCTCCTTGTGGAGATTGACATGCTAAGCATGCCGAGATGAGGAGACTTAAAGCTGCAATGCTCCTTTGGGAAATATGCTAATTATGCAAATTGTCTCTTCAGAGAGGAAGAGAATTAGAACGCTAATGCCACCTATTGGAAAGCAGCAATCCTACAAGTCAATGTCAACCCTTTAACGAGTCTTGTCACATGACTTAGGATAAAAGCCAAACCAGAATCTCAAATTGATGCTCCCTGACGAAGGTTTAAAACCGAAACGCGCGTTGGGTCGGAGGCGCGTTCCCGGGATTCCCAGTCCACTCTGCGGTGGGTACTAATCTGCAGCGGTTTTCTTTTTCCATGTTACAGACCGTTAGTCTTATACCATATGTGGATTTCTATATAGTGCACTTGCAAGTTTTCTACAGTCTCATGACTATGGCCTGTGGTAATTCTTTTTGATTACTGCCAGCAGCTTGGTTTCCCATCTTAAATGGATTATTCCATATACAGCTATATTTATTTTGTTTTGCTCATTTTTTAGGTTGATTTATAAACATTATATTGATTTTTTTCTTGAGTTTGTCTGTATATGTATGAGTACTTGACCACGATATCTTTGTGGACTGGTATGCCCGTGCACGCGCCCCCTGTTCATTACTGCAGCGTCCTCTGCTGTGGCGCCATTGCTTATATCACCTTCCATGCATTTGTTTTAAACTAATTTCAATAAAGTTTATATATTTTGTATGATATTGTGTCAGACCGTGTATCATCTTTTTCAAGTTGCCATTATGCATTTGATGATAGGTCTTTATGTCCTTTTTGACTAGTGGTACAGATTTCTGAAATATTGATTGTTACCATGTTAGTTGGCTATATAAATTGTTACAGAATCTCAATTTGTAGACACTGTGTTTCGGGGTACTACCCCTCGTCAGTGCAAAGTGGAGATCTGGTTTGGCTGCATGAGAGGTGTCCGACCGATATCCAAGAAGTATCATTTCTCCTTGTGGAGATTGACATGCTAAGCATGCAGAGATGAGGAGACTTAAATTTTTTCTGCCTTTCCCAAATATATCTGTTTTTCTGGAAAAAGAAATCACTCATTGACTCTAGGGCTCCACTTTTTTTTTTTTTTTTTTATAAAGTATCGTTATTGAAGTTTTCCAACAATTTTTACTCGAACATATTACCTTACCAGTACACACAGAAAATTAAGAAAAACTGGGAAGAGGGGGAACGGGACATGGAAAGGGCTCCACGTTTACCAGCGCAACACAGTCAAATTCAATATTAAAGGATATGCCAACTACTTTATAAGTTTTGCCTTATTTGACCAACATGGCTTAAAGAACAAAAAAAATAAAACTCTAATTAATTCCCTTATCGGAATGCCTCTCCTTCACTTGCTACTAGAGTCTGCTAGCATCAAAACCCAGCGGGGGCGGAACATGGCTTCTACACCCTTCTCAGTCCTTCCCATGAGGAACTTCAGTAGATGGGCATCATTTTTTTTTCTCTTAAACCACTCTGGACCCATGAGGTATAACTTATACCTTATGCCTATTCCTATAAGTAAGATGAAACCCCTTTATAGTTGTAATTAATCAATATTTGTTTTTTTATTGATTTCTCTATTGACCACTTCATTTTTCTTTTCATTTCAGTACCAACTAAACTTTCTCAGCCCAATGGACTGGTCTGTCGATCCTGCCAACATACCGATCCTTGGTGTTTGACTTCAGAAACGATATCATGCCGTGGGAATGAGAATATGTGTGCTCATCAGACAGCACAATTGAAAGGTATCAAAGATAGTTTCAATATTTTGGAAACTCCCCTGTGATCCATTGTTGCTGGGCCATAGCTTAGTTTGTTGTGTTGAGTAGCTGCCATGAAAATGAATGGACTTCTTTGTAGTGTCTGGACAAACTGGTTCCAATGGAGCAGAGAGATGCTGTGAAAACCTCCAGCTCTGGCAGAACCAATCTGATCTCTTTGTCTTGTGTGCAGAAGCCTTCTTTGGATCTAAAGGGTAACATTTCTCCTTGTGGAGAGTGACAAGCCAAGCCTGGCATGTCAGAGTGAGGGGACTTATAGGCCATGCACGCTCCTCTGTGAAATTAAATATGCAAATTTCTTCTTCAGAGAGGAAGAGGACTAGAACTCTAGCGCCACCATTTAAGTAGCAATCCTAAAAGTCAATATCAACATTTTAACGAGTCTTGCCATATGACTTATGATAAAAGCGGAATTAGAATCTCAATCTTCAGCCACTTTGTTTCGTGGTGTTGCCCCTCAATAGTGCAAAGTATGAGATCTGATTTGGCTAGCTGACAGACTTAAAACTGGGTGTGAGGCTTAAGATAAGACTAAGTGAGAGGATAAGACGTTACTGCTTAGATCCCAGTCTTATCCTCTTACCCAGCAAAATCAGATCTTATACTTTGCACTGAAGGGGGGCAACACCCTGAAACACTGTGTCTGCAAATTAAGAATCTGGTTCAGCTTTTCTCCTAAGTCATATGGAAAGTCTCATTAAAGGCTTGTTTTACTTTAGAAAATGTAGCATTTTACTGTCCCTGCAAAATGAAAGATTTGTAAAATATTGCTTTTTTTCCCTTGAAGGTGTGAAACGGTTTAAAATTTGCCACATGTCAATTCTTTCAGCGTCTTTCACTCACGGTTTTTTATGAAAGTGTAAACCATTGCTTTTTATTTGCATAAAAAAACAGTAAAAAAAAATACCAAAAAACATAAACTGCTACATGTGAACATATCCTAATCTAAGGGATAACATTTCTCTTTACGGAGAGTGACAAGCCAAGCCTGGCATGTCAGACTAACGAGACTTATATGTCATGTATGCGTATCTGGGAAACTAAATATGCAAATTGTCTTTACAAGCCTATCATGTCAGAGTGAAGATGAGGGGCAATACCCTAAAATACTATGTATTCTAATTGAGATACTGCTTTGGCTTCTTATCTTAAGTAATAAGGCAAGGCTCAGTAAACAGTCGATAAAGACTTTTAAGATTGCTGCTTCTAATAGGTGGCACTAGATTTTGTGTCCTCTTCCTCTCTGAAGAGACAATTTGCATATTTAAAGGGGTTGTCCACTGCTTTCAGTTAACCCCTCAATGTATTCCCCGGGGCCCCTAATGAATTTTCTAAATACCTTCTGTTGCCGTTTTTGCCTGTGAGCGGCGCTATGGCGGCGGCTGAGACTGGGTCATGTGACCCCCAGGCTGCAGCCGCCGCTAATTTCTGCCGACATCACGTCAATTTCCAGACTCTGGAAATTGACGTGATGTCATGAACAGGCGTGACCAGCCTCCACAGACAGTGGTCACTCATCAGGAGTGACTGGGCTGTGGGCGGGGCTGCGGTCTGCCTGCGGGGCTGTGCTGGGATCTGCGGGCGGGCGGGGCTGGGGTCTGCTGGCCGTGCTCATGTGCTGGGGTCTGTTGGCCGGCCGTGCTCATGTACTGGGATGTGCGCTGTAAATCTGCCGTTGGTGGATCTGCTGGCGGTGGGGGTTCGGTGCGGTGGGTTTGCGGAAGGTGCTGGAGTGTGCGGGTGGAGCCATTGTCTCCTGTCAGTGTGTCACTGAAGGTCTATAGAGCAGTGACATCACCCGATGTCACTGTTCTATAGGGGAGATCGTCGTGGGACACTTGTTATTAATTGGACTATGGCAGAAAGCCAGTAT
Source organism: Ranitomeya variabilis (assembly GCF_051348905.1). Classification (NCBI taxonomy): domain Eukaryota; kingdom Metazoa; phylum Chordata; class Amphibia; order Anura; family Dendrobatidae; genus Ranitomeya; species Ranitomeya variabilis. The sequence continues at coordinate 226,430,392 of NC_135235.1, forward strand.
ACGGTTTATTTTTTTAAATTTTTTGCAGGTGATCGAGTATGGTAAATATGGTTACATTGAAGAATATTAAAATACTTTTTTTCTGGCTGTGTCTTTATTTTTTAACCCTTTTACTACTATAGGATTAATAATGGATAGGCGTCATATTGACGCCTCTACATTATTAACCGGGCTTAATGTCACCTTACAATAGCAAGGTGACATTAACCACTTATTAACCCATATCCCACCGCTACTCGGGAGTGGGAAGAGTGGGGCTAAGTGCCGGAATTGGCGCATCTTACAGATGCGCCATTTCTGGGGCAGCTGTGGGCTTGTATTTGTAGCCGGGGGGGACAATATCCATGGCCCCTCTCTAGGCTATGAATATCAGCCAGCAGCTGTCTGCGTAGCCTTTCTGGCTATAAAACATTGGGGGACCCCACGTCACTTTTTGGGGGGTTGTGCTAGTTTAATAGCCAGTAAAGGCTACACAGACAGCTGCGGGTTGATATTCATAGCCTGGGAGGGGGCCATGGGTATTACCCCCTTCCCAGGCTACAAATATTGGCCCCCGGCCATCGGCTTTCCCCCTCTGGTGCAGAAAATTGCGTGGGAGCCCACACCATTTTTTTTTTTAACTGAAACATGTTGTTCATGAACCCCTTTCTGCCAGCTGATGGAATAGTAAGTCAGCTGGCAGTATTCCCCGCTTTGAGGTAGGCTCCGGCGGTGAGCCCACTTCAAAGCCGCAACATGTCAGCTGTTTTCAATAAAAAAAAGTTTACATGATCGCTAAATGGCGTAGAAAAAAAAAAAAACAAAAGCCCAAATTATGTTTTTTTGGTCGCCGCGACATTGCATTAAAATGCAATAACGGTCAATCAAAAGAACGTATCTGTACAAAAGTGGTATCATTAAAAACGTCAGCTCGGCCTACAAAAAATTAGCCCTCACCCAACCCGATATCTAAGCTGCGTTTTTGATGCATTTTTGCACAGTTTTTTCACGGTTTTGATGCGGTTTTTGAGCGATTTTGATGCAGTTTTTGGTGCGGTTTTGATGCAGTTTTTGGTGCGGTTTTGATGCAGTTTCTGGAGCAGTTTTGATGCAGTTTTTGGTGCAGTTTTGATGCAGCTTTTGGTGCGTTTTTTTGTGCATTTTTTGCGTGTTTTTGATACAGTTTTTGGTGCAGTTTTTATGCAGTTTTTGGTGCTGTTTTGAGGGTATGTGCACACGTTGCAGATTTGCCTGTGGAATTTCCTGTGCAGATTCTGAATTTCTTGGCAGTTAACGCGGGTCAGAATCTGCGCCTTTTTTTGGTATGTGCACACGTTGCAGATTTTTGTGCAGATTTCTTCCTTTTTTAACCCCTGCAGATTTCTGTTATGGAATGGGTGCAGAAATGCAGCAGAACTGCACAAAATAATTTACATGGTTCTTTTTTTAATCTGCTGCGTTTTCAGTGCAGATTTTTCGGCACCATTAGCACAGCATTTTTTTTTGCCATTGATTTACATTGTACTGTAAATCACTTGCAGCTCTGCAGCATTTCTGATCGGAAAAAAAAGCTGCAGTTCTGCAGGAAATATGTAATGTGTGCACATAGCCTGATGCAGCTTTTGGTGCGGTTTTGATGCAGTTCTTGGTGCGGTTTTGATACAGTTTTTGGTGCAGTTTTTATGCAGTTTTTGGTGCAGTTTTGATGCAGTTTTTGCTGTAGTTTTGATGCAGTTCTTGATGCAGTTTTGATTCAGTTTTTGGTGCAGTTTTGATGCAATTTTGGTGCGTTTTGATGCAGTTTTTGGTGCAGTTTTGATACAGTTTTTGGTGCGGTTTTGATGCAGTTTTTGGTGCGGTTTTGATTCAGTTTTTGGTGCGGTTTTGATGCAGTTCTTGGTGCAGTTTTGATGCATTTTTGATGCAGTTTTTGGCAGTTTTGATGCGTTTTTGGTGCAGTTTTTGCGCTGTTTCGATGCATTTTTAAATTCATTTTTGGTATAGTTTTTGCGCGGTTTTTATGCGTTTTGGTGTGTTTTTGTATGCGTTTTTGAAAGCTAAATAAAAATGTATTATTGAACAAAAAAAAAGATTTGTGATGCCATTATTGTCCAACCTCCTCTTTTACATTTGTCCAACCCACACTCCATTACACACAGATAGATAGATAGATGATACATGAAATGGATAGACAAATCTACATATACATAGATCTATAGATGCATACATCTATCTATTCATATATCTGTCTATAGATATATCTGGATAGATATATCTATTGATAGATGTATGGATAGTGTAGGGTGCGTGTCCACTGTCCGGATTACATCCGGATTAGCTGCAGATTGGATGCTGCATACTTGTAGTCCCATCGGATGATGCCTGCACACACCTCAAAAGACCCCCCGCACTGCCCCGCACACACCCGAACAGTCCCGCACACACCCGAACAGTCCCGTACACACCCGCACAGCCCCGCACACACCCGAACAGTCCCGCACACACCCGAACAGCCCTGTACACACCTGAACAGCCCCGTACACACCCGAACAATCCCGCACACACCCGAACAGCCAGGCACACACCCGCACAGTCCCACACACACCCGAACAGTCCCGCACACACCCGAACAGCCAGGCACACACCCGCACAGTCCCGCACACACCCAAACAGTCACGCACACACCCGAACAGTCCCACACACACCCGAACAGCCCCGCACAGCTCCACACACACCCGCACAGCCCCACACACACCCAAACAGACCCGCACACACCCGAACAGCCAGGCACACACCCGCACAGTCCCGCACACACCCGAACGGTCCAGCACACACCCGAACAGCCTCGCACACACCCGAACACCCCCACACAGACCCTAACAGTCCCGCACACACCCGCACACATCCGAACAGCCCGCCGACCCCGCCCGCACACACATACATGCACACAGTCACCACCCACACTCTTCCCACACACTTCCCTCCTCCCGAACTGCAGCGTTTCTCAGACCCACATCCGCAGCAAAACTGCAGATCTTTTTTACATCTGCGGTTTTGCTGCGGATGTGCCCGATTCAATGCAAGTCCAAGGGTGCAGAAACGCTGCAGTTCCGCACAAAAGAAGTGAAAAAAAAAAGCGTTTTGGTGCGGCTTTTTCCGGAGCATGTGCACAACAAGTCTGCGTCTCCCATAGACTAACATTGGTTGTGCACTACACTGTGGATTTGATGCAATTCTGTGCGGCAAAAAATGCTGCAGATCTGGAATCAAATCCGCAATGTGTCCACCCAGCCTTAGCATTTAGTGATCCTAGCAAAAAAGCCAAGCAAAAAACTAGTGTAGGATTGCACTATTTTTGCAATTTCATCGCACTTTGAATTTTTTTCACATTTTCTGTTACACGACATGGTAAAACCAATGGTGTCGCTCAAAAGTAGAACTTGTCCCGCAAAAGACAAGCCCTCACATGGCCATATTGACAGAAAAATTATGGCTCTGGAAAGAAGGGGAGCGATAAATGAAAACACGAAAAAAGCTCCAGGGGTGAAGGGGTTTAGAAACATGGATATGGACATATCTATGGAAATAGATATATAGATATATCTGTATGTATCTATCTATCCATCCCATATCTATCTATCCATCTATCTATCTGTGTGTAATGGAGTGTGGGTTGGACAAATGTAAAAGAGGAGGTTGGACAGAAATGACATCACAAATCTTTTTGAAGATAGAGGGAGGAGAGGAGGGAGGGGTTGGGGTGTGTTTTGGAGTGGGTGTGCTAGGTTCAGGTTTAGAGTCCAGTGCAATGCATCATGGAACTTATAGTATTAGAGCACAATAAGTCAGGAGAAAGGAAGTTGTCGATTAACCCCATGAGAGCTGGATCCAGCACTGAAGATGTGCTGCTACAGCATGATAAAAGGTAATATTGCTAAAATAAACACAGTGTATGTTTTCAGTGGCACATAATAGCAAGATTTATGAAAAAAAGTTATTGTAGTGAACAACTTCTTTAATTTCCCAGTAGAGCATGCATTACCTATAAGTCTCTTCACTCTGACATGCCAGACTGACTGTCTTGTCACTCTCCATGAGGAAATGTTTCCCCTTAGATTCCAGTCTTAAATCTGTCACCTAGCCAAATCAGATCTTGTACTGTGCACTGATGAGGGGCAACAGCCTGAAACATCACATCTGCAAATTGAGATTCTGGTTTGGCTTTTATACAAAGTCATATGGCAAGACTCGTTAAAGGGTCGATATTGACTGTTAGCATCCAAGGGGTGGTGTTTCTCCAAAGGACAGTGACATGTCAAACCTGACGTGCCAAGGTGAGGAGACTTTTAAGCCTTTCAATGCTCTTTTAGGAAATATGCAAGTTGTCTCTTCAGAGAGGAAAAGGATTAGAGAACTCTAGTGCCACCTATTAGAAGTAGAAATCATAAAAGTCAATATTCTGCTACTTCCAATAGGTGGCTTTTCTATATGATTTATTGGCAAAATGTATCAACAGGGACCTGCACAGAACCTGTTTATGCCACCAGCTGCATCTGAGGTCCCCGTCTTATCCTCCCTAGGAGATTAGCGCCAGTGTAAAAAAATATATTTTTTTAGGATTAGAACTCCAGTGCCACCTATTGGAAGTAGAAATCCTAAAAGTCAATATTCTGCTACTTCCAATAGGTGGCACTAGAGTTCTAGTTCTCTTCCTTTCTGAAGAGACAATTTGCATATTTCCCAGATGACCATTGCAAGGCTTAAAAGTCTCCTTACCTTGGCATGTCAGACTAGAAATGTGAACGTGATCCAGGTCAGACGCCTCTTACCCAGCCATGAAAAATCTCACACTTTGCAGTTATGAGGGGGGATATTCTGAAACACAGTATCTGCAAACTGAGATTTTGGTTTTGGCTTTTGCCCTAAGTCATGTGACAAGGCTCGTTAGAGGGTCGATATTGAGTTTTTCCTGCCAGGAGGCACCATTTATGGTGATGAAATGTATGCTCTTATTATGAAAAACCCCCTTACAAACTTCCTTTATGTTAAAGTTCTAACAAGCTTTATAAAACTTTTGCAGGACCCATCTTAGCTTCAGTCACTCTTTGGTGGTGTGCATCAGAATCCTTCTGTCATGTTGATCCCCAGGTCTATAAATCTGAAGGAATCCAAGCTGAAATCAATATAACCTGCAGAAATGAAGCATATCAGTGCACATAAAGTCACCTCAACTCCTGCCATCATAACAGAAATCTAACTATTCCATGTTCACCTAACTGTTACCCAACCTCTGATCGACACACGAGTTGATGATTTTTCTTCTTCTTTATTTTTTAACTTCAATGTATGGCAAACCGAGATTTCCTCCTCAATAAGTTGTTAAATGAAATAACAAATAAATCTTTTATTTACGGGGAGTTTGCTTATTTCTTTTGTGCACATTATTAATCATGCATTAATCATTTTTTCTTAATATGTAAATAAACTGTTAAGATCTCTGGGTGGGGCATAGTTCTCCTTAACAAGCTGCCTGCAGAGATTATTTAAAATGAAAGAGGACTACCAGAGTGAGACATGTAGATCAGGAGAAAAGACTTTCAGTCATTACATGTATCACACTGGTTACACTGTCATTTAAAATGAGTTCTGTAGGCAGAATTTCAAACAGATCTACTGTATTTCCCACCCATAGATCTTAAAAGCTAATTTACATATTAAGAAAAACATGGATTTCTCTGGAATAAGACATCAGATCGCACATATCAAGGTATCATATTATTCAGCTTCCTATGATCTATATACCCATATAGACAGCTCAGGAGAGTGGATTCTACTGACAGATTCCCTTTAAGTCTGGAAGAAGCATAAGCATCTCAATTTACTGCCTCATGTGGAAATGGATGATATAAGTGCCAAAAAGGGATGTCTTTAACTAAAACATCGGTACTTTAGCATATTCTTTGTAGAGGTCAACAATAGCTAATGAATGGAGTCCTGGCTCAGAGAAGTTCACAATCACTTCAACAGGAGCAAAGCTGCAGTAGCCAAGAATGACAGCATGTGGAGCTGTGATATTTCAGCTTTGTACACTGAGATATCAGCTGAATGATGGGGATACACCATGTTCTTAAAGAAACTATTAAAAACTTGCAATTCAATGGGCAAAAAATAGAGATTGGTGAATCTGCAAAATGTAAATTCAACACGAAGGATCAAAATTGGCAGGGATAAATTATTTTATTAGAAAATATATTTATTATGCTTAAAGGTCTCCCAACCCCAAATCATAATAAATGGATGAGCTAGGAATGGGTTGTTTGTTTTTTTTTAAAGTTTTTAATGACACCATTAACTTTACCAAGTAATGTACTAAAAGTGATCAAAAAAAAATTCCAAGTACTGTGAAATATTGAAAAAAACCACTCAGATTATTCATTGTTTTTTGGGTTTTACTTTTATAGTGTTCAATGTGCTCTAAAAAGACCTGTCAGCCATGTTTTTAAAGATCAGAATAATTACATTATTATTATTATTATTATTATTATTATTATTACACTGGTCAACAGTATTTTTGGTGCCAAAGATATTTCATCGAATTTAGGGTATTTTTGGGGTGCTGATTCTGAATATGTCATCAGTTTTGCCAGATTGGCTCAAGTTTTTGAGATTTTTGGTATCTTATTTATAGCACTTGTTGGTAAATGCGACGCATCATCTCATTAATTTCTTTGGATTAGTACTTGAACTGAGCAGTTCTCAATATAGTTTTGTGTTAATTAGTGTTCTAAAAGTTTGTTCATAGCTTGATTTTTGCACTAACTTTATGTTGTTGTCTGTTTTCCAGTGAAAAGCATGAACTCATCAAGAAGAAGTTGTCTTAACGATCCAGACTCATTCTGTTACATTTGTGGTGAATACACACTGCCAAAACATAGAAGAAACATAACAGACTTCGTAAAAAAAGTGTATTTTGCCTATTTTGGGGTTATGCTTGGGGACGAAGACAAGTTTTGGGCACCACACATAGTGTGCAAAGCATGTATCGAATTATTACGAAAATGGAGCAAAGGACAAAGAAAAAGCTTCAAATTTGGTGTTCCAATGGTGTGGAGAGAGCCAAAAAATCATCATGATGACTGTTATTTATGGTAAACACAGGTACAGGCACATCTTCACAATGAGGGACAGGCCTTCTTGCAGATTCCATGTTACTCCCATTTTCGTTTCTTATGCTTATTGAATCCTTGCACTTGCACTGCACAGAAATAACAGTCATCATGATGATTTTTTGGCTCTCTCCACACCATTGGAACACCAAATTTGAAGCTTTTTCTTTGTCCTTTGCTCCATTTTCGTAATAATTCGATACATGCTTTGCACACTATGTGTGGTGCCCAAAACTTGTCTTGGTCCCCAAGCATAACCCCAAAATAGGCAAAATACACTTTTTTTACGAAGTCTGTTATGTTTCTTCTATGTTTTGGCAGTGTGTATTCACCACAAATGTAAGGCTGGTTTCACACTTGCGTTTTTATCTGCATGCGTTTTTAAAAAAAACGCATGTGTGAAAAAACGCATGTAAACGCGGTAAAACGCATGCGTTTTTTAGACGCATGCGTTTTTATAGAAAAACACAAGAAAACACAAGAAAACACAAGAAAACACAAGAAAAAACAAGAAAACCCTAACCCTACCCCTACCCCTAACCCTAACCCTAAATGTGACTGAAATACGTGGCACTGAAATACGTGCAACTGAAATACGTGGCACTTAAATACGTGGCACGTGGCACTTAAATACGTGGCACGTGGCACTTAAATACGTGGCATGTGGCACTTAAATACGTGGCACGTGGCACTTAAATACGTGGCACGTGGCACTTAAATATGTGGCACGTGGCACTTAAATACGTGGCACGTGGCACTTAAATACGTGGCACGTGGCACTTAAATACGTGGTACGTGGCATACGTGGCACTTAAATACGTGATACGTGGCACTTAAATACGTGGCAATATGACTGTCAGAAAATGTTCATTAAACGGTTAGGGGTGAGGTTAGGGGTAGAGTTAGGGTTTGGATCCCTTTATCACCTTGATGGTGGTGGGTGGCTTTTCAGTGTGTTTTCTGGTTTTTTTCTATAAAAACGCATGCGTTTTTAGCGCAAACAAACGCATGTGCCTAAAAACGCATGCGTTTACATAGACAGCAATGCATTTTTTTGCCGCGAAAAAACGCATGCGTTTTTTCGCGGCAAAAAAACGCGCAAGAAAATACTGCAGGTAGCATTTTTGAAAATGAACGCATGCAGACAAAAAGACGCATGCGTTTGAAAACGCGACCAAACGCATGTGCAAAAAACGCATGCGTTTTCAATGTTAAATATAGGGGGAAAAAACGCATGCGTTTTTTGTGCAAAAAACGCTGCAGACAAAAACGCAAGTGTGAAACCATCCTAACAGAATGAGTCTGGATCGTTAAGACAACTTCTTCTTGATGAGTTCATGCTTTTCACTGGAAAACAGACAACAACATAAAGTTAGTGCAAAAATCAAGCTATGAACAAACTTTTAGAACACTAATTAACACAAAACTATATTGAGAACTGCTCAGTTCAAGTACTAATCCAAAGAAATTAATGAGATGATGCGTCGCATTTACCAACAAGTGCTATAAATAAGATACCAAAAATGTCAAAAACTTGAGCCAATCTGGCAAAACTGATAGCATATTCAGAATCAGCACCCCAAAAATACCCCAAATTCATTAAAATATTTTGGACACCAGAAAAAAATTTTTTTTTTGTTGACCTGTGTTATTATTATTATTATTATTATTTCAGTAGCTTAAAAAAATTATTTTGCTTGTTTCTCAATTTTCTAATATCCATAACTTTTTTATTTTTCCGTTAATGGAGCTGTGTTAAGGCTTGCTTTTTCTAGCGCTCAAGCCTTAGCTTTTCATGGTATGTACAACATTTTGATCGGTTTTTATCGTAGTTTTCAGGTCGGATGGTATGTCAAATGAAAAACAGCAATTTCGGTGTTTCAATTATAGTTTCTTTATGATGTTTATAGGTTATACATTTTTATAGTTTGATAGATCAGGTTTTTTGCATATATTTTTGTATGAAATATGCTTCATTGTTTCCATTCTTTCTATTTAGGAATGAGGGAAAGAGGGTGATAAATATATAATACTAGATGGTGGCCCGATTTTAACGCATCGAGTATTCTAGAATATGTATGTAGTTTATTTATGAAGATTTCAGAGAAATGCAATGAATACACAGGATTCGGCTGGCCGGGCGCGACCAATTAGCTAAGCGTGGTTCAAATCCAGCGGCAATTCGCGGCCGGACTGCACCTCTCGCTGATTGTTCGCGGCCAGCCGAGCACGACCAACAGGTAGTATATAGCACAGCCACATAGTATATAGCACAGCTACATAGTATAAAGCACAGACCATGCAGTATATAACACATGCCACGTAGTATATAAAGCAGCCACGTAGTATATAGCACAGCCACGTAGTATATAGCACAGCCCAAGTAGTATATTGCACAGCTACGTAGTATATTGCAGAGCCACATACTATATAGCACAGGCCACACAGTATATAACACAGCCTGCGCAGTATATAACACAGCCCACGTAGTATATACCACAGCCCACGCAGTAAATAACACAGGCAGCGTAGTATATAACAGCTAAGTAGGATATAGCACAGTCCATGTAGTATATAGCACAGCCACGAAGTATAGCACAGCCCACGTAGTATATAGAACAGCCCATGTAGTATATGACACAGCCCATGCAGTGTATAACACAGCCCACACAGTATATAACACAGCCCATGTAGTATATAAACACAGCCCACGCAGTGTATAACACAGCCCACACAGTATGTAACAGAGCCCATGCAGTATAAGACACAGCCTACGCAGTATATAACGTAGCCCACGCAGTATATAACACAGCCCATGCAGTATATAGCACAGCCCATGTAGTATATAGCACAGCCCATGCAGTATATAAGACACCCCATATAGTATATAACACAGCCCACGCAGTGTATAACACAGCCCACACAGTATGCAACAGAGCCCATGTAGTATAAGAGACAGCCCACGCAGTATATAACACTACCCACGCAGTATATAACACAGCCCATGCAGTATATAACACAGCCTATGTAGTATATAGCACAGCCCACACAGTGGGTAACACAGCCCACGCAGTATATAACACAGCCCACGCAGTATATAACATAGCCCACGTAGTATATAGCAATGTGGGCACCATATCCCTGTTAAAAAAAAGAATTAAAATAAAAATTAGTTATATACTCACCTTCCGGCGGCCCCCGGATCCAGCTCAGGCCTTTCGCGATGCTCGTCGCGACGCTCCATTCCCAGTAATGCCTTGCGGCAATAACCCGTGATGATATAGCGGTCTCGCGAGACCGCTACGTCATCACGGGTCGATGCCGCAATGCATTCTTGGGACTGGAGCATCGCGAGGAGCGGAAAAGGCTGGCGCGGATGACGAAAGGTGAGAATATAATGATTTTTTTTATTATTATTATTTTTAACATTATATGTTTTTACTATTGATGCTGCATAGGCAGCATCAATAGTAAAACGTTGGTCACACTTAGGCTACGTTCACACTAGCGTTGTGCGCCGCTGCGTCGGCGACGCAACGCACAACGCACGCAAAAACGCGGCAAAACGCACGCAAAAACGCTGCGTTTTGCGACGCATGCGTCGGTTTTTGCCGAAAATCGGACGCAAGAAAAATGCAACTTGTTGCGTTTTCTTGGTCCGACGCTTGCGGCAAAAAAGACGCATGTGTGGCACAACGCAACAAAAAAAAACGCATGCGTCCCCCATGTTAAGTATAGGGGGCGCATGACGCATGCGTCGCCGCTGCGTCGCCGACGCAAATCCGACGCACATTAGCTTAACGCTAATGTGAACGTAGCCTTACAGGGTTAATGGCAGCGTTAATGGACTTCTGAAACGTTATGTGGGTGCTGACTGGAGGGGAGTATGGAGGGGACACTGACTGTTCTTTAAAAAAAGACCTTACATAGTTCAAATCACTGGATAATATTTGTACACCACTACTTTTGACTAATATATAAAACCACTGAATTTGAGCTAGCTCTAGTCACTGCTGTTATTGGCAAGTACCAGCTGTACAATACAGCTGGCACCTACCTGTGTAGCGTGATAAGCTCCTAATAATAAAAATCCCCCCCAAAAAAACAACCATTCTCTTGACCAATGGAATTGGGTAATAAGTACAAAAACGAAAAAAAAAAAGTCTGATATAAACATAAAAAAACCCTTGTACGCCGTGTTCACAAAAAAGGAAGGGAAGGGTCAAAGAGTATTTTTAGACAAAGTAAATTAGTTTTGTTACATAAATAAATGCATTACATGATTAGAAAAAAATAGAGCAACAGTCACTAAGCAGGCTGGATAACAAGAGAAAATCTAAAATAATTGTTCAATTGTACACACAAAGGTTACTGTATATGATTCAACAATCGACTTGCCACAGATATAAGGTTACGAAATGCAACCCAAAAGACACCCTTTAGATCAATCAGTCACTTTAGAGTAAACACCTTATAATCCCCAACCGGGAAATTCAATTATATGTAAGGTGGTGAACTGCAGAAACAAATAGGTGTCCAAGGCAGTAATCAAATAAAGCGCAAATGGTGCATAATTAGCATATGAGTAAACATGTGGCAATATATAAGCAGTAGATCGGTACGTACATATGAAATCAGTAGTTAGGTCCCTCTGGCCTGCCGCCCCGACGCGCGTTTCGCAAGCACTTTGTTTTTTGCTGAACACGGCGTATAAGGTTTTTTATGTTTATATCCTAGTAATAAAGTATAATTTGTCATTGTGCGATTTTCTCTTTCATACGTTTGGTTTTCTCTACTTGGGAGAGGGAAGTATGTATGTTTTCTGGATGCTGGGTGCCAGGAATGTATGTTTGCCCTTTAGCTCTATTCTGTGCCCAAGTGTATTTTGTATTGTAGCCAAGAATCTAAGAATTATGTTTGCAGTAAATGGATCAAGATTACTTTCAATTCTCTCTAAAAAAAAATCTTCTTTGTGTTGCATTTGTATCATAGTCAAGAAAGAAGCATTGAGAAAAGTGTTTGCTCAAAATGATTAAAGAAAAGTTTTGTTTCTACAACAATAGGAGTCTGATAGGAAACCAAAGCCACCGCAGAAAGTAAACACATATCTCAGGAGTTTTGCCAAAACAATTTAATATATAAATCCACAGCGCTAACCGAACATTTTACTTCTTACATTTCTACAACCGTCAGCCACCAGTATATATATATATATATATATATATATATATATATATATATATATATATATATAACTACATACGTTATTTTTCTCGTCATTGGATTATCTCCAGAGATTTATATTATTCCTCCCATCCATGGTGGTAACACCAGGTTTGGTTATATAAGCTATGGTCTCATATTAAATTCTCAGCTTGTGACGTGGGTGCACACTTCACTCACACAATCTTGCACTCAAGGGTCAAAGTAAGCATAAATTGTGCCCCTACAGATTCCTCGCACACAGTCTGGTTTTCTCTGTAGTAACATATGGATGCAAAACCTAGACGATAAAGAAATAAGACAGAATAAGTATTGACACCTTCAAAATGTGGTACTGGAGAAGGATGTTAGCAAAACCATGGAAGGCAAGAAGATCAAACAATGCAATTTTGGAACAAATCAAGCCAGATATGTCGCTCGCAGCAATGAAAGCCAAGCTACGACTTGCCTACTTTGGGCACATCATATAAAGAGAGCAATCACTGGAGAAGGATATCATGGTCAGAAGAATTGAAGGAACAAGGGGAAGAGGAAGACTTGCACCACGATGGCTTGATATAGTCAAGATAATGGCTGATAAGTAGTGTTGAGCATTCCGATACCGCAAGTATCGGGTATCGGCCGATACTTGCGGGTATCGGAATTCCGATACCGAGATCCGATACTTTTGTGGTGTTGGGTATCGGTATCGAAACAACATTAATGTGTAAAATAAAGAATTAAAATGAAAAATATTGCTATACTCACCTCTCCGACGCAGCCTGCACCTTACCGCCGTAACCGGGAGCCTTCTTTGCTTAAAATGCGCGCGTTTAGTGCCTTCCGTGACGTCACGGCTTCTGATTGGTCGCGTGCCGCCCATGTGACCGCGACGCGACCAATCACAGCAAGCCGTGACGTAATTTTCAGGTCCTGAATGCCTAATTCTAGGCATTCAGGATTTGAAAATTACGTCACGGCTTGTGATTGGTCGCGTCGCGGTCACATGGGCGACGTGACCAATCACAAGCCGTGACGTCACGGGAGGCAGTAAACGCGCGCATTTTAAAATTACGTCACGGCTTCTGATTGGTTGCGTGCCACCCATGTGACCGCGACGCGACCAATCACAAGCCGTGACGTAATTTTCAGGTCCTGAATGCCTAATTCTAGGCATTCAAGATTTGAAAATTACGTCACGGCTTGTGATTGGTCGCGTCGCGGTCACATGGGCGGCACGCGACCAATCACAAGCCGTGACGTAATTTTCAAATCCTGAATGCCTAGAATTAGGCATTCAGGACCTGAAAATTACGTCACGGCTTGTGATTGGTCGCGTCGCGGTCACATGGGCGGCACGCAACCAATCAGAAGCCGTGACGTAATTTTAAAATGCGCGCGTTTACTGCCTCCCGTGACGTCACGGCTTGTGATTGGTCGCGTCGCCCATGTGACCGCGACGCGACCAATCACAAGCCGTGACGTAATTTTCAAATCCTGAATGCCTAGAATTAGGCATTCAGGACCTGAAAATTACGTCACGGCTTGCTGTGATTGGTCGCGTCGCGGTCACATGGGCGGCACGCAACCAATCAGAAGCCGTGACGTCACGGAAGGCACTAAACGCGCGCATTTTAAGCAAAGAAGGCTCCCGGTTACGGCGGTAAGGTGCAGGCTGCGTCGGAGAGGTGAGTATAGCAATATTTTTTATTTTAATTCTTTATTTTACACATTAATATGGTTCCCAGGGCCTGAAGGAGAGTTTCCTCTCCTTCAGACCCTGGGAACCATCAGGGATACCGTCCGATGCTTGAGTCCCATTGACTTGTATTGGTATCGGGTATCGGTATCGGATTAGATCCGATACTTTGCTGGTATCGGCCGATACTTTCCGATACCGATACTTTCAAGTATTGGACGGTATCGCTCAACACTACTGATAAGACATCGGTGGACCTATCTAAGGTCAATCTTCCTATAAAGCGTTCATCCATCAAGTTTCTATGGCTCAACTTTGCCCTAAATGATGTTAACCCCTTCCCGACCTTTGACGCCACGTAGGCGTCATGAAAGTCGGTGCCAATCCGACCCATGACGCCTATGTGGCGTCATGGCGGGAATGCTTCCCTGCGGGTCCGGTGACCGGGGTCATTCAAATGTCACCGTACCCGCAGGTGCAGGGGGACCTGTACTTCACCCCAGGGGGGGTGGCTTTGCCCCCCCGGGTCTACGATCGCTCCCGTTGACCTTTTTTTAACCCCCTCCAGCTCTGATTGGAGCTAGCGTCCTTGTGACGCTAGCTCTCCAATCAGACCTGGAGGGGCAGAGTAAAATAGCTCTGTCCTCGTTCTCCAGACTCATCCCGTTGCTGGAAGCTGGAGAACAAGGACCCTCCCCTCATACCTCCTGCCGATCGCCGCCGATTGCCGCTGCTCTTGCCGCGTGTGCCGCCGCCGCTTGTGCTCCTGCCGCCGCCGCCGCTGCCGCCTGTGCTCCTGCTGACGCTGCCAGGTACTCCCCTCTCTGCCATCCACCTCTGCGCTCTGCCCCCCTGATCACCCTCCCCCCTGATCTTACCCCCTGCCCCCCTTTTCAACCCCCCCCTGCTGCTGCTGCCAGCTCCATCATCCCAGCTCCCCTACCTCCTGACAGCCCCCGCCTGCCCCCTGGTGATCACCCCCTGCCCCCCTGATCACCTCCTGCCCCCCTGATCACCCCCCCACCCCCCTGATCACCCCCTGCTGCTGCCGCAGATTTCATCTGCTCCTGCTGCATTGCCTCAGCCCCCCTGTGCCTGACAGCCCCCTCCTGCCCCTCGGTGTTCACCCACTGCCCCCCTGATCACCCCCTGCCCCCCTGATCACCCCCTGCCCCCCTAATTACCCCCGATCACCTCCTGCTGCTGCTGCCGCTGATTCCATCTGCTGTTGCATCGCTTCTGCCCCCCGCACCTGACAGCCCCCTCCTATCCCCCAGTGATCACCCCCTGCCCCCCTCATCACCCCCTGCCCCCCTAATCACCCCCTGCTCCCCTGATCACCCCTTGCCCCCTTGATCACCCCCCCGTCCCCCTGATCACCCCTGTTGCTGCCGCTGATTCCTTTTGCTGCTGCTACTGCATCGTCTCTGCCCCCCGCGCCTGACAGCCCCCTCCTGCCCCCCCTGATCACCCCCTACCCCCCTGATCACCCCCTGATCACCCCCCGTCGCCCTGATCACCCCCTGTCCCCCTGATCACCCCCCGCTGCTGCCGCAGATTCCATCTGCTGCTGCTACTGCATCGCCTCTGCCCCTTACGCCTGACAGCCCCCTCCTGTCCCCCCTGATCACCCCCTACCCTCCTGATCACCCCCTGATCACCCCCATCCCCCTGATCACCCCCCGTCCCCCTGATCACCCCCGTCCCCCTGATCACCCCCCGCTGCTGCCGCAGATTCCATCTGCTGCTGCTACTGTATCGCCTCTGCCTCCCCACGCCTGACAGCCCCCTCCTGTCCCCCGGTGTTCACCCACTGCCCCCCTGATCACCCCCTGCCCCCCTGATCACCCGCTGCTGCTGCCGCCGATTCCATCTGCTGCTGCATCGCCTCTGCCCCCCGCGCGCCTGACAGCCCCCGCGCGCCTGACAGCCCCCTCCTGCAGTGGAAAGTTTCACCAAACACTCGCACATACACACACGCACACTATAATAAAGTTTTTTTTTACACACACCACACACACAATGTCCCGCTCATCCCAGTCATCCCAGTCCCAGTCACAAAGGCTGTACTCAGCTGAGGAGGCATATTCCTTTCTTGCCTCCGAAGCTGATAGTGAGGGTGAGGACCCCACTTTTCTGTATTCCTCCCACTCTTCCTCCTCCAGTGACACGGACTCGCCACCCCCAAGATGTCGCAGGACGAGAAATCGCCCGGAGCCCAGCAGAGGAGAGCCGGAGCCCAGGGGAGAAGACACACAGCCAAGGGTGAGTATCCCCCAACCTAGTGCTAGTCACGCCCAACCTAGCACTAGTGCCCCCACCTGGACCCCCGTCCCTGAAAATTTTGCTCCACGGATTCCTGATTTCATTCCCCAATCAGGAATCCAATTTGAGACTGCCAACCTCAGGGAAATAGACTTTTTCAAAGTCTTTTTCTCCGAGTCAATTGTCAGTCTCATGGTGGAGCAAACAAATTTGTACGCCCTGCAATTTTTTGCCGAAAACCCAAGTTCATCATTTACTACTTGGAATCCCGTTGACTCCGTAGAAATGATGAAATATTGGGGACTGGTCCTTCACATGGGGATTGTGAAGAAACCAGAAAATCGCCAATACTGGAGTACTGATATTTTATATCAAACTCCAATATATGGCATGGTTATGAATCGCAAACGTTTTGAGGCGATTCATAAATTTCTTCATTTTAGGGACAACACTGACATCCTTCCCCGCGATGACCCGAATTTTGACAGACTGTTCAAAATTCGGCCTGTCATCGAACACTTCAGCAACAAGTATGCTGAAGTGTATGTGGATGAATCCCTCATCCACTTCAAAGGGCGGCTTCAGTTCTGTCAGTACCTGCCCAGCAAACGGGCAAGGTACGGGATTAAGCTCTATAAGCTCTGCGAGAGTACCTCAGGGTACACTCTCAGCTTTAGAGTTTATCAAGGAAAGGACAGCAGTATCCAGCCCCCAGAATGTCCACCCGCTCTGGGGGTGAGTGGGAAAATAGTGTGGGATTTGGTTCACCCACTGCTTGATAAAGGTTACCATCTGTACGTTGATAACTTTTATACAAGCATCCCACATTTTCAATCCCTCTCTGCCAGAGCTACCGTTGCTTGCGGTACTGTGCGCAGAAACAAGAGGGGTCTCCCTTTGTTGCTAATTGAGCAGGCTCTCCCAAAGGGTGAGAGCCGGGCCCAATGTAGCGGCAACATGCTTGTGGTCAAGTTCAAAGACAAAAGGGATGGCTTTTTCTTGACCACAATCCATGGTCCCGGCACCACGGCCACCACCGTTCGAGGTACCCCAGCACAGGTCCACAAACCGGACTGTGCCCTGGGGTACAACAAACACATGGGGGGAGTTGATCTTTCTGATCAAGTCCTCCAGCCCTATAGTGCCATGCGGAAAACGAAGGTGTGGTATAAAAAACTGGCTGTGCACATCGTACAAATGGCACTGTATAACGCATACGTGCTATCACGATGTGCAGGCTAGACCAACAACACCTTCCTTCAGTTCCAGGAGGTGGTGATAAAGGCCCTGATGTTTGGAGGCGAGGAAGGAGCGGGCCCCAGCACCCCTGGAACTCAAGGTTCCCGTGTGGTACCAGTGCAACATTTTCCCTGTGAGGGGAGAGCAAAAAAAAGGTGCCGGGTGTGCTATAAAAGGGGGATAAGAAGGGAAACTCGTTTCCAATGTGAAACGTGTCCCGACAAACCTGGACTGTGTTTGAATGAATGCTTCAGAATTCATCACACGTCCGTGGACTAGCCACATCCTGATATTCCACTACAGAACTCACCCACACCAGGCTGATATACACAACACCACACACACACACCAACCTGACGTACACTACACCACACACCAACCTGACGTACACTACACCACACACCCCAACCTGACATAGTGTACGTCAGGTTGGTGTGTATGGCATAGTGTACGTCAGGTTGGTGTGTGGTGTGGTATAGTGTACGTCAGGTTGGTGTGTGTGTATGGTGTACACTACACCACACACACCAACCTGACGTACACTACACCACACACCAACCTGACGTACACTACACCACACACCCCAACCTGACGTAGTGTATGTCAGGTTGGTGTGTATGGCGTAGTGTACGTCAGGTTGGTGTGTGGTGTGGTATAGTGTACGTCAGGTTGGTGTGTGTGTGTATGGTCTACACTACACCACACACACCAACCTGACGTACACTACACCACACACCAACCTGACGTACACTACACCACACACCCCAACCTGACGTAGTGTACGTCAGGTTGGTGTGTATGGCGTAGTGTACGTCAGGTTGGTGTGTGGTGTGGTATAGTGTACGTCAGGTTGGTGTGTGTGTATGGTGTACACTACACCACACACACACCAACCTGACGTACACTACACCACACACCAACCTGACGTACACTACACCACACACCCCAACCTGACGTAGTGTACGTCAGGTTGGTGTGTATGGCGTAGTGTATGTCAGGTTGGTGTGTGGTGTGGTATAGTGTACGTCAGCTTGGTGTGTGTGTATGGTGTACACTACACCACACACACCAACCTGATGTACACTACACCACACACCAACCTGACGTACACTACACCACACACCCCAACCTGACGTAGTGTACGTCAGGTTGGTGTGTATGGCGTAGTGTACGTCAGGTTGGTGTGTGGTGTGGTATAGTGTACGTCAGGTTGGTGTGTGTGTATGGTGTACACTACACCACACACACACACCAACCTGACGTACACTACACCACACACCAACCTGACGTACACTACACCACACACCCCAACCTGACGTAGTGTACGTCAGGTTGGTGTGTATGGCGTAGTGTACGTCAGGTTGGTGTGTGGTGTGGTATAGTGTACGTCAGGTTGGTGTGTGTGTGTATGGTGTACACTACACCACACACACCAACCTGACGTACACTACACCACACACCAACCTGACGTACACTACACCACACACCCCAACCTGACGTAGTGTACGTCAGGTTGGTGTGTATGGCGTAGTGTACGTCAGGTTGGTGTGTGGTGTGGTATAGTGTACGTCAGGTTGGTGTGTGTGTATAGTGTACACTACACCACACACACACCAACCTGACGTACACTACACCACACACCAACCTGACGTACAATACACCACACACCCCAACCTGACGTAGTGTACGTAAGGTTGGTGTGTATGGCGTAGTGTACGTCAGGTTGGTGTGTGTGTGTACGGTGTACACTACACCACACACACCAACCTGACGTACACTACACCACACACCCCAACCTGACGAAGTGTGTCAGGTGGGTGTGTATGGCGTGTACGTCAGGTTGGTGTGTAGTTTGGTATAGTGTATGTCAGGTTGGTGTGTGTGGTGAATACTGCACCACACACACCAACCTGACATACACTACATACCTTCCACACGCAACATGGTGTCCGCTAATGATTGGAGCTAATTTTCCATTCAAAAAGTGAAATGGCGCTCCTGATGCCCATGTAAAAATGAAAAAAATTGAGGCTAAAATAAAATTTTTGTGAAAAAAAAGTACTTTTTCATTCTTATGGATCAATTTGTGAAGCACCTTGGGGTTCAAAGTGCTCAATATGCATCTAGATAACTTCCTTGGGTGGTCTAGTTTCCAAAATGGGGTCACATGTGGGGGAGCTCCAATGTTTATGCACACAGGGGCTCTCCAAACGCGACATGGTGTCTGCTAAAGATTGGAGCTAATTTTCCATTCAAAAAGTCAAATGGCGCTCCTTCCCTTCCGAGCCTTGCCGTGCGCCCAAACAGTGGTTTACCCCCACATGTGAGTTATCAGTGTACTCAGGAGAAATTGCCCAACAAATTTTAGCATCCATTTTATCCTGATGCCCATGTAAAAATGAAAAAAATTGAGGCTAAAATAAAATTTTTGTGAAAAAAAAGTACTTTTTCATTCTTATGGATCAATTTGTGAAGCACCTTGGGGTTCAAAGTGCTCAATATTCATGTAGATAACTTCCTTGGGTGGTCTAGTTTTTAAAATGGGGTCACATGTGGGGGAGCTCCAATGTTTAGGCACACAGGGTCTCTCCAAACGCGACATGGTGTCCGCTAAAGATTGGAGCTAATTTTCCATTCAAAAAGTCAAATGGCGCTCCTTCTCTTCCGAGCCTTGCCGTGCGCCCAAACAGTGGTTTACCCCCACATGTGAGGTATCGGTGTACTCAGGAGAAATTGCCCAACAAATTTTAGCATCCATTTTATCCTGATGTGCATGTATAAATGAAAACAATTGAGGCTAAAATAAAATTTTTGTGAAAAAAAAGTACTTTTTCATTCTTATGGATCAATTTGTGAAGCACCTTGGGGTTCAAAGTGCTCAATATGCATGTAGATAACTTCCTTGGGTGGTCTAGTTTCCAAAATGGGTTCACATGTGGGGGAGCTCCAATGTTTAGGCACACAGGGGCTCTCCAAACGTGACATGGTGTCCGCTAAAGATTGGAGCCAATTTTCCATTCAAAAAGTCAAATGGCGCTCCTTCCCTTCCGAGCTTTGCCGTGCGCCCAAACAGTGGTTTACCCCCACATGTGAGGTATCAGTGTACTCAGGAGAAATTGCCCAACAAATTTTAGCATCCATTTTATCCTGATACCCATGTAAAAATGAAAAAAATTGAGGCTAAAATAAAATTTTTGTGAAAAAAAGTACTTTTTCATTCTTATGGATCAATTTGTGAAGCACCTTGGGGTTGAAAGTGCTCAATATGCATCTAGATAACTTCCTTGGGTGGTCTAGTTTCCAAAATGGGGTCACATGTGGGGGAGCTCCAATGTTTAGGCACACAGGGGCTCTCCAAACGTGACATGGTGTCCGCTAAAGATTGGAGCTAATTTTCCATTCAAAAAGTCAAATGGCGCTCCTTCCCTTCCGAGCCCTGCCGTGCCCCCAAACGGTGGTTCCCCCCACATATGAGGATGCAGCGTACTCAGGACAAATTGGCCAACAACTTTTGGGTTCCAGTTTCTCCTTTTACCCTTGGGAAAATAAAAAAAATGTTGCTAAAAGATCATTTTTGTGACTAAAAAGTTAAATGTTCATTTTTTCCTTCCATGTTGCTTCTGTTGCTGTGAAACAACTGAAGGGTTAATAAACTACTTGAATGTGGTTTTGAGCACCTTGAGGGGTGCAATTTTTAGAATGGTGTCACTTTTGGGTATTTTCAGCCATATAGAACCCTCAAAGTGACTTCAAATGTGAGGTGATCCCTAAAAAAAATGGTTTTGTAAATTTTGTTGTAAAAATGAGAAATCGTTGGTCAAATTTTAACCCTTATAACTTCCTAGCAAAAAAAAATTTTGTTTCCAAAATTGTGCTGATGTAAAGTAGACATGTGGGAAATGTTATTTATTAACTATTTTGTGTCACATAACTCTCTGGTTTAACAGAATAAAAATTCAAAATGTGAAAATTGCGAAATTTTCTCCAAATTTGCATTTTTTTCACAAATAATCACAAAAATTATCGACCTAAATTTACCACTAACATGAAGCCCAATATGTCACGAAAAAACAATCTCAGAACCGCTAGGATCCGTTGAAGCGTTCCTGAGTAAAGGGACACTGGTCAGAATTGCAAAAAACGGCAAGGTCATTAAGGCCAAAATAGGCTGGGTCATGAAGGGGTTAAAATAAACAAAAAGCAGAGTCAACACAGAGGCTGGTCATCACAGAAGCACCATCTTGGCATGCAGAGTGTAGACATCAGCAGGTCCCCAGCTACATTCGCATTTAGGGAGGAGCAAACTTATTTGAGTGGAATTGAATTGAACTCACCCTAATTTGTACAAAAATATATATTTTCCAGAAAATTGAACTGTTATTATTTTCTACGTGCAAATTCAGCAATATAGCAGCCAGCTGCGACTATCATTTTGCCGAACATTTTACCTAATTTTATGTGTGCACATTGCGGCTAGCCAATCAAGGCAGAGGAAACATTCCAATGTCCTGACACAACGGCTTGTGCCATTGGCTGCTGAAATCACATGTCCCTCTCTCTATAAATAGCGGCCATCTTGTTTTAGCGCCATTTTGACACTGTAACAGCGCAGAGAGGCTGCTTCTGATGCTGCCATTGTTAGTAACAAGACTTTGGCTAGTTAGCTAACTGGTTGTATATCAGTCAGATAGTGTAGCTAGATAGTGTCCAGTCCAGTGTAGCTGTGAAATCGACCTTCCAGCATTTTTTTTTTTTGGCCATTACTGAGGTCCATAGACAAAGTCGGCAGGGCACATGTCCTACAAGTGTGTTGTGCAATGCTTCTGTAGTGCTCCCTGTACGAGTATAGCATTCTAAATTATATTTTTTTCAGTAGCTAAATGTGAAACAGCCCATCTTATCCCACATTGTCAATTAGTGCTGTGGTTATATGAAAATGTCTTGCAGACTTAAAGGGCCACTGTCACCCCCCTCCAGCCGTTATAAACTAAAAGAGCCACCTTGTGCAGCAGTAATGCTGCATTCTAACAAGGTGGCTCTTTTAGTTTTAGGTTCAAGTATACCCCAAATAAAGCATTTTTATGCTTAGCCACAATTCCTGTCTCTAGCCAGGGAGGCGGGTCCTCACTCCCCAGCTTGACCAGCTCCTCTGCCGTCACTCCAATCTTCCTGCGCTTTTGGTGCCACCCCCTCAGCGCTGTTATCGTTTCAAAACCAGCGCCTGCGCTGTGTACTGGTGTCCTGCGCAGACTGTTAAATATTAATTACTTGACTTATTCTTGGTCTCGATGCAGTACAGAGCACATCGTTTCTTGCTGACAGTACAAAGAGCTATTTTTGTGTATATATAAGTCAACTCCATATACAGGGAACACGTGATCTGTAGAGAAGATATATAAGCATCTCTTAGGAGGGTGTGGGGGTCTTTTTGTCACGTAGGACTGTCACCTCCTGCCTCTACCATTATGGACGACAGACGAAGAAGGAACAACTGGTAGCAGCCATGATGACCTTCAAACTTCAGACACACAGACAGATGGCTTCCATTCAGAACTTGGGAAAGAGGGGTAACTAATGCTGATCTCTACACATGGACAATCCGTTCGTAACTATTTTCATCTGTTTTATGTTTTTGCTGCAAAGTGATTTTTCTATGGACAATCAATAAACCACTATACTTTTTATGTGAATATGACAACATTTTTCTTTTAAGAATAACGCACCTGGTTAAGTCCTGATTTAAATAAATGTGCAAAATAAGCATATTTAACATTGTCGAAGCCAGCCAGTTTTGATTTTTGTGCTATTTTTTTGTGAATTTCCTTCATTTTTGCACACGGGGGAAGACAGAAGAGTTTGCAAGATTTTGTGCAAGTATTCAGAAATTTCACTTCAAAACTTCAAGTCACAAAGATCTCAGAAGAACCTATGACTTTGTAAACGTAACAGAGACTAACAGGTGTTAGTTGAATTGACAAGTAGTAGGAGTACTACAAGTGCCGGATGTGTTGAAAATAGACCTGCTGAAAATAGCCGTGGTGAAGTGAAGTCCGGAGCCCAGCAAAAGATCTACAAGCTGAGATTTCAAGGTAAGACAAATGGATTTGATTAATTCATATGCTAAATCAAGTCAGATAGAATTTGTAAGTTTGTACAGATCTAGTGTAGAAATATTTTGGTTTTCTTTATATGCGGAATGCAGGATCGCGAATTTGAAGTTAGATTCTAAGCTAGTATCTATGAAAAAAGAAAAAGAGCAACTGAAAAATATATTACATATGGTTAATGTATTTCATGAGTTTGTTACAGAGAAGTCCAAAAAAGATTGCGTAGAAAGAATTTCTAAGGAAATGGAAATTAATGATGTCCCCAAGATTGATTGTGATGTGAAGAGTGAGGAAGAGGTGACGCACGTGTCTGTTATGACCACCCAAGGTGACCTTGACTTTGTGCCTCATGATGAAAAACAAGATGGAGGACACGTAGGAGACATGACAACTGACAAAGATGATGTGGAAGGGCCACTAAAAATAGAAGACGACTCAGAGGCCCAACTTCAAACTAAATCTAGAAAGATCTTGTTAAAATTATGTAAAATCATTCCTGCATATGATGACAAAATCGATGTGTGCAGAAATTCAGAGATTTTTGAAAGTTTTGCCGACAAGTTTGATCTGACTAATCAGGAGAAAAATAAATTATTTAAAATTTGGCTACCAGTAAGTTTCTCCAGGAAATTCTCAGTAAAAATGCAGAATGAAGAATTCCATGAAGAGATGACTGATGTAGAAAGATTAAAAATTTTGATATTTTGTGGATTACAAGAAAATTGTCCAGATCTTGATATTCTTCTAAAATTGAGGATTGGCCGAAAAGAATGTACTTTTACATTCATGTCCATTTTTGAAAGGGTTTACAGGATGATCAGTACAAATTCCAGTAGAAAATCAATGATAAATTGTTTTGTAAACAAATTTAGATTCCTAAATCCTGTATCTCGTGTTATTGCGTCACAGAAAGATTCTTTATATGAATGTGCACAATCCATTGAATTTTCTAGAAAACATGAGAATCTTGAAAGGAAAACAAATCATACTAAGGTTTTTAAACCAGACAGAATTATATCTCATCAGAAGCCAAAATCAAAATCTCCAAAACTGACCCAAAATCAAATCTATGAAGAACGAAGAAAATTACATATTTGCTACAAACCGTATGAGTCTTCCACTGAAGCTGCACTGAAAGGGTTAAAAGCTGAAGGGTCAGATCTCCCTGTAAAAATGGCGGAAATTGACAGATGGAAACAAGTGAGTATCCCAGGGCCTACTCAGCTGAACACTCCATTATCTCAGCTCATAAGTTTAAAGATGATTTTATTAAATAGTGCTTGTCAACAGATTACTGACAGAGAGGTAAATTTTGGGTTAGGAAGAGGCTAAAAAATGTAATCAATTATATGATGTGTAGGAGAGTTATACAATGTATTATTTATTAATATGTAATTATTTTATACAATATATTTCTGCAGTTATATATATATTAATATAGTATACAGTAAATATTGTAGCATATTTGTATAGGTAGAGATTATATTAACTGTATTTTTATATGTATAGTGAAATAATTAAAATTTACTCCAGTAATAATATTTAGAATTACATTAATTACATATATTAAATATATACATATGTATAACATATTTAAATTATTTTGTTTTTGAATAAATATGAAATTAACCTTATCTTTTATTTTTCCTTAGAGCTTTCATTACAAAACAGGAATTGAACAAAAAACCCTCTTTCATGAATTTATGACTTTATTCACAGGAAGTTATAATAACTGCATGATTGTATATATATTTAACACTTAATAAAAAATAATACATAACTAATAAACTAAAAACTTGTTATTTTCCCTTTGCATGGTAATAATGTAGTTTTTCTCCTTCACTGCATGGTGTGACAGGTCACACTCTTGTTTCAACTTAGAGCTATAAGGCTATGTTCACACGCTGCGGGTTTTGCTGCGGACCCGCAGCTGTTTTGCAGCTGCGGGTCCGCATCCTTTTTCCATGTAGGTTACAGTACAATGTAACCTAATGGAAAACAAAACCCGCTGTGCCGACGATCCTTTTTTTCTGTGGAAAATCCGTGCGGATTTTCTGCAGAAAAAAAGAAGGAGCATGTCACTTCTTGGTGCAGAATCGCAGCGATTCTGCACCCATAGAAATGCATTGAACCGCTAACTTCCCGCATGGGGCTGTGCCCACGTTGCGGGAAGTTAAGCGGATAATGTGCAGATGGTACCCGGGGTGGAGGAGAGGAGACTCTCCTCCAGGCCCTGGGAACCATATTTGGGTGTAAAAAAAAGAATGAAAATAAAAAATAATGCTATACTCACCTCTCAGCGCTGCCCGCGGCGTCCGGTCTCAGTTGCTGTGCCGAACAGGACCTGTGGTGATGTCGCTGTCACATGACCGTGATGACGCTGCGGTCACATGACCGTGACGTCACGAAGGTCCTTGTCGGCACAGCCGCTTGCAGCGCCGGGGAGATCCGGACATCGGAGGGTGAGTATAGCCAATTTTTATTATTTTTTACATTACTATTGATGCTGCATATTGCTGCATATGCAGCATCAATAGTACAGCAGTAATCCCGCAGCGGAAACCGCGGAACAAACCGCGATAATCTGCAGGGATAACTGCAGCGGTTTTGCCCTGCAGATTTTTTCAATTCCGCTGCGGGATTAACCCGCAGAGGAACCCGCAGCGTGTGAACGTGGCCTAAGAAGAAACTTTAGAAGTTCCAGGCCTGTACCAGAAATACCTGTGGAACAGATGCTCAAGTTTCTTATAGATGAGTCTTATCTATAGGTTAGAACATAGCGTTACTGTAGATAATATTTGAGGAATATTAAAAAAAAAAATTAGAATACTAAAATTAATAATTTACAAATGCGCATTGATAATTAGGATACAATATTTTGGGTTAATATACATGTTTTTTGTATGTAATATATATATTGTGAACTTCTATGTGAATCCTAGTTTGAGTGACATGACAGATGAGCAGCAGCTAAGTGCACTTAACGTGAGAGTGAAGTTAACGAAGGAGCGTGGAATGTGGAACGTGTGGTATGTAAGAAGCCTCATGACTTATGGTATGTTGAGAGAAAGAAAAAAAAAAAAACCTTGTGTGTATGAAAAATAAGATTTAGCTAAATTGCAATAGTAAGATATATATTTAAATATTATTTACTCAACATATATTTACATATATTTTTTTAATTATTATTTCTTGATTTAGTAAATAGTGAATAAGTGCAATTACACATCAATATGGTTAAATTATAATGTTTTTGATATCTAGTGTTTTTTTAGTTATATAGATGGGTACACATTTTCAAACAAATATATGGCACAAGCTGATATGACAGTTCTAAAATTAAATATTTTTTAATTTTGGTTTTTACAAATTTATTTTTTTCATAAAATAATATTTTTTGATATTAAGGGGGAAATGTGTTTTTGATCCAGATTACATCATCACATTTCATCAATACCTCTTTTTGACACATTTAAAAAAAAGAAATATTAATAAAGTATTATTGGGTACAATACAATAAGTATTATAAAAGTCTTTTTTTTTCCTCTAATGAAGGATATTATATGCAAAGCTGCATAATTTCAATATTTTGGTAATCCAAGGTTATGACAACATCTAGATTATGGAAATATTAAAGAAAATGTGTTATTGAGACATAACCTCTGCATTTATCATCAACATATAAAGGCCTTATTTTTATTTTTATTTTATTCTCATTTTTCACTTTTTCTTATTCTTATTTATCATTTTTATTTTTCATTTTTCATTTTTTCTTCAATTTTTATTCTCAATTTTCATTTTTTATCTCAAGAAAAATAAAAATCAATATTTAATAAAGTAATGTCTAATACAAGAATATTGCTTTATCAAATATAATGATCATATGGTTTCATTATAAAAGAAATGTTTCAATTCTGAGTTAAATACAACAATTCTTTCACTCATTCATTTATTCATATTCATATATATATATATTCTTATTTTGGTTCATGGCTACACATTCTTACATATTATTGTTCTAATAATAAAGTTTTAGTAATAAAACACTTGTTACATAAAAGACACACTGACATCTATGGGTTCAAAAAGAAATTACACCTATGACATAAAAATGTCCTATCACATGAAGAATATGGTTAATAATATATTATTATTATTTTATTTTTCCAAATATGAGTTCCATATTAATATTTTGATAATAATTATATGGATATTATTGATTGCTATGGTAAGCTATGATATTATAGGTTAGGAAAATTACCAGATTTGGTATAGAATAGGGAAAGAAGACTACAATCAAGACACCAAAAGTTATGATAATAAAGACTTTTCATATTTTTATATTAAAATAAAAGTTTCAAGAAGAAAAAGCGTTATCCAGAAGTTCCATAAGGTAACAATGCTATGATTTCTGAGTAATAATAGACTGTGTCAAATACAATTCATGTCACCACTCACAACTACAGCATCCATCACTGACAACTATGAGTACAGTATCCTACCTGCCAACCACGGAGAGGATGATAATCCTATGATGCTAAGATGAACTGTGTTATTATGTTCCAGTGGTTTCCTATCACCTATAAGACATCCATGAAAGCTGGTGAACAATCAGGTGATTGTCAGGACGCTAAAACCCTGACATGTGTCCTGTGCACTAAGGACTGGTTATGGTTCTATGTTTAGCAGGGAAGAGTTAATTTAACCCTTGCTGTGCTGACCTCACACCTGTTCCCAGACCAGTGTGGATGATATAGAAGGATTCCAGAAATATCCAAGGCGAGCCAATGTAAGTCCAGGTTTTTAAAGGTGACACTACACAGATATTAAAGCTACATCTCATCTATGAACTTTGTTTTCTTATCAACATTTGAATTTATGGACTTTGATTGACACATGACACACAGTCTCTACAATATCTACATGCCATCATCTATTTCATAAGAATTATAATAAAGATTGTTTAAAAAGAACCAAGAAGAAGACATCAAGATGAAGACCAGATGACATCAGATGACATCAGACCTGAGATGCTTCAAGTAGATATAGGGAAGTATAATCACATATATTTTATGAATATTAGTCACGGCTTACCATAACATGAATTTACATAACATTATATTATTGAGTACGTATAACAATATTATTATTGATATTCTGAACACTAAAATATTTTGCCAAAGAAGAAGAAAAGAAGAAAGAAGATTTTATTAATATATTTAATTTAAGGGTTCCAATCAATGAATGTCTGTCACCCTCAAAAGGGGGAATTGTTAAATATTAATTACTTGACTTATTCTTGGTCTCGATGCAGTACAGAGCACATCGCTTCTTGCTGACAGTACAAAGAGCTATTTTTGTGTATATATAAGTCAACTCCATATACAGGGAACACGTGATCTGTAGAGAAGATATATAAGCGTCTCTTAGGAGGGTGTGGGGGTCTTTTTGACACGTAGGACTGTCACCTCCTGCCTCTACCATCATGGACGACAGATGAAGAAGGAACAACTGGTAGCAGCCATGATGACCTTCAAACTTCAGACACACAGACAGATGGCTTCCATTCAGAACTTGGGAAAGAGGGGTAACTAATGCTGATCTCTACACATGGACAATCCGTTCGTAACTATTTTCATCTGTTTTATGTTTTTGCTGCAAAGTGATTTTTCTATGGACAATCAATAAACCACTATACTTTTTATGTGAATATGACAACATTTTTCTTTTAAGAATAACGCACCTGGTTAAGTCCTGATTTAAATAAATGTGCAAAATAAGCATATTTAACACAGACGCAGTAAGCTCTGGCTGTCTGACGTCCCAGCCAGGCTTGCACACTGCACCTGCGCGGGCATTGCGGCCAGCCACCTTTGGAATCCCCACCCTGCACTGTGTTATGCATTATGCTGAGGGGGCGGCGCCGAAAGCGCAGGAAGATTGGAGTGACGGCAGAGGAGCTGGTCAAGCTGGGGAGTGAGGACCCGCCTCCCTGGCTAGAGACAGGAATTGTGGCTAAGTATAAAAACGCTTTATTTGGGGTATACTTGAATCTAAAACTAAAAGAGCCACCTTGTTAGAATGCAGCATTACTGCTGCACAAGGTGGCTCTTTTAGTTTATAACGGCTGGAGGGGGGTGACAGTGGCCCTTTAAGGTACATTAAAAAAAAATACATAATTTTTCAGTTGCAAAAAGTTAGACAGCCCGCCGTATCCCACCTTGTCATTTAGTGCTGTGTTTATATGAAAATGTCTGCAGACTTAAGGTACATTAAAAAATATATAATTTTTCAGTTGCAAAAAGTTAGACAACCCACCATATCCCACATTGTTATTTAGTGCTGTGGTTATATGAAAATGTCTGCAGACTTAAGGTACATTAAAAAAATATATGTAATTTTTCAGTTGCAAAAAGTTAGACAGCCCGCCGTATCACACTTTGTCATTTTGTTGGGTTGAAATTAAGCTGTAGAGGCTTGATCCAGAGGCCACCCAAAAATTCTTATATAATGGTCCCCACATTTCGCTGCAAAATGTACAGTGGCCCGCCACATAGCCCTCCAAACAGTATAATGGCCCCAACATAGCCCTCCATTTAGTATTATGGCCCCACAGTCGTCCATATAGAATAATGGCCACCATATTGCTTTCCATATAGAGCAATGGCCCCACATAATCCTCAATGCAATACAATGGACCACATGATGTACTCATTGATTTTAAAATAAATAAAATACTCACCTCTCCTCATTCCCCGCTGCTCCGGTCTCTGTAGCCTGTGTTATGAAGATCTTTAATGCTCTGCGATTAAATAACGCTTTTGTACATGCTGCGCTGAGATGTCAGAGCTCAGACGCAGAGAGAATGATGGAGGAGGAAGCTTACAGCTTATGGCATCCAGGGGCTGATACAGTTGCACTTTTGATGCTGGGTGGTCTCTTGGGCCTCATAGCAGCTGTGTGATTTTCCGCTACCGGTGGTGCGTCATTGCTTCCAACAACTCGATTCTAGTCACATCAGAACTGAACTGTCTAGATTGGAGTTGCGTTGGTGAGATCCTCACAGGGTTAACTCCAACCTCGCAAAAAAGTAGGAGAAACAGGTCAGCTCAGTCATACATGGAAGATCCGTGTAATAAAGAGATATTGCAACATGAAAACATGATAATCAGGGGCTCAGAAGAGCAGATCTCACAACTTTGCAGCACTTACAGAGTAATTTTCCTCCTATTGATGCCCCTAGATTG
This sequence comes from Ranitomeya variabilis, assembly GCF_051348905.1. Classification (NCBI taxonomy): domain Eukaryota; kingdom Metazoa; phylum Chordata; class Amphibia; order Anura; family Dendrobatidae; genus Ranitomeya; species Ranitomeya variabilis. The sequence goes on from NC_135235.1 coordinate 226,461,296, forward strand.
CCATTTCATTGCCCCTATAAAGTATAATGCCAACTATAGTAACCCCAAACACAGTATGATACCCCTAGTAGATTTTTTAGCCGATAGCTGCTACTGCGCAGGCGGCGCCATCTTGGTGGAGGTATATTTGTTTTGTCTTCTCTAGCAAGATGTTTTAGCTTTCTACAATGTTTTAGCTTTCTCTGTATAGAACATGCTGAACCCCAGTGGATGTTCATGTATGGTATATGTCATGTCCCTCCCTTTGATGTGGACTCACATGCTGGGCCTGCATCTTTCTCCGCACCAGATAGCTAATTTAATCAGTCATCATGGGCCTTTAATAGCCGAGAGGTGGAGCGGTGCGCCGGCTGCTGCTATTAACCTGTTAAATCCCGCTGTCAATCTCTGACAGCGGGAGTTAACACGCGCCAGCCTGGAATGTGTCATTCCTCCAGACCCAAAAAAATGTTTTAAAATCTGAAAAAAAAAAAGTTCAAATCACCCATCTTTTCCCCATTGAAAATAAAACAAATTTAAAAAATAAAAGAGCTCAAACATTTGGTATTGCTGCATTCAGAAATGTCTGATCGATCAACATATAAAATAAATTAATCCGACCGGTAAACGGAGTAACAAACTAAAATTCAAAACACCAGAATTACGGATTTTTTAGCTTCTGCAACATTGCAATAAAATGCAGTAATGGGCAATCAAAACATTGCATCTACCCCAACAAGGTATCAATAAAAAAGTCAGCTGGGCGCGCAAAATAAAGCCCTCTCCCAGCCCCAGATCCTGAAAAATTACAATGCTGCAGATCTCTGAAAATTGCGACATAAATAATTTTTTTTTCTTACAAATTTCAGATTTATTTTTCACCACTTAAACAAAAAAAGAACTCGTAATGACCTGGAGAACCATAATGGCAGGTCAGTTTTAGCTTTTAGTGAACTTGTAATTAGAAAAAAAAACTATTGTAGAATTGCATTTTTTTTTTTGCAATTTCATCGCACTTGGAATTTTTTTCCATTTTTTAGGATGCTATATGATAAAATAAATGGTGTCTTTCAAAAGTACAACTTGTCCAGCAAAAAACAAGCCCTCCCATGGCCATAGTGATGGAAAAAATTAAAAAAATATGGCTCTGGGAAGAAGGGGAGCAAAAAATCAAGGTGCAAAAATGGAAAATCTCAAGATGGTGAAGGGGTTTATATACTGATCTAGTGCCGTTGTCTCCCGTGTACGGAGATGTTCTGCTCCTCTTCTCGGTGATGTCATCACCAGTAGCGGGAGGGCAGAGCGGGCCATCGCCCCGAGCTCAGTCACATGAAGGGGCCCACTTGGAGCCATTGCTACTTCTGTGGTGAGGTAGAACACAGCACAGGAGAAGAGCAGCACATTGCCTACTCCTGGTGTAAAGTGGCCAGTTACAGAGTCTCCCTCCTGCAGTTTACGGGGCTGTCTGACCTGATGATGGTGCTTCTCCCAGGCTGCCGTTTTTTCACTCTGTGCTTGCTGAGATTGGCTCAGCAACAATGGATCCTAGTGCCCACCTTGAATTTCACTTAGCCACTTCCTGGTCCTTCCTCACTGCCTGCAAACTTTATCGGTAAATGGGGATGGAATTTATTAGGTTTACTAAGTTCAGGTATGTCATGGTCACTGTGGGGTGAATGTGAGACCATTGGGGTATTGTTGGGCCTAAGGTGGGAAGGGGCACTGGGGCGTGAATGTGAGACCATGGGGTTTTGTGGGGGCTGAAGTGGGTGAGGGGGGGACAGGTCACTGGGGGTGAATGTGAGATAATGGGGGTATTGTGAGGGCTCTAGGCAGGTGAGGGGGACAAGGACTGAGGGGTGAATATGAAACCATGGGGGTATTGTGGGAGTTGAAGGTGGGGGAGGGGGACAAGGCTCTGAGTGGGTGAATGTGAGACGATGGGGGTATTGAGGGGGCTGAATTAGAGGTGGGGGACATGGCTGAATTAGAGGTGGGGGCCTGATTATTATACTCTTTTGTTATGAGATTATATGCACTCCATTACATGTAATAGTTGCTGTCTGGGGAGGCTGGAGATGTGTATGTAGAGGGCTTTTTATATTTACCAACTATTTCTTTTACGAGTAATAGTATAAGAAGCCCCCATACAGTAACCATGAGCTGCATCACATTTAAAGCACCACTCCACTGTAGCAGTGCCAAAAAATGGTGAATATGCCGGAGGATGAGTATGTGACAGGGGCAGGGGACTTGTGCTTGGAGCGGCCCCCAAGCGCAGGGCAGTGGGGTACTCGGTACCGGGTCTCTCTCGGTTCTGGGGATGTCACGGTGGCCTGACCCGGTCCGTGGCCCTGCTAAGGGGCCCCCAATTAAAGATGTAGGTGACGGTGTAGGTCGCAGTAAATAACGAGAACACAGGGTTGCAGTCTCTTTACCTCTTTACTGAAGGTTTCGGCACCCACAATCCAGAGCACTGCTAACAGGGCTGGCTGAGACCGGCCGGTCTGAAGGCACATCCAGAGTTCCCTTTGCAGGTGGAAATCAGTAGCCTTCCTACTAGCGCCTGGGTGTTGTAGTACTTCCCTGCTGAGCACCACGGGATAGTCCTCACCACTGTCATGTATGTTTCTGTTCTTTCTCTCTCCATCCCCCAGATGATATGGATAGGACGCACCCGTATGACGGGGTAGGCCTGGAGTTATTTCATAGGGACCCTAGAGACGCCCCTCTCCCACAAATGCCTCCGTTGTCTTCATTAGGTGAAAAAGGTGAGACAGCCAACCTAGAGTTAACTGCCCTGCCGTAGTTCAAAGTAATGCGTAGAGTCTATTACTTCCGCGCCTCAGTAGGATGTTGCTGATCTCGGAGCACGACTCCTACTGGTTCTATCGCCTTTGTGCTGTGATCTCGTTTCTCACTTCTCCACAATATCCTTCGCTTCGTGTCCTTTCTTAAGATGCCGCCGTAATGAGGTGCAGGCACGTCTCCGTAACGATCTGTCCTTTTGCTAGGCCTCTGTCAGGATCCCACCCCTGACAGGGACCCCCCTGAATCTTCCCAAGTAACGCTCTCCTCTCACTAGATGTTACCTGGGCAAAACCCAGTCAGCTTCTCCCTAACTTCCAATCCAACCCCCAGTTTTACCAGAGTGTGAGGCGTGGCCTAATACATAGAACCTTTTGCTCCCCCTGGTGGCCGGAGTGTGAAGTGTAATGTGTGACTGTGATACCTGGTCAGGTGAACTCCTTTAGTGCAATCAGACATACCATCACTCCCCTTAGTGGCAGAGTGACATTACTGCAATGACCAGGACTCTGGGGCGCTGCATGCTTAAAGCACGATTCCAATGGTGAAAAAACCCTGCTGCAGTGGTGCTTTAATAATTTAATAATAAGCAATGTATTACTATAAAGTTAATAAAGGCTTAAAATAAATGTCTGCAGTCACTTTATGTGACTGCAGACTGCCAAATCATAACAGGGAGCTGCAGACCAATCAAACTGTGTATAAGGAGCTCCAAGCCCATCATACTGTGTATAAGGGAGCTGTGGGCCCATCACACTGTGTATAAGGGAGCTGCGAGCCCATCATACTATGTATAAGGGAGCTGTGGGCCATCATACTGTGTATAAGGGAGCTGCGGGCCCATCATACTGTGTATAAAGGAGCTGCGAGCCCATCATACATGTATAAGGGAGCTGCGGGCCCATCATACTGTGTATAGGGGAGCTGTGGGCCCATCATACTGTGTATAAGGAAGCTGCAGGCCCATCATACTGTGTATTAGGGAGCAAGGGCCCATCATACTGTGTACAGGGGAACTGTGGGCCCATCATACTGTGTATAAGGGAGCTGTGGGCCCATCATACTGTGTATAAGGGAGCTGCAGGCCCATCATACTGTGTATAAGGGAGCTGCGGGCCCATCATACTGTGTATAGGGGAGCTGTGGGCCCATCATACTGTGTATAAGGGAGCTGCGGCCCATCATACTGTGTATAAGGGAGCTGCGGGCCCATCATACTGTGTATAAGGGAGCTCCGGGCCCATCATACTGTGTATAAGGGAGCTGCGGGCCATCATACTGTGTATAAGGGAGCTGCGGGACATCATACTGTGTATAAGGGTGCTGCGGGCCATGATACTGTGTATAAGGGAGCTGCGGGCCCATCATACTGTGTATATGGGAGCTGTGGGTGTTGTGAATTCGCTTTTTGGGCTCCCCTGGTGGTTGCTGGTGGTACTGGTGACTTGTGTGTGCTTTGCTGTCTCAGTTCACCTGCTCCCATCAGTGTTTGGGAGTTTCCTATTTAGCCTTGCTCTCCAGTCATTTCCTTGCCGGTCATCATTGTAACCAGAGCCTTCGGTTGCATGTTCCTGCTACTAGTCTGCTGATCAGCTAAGTGGACTTTGTCCTTTTGTTTTGTATCTTTTGTCCAGTTTGCAGTTTTTGTTATTCTCTGTAGCTGGAAGCTCTTGCGGGCTGAAATTGCCACTCCTGTGTCATGAGTTAACACAGGAGTCTTAAAGTAATTTCAGGATGGTTTTTTGAAAGGGTTTTCAGTTGACCGTGAAGTCCTCTTTTGTATCCTTCTGCTATCTAGTAAGTGGACCTCTCTTTGCTAAATCTACTTTCATACTGTGTATGTCTTTTCCTCTTAACTCACCGTTATTACATGTGGGGGGCTGCTATCATCTTTTGGGGTATTTCCCTAGAGGTAAGCCAGGTCTGTTCCTTCCTCTACCAGGCGTAGTTAGTCCTCCGGCTGGCGCGTGGCATTTAGGAAGTCGTAGGTATGCTCCCTGGCTACTATTAGTTGTGTGGTAGATTTAGCTCACGGTCAGCTCGAGATTCCATCACCCAGAGCTCGTCCGTTATTTTTGTGTTCTGATGTTTCCCTGCCATTGGGAATCATGACAGTATGACCGGCCGCTGTTAAAGTTATTGGCAGAAGAAAGGAGAGAAAAAAGAAGTCTGTAGATTTTTTTTTTTTCCCCTATGCTTGCTCCATAGTTGGATCAGTTGTATTTCAGCTCTAATTACAGCCTTTGCCTTTCTCTCCTTCTAATCCTTGAATGGCTCTGATCTCACCTGTTTAAAGATGGACCCTCAGAGTTTGGCTGTAGGTTTAAATAATCTTGCTACCAAGGTTCAAAATTTACAAGATTTTGTTATACATACTCCGATGTCTGAACCTAAAATTCCTACACCAGAGGTGTTTTCCGGAGATAGATCTCGGCTCCTGAATTTCAAATATAATTGTAAATTGTTCCTTTCTCTCAGACCTCACTCCTCTGGAGATCCTGTCCAGCAGGTTAAGATTGTAATCTCTTTGCTGCGAGGTGACCCTCAAAATTGGGCATTTTCATTGACACCAGGGGATCCTGCGTTGCTCAATGTGGATGCGTTTTTTCTGGCTTTAGGGTTGCTTTACGAGGAACCTAATTTGGAGATTCAAGCTGAAAAAGCTTTGATAGCCCTATCTCAAGGGCAAGATGAAGCTGAGATATACTGCCAAAAATTTCGTAGATGGTCTGTGCTTACTCAGTGGAATGAGTGCGCCCTAGCGGCAAATTTCAGAGAGGGCCTTTCTGATGCCGTTAAAGATGTTATGGTCGGGTTCCCTGCGCCCACAGGTCTGAATGAGTCCATGACAATGGCAATTCAGATTGATCGGCGTTTGTGGGAGCGCAAACCCGTGCACCATTTGGCGGTATCTTCTGAAGAGACGCCAGAGAAAATGCAATGTGACAGAATTCTGTCCAGAAGCGAGCGGCAGAATTATAGGCGTAAAAATGGGTTATGCTTCTATTGTGGTGATTCTGCTCATGTTATATCAGCATGCTCTAAACGTACAAGGAAGGTTGACAAGTCTATTTCAATTGGCACTTTACAGTCTAAATTTATTCTGTCTGTAACCTTGATTTGTTCATTATCAGTTATTACCGTGGATGCCTATGTGGACTCTGGCGCCGCTCTGAGTCTTATGGATTGGTCCTTTGCCAGGCGCTGTGGGTTTGATTTAAAGCCTCTGGAAGTCCCTATACCTCTGAAGGGTATTGATTCTACGCCTTTGGCTTGTAATAAACCACAATTCTGGACGCAAGTGACTATGCGTATGACTCCAGACCATCAGGAGGTGATTCGCTTCCTTGTGTTGTACAATTTGCATGATGTTTTGGTGCTTGGATTACCATGGTTACAATCTCATAACCCAGTCCTTGACTGGAAAACAATGTCTGTGTTAAGCTGGGGATGTCGGGGGGCTCATGGGGACATACCTTTGGTTTCCATTTCGTCATCTATTCCCTCTGAGATTCCGGCATTTTTGTCTGATTATCGTGATATTTTTGAGGAGCCAAAAATTGGTTCACTCCCTCCCCACAGAGATTGTGATTGCGCCATAGATCTGATTCCTGGCAGTAAATTTCCAAAGGGTCGTTTGTTTAACTTATCTGTACCTGAACATGCTGCTATGCGAGAGTATATTAAGGAGTCCCTGGAAAAGGGACACATTCGTCCTTCTTCATCTCCTTTAGGAGCTGGTTTTTTCTTTGTATCTAAAAAGGATGGCTCTCTGAGGCCTTGTATTGATTATCGACTCCTGAATAAAATTACAGTCAAATATCAGTATCCGTTGCCTTTGCTGACTGATTTGTTTGCTCGCATAAGGGGGGCTAAGTGGTTCTCTAAGATTGATCTTCGTGGGGCGTATAATTTGGTGCGAATTAAGCAGGGGGATGAGTGGAAAACCGCATTTAATACGCCTGAGGGCCATTTTGAGTATTTAGTAATGCCTTTCGGCCTTTCTAATGCACCTTCAGTCTTTCAGTCCTTAATGCATGATATTTTCCGTGAATATTTGGATAAATTTATGATTGTGTATTTGGATGATATTTTGATTTTTTCTGATGACTGGGAGTCTCATGTTCAACAGGTCAGGAGGGTTTTTCAGGTTTTGCCGGAGAATTCTTTGTGTGTAAAGGGTTCAAAGTGTGTTTTTGGGGTTCAAAAGATTTCCTTTTTGGGGTACATTTTTTCCCCTTCTTCTATTGAGATGGACCCTGTCAAGGTTCGGGCTATTTGTGACTGGACGCAGCCTACTTCTCTTAAGAGTCTTCAGAAATTCTTGGGCTTTGCTAATTTTTATCGTCGATTTATAACTGGTTTTTCTGGCGTTGCTAAACCTCTGACGGATTTGACCAAAGAGGGTGCTGATGTTGCCAATTGGTCCCCTGCTGCTGTGGAGGCCTTTCGGGAGCTTAAGCGCCGCTTTTTGTCTGCCCCTGTGTTGCGCCAGCCTGATGTTTCTCTTCCCTTTCAGGTTGAGGTCGATGCTTCCGAGATCGGAGCGGGGGCGGTTTTGTCGCAGAAAAGTTCCGACTGCTCAGTGATGAGACCTTGTGCGTTCTTTTCTCGAAAATTTTCGGCCGCCGAGCGAAACTATGATGTTGGTAATCGGGAGCTTTTGGCCATGAAGTGGGCATTTGAGGAGTGGCGTCATTGGCTTGAGGGTGCCAGACATCAGGTGGTAGTTTTGACGGATCACAAGAATCTGATTTATCTAGAGTCTGCCAGGCGCCTTAATCCTAGACAGGCACGATGGTCGTTGTTTTTTTCTCGGTTTAATTTTGTGGTTTCATACTTACCGGGTTCTAAAAATGTTAAGGCAGATGCTCTTTCTAGGAGTTTTGAGCCTGACTCTCCTGGGGATTCTGAACCTGCTGGTGTCCTTAAGGATGGGGTGGTTTTGTCTGCTGTCTCCCCAGATCTGCGACGTGCTTTGCAAGAATTTCAGGCGGATAGACCTGATCGTTGTCCGCCTGGTAGACTGTTTGTTCCTGATGATTGGACCAGTAGAGTCATCTCGGAAGTTCATTCTTCTTCGCTGGCAGGTCATCCTGGAATTTTTGGTACCAGAGATTTGGTGGCTAGATCCTTCTGGTGGCCTTCCCTGTCTCGGGATGTGCGTGTTTTTGTGCAGTCTTGTGATGTGTGTGCTCGGGCCAAGCCTTGTTGTTCTAGGGCTAGTGGGTTATTGTTGCCCTTGCCTGTTCCGAAGAGGCCTTGGACGCACATCTCTATGGACTTTATTTCTGATCTCCCTGTTTCTCAGAAGATGTCTGTCATCTGGGTGGTGTGTGACCGTTTTTCTAAAATGGTTCATTTGGTACCATTGCCTAAGTTGCCTTCCTCATCTGAGTTGGTCCCTCTATTTTTTCAAAATGTGGTTCGCTTGCATGGTATTCCAGAAAACATCGTTTCTGACAGGGGAACCCAGTTCGTGTCTAGATTTTGGCGGGCATTCTGTGCCAGGTTGGGCATTGATTTGTCTTTTTCGTCTGCATTCCATCCTCAGACTAATGGCCAGACGGAGCGAACTAATCAAACCTTGGAGACTTATTTGAGGTGTTTTGTGTCTGCTGATCAGGATGACTGGGTTGCCTTTTTGCCGTTGGCGGAATTTGCTCTTAATAATCGGGCTAGTTCTGCCACTTTGGTTTCTCCTATCTTTTGCAATTCAGGGTTTCATCCTCGTTTTTCATCTGGTCAGGTGGAATCTTCGGATTGTCCTGGAGTGGATGCGGTGGTGGATCGGTTGCACCAGATTTGGGGACAAGTGGTGGACAATTTGAAGTTGTCCCAGGAGAGGACTCAGCAGTTTGCTAACCGCTGTCATCGTGTTGGTCCTCGCCTTCGTGTTGGGAACTTGGTGTGGTTGTCTTCCCGTTTTGTCCCTATGAGGGTTTCTTCTCCTAAGTTTAAGCCTCGGTTCATCGGTCCTTATTGGATTTTGGAGATACTTAACCCTGTGTCCTTTCGTTTGGACCTCCCGGCATCTTTCGCTATCCATAATGTATTCCATCGGTCGTTGTTGCGGAGATATGAGGTACCGGTGGTTCCTTCTACTGAACCTCCTGCTCCTGTGCTGGTGGAGGGTGAATTGGAGTACGTTGTAGAGAAGATCTTGGATTCCCGTATTTCCAGATGGAGACTACAGTATCTGGTTAAATGGAAGGGCTATGGTCAGGAAGATAATTCTTGGGTAACTGCCTCTGATGTTCATGCCTCGGATTTGGTTCGTGCCTTTCATAGGGCTCATCCAGATCGCCCTGGCGGTTCTCGTGAGGGTTCGGTGCCCCCTCCTTAAGGGGGGGGTACTGTTGTGAATTCGCTTTTTGGGCTCCCCTGGTGGTTGCTGGTGGTACTGGTGACTTGTGTGTGCTTTGCTGTCTCAGTTCACCTGCTCCCATCAGTGTTTGGGAGTTTCCTATTTAGCCTTGCTCTCCAGTTATTTCCTTGCCGGTCATCATTGTAACCAGAGCCTTCGGTTGCATGTTCCTGCTACTAGTCTGCTGATCAGCTAAGTGGACTTTGTCCTTTTGTTTTGTATCTTTTGTCCAGTTTGCAGTTTTTGTTATTCTCTGTAGCTGGAAGCTCTTGCGGGCTGAAATTGCCACTCCTGTGTCATGAGTTGACACAGGAGTCTTAAAGTAATTTCAGGATGGTTTTTTGAAAGGGTTTTCAGTTGACTGTGAAGTCCTCTTTTTTATCCTTCTGCTATCTAGTAAGTGGACCTCTCTTTGCTAAATCTACTTTCATACTGTGTATGTCTTTTCCTCTTAACTCACCGTTATTACATGTGGGGGGCTGCTATCATCTTTTGGGGTATTTCCCTAGAGGTAAGCCAGGTCTGTTCCTTCCTCTACCAGGCGTAGTTAGTCCTCCGGCTGGCGCGTGGCATTTAGGAAGTCGTAGGTATGCTCCCTGGCTACTATTAGTTGTGTGGTAGATTTAGCTCACGGTCAGCTCGAGATTCCATCACCCAGAGCTCGTCCGTTATTTTTGTGTTCTGATGTTTCCCTGCCATTGGGAATCATGACATGTGGGCCCATCATACTGTGTATAAGGGAGCTGCAGCCCATCGTACTGTGTATAAGGGAGCTGCGGGCCCATCATACTGTGTATAAGGGAGCTCCAGGCCCATCATACTGTGTATAAGGGAGCTGCGGGCCATCATACTGTGTATAAGGGAGCTGCGGGCCATGATACTGTGCATAAGGGAGCTGCGGGCCCATCATACTGTGTATAAGGGAGCTGCAGGCCCATCATGCTGTGTATAGGGGAGCTGCGGGCCCATCATGCTGTGTATAGGGGAGCTGTGGGCCCATCATATTGTGTATAGGGGAGCTGTGGGCCCATCATACTGTGTATAAGGAAGCTGAGGGCCCATTATACTGTGTATAAGGGAGCTGCGGGCTATTATACTGTGTATAAGGGAGCTGCCGCCCATCATACTGTGTATAAGGGAACTCCCGGCCAATCTTACTGTATATAAGGGAGCTGTGGGCTAGTATACTGTGTATAAGGGAGCTGCGGGCCATCATACTGTGTATAAGGGAGCTGCGGGCCATAATACTGTGTATAAGGGAGCTGCGGGCAAATAATACTGTGTATAAGGGAGCTGCAGGCCCATCATACTGTGTATAATGAAGCTGCAGGCCCATCAGATTGTGTAAAAGGGAGCTGCGGGATCATCATACTGTGCATAAGGGAGCTGTGGGCCCATCATACTGTGTATAAGGGAGCTGTGGGCCCATTATACTGTGTGTAAGGGAGCTGTGGGCCCATTATACTGTGTATAAGGGAGCTGCGGGCCCATCATACTGTGTATACGGGAGCTGTGGGCCCATCATACTGTATACAAGAGAACTGTGGGCCCAACATACTGTATATAATTGAGCAGAGCTGTGGGCCCATCATACTGTGTATAACGGAGCTGTGGCCTCATCATATTGTGTACAGGGGAACTGGGGGGGCATCATACTGTTTGTATGGGAGCTGCGGGCCCATCATACTATTAGAGAACCTGAAACACATGGGCCACTTGCACATTGAACAAGTCTATAGGAACCTGTTCACACCACCAGAAAACTTGAAGACAAAAGAGCACAGTGAGGTCAAAAATACTCTGTTGTAAAAAAAAATCACAGTAATCAGCAAGTGCTAGTCAAAAGATGTAAAGAAAACGGTATTTAGTTGATACGTTTTTTTGCAAAAAAATGTATACTAAGCTGCTCCACCAAATCGTCAAGGTATACCCTTATAGAGCAGTCCTAACTAATGTATAAAATCCCTATCTGATATATTTAAAACCTGATCATCTGTATAGTACCTGTATAAGCAGGGTTCAGAGAAGGACTATCCATGTGGACATGCAGGATGGAACAGCTTAAATGCAAATGACCCACAGAGGAGTGGTGGACTCCCCAGTCTTGTAGAAACAAGAGAACAATTAGAGAACCAGAAACACATGGGCCACTTGCACATTGAACAAGTCTATAGGAAACTGTTCACACCACCAGAAAACTTGAAGACAAAAGAGCACAGTGAGGTCAAAAATACTCTGTTGTAAAAAAAAATCACAGTAATCAGCAAGTGCTAGTCAAAAGATGTAAAGAAAACAGGGTACTTAGTTGATACTTTTTTTGCAAAAAAATGTACACTAAGCTGCTCCACCAAATCGTCAAGGTATACCCTTATAGAGCAGTCCTAACTAATGTATAAAATCCCTATCTGATATATTTAAAACCTGATCATCTGTATAGTACCTGTATAAGCAGGGTTCAGAGAAGGACTATCCATGTGGACATGCAGGATGGAACAGCTTAAATGCAAATGACCCACAGAGGAGTGGTGGACTCCCCAGTCTTGTAGAAACAAGAGAACAATTAAAGAACCAGAAACACATGGGCCACTTGCACATTGAACAAGTCTATAGGGACCTGTTCACACCACCAGAAAACTTGAAGACAAAAGAGCACAGTGAGGTCAAAAATACTCTGTTGTAAAAAAATCACAGTAATCAGCAAGTGCTAGTCAAAAGATGTAAAGAAAACAGGGTATTTAGTTGATACGTTTTTTTGCAAAAAAATGTATACTAAGCTGTTCCACCAAATCGTCAAGGTATACCCTTATAGAGCAGTCCTAACTAATGTATAAAATCCCTATCTGATATATTTAAAACCTGATCATCTGTATAGTACCTGTATAAGCAGGGTTCAGAGAAGGACTATCCATGTGGACATGCAGGATGGAACAGCTTAAATGCAAATGACCCACAGAGGAGTGGTGGACTCCCCAGTCTTGTAGAAACAAGAGAACAATTAGAGAACCAGAAACACATGGGCCACTTGCACATTGAACAAGTCTATAGGAACCTGTTAACACCACCAGAAAACTTGAAGACAAAAGAGCACAGTGAGGTCAAAAATACTCTGTTGTAAAAAAAATCACAGTAATCAGCAAGTGCTAGTCAAAAGATGTAAAGAAAACAGGGTATTTAGTTGATACGTTTTTTCGCAAAAAAATGTATACTAAGCTGCTCCACCAAATCGTCAAGGTATACCCTTATAGAGCAGTCCATACTATGTATAAGGGAGCTGTGCACACATCATACTGTGTATAAGGGAGCTGCAGGCCCGTCATACTGTGTATAAGGGAGCTGTGGGCCCATCATACTGTGTATAAGGGAGCTGCAGGCCCATCATACTGTGTATAAGGGAGCTGTGGGCCCATCATACTGTGTATAAGGGAGCGGAGCTGTGGGCCCATCATCCTGTGTATAAGGGAGCTGTTGGCCCATCATACTGTGTATAAGGGAGCTGTGGCCTCATCATATTGTGTACAGGCATCATACTGTTTGTATGGGAGCTGCGGGCGCATCATACTTTGTATAAGGGAGCTGTGGGCCCATTATACTGTGTGTAAGGGAGCTGCGGGCCCATAATACTGTGTATAAGGGAGCTGTGGGCCCATAATATTATGTACAGGGGAAATATGGGAGACATCATACTGTCTGTACAGGAGCTGCAGGCCCATCATACTGTGTATAAGGGAGCTGTGGGCCCATCATACTGTGTATAAGGGAGCTGTGGGCCCATCATACTGTGTATAAGGGAGCTGTGGGACCATCATACTGTGTATAAAGGAGCTGTGGGCCCATCATACTGTGTATAAGGGGGCTGTGGGACCATCATACTGTGTATAAGGGAGCTGTTGGCTTATTATATTATGTACATGGGAAATGTGGGAAACATCATACTGTCTGTATGGGAGCTGCAGGCCCGTCATACTGTGTATAAGGGAGCTATTGGCCCTTCATACTGTGTATAAGAGAGCTGTGTCTCATCATATTGTGCACAGGGGAACTGTGGGGGACATCATACTGTTTGTACGGGAGCTGCAGGGACATCATACTGTGTATAAGGGAGCTGTGGGCTCATCATACTGTGTAAAGGAAACTGTGAAAGCAGTAAATTGTGCATATGGGAGCTGCTGGCAAATTACACTGTATATAGGGGAGCTCTGGGGGGCATTAGACTTTACTTGGTGTTATATAGGATCTGTCAGCTCTTATGTGTGGTGTAGTATATAAAGGATCTGTCAGCTCTCCTGTGTGGTGTAGTATATAGAGGATCTGTCGGCTCTCATGTGTGGTGTAGAATATAGAGGATTTGTCAGCTCTCCTGTGTGGTGTAGTATATAGAGGATCAGTCAGCTCTCCTGTGTAGAGCAGTGCATAGAGGATCTGTCAGCTCTCCTGTGCGGTGTAGCATATAGAGGATCTGTCACGTCTCCTGTGCGGTGTAGTATATAGAGGATCTGTCATCTCTCCTGTGTGGTGTAGTATTTAGAGGATCTGTCAGCTGTCCTGTGTGGTGTAGTATATAGAGGATCTGTCAACTCTCCTGTGCGGTGTAGTGTATAGAGGATCTGTCAGCTCTCCTGTGTGGTGTAGTATCAGGAGGATCTGTCAGCTCTCCTGTGTGGTGTAGTATATAGAGGATCTGTCAGCTCTCCTGTGTGGTGTAGTATATAGAGGATCTGTCAGCTCTCCTGTGTGGTGTTGTATATAGAGAATCTGTCAGTTCTCATGTGTGGTGTAGTATATAGAGGATGTCATTTCTCCTGTGCGGTGTAGTATATAGAGGATCTGTCACTTCTCCTGTGTGGAGTAGCGTATAAAGGTTCTGTCAGTTCTCATGTGTGGTGTAGTATATAGAGGATCTGTCACTTCTCCTGTGCAGTGTAGTATATAGAGGATCTGTCTAGGGTTGAGCGACCTTTACATTTATAGGATCGGGTCGGGTTTCACGAAACGCGACTTTTTCAAAAGTCGGGTCGAGTGAAATCGGCCGATCCTATAAAAAAGTCGGGGTCGGCCGAAACTCGAAACCCAATGCAGTGCATTGGGTTTCCACTGGTTCCCAGGGTCTGAAGGAGCGGAAACTCTCCTTCAGGCCCTGGGATCCATATTTAAGTGTAAAATAAAGAATTAAAATAAAAAATATCGCCATACTTACCCTCTGATTCGCCCTGGTACTAAGCGGGAACCTTCCTTCCTTAGAATCAGCCTTCCAGGACCTTGCGGTGACGTCGCGGTGACGTCGCGGCTTGTGATTGGTCGCGCGGCCGCCCATGTGACCGCTCGCGCGACCAATCACAAGCCGCGACATCACCGTGACGTCACCGAAGGTCCTGGAAGGCTGATTCTAAGGAAGGAAGGTTCCCGCTTAGTACCAGGGCGCATCAGAGGGTAAGTATAGCGATATTTTTTATTTTAATTCTTTATTTTACACTTAAATCTGAATTCCGATACCAATTCCCGATATCTTAAACATATCGGGAATCGGTATCGGAATTCCGATTCCAGATTCAGAAGATCGCCGACTTCATGGCCGACCCCACACAGGGGTCGGGTCGGGTTTCATGAAACCCGACTTTGCCAAAAGTCGGCGACTTCTGAAAATTGCCGACCCGTTTCGCTCAACCCTAGATCTGTCATCTCTCCTGTGTGGTGTAGTGTATAGAGGATCTGTCAGCTCTCCTGTGTGATGTAGTATATAGAGGATCTGTCAGCTCTCCTGTGTGGTGTTGTATATAGAGGATCTGTCAGTTCTCATGTGTGGTGTAGTATATAGAGGATCTGTCACTTCTCCTGTGCGGTGTAGTATATAGAGGATCTGTCAGCTCTCCTGTGTGTTGTGAAATATATAAGATCTGTCAGCTCTCCTGTGTGGTGTTGTATATAGAGGATCTGTCAGCTCTCCTTTGCGGTGTAGTATATAGAGGATCTGTCAGCTCTCCTGTGTGGTGTAGTATATAGAGGATCTGTCAGCTCTCCTGTGTGGTGTAGTATATAGAGGATCTGTCAGCTCTCCTATGTGGTGCAATACATAGAGGATCTGTCAGCTCTCCTGTGAGGTGCAGTATATAGAGGATCTGTCAGCTCTCCTGTGTAGTGTAGTATAAAGAGGATCTGTCAGCTCTCCTGTGTGGTGTATACAGTATGTCAGGACTCTGAACATTTTTTATTACCTTTTGTGCATTACTGCCCTTTTCCAAGATGGCGTCTTTGGTCTCATGTGCACTGTGTCTTCCTGCTATAAAAGTCCTCCCCAGCCTTCAGTCTGTGCTAGAGTATTCTGCCTTGCATCCAGCTCCTGACCCTGATGACTCCCTGGCTATATACCTGCTCCTGTGAACCTGTGTGGTGATCCTGCTACTCTGCTGTGAGTTCCCGCTGCATATACCAGTTTCCAGTAATCCTCCTTCATCTGCTGCTTGTGTTTACTTCCATCTGCATTTGCTGGACATGTAAGCTGTTTCTGCTCTGAAAAAAACGGAGACTATTACCCAGGCCTCCCTGGTTGAGCTAAGATATTATTTGAACTGCCTTATAAGCATATCTATCTGTGTTTTGACTAAAACAAGGACTTATTCGTGTCAAGTAACCTCAAGAATAATTGTGCTTCATAGACTTTCTGCGTGATTGCATTTTCCTCTGAAGTTTCCTGCTAAGCTGCGTTTAATATTTACACCAAGTGTTGTGGACTTGAGTTTCTCTCTGCACCTGTTTGAATCACCATGTGATAATATAGATTTTACCACTTATAAAACTGTGTCCTGTAGTTGTCTTGTTCCACGCAAAGAGTCTCCCCTATAATTATTACAGGATACTCTAGCCACAAAATAGGAGACTGCTGGAACAATGACTGCAAAGAGCAGATTAGAGCAGGTGTTTTCCATACTTAGATCACTGCAGAAAGATGTGGAAGGTCTGCTTAAGAACCCGCATGGCAGCCCAGGAAAACAAACTTGCTGACATAGAGTCCCAGTATGGATGGGCTTTTCAGGACATAAGCAAGCAAATAGCTGCACAAGCGACTTTACCCTCTGGGCAACCGCCACCAGCTCGCCCACCTAAGTTGCCCCCATTCAGATTTAATGGTGATCACAACAAATTTCGTGGCTTTGTGAATCAATGTATGCTATATTTTGATGTGCATGCTGACCGTTTTACTAATGATAGATCCAAAGTATTGTGTGTAATAATGCTGCTGACCGCACGAGCGCTCGCCTGGGCGAATCCGATGATTGAGTCTTGTGACCCATGGTTAAATAACTTGGATGATTTCTTGGCCGCTATGGCATTAATGTATGATGACCCTAATCGCCGTGCAACCGCTGAATCTGCTTTATTGTCTTTACGCCAGGCTAAACATTCTGTTATTGAGTATGCTACTGAATTCAGGAGATTAGCGGTAGATACCAATTGGGACAGTTATGCACAAATACCTATTTTTAAAAGGGGTCTGTCTAGTATTGTAAAAGATGAAATAGCTCGCTCTGAGTCACCAGAAGAGCTAGAGACATTTATACAGCATTGTGTGCGCATAGACATTCGCCTTACTGAGCGTAGGCAGGAGAAGTTTGCTGCATATAACCGTATTTCTAACTTTTCCCTTCCTTCCAAAGAGCCTGCAGGTAAAACATCTCGAGAGGAGGAGGCGGTGCTCATGCAAATTGATTCCGTTCAGAGGCACGAGATCAATGAGCGCCGGGAACATTGCCTTCGTGAAAGTCTATGTTTCTACTGCAACAAGTCTGACCAGTTCTTGATCAATTGTCCTAAGTGTCCAAGACGGCCTAACAAGGTGCTAGCAGCAGTAGGGGAGTATGACAACTGTGATGATGAATCTGACATCTCTGAATGTAGCCTGCCTTTAAATGCTGTATTCCATTCACTTTCTATGAGTTCACCTCCCAAGGAGCTGAAAGAGAAGAACTCTCACTGTTCTCTCCCTATTAAGATCCTGTGTTCAGGACATTGGATTTCCAGTGCAGCTATGATTGACTCTGGTGCAGGTGGCAATTTGATGGATATCGCATTTGCCAAGGAACATGGTATTGAAATTTAGCAAAGAGCCTCCCCAATTACCATGGAAACAGTGGATGGGTCACCTTTAATCTCTGGGCCTGTGGATCAGGAGATCGTACCCCTTGAAATTGTGTTGGAGCCTAATCATCAGGAGCAACTTTCTTTCTTGCTAATTTCTTCTCCTCATTTTCCTGTGATTTTAGGCATTCCTTGGTTGCATTCTCAGAACCCAATTATTAACTGGGAGACCAAGGAGATTATCTTTCCAACAAGGAGCAACTCAGCATTAACAGAAGCTGTCCCTGAGTCCACGGCTACGGAACCACATGTACAGGTATTTTCTTTACCTCCAGCATATAAAGAGTTCTCTGACATCTGTGACAACAAGAATGCAGATCAGCTTCCTCCACACAGGCATTATGACTTTCCCATTGAGCTGCTTCCTGGGGCAGCTATTCCTTTTGGTAACGTATACCCTTTGGCGGCACCTGAGCTTCAAGCCTTAAAGGAGTATATTGATGAAAATCTGGCCAAAGGCTTCATATGTCCTTCTTCCTCAGCAGCAGGGGCACATTTATTTTTTGTAAAAGAAGGATGGGACCCTGAGACCCTGTGTTGACTATCGGGAACTCAATAAGGTAACTGTACGAAACCGTTACCCTTTGCCTTTGATTCCCAAATTACTGGAAAGAGTCCGCCATGCTAAGGTGTTCTCTAAACTGGATCTTCGTGGGGCTTATAATTTGGTGCGTATTCGTCCAGGGGATGAGTGGAAGACAGCATTCAGATGCCGGTATGAACACTTTGAATATCTTGTGATGCCCTTTGGGCTTTGTAACGCCCCTGCAACGTTTCAACACCTTGCTATTGACATTTTCAGAGAATTGTTGGACCAGTTTGTGGTGATCTATTTGGACGACATACTAATCTTTTCTGACTCTTTACAGGAACATGAAGAACATGTCAAAACTGTTTTAAGACGTCTGAAAGAGAACCATCTGTATATTAAGCCGGAGAAATGCGAGTTCCATCGTTCTGAGATACAGTTCTTAGGTTATATCATCTCTCCCTAGGGGCTGAACATGGAATCTGGTAAGATTCAGGCTATCCTTGACTGGCCGGTACCCAAGAACGTTAAGGAGGTCCAACGTTTTATTGGTTTTGCAAATTTCTACAGACGCTTCATTCTAAATTTTTCTGATATTGTCCGTCCCATTACTTTCTTGACAGAGAAGGAAATGCCTTTTAAGTGGTCTTCACAGGCTCAAGAAGCTTTTGATTGGCTTAAGATCTGTTTCACATCAGCACTGCTGTTGATACACCCAGATCCAACACTTTCTTTCATTGTGGAGGTGGACTCTTCTGATAATGCTTTGGGGGCTATTCTCTCCCAAAGAACTGGAGAGAAGGGTCTGCTACATCCTTGTGCTTTCTTTTCCCGTAGACTAACCTCAGCAGAGAAGAATTACGACGTGGGAGACCAGGAATTACTGGCTATTATTGCGGCTTTCAAAGAATGGAGTCATCATCTGCAAGGAGCTGCACAACAGATCATAGTGCTAACTGACCATCGCAATTTAGAGTTCCTTAGATCCTCAAGATGTCTTTCTCCTCGTCAGGCTCGTTGGAATTTATTTTTAAATCAATTTAACTTTTTTATCTCGTACCGTCCAGGTTCTCGTAATGGGAAGGCTGATGCTTTATCCCGAATCCATGCTGCGGATTCCGTACCTGGAGCCCCATCCAAGACCATTCTATCTGATGCCAATTTCATCGGAGTTATCCACGATCAGGACTTGTGGAAGGAGTGCAGGGAGGCCTATGACGGTGATGTATTTCTGGTCAACCCACCTGTGGATATTAATCTTGTCTTTAAGGGTGGCATGTGGTTCAGAGATCGACGTATCTACGTCCGTGAGGTCGTCCGTCTCCAGATCCTCAAGTTGGTACATGACTCCAAGTTGGCTGGTCACAGGGGGGTACAGAAGACACAAGAGTTCCTGAGCCGATTCTTCTGGTGGCCAACTTGCCTGAAGAATACCAAGGACTATGTTCTCTCTTGCGAGGTATGTGCTCGTTACAAGACTCCTCATGTGGCACCTACGGGTCTTCTACAACCATTACCTGTTCCGTCGCGCCCTTGGGGGTCTATATCAATCGACTTTATTGTGGAGCTGCCTACATCGGGGGGCATGAATACAATCATGGTGGTAGTTGATCGCCTGACTAAAGCTGCTCATTTTGTTCCGTGCACCTGCCTCCCCTCAGCTAAAGATACAGTGACCTTGGTTATACAGAATGTCTTTCAGTTGCATGGGGTTCTGGATGAGATCATCTCTGACCGTGGAGTACAGTTCACTTCAAGATTCTGGAAGGGATTTTTGCTCTGCACTCAATATTAATGTCTGTCTCTCTTCCGCTTACCATCCCCAGACAAATGGTCAGACTGAGCGTACTAACCAGATGCTGGAACAATATCTAAGATGCTATGTCAGCCATCTCCAGGATGATTGGTTGGAGTTGCTGCCGTTAGCCGAATTTTCATATAATAATTCTCAGAGCGCCTCCACTAAATTTACACCTTTCTTTGCCAATCTGGGTTATCATCCGTGTATCTTACCTAGGTCTCCAATTAATTCTCCGGTTTCGGCAGTGGAGGGAAGGCTGACTGCGATGAGGCAAAATCTGGAGGTTCTGAAGGAATCCCTGACCACAGCTCAAGAACGTTATAAGAGATCGGCTGATAGATTCCGTTAACCTGCACCCATGTTCAAGGTAGGAGATTCCGTGTGGTTAGCAACTAAGAATCTGAAGTTAAACGTTCCTTCACAAAAACTTGGACAGAAATTCATTGGCCCTTTCAAGATCAACGGTATTGTGAGCTCTGTGGCCTTAGGGCTGAAGCTGCCTAGGACTATGAAGGTACATCCAGTTTTTCATGTATCTTTACTAAAGCCTGTATCTCCTAATACCTTCCAGGGACATGTTGTGCCACCTCCGCAGCCTGTGGTGATTGATGGGCAAGAACGACTGTGGGGGGAGCCACGCACGCAGGGGAGGAGGATGGGGTATAAATATGGAGTATAAATACTAGGCCCTATAGGGGGGGACACAGTGTGTATAGAAAGGAGAGGTCAGTTTAAAGAGCATGTACCATAAGAGGGACAGTGTGGGGGTCATATTTTGTGCAGACAATATAGTGAGGGGCAATTTTTCATTCAGGAGCATTATAATGACACTTGTATCTCTAAAGGCATCATGTGGAGACTTTCTGCAAAAGAGCGGAGAAGATGGAAGTCTGTAGAGACGGCTGTGGATGAGAAAACTCATCATGGGGTCTGGATAAGATGAAGAAAAGGAGAACGACTCCAGAGACAATGTCATCTATAAGGTACCTGGATGTAAATGATATTTGTGATTCTGACTAACTCTCATGTTTTTATTTATGTTAGGAGCATTAAAGGGGATGTCCAGGTTTGTAATGGGTCTGCAGTCATTCTTTGTGACTGCAGACTTCTGACTTCTCACAGTGCGCACTGCACGCTGTCAGGATTCTCTCGTGCTGGCGATTTAAATACATGCAGTCACATGCTGACTAGACATGTGTGGCCCCACGCTATGAAAATGAACTGAGCGAGGCCGGGCACGTCTAGTTGGAATGTGGTCAGAAGTATACAAATCACATGCTTGTGCTGACATGACCGTCCACCAGCCAGGGAGAGTCCTAAATGTGTGCAGTGCATTAGTTGTGAGAATTCAGAAGCTGCGATGTCAGGATTCAGCTCTGCAGGTTCCAGTCGTCACATGGACACGTCACTCATATGCGATTTTCATACTCATGGTCCTGTGACAACGAGCTTCTCTTCCTGCTTCTCTCAGTTTTTCACTGAACATTGAGAGCATTAGGGAGAGGAACTCATGGGTACATGACTGAGTGTGCAAATCGCATATATCCTGGTAGGGGGGGGGGGCGCCAAAATGAATTCTTGCCCCTGTTGCCAGAAACCCTAGATACACCTCTGCTGGTATGCTACTGTAAGCGGCGATTAGCGGGTTCAGTGGAGGGATGTGTGTGCACAGGCAGTGAGGCAGGGACTGTGTGTGTGTGTGTGTGTGTGTGTGTGTGTGGGGGGGGGGGCGCCATTTTTCCTTTCGCCTCAGGCAGCAGAGAGGCTAGGTTCACCCCTGCCTACTGGAGCCCGTATGGATCCAAAATACACCCAGAAAACAGTTACATTTGGTGGTGGAAAGATCATGGTCTTGGGTTACATTCAGTATGGGGGTGTGCGAAACATTTGCAAGGTGGAAGGCAATATCAATAGCCTAAAATATCAAGAAGTATTAGCTACCTCTAATATTCCAAATCATAAAAGGGGTCAAATTCTGCAGCACGATGGTGCTCCATCTCATACATCCATCTCTACAACAAAGTTCCTCCAGACAAAAAAGATCAAGGTGCTCAAGGACTGGCCAGCCCAGTCACCAGACATGAACATCATTGAGCATGTTTGGGGTAGGATGAAAGAGGAAGCTTGGAAGACAAAACCAAAGAATCTAGATGAACTCTGGGAGGCATGTAAGACTGTATTCTTTGCTATTGCTGATGACTTCATTAACCCCTTTCTGACATTAGACATACTATCTAGTGTTGAGCGATACCGTCCGATACTTGAAAGTATCGGTATCGGAAAGTATCGGCCGATACCGGCAAAGTATCGGATCTAATCCGATACCGATACCCGATACCAATACAAGTCAATGGGACACCAAGTATCGGACGGTATCCTGTATGGTTCCCAGGGTCTGAAGGAGAGGAAACTCTCCTTCAGGCCCTGGGATCCATATCAATGTGTAAAACAAAGAATTAAAATAAAAAATAGGGATATACTCACCCTCTGACGCGCCCTGGACTTTACCGCCGTAACCGGGAGCCGTTGTACCTAAGAATGCGCGCTTGACGGGCCTTAGATGACGTCACGGCGCTCTGATTGGTCCGTAGCGGTCGCGTGACTGCTATGCGACCATCACAAAGCCGTGACGTCACCTAAGGTCTTTCAAGCGCTTGAAATACCTTAGAAGACGTCCGCAGCTTCTGATTGGTCGCGTAGCGGTCGCGTGACCGCTACGCGACCAATCACAAAGGCATGACGTCACCTAAGGTCTTTCAAGCGCTTGAAAGACCTTAGGTGACGTCACGGCTTTGTGATTGGTCGCTTAGCGGTCACGCGACCGCTACGGACCAATCAGAGCGCCGTGACGTCATCTAAGGCCCTTCAAGCGCGCATTCTTAGGTACAACGGCTCCCGGTTACGGCGGTAAAGTCCAGGCTGCGCCGGAGAGGTGAGTATATCCCTATTTTTTATTTTAATTCTTCCTTTTACACATTGATAATAATCCTGATACCGATTCCCGATACCACAAAAGTATCGGATCTCGGTATCGGAATTCCGATACCGGCAAGTATCGGCCGATACCCGATACTTGCGGTATCGGAATGCTCAACACTAGTACTATCCCGTCGAGGTGGGGTGGGCCCGTATGACCATCGATGGGATAGTACATCATATGCGATCGCATGACTATCGCAGCTGACATCCGCCACTATGTGCCAGGAGTGGTCACGGACCGCCCCCGGCACATTAACCCCTGGCACACTGCGATCAAACATGATCGCAGTGTTCCGGCGGTATAGGGAAGCATCGCGCAGGGAGGGTGCTCCCTGCGTGCTTCTCTGAGACCCCCGGAGCAACGTGATGTGATCGCATTGCTTCAAGGGTCTCTTACCTCCTCCTCCCTGCAGCAGGCCCGGATCCAAAATGGCCACGGGGCTGCATCCGGGTCCTGCAGGGACGTGGCATCACAGCGCCTGCTCATAGCAGGCGCCGGGAAGCCTCCTTGAGTGCACGTCAGATCGCTGATCTGACACAGAGCACAGCAAAGTGTCAGATCAGCGATCTTACACTATAACATGTTCCCCCCCCCCCTGGGGCAATGTTATAGTGTCAAAAAAAATATTCACATGTGTAAAAAAAAAATAAAAAAAAAATCCAAAACAAAATCCCCCCCAAAAATATATTGTTCCTATAAATTCATTTCTTTGTCTAAATAATAAAAAAACAATAAAAGTACACATATTTAGTATTGCCGCGTCCATATCGACCCAACCTATGAAACTGTCCCACTAGTTAACCCCTTCAGTGAACACCGTAAAAAAATAAAAGGCAAAAAACACTTTATTATCATACCGCCAAACAAAAAGTGGAATAACACACAATCAAAAAGACGGATATAAATAACCATGGTACCGCTGAAAACGTCATCTTGTCCCGCAAAAAATGAGCCACCAAACAGCATCATCAAAGAAAAAATAAAAAAGTTATAGTCCTCAGAATAAAGTGATGCAAAAATAATTATTTTTTCTATAAAATAGTTTTTATCGTATAAAAGCGCCAAAACATTAAAAATGATATAAATGAGGTATCGCTGTAATCGTACTGACCCGAAGAATAAAACTGCTTGATCCATTTTACCAAACGCGGAATGGTATAAACACCTGCCCCAAAAGAAATTCATGAATAGCTGGTTTTGGGTCATTCTGCCTCACAAAAATCGGAATAAAAAGTGATCAAAAAATGTCACGTGCCCGAAAATGTTACCAATAAAAACGTCAACTCATACCACAAAAAACAAGATCTCAAATGACTCTGTGGAAATATGGAAAAATTATAGCTCTCAAAATGTGGTAACGCAAAAAATATTTTATGCAATACAAAGCATCTTTCAGTGTGTGACGGCTGCCAATCATAAAAATCTGCTAAAAAACCCACTATAAAAGTAAATCAAACCCCCCTTCATCACCTCCTTAGTTAGGGAAAAATAAAAAAAAATAAAAATGTATTTATTTCCATTTTCCCATTAGGGTTAGGTCTAGGGTTAGGGCTAGGGTTAGGGTTAGGGTTGGGGCTAGGGTTATTCTACAGTTAGGGTTGGGGCTAAAGTTAGGGTTAGGGTTTGGATTACATTTGCGGTTGGGAATAGGGTTGGGATTATTGTTAGGGGTGTGTCAGGGTTAGGGGTGTGGTTAGGGTTACCGTTGGGATTAGGGTTAGGGATGTGTTTGGATTAGGGTTTCCACTGTTTAGGCACATCAGGGGCTCTCCAAACGCGACATGGCGTCCGATCTCAATTCCAGCCAATTCTGCGTTGAAAAAGTAAAACAGTGCTCCTTCCCTTCCGAGCTCTCCCGTGCGCCTAAACAGGGGTTTATCCCAACATATGGGGTATCAACGTACTCAGGACACATTGGAAAACAACTTTTGGGGTCCAATTTCTCCTGTTACCATTGGGAAAATACAAAACTGGGGGCTAAACATTAATTTTTGTGGAAAAAAAAGGATTTTTTATTTTCACGGCTCTGCGTTATAAACTGTAGTGAAACACTTGGGGGTTTAAAGTTCTCACAACACATTTAGATAAGTTCCTTTTGGGGGTCTAGTTTCCAATATGGGGTCACTTGTGGGGGGTTTCTACTGTTTAGGTACATTAGGGGCTCTGCAAACGCAATGTGATGCCTGCAGACCAATCCATCTGTCTGCATTCCAAATGGTGCTCCTTCCCTTCCGAGCTCTGCCATGCGCTCAAAGGGTGGTTCCCCCCACACATGGAGTATCAGCGTACTCAGGACAAATTGGACAACAACTTTTGGGGTCCAATTTCTCCTGTTATCCTTGGAAAAATACAAAACTGGGGGCTAAAAAATAATTTTTGCGGGAAAAAAAAGAATTTTTATTTTCACGGCTCTGCGTTATAAACTGTAGTGAAACACTTGGTGGTTCAAAGCTCTCACAACACATCTAGATAAGTTCCTTAGTGGGTCTACTTTCCAAAATGGTGTCAGTTTTGGGGGGTTTCAATGTTTAGGCACATCAGTGGCTCTCCAAACGCAACATGGCGTCCCATCTCAATTCCTGTAAATTTTGCATTGAAAAGTCAAACGGCGCTCCTTCCCTTCCGAGCTCTCCCATGCACCCAAACAGTGATTTACCCCCACATATGAGATATCAGCATACTCATGACAAATTGGACAACAATTTTTGGGGTCCAATTTCTTCTCTTACCCTTGGGAAAATAAAAAATTGGGGGCAAAAAGATCATTTTTGTTAAAAAATATGATTTTTGTTTTTTGCGGCTCTGCATTATAAACTTCTGTGAATCACTTAATGGGTCAAAGTGCTCACCACACATCTAGATAAGTTCCTTAGGGGGTCTACTTTCCAAAATGGTGTCACTTGTGGGGGGGTTTAATGTTTAGGCACATCAGGGACTCTGCAAACGCAACATGACGTCCCATCTCATTTCCAGTCAATTTTGCATTGAAAAGTCAAATGGCGCTCCTTCGCTTACGAGCTCTGCCTTGTGCCCAAACAATGGTTTACCCCCACATATGGGGTATCGGCGTACTCAGGACAAATTGTACAAC
The DNA here is from genome assembly GCF_051348905.1 of Ranitomeya variabilis. NCBI lineage: Eukaryota > Metazoa > Chordata > Amphibia > Anura > Dendrobatidae > Ranitomeya > Ranitomeya variabilis. The sequence goes on from NC_135235.1 coordinate 226,486,981, forward strand.
AACTTTTGGGGTTCATTTTCTCCTGTTACCCTTGGTAAAATAAAATAAATTGGAGCTGAAGTAAATTTTTGTGAAAAAAAGTTAAATGTTCATTTTTATTTAAACATTCCAAAAATTCCTGTGAAACACCTGAAGGGTTAATAAACTTCTTGAATGTGGTTTTGAGCACCTTGAGGGGTGCAGTTTTTAGAATGGTGTCACACTTGGTTATTTTCTATCATATAGACCCCTCAAAATGACTTCAAATGAGATGTGGTCCCTAAAAAAAATATGAGAAATTGCTGGTCAACTATTAACCCTTATAACTCCCTAACAAAAAAAATTTTGGTTCTAAAATTGTGCTGATGTAAACTAGACATGTGGGAAATGTTACTTATTAATTATTTTGTGTGACATATCTCTGTGATTTAATTGCATAAAAATTCAAAGTTCGAAAATTGCAAAATTTTCAAAATTTTTGCCAAATTTCAATTTTTTTCAGAAATAAACGCAGGTAATATCAAATAAATTTTACCACTATCATAAAGTACCGTATGTCCTGAGAAAACTTTGTCAGAATCACCAGGATCCGTTGAAGCATTCCAGAGTTATAACCTCATAAGGGGACAGTGGTCAGAATTGTAAAAATTGGCCTGGTCATTAAGGTGCAAACCACCCTTGGGGGTAAAGGTGTTAATAAATTGTATGAATCATTGTTGAACCGCATGGATGCAGTCCTTCAAGCTCATGGAAGTCACACAAAATATTAAATATGACTCTAATAGCACCACAACTTCATTCACCAATGTTATGCAACATATATTTGTATTTTAAGTTAATTGTTTGTTTGAATATCACATTACTTTCTGTGGGCGACAAAACTTTTGTCTTGCAAAATCTGACCATTCTGTGTCCATTAACTGATCAATATTTCTGCATTGATGCCAATTTATTTTCTTAACCTAAACCACATTTCGGAGGGTTTCAGCTTTCAAAAGAATAATTTATACCACCAATGGATGAATTTAACGTCAGGTTATAAGCTTTTATTTACATGACATGGATGAGCGACATAACTTCTGTCAGTGAGTGTATTCTGTACATAGCTGCATGTTGAGCCCAAAGAATGATCGTCTCTGATGGGCCCAAGCTATTCCAGTCTGATTTTTGTTCGGGGTTTATATAAGCTTTTACTTTGAAAACACATTTGCGTTATTACCAAGGGTTAAAGACAGAAAGGAGGATTACATAGTTTGCATATTACATAGTTTACATATCACATAGTTACATTACATAGTTTACACGGTTGAAAAAAGACCTTACGAGTCCAAACAAGGGATGGGAAAGGGTGGGGAGTGCAGAATCTAACCTTAGTTTCATAGTAAACCTGTTTTCCATTTCCGTTGGTTTAATATGATCCTCCTCTTCCCCCCGCCCAATAAAACATTAATAAATTAATTTGCTTGATAAAATATTTTAATTTCATGATAGCACCAGTCTTCAACAGCAGAACGATGAGCTCCCTGTTTGGAATCTTCGGCTTATTCTTGACCCTCACAGCAACAAGTATGTTTTCTGAAACATTGTAATGCGAAGAACATATCGTTATTTTTTTTTTATTTATTGAGTACGTTCTTGAAGATTTTTCTCGGATATCGCTGATCTCAGTGATGTTGCAGCCGATTATTGTTTTGACAGACCAGAATGTCATGAATGATTAATCCACTGACCGACGCGCTTTTCTCTTTAGGTGACGCGCTCTCGTGTACGCAGTGCATGTCCACATCCTCCTCATGCTCGGGCGATAGCATGACTTGTCCATCAGGCCACGTATGTGCATCTCGATATTCTGAATCCATTGTTGGTGAGTGATAGGATTTACTCCATTTATTGGCGTTTCTAACATAATTATGTATGAAGTTAATTTCCCTTACTCAAGTTCTGACCATTTTTAATAAGTGAATGCGCACATTCTTGTACACAGGACTGCAATATTTTTTTTTCATTTTTCCAAGAGCAGATTTCATTCGTTTTTTTGCATAAAAACCTGTAGTTATTATTTGTATCATTTTGTGGTTAATACGACTTTACAATAATTTTTTATTTCATTTTCAGTGAAATTGATAATGCATAAATTTTTCATTTTTTTGTGATTTTCTTTTTACAAGGTAAAATGAGATTTTATTTCTTGTACTGATCGTTACTGATACAGTAATACAAGATTTATATTTTTTAAGTGGTTTTTAATTAAAATAAATAACTTCTTATTCCGAAAAAGTGTATTTTTCTATTATTTTTTTTTACTCTTTTTTTTCAACGCTTAGAAGTGTCCTACATGGGGACTTGAACACAAGATCTCCTAATTTCATTGGTTGTTTTGGTAATATTTTGTACTAAATAAAATGAATCCAGCTCACCATATGACATATCCCTCTTGTTCAGAGGCTGGAGAACGCTGTGTCAAAGCTTGGAAGTAATCAATGAGAAAGAACAGGGATCCAACGAACTGTGAGCAATCTTTATTCAGCTGGATAGAAGTAGGAGGACAAAACAAGGCTTCCTCACATGACAGGCGGCATCAACTCGTTTTCAGTGACCTCGTATCCTTAATCATGATGAAAGGTGCACGGTTGCTCAAAATAAAGATTGTTCACATTTTGCTGAGCTGGGTACCTGTTCATCCTCTTTAATTTTCTGTGCTAAATATGCAATATAGAGAATTTTCCAACCTATCAGCATAAGGGCTGGTGCACACAACCATAGAAATAGGATAAGTGCTAGCCATCGTTTTGCCGGATTGCACTCACATTATTCTATGAGGCAGCGCACACGTCCAATTTTTCTTCTTCGGAACGAGTCAGTCCGAAGAAAAAAATCAAGCCATGCACGAATTGCCTTCGATAAGTGGATGGCACTTACCCATTCATATCGATGGGTCCATGGAAAAAAATCAAACTGTAGTCGGCTAACATCCAAGTGCGTTCGATTTTCATTGAAACACTGAATGGAGAAGAGGGATATTTTTTTGTTTTCTTCGTTCTCCACCTCGAAGAAAAGCTCAGATTATACTCTGATCAAATTCTGATCAGATTGTGATTAGCCTATTAGGAATGATTTTCTCAGATGGAGAACATACGCACTAGCCAAGGTCCATTAGATTTTGAGCTACTGCAGACTCGATGGTTCTCCAGTTCTCCAGTAGCTCTAGCTATCATCGGATCCCTACGGGGAGCTGATGGTGTTCTAAGAGGGAAAGATCTCCTTCTGTCTAACTCTGTACTTGCTGTGATCACTTTGTTCATAGCAAGTAAAGAGTTAATTAAGCATTGCAAACACTCAAATCCCCCTGCTACAGCTCTATTAGCAGGGATGTTGCTAAGCAGGTTTCTCCTGCTGCTGCTGATGATCCTCCATCATCTCTGGTCAAACATCTATAAAGACGTGAATGGGTTGTGCAATGGCGAGAAGTGGTTAATGCACACCGCATTGGCAATCGTGCCACAAATCAGAATCTTAAGCCCATTCATCACTAAAAAAAAAAATAAATAAAGGGAAGAAAAAAAGAATAAGGTAAAAAAAACAATTCCACCACCATGATGTGAGCATCAAAACTGGGTAGATGCTGGTTGAGTTATACGTGCGCTTTTAACAGCAAAGGTCAGAGCCAGCTTTATTCCCTAAGGGGATTGGAATAGAAAGAATAAAGCTAAAAAAAAAAAAAGGTTTCAAAAGAACGAAAAATAAACATTCAAATCAACTGTAAAAGTAATGCTAAGTTCACACTGGACGTTTTTGCTGCATTTTTTATAATAATTTTCAGCTGCTTTTCACAGTACCAGCAAAGCCTATAAGATTTCAGAAATCTCATACACACTCATTGTTTTTTTTTTGTCATTAGTATTTTATGCTTTGCATGTTTTTTTTGGACAACAGAGCATGTCACTTCTTTCAGCGTTTTTCCAGCGTTTTTCACCCATTGAAATGAATGTGTGGTGAAAAAAACGCTGAAAAAACGCACCAAAAATGCAGATATCATTTTTTGCAGCTTTTTTTGTACCAAACCCTCATTCTTTGGAATAGGACTTTTTTTTCCAATAATAAACTTTATCAGCATGCGCAAGAGACAAATCTAGCATACCAAAACAGCTGCAAAAAATGCCTAGAAAAATGCAAGAAAAAAAGGAAAACATGCAGCAAAAACGTCCAGTTTGAGCTTAGCCTAAAAATCCAAACTATCAAAATGCAAAAATTATTTAAACCATATAGTCATAGAAAAGAATTCGAAACACTATAATTGCTATTTTGGTCAGCGCAACTCATCCAAAAATGTAATAAAAGACAATCATATGAACATTATTAGGAACAGGATAAGGAATGTTTGGCATTTGAGAAGCGCAGGTTTCCACCTTAATTTTTTATTTTTCAAACGTGTATACACTCACTGGCCACTTTATTAGGTACACCTGTCCAACTTCTTGTTAACACTTAATTTCTAATCAGCCAATCACATGGCGGCAACTCAGTGCATTTAGGCATGTAGACATGGTCAAGACAATCTCCTGCAGTTCAAACCGAGCATCAGTATGGGGAAGAAAGGTGATTTGAGTGCCTTTGAACGTGGCATGGTTGTTGGTGCCAGAAGGGCTGGTCTGAGTATTTCAGAAACTGCTGATCTACTGGGATTTTCACGCACAACCATCTCTAGGGTTTACAGAGAATGGCCCGAAAAAGAAAAAAAATCCAGTGAGCGGCAGTTCTGTGGGCGGAAATGCCTTGTTGATGCCAGAGGTCAGAGGAGAATGGGCAGACTGGTTCGAGCTGATAGAAAGGCAACAGTGACTCAAATCGCCACCCGTTACAACCAAGGTAGGCCTAAGAGCATCTCTGAACGCACAGTGCGTCGAACTTTGAGGCAGATGGGCTACAGCAGCAGAAGACCACACCGGGTACCACTCCTTTCAGCTAAGAACAGGAAACTGAGGCTACAATTTGCACAAGCTCATCGAAATTGGACAGTAGAAGATTGGAAAAACGTTGCTTGGTCTGATGAGTCTCGATTTCTGCTGCGACATTCGGATGGTAGGGTCAGAATTTGGCGTAAACAACATGAAAGCATGGATCCATCCTGCCTTGTATGGAGCATCTTTGGGATGTGCAGCCGACAAATCTGCGGCAACTGTGTGATGCCATCATGTCAATATGGACCAAAATCTCTGAGGAATGCTTCCAGCACCTTGTTGAATCTATGCCACAAAGAATTGAGGCAGTTCTGAAGGCAAAAGGGGGTCCAACCCGTTACTAGCATGGTGTACCTAATAAAGTGGCCGGTGAGTGTATATTTTTAATGGATTAACAATGAATTCACAATTTTATCTCTAATTGGATCTGGAATCTGGACCTTTTTTCAGTACCCCTGCAGAAAGTGTCCTGCAATAAAAAAAAACACTCCTAGCGATGGTCAGATTAAATTTTCCCTGTGTGATATGATAAGACCCATGTAAAACCAGGTCAAACAGATCTATCTTCTGGTGAGTACAGTGTAGAAAAGCAGAGCAAAGCATGTGCCATTATAAAGACCTCTTGCCGCTCTCCTCTCACAGCACTGTCAGATCGGCTTTGCTCCCCTTATGTTAAAAAAATAGAGTTGCATTCTATGTTAAGCAACCAAATTAATAATAATCAAAAACATATCAGTTTGGAATTAGCATTTTTTAACTGACCTGGAAAGTCAGGGGTGGAGAGCATCATATTTTTGGGGGCTGTGGGTTCATAGCACTGTGTGGGAGTTTTTAGGGCATCATACTGTGTGTAGGGAACTGTGTGTGCATAATACTGTGTGGTGGAATTGTATTGTTTGGAAAGCTGTATTGGAATCATTCTCTGTGTGATACTGGGGTGTCATACTGTTGTGGCATGATATTGTGTGGGGGCATCATACTATGGGGCTATTTTTGCAGTGTGGGGGAACGTTGGTAGCTTCGTATTGTGGGGTAGATTCATGGATGATGTGGGCACATCATACTGTTGTGAATGACTGGGGACATCATAGTGGTAGGGGCAACTGTGGTGGAATCCTACTGTGGGGGTAATTTGGGACACCATACTGTGTGGGAGTGTTACTGTTGGGGTATAATATTGTGTTGGAGGGTCACTGTGAAGTTGGGGGATACTATGGAAAAAAACTATTCATGGGAATTCACTGTGAGGATTTCATACCATTTATAGGGGTCATTTTGGGGGCATCCTATTCTATGTTAAAAATTTAAGGGGAATCGTACTGTGAATATGATGCAAAACATGTCCTTCTCCCTGACTTTAAAAGTTGGCAGGAATGCCATTTAAACGTTCTGTAACTACACATATGTGCTGTAAACCCTCTTATTCCACCATTTTCTTGTTTGTTTTTCTTGAGGGGTGGGAATGGATGTGGGGGAGAGGCAAGTTAGAACTTTTGCAATGCATCTTTATCATTTCTTTGTAAACCTCTGTGAACTATACTTTATGGTGATGAGAAGGAGTAGCAGAAAGATTGTTCTGAGCTTTCTAATAAGTCTTTTTATTCACTCTAGAGCTGGATACACAGCTACGCTGCTCAGTTCTGCTGTATAAAGTCTTCCATGCTGATGCTTCAGCCTGTGTACTAACTATATAATGAAGAGTAGGTTTGTGTACTGTGTACCGCTGTGCTGTGTATAGGAGACACCATAGTAGCCAGTCTCAGAGTCAATTGCAAATTAAGAGATGGAGCAAGGATGTGGAAACCGGTGAAAACACCCGGAACAAGTTCTATAATGGATGAAAATTGTATGTACATGCACCGGACAGCTTATTCTGAAAATATACAATTACTCTTCAAAGAAACCCTTCTGAACAATAGATCCAATCACCTGTATGGTTTATATTATTTTTAAACATTTTAGAAAACAATAATCTTTGTTATGTTTTCCTATAGGTGGAGCGAGAACCAAAATGTTATTCAGAGTATGCACACCGTCATCTGAATGTACCACTAATGGCAGCATAAGCACATCACAGCTACAAATAAGGATGGCCGTTTCATGTTGCGACACTGATAACTGTACTCCTAACCTTCCAGCATGTAAGTCAGCAATTTCTTATTTTTTTTCTATTTGAACCCCTAATTTGCAAAAGGAAATGATCCACTGACTCTAGTACTCCACTAAAGACTATCACCAGCAGAGAAGACCAGCTAGGGGAAGATTGAAATAGTAGTATCTGCAATGAGATAGGATAGTCTAGATAACAAATGAAAAACACCTACTGTCCAAAAGGAATGGACAAAGGCAAAAGGTAATCAGCACCTGAACAGAGACAGAACCTGTTGTGGCTCAGAGGACAGAGATGCTAACAACAGAGCTCAGGATTGGTGGATCAGAATCCCGAGATATGCCCTGCACGGTCAAGTGATCACAAATATGCGACTTGTAAACATACGATAATATACCGACTAGACATGAGTGACCTCATACAATACACTTTCTTGTATTGAGTGAGGTCGGTCGAGTCTTGTTGGAATGTGGCTAGAAGTATGCAAATCGCATAATTGAGGTCAATTAACAAGGAACTGGAGAATCCTGACACCATGCAGTGTGCAGTACCAATCTCAGGATTGGTAGCGATCCCAATGGTTGGACCTCCAGCAATCAGGAAGTTAGCGCCTATCCCAGGGGTTGGGAATCGATTTTCTGCCAAGGGCCATTTTGATATTTATACCATCCTTTGGGGGCCGTACAAACTCTGCCCTCAAAGTACATCCTGACTCTGGCACTGGTGTCAAGACATGATCTTTCATTGCATGCCCTTCAGTGTTCAGTAGTGAACTAACAGAGCAAGAAGAAATTAATGAGTTAGTGGCAATCAAAACACGGCTTCCTGCCCAAGAATGCGGTCCCTGAGAATGTGCCCGAGGGCCAGATAAAAGGTCGAGGGCCATAAATGACCCTGGGACCTGAGGTTCCCCACCCCTGCCCTATCCTATAGAAATGAGAGTACTTGATTTTCTGGGAATAACCCTTTAACGGAGTATTCCTATCTCATATATTTATGGCGTATCCAGAGGATATGATCATTCAGCCCATCTTTCCACTGACATTGTCTCGTCAGAGCTTTTGAAATCGATGCAAGACCCAATAGTTGTCATCAATATGTACTATAACACTTGTTAAGTTATATGTACTAGATCATTGAGATTGATCATCGTTGATCTAGAAATGTATTTATACTAGAGAAAGAAAACAATTTTAATTATTTTTTATTTTTGCTATAATGAAAAAAAAACAGAGTTGAGCGGGTCTCGCGAATTTCAGTTTGGTCAGATTTGTAAAATTCAAGGAGGACATTCAATTTGCATTGAATACATATGGTCCAAATAGAATCTGTCTCTTCTTGGGCCACACCTGTCCCACTATGGCTGTTTCCTGCCAGGATCTTCGAAAAGCTCGTCTTCTTTTACCTCTGGGTATTCTGATAGGCAAAACCACCGACTAAACAACACAGAGTCAAATGGAGTGCGATGCACATCATAGTGGGGTTAGGTTGGTGCTGGCATTCTCTAGAAGACCCAACATAGAGAGAAGATGGGATAGAAGCCAAAAAATAGTTATATACTCATAGTTAATACGGTTGAAAAACAGACAAATGCCCATCAGGTTTAACCAAGGGATCAGAGAGGATAAAGGAAAGGTGCACACGCGCAATGCATGATTCAAAATGGCTCCCAAAAAACTGATCTTTTCCCCATGATCCCATTGTTCTCAAAAAAGTTTGGATCAGTCCTGACTTGTAATGTTCCCACAGATGTGTTCACTCTTACATTTTCTTCAGTTAGGTTAAGGATTCCATTTCTTTAAAAAAGAAAAATCAATTCAATGTTGCGATGTGTTAGCAAAACTCTTGACATGATGCAATCCATGTCAGGTCCATTGATTGGCCATTTATAGACACAAATAGCATAGACATCTCATGGCAGAGTATCACAAAATCATGCTTCTTTTAAAGCTGGTCATCTTGTGCCACACATGTTGAGCTAGGAGCAAAGACAAGAAAGGATATATCTATGTATAGCAAAAGGACAACTTTTGGAAGGAGGTCAAAAATTCTTCATAAGTAAATACATGAAAAACATGATGGTATAAATGGAATGGAAAAATGAATCTTCTTTTAACTTTTCCCATTTATCTCTTCAGTGCCAGCAAAAAGCACCAACCCCAATGGACTGGTTTGCCGATCCTGCATATCCGCTGACTCCACCTGGTGTTACACGCCGGATACGGTACAATGCACCGGAGATGAGAATATGTGTCTTCTCCAATCAACAAAGATATCAGGTACTAAAGCTTTTATTTTTTTAAATTCACTTTAAAGGGAACCAACGATAAGGACCAATGGGTCTTTTTCATATTTTATCATCACTGAACTAGTGAGGACAAAATAATTCTCCAATTTGCCCACTATAGACCAGGAAAATGATTTACTGTACCCATTTAGAAAAAATCAATAATTAAATTTGTAGCATTTATTTTTGATTAGTTTCTGTTGCGACGATACTGTTTATGCAATTGGGATGATGCGCCCTTCCATATGCAGAGGTAAAGAGGTTGTCCACTACTTTTACATTGATGGCCTATCCTTAGGATAGGTCATCAATGTCTGATCGGTGGGGGTGCGACACCAAGCTCCCCCGTTGATCAGTTGTTGTAGGTGCACCCTCTACTGATAGTAACCACAAGCCCACTCTTGAAATAAAAAAAGGTGGATGTGCAGTACCCAGCCGCGGCCACTATCAGTAGATGGAGGCGTTCCGTAACTGAGCACTTCCAGCCACCACTTGCACCAAGAACAGCTGATCGGCATGAAGCCGGGTGTCGCACTCCCGCCGATCAGACAGTCATCAATGTTAATTTAGTGGACCACCTCTTTACTAGGTCCGCTCTTCTTTCTCCCTTAACTATTGCTGTACCTGTAAGAGGCATTTACATATCATTTTCATTCTGCTTATTGATGTTGAGGTCTCTCAGTAGTGAGACCACTGGAAAAAATTATATTCTACTCTGAGACTGTAAAATGTAATAGGTCGGAGTGTCGGATAAAATATAAATAATATAAATTGCAAAATATACATTACATACACTAAATTTGAAAAATTGTAAATCAGACAAATATTAAAAATAGCCATTCACGATGCTATGTGTGTAAAACACGCGGCGGATCGCACACAGCTGTGAAAGGGTAGGAATAATTATAGAACCTGTATTTAAGCTAAAACATGCATAACGGTCAGTCCCCCTGACGAAGCCACGTTGGTGTGGCGACACGCGTCGGGTCTGCGCTTTGGTATACTAGGCTGTTTACTGCCTGTAGCTGGCTCATGGTATTGTATGTGACCAAGCTCCACATGGGGTCCGCTGCACTTTTTGTTCACAGTCAGCTATAGCAGCTGACGTGAGCTAGGATTATTACTCATGTGTATGCCTTATAGAGAGATTTTCTCTATTAGTGGTAGCGGTATTTATTATATATTTAACAGCATTGTGTTTTCTTATCTATAGCATATTGGTATTGTCCACTGGTGGGATACTGCTAAGTCTATTTTTACATGATATCTTTGTCCCTATGAATGTCCAAATTGTACCATGGCAGGGATATAATAATTTTTCTGGTTGCTATTCCATCTTTAGGACAAATTAATATAAGGACTATTGTATGTTATTTAATCACAGTGTTGTCCATATAGGGTTATGGGTCCTAGTTAACCTGCGCAGGTGTTAGCCAAATTTTTGTGGGCTGTGTATATAAGGGACAAATATGTTTCCTTTTTTAATTGTTTTTAAAATATGTGTGTTTTTTTCTATTGCATGTTCTGATTTGTTATTGCACATGAATGAAAAGCTGTGTTCACTTTAGCCAAAGTCCATTCGTGTGGTGATCCCCGTTTATATGACCTTCGCTTTTCTCTCTGTTCTTTTATGGTATACAATGTGGTTGGTCAGGGAGTAGATCCCACCTCTTTGACTGTTGTGCCCCCTTAATGTTTATATTCATGTGTGTAAAACCTTTTATCGCATTCATTTGTGTAGGAAGCGCCGCCTCATCTTCAACAGCCATTCGGGGATGTGCAACAAAATCCATCTGTGATCTCAGCAGCAAGACTGAAACCATTGGCGGTCTATCAGTGGACGTTAATACCTACTGCACCAGTGGCAACATAAGTGATTGAAGATTTATCTTGGATGTCGCTGATCTCAGTGAGGTTGCAGACAAGAATGTAATTAATGATTATTCCACTGACCGACGCACTTTTCTCTTTAGGTGAGGCGCTTTCCTGTACTCAGTGCATGTCCACATCCTCCTCATGCTCGGGCAATAGCGTGACTTGTCCATCAGGCCACGTATGTGCATCTCAATATTCTGAAACCACTGTTGGTGAGTGACGGGATTTACTCCATTTATTGGCGTTTGTTACATAATTATGTATAAAGTTAATTTCCCTTACTCAATTTCTCACAATTTTTATTAAGTGAAAGCGTGCATTCTTGTACACAGGACTGCAATATTTTTTTTTCATTTATTCAAGAGCAGATTTCATTATTTTTTTTTTTTTCATAAAAACCTGTAGTTATTATTTGTACCATTTTGTGGTTCATACGACTTTACTATAATTTTTTATTTCGTTTTCAGTGAAATTGATAATGCTTACATTTTTCATTTTTTGTGATTTACTCTTTGCAAGGTAAAATAAGAATTTTTTTCTTTATTGCACTGATCGTTACTGATACAGTGATACAAGATTTATGTTTTGTAAGTGTTTTTTTAAACAAAATAAATGACTTCTTATTCTGAAAAAATATATTTTTCAATTTTTTTGGAACTCTTTTTTGAACTCTTAGAAGTGTCCTACATGGGGACTTGAACGCAAGTTCTCCTAATTGCATTGGTTGCTTTGGTAATGTTTTGTACTACATAAAATGAATCCAGCTCACCATATGACATATCCCTCTTGTTCAGAGGCTGGAGATCGCTGTGTCAAAGCTTGGAAGTAATCAAGGAGAAAGAACAGGGATCCAACGAACAGTGAGCAATCTTTATTCAGATGGATAGAAGCTGGAGGAAAAAGCCAGGCTTCTTCACATGACAGGCGGCATCAACGCGTTTCGAGTGACCTCATATCCTTAATTATGACGAATGGTGCGCGGTTTCTTGAAATGTGTTGTTAATAAAGATTGTTCACAGTTCGCTGAGCTGGGTACCTGTTCATCCTCTTTAATATTCTGTGCTAAATATGTAATATAGAGAATTTCCTAACCTATCGTCATAAGGGCTGGTGCACACAACCATAAAAATCGGATAAGTGCTAGCCATCGTTTTGACAGATTGCACTCATATTATTCTATGCGGCAGCGCATGCGTCCGATTTTTCTTCTTTGGACCGAGTCAGTCCGAAGAAAAAATTTGGGCCATGCACAAATTGCCTTCGATAATTGGATAGCAGTCACTCACTCATATCGATGGGTCCATGGAAAAAATTGAACTGTAGTCAGATAACATCCAAGTGCCATTCGATTTTCATTGAAACACTGAATGGAGAAGAGGGATTTTATTTGTTTCGTTCTCCACGTCGAAGAAAATCTCAGATTACACTCTGATCAAATTCTGTTTGGCGTTTGAGAAGCGTAGGTTTCACGAAGGTTTCCACCTTAATTTTTTATTTTTCAAATGTGTATATCTTTTTAATGGATTAACAATGAATTCCCAATTTTATCTCCAATTGGATCTGGAATCTGGACCTTTTTTCAGTACCCCTGTAGGAAGTGTCATGCAGGAAAAAAAGAACACTCCTAGTGGTAGGGGCAACTGTGGTTGAATCCTACTGTGGGGGGTGATTTGGGACATCGTACTGTGTGGGAGTGTGACTGTTGGGGTATAATATTGTGTTGAGGGGTCACTGTGAAGTTGGGGAATACTATGGAAAAAAACTGTGTATGGGAATTCACTGTGAGGATTTCATACCATTTATAGGGGTCATTTTGGGGGCATCCTATTCTATGTTAAAAATGTAAGGGGTATCGTAGTGGGTGACTTTAATAGGGGCAAAATTACTGTGAACGTGCTGCAAAACATGTCCTTCTCTTTGACATTAAAAGTTGGCAGGTATTCCATTTAAACTTTCTGTCACCACACATATATGCTGTAACCACTCTTATTCCACCATATTTTGTTTGTTTATTTTTCCTGGGGGGTGGGAATGGAGGTGGGGGAGAGGCAAGTTAGAACTTTTTCAATGGGTCTTTATCATTTCTTTGTAAACCTCTGTGTACTATACACTATGGTGATGAGAAGGAGTAGCAGAAAGATTGTTTTGAGCTTTCTAATAAGTCTTTTAAGTCACTCTAGAGCTGGATGCACAGCTACGCTGCTCAGTACTGCTGAATAAAGTCTTCCATGCTGATGCTTCAGCCTGTGTACTAACTATATAATGAAGAGTAGGTTTGTGTACTGTGTACCACTGTGCTGTGTATAGGAGACACCATAGTAGCCAGTCTCAGAGTCAATTGCAAATTAAAAGATCGAGCATGGATGGCAAAACCGGTGAAAACACCGGAAACAAGTCCTATAATGGATGAAAATTATATGTACATGCACTGGACAGCTTATTCTGAAAATATACAATTACTCTTCAAAGAAACCCTTCTGAACAATAGATCAATTCACCTGTATGGTTTATATTATTTTTAAACATTTTAGAAAACAATAATCTTTATTATGTTTTCCTATAGGTGGAAAGAAAACCGAAATGTTACTCAGATTATGCTCACCGCCATCTGAATGTAGCACTAAGGGCAGTATAAGCACATCACAGCTACAATTAATGATGGCCGTTTCATGTTGCGGCACTGATAACTGTACTCCTGATCTTCCAGCATGTAAGTCAGCAAGTTCTGATTTTTTCTATTTGAAGCCCTAATTTGCAAAAGGAAATCATCCACTGACTCTACGGTAGTACTCCACTAAAGACTATCACCAGCAGAGAAGACCAGCAAGGGGAAGATTTAAATTGTAGCACCTGCAATGAGATAGGATAGACTACATAACAAATGAAAAACACCTACTGTCCAAAAGGAATGGACAAAGGCAAAAGGTAATCAGCACCTGAAGAGCGACAGAACCTGTTGTGGCTCAGAGGACAGAGATGCCGACAACAGAGCACAGGATTGGTGGATCAGAATCCTGAGGCATGCACTGCACAGTCAAGTGATCACAAGTATGCGACTTGCATACATACGATAATGTACCGACTAGACATGAGTGACCTCATACATTACACTTTCTTGTATTGCTTGAGGTCAGTCAAGTCTTGTTGGAATGTGGCTAGAAGTATGCAAATTGCATTATTGAGGTCAATTAATAAGGAACGGGAGAATCCTGACAGCATGCAGTGTACCAATCTGAGGATTGGTAGAGATCCCAATGGTTGGACCTCCAGTGATAAGGAAATTATCACCTATCCCAGGGGTGGGGAATCGTTTTTCTGCCAAGGGCCATTTGGATATTTATACCATCATTTGGGGGCTGTACAAACTCCACCCACAAAGTTCATCCTGACTCTGGCACTGGTTTCAGGACGTAATCTTTGATTGCATGCCCTTCAGTGTTCAGTAGTGAACACTGTGTGTGTGTGCTAACAGAGCAAGAAGAAATTAATGAGCTGGTGGAAATCAAAATATATCTTCCTGCCCAAGAATGCGGTCCCTGAGAATCTGCCTGAGGGCCTGATAAAAGGTCATCGAGGGTCATGAATGACCATGGGGCCTGAGGTCCCCACCTCTGCCCTATCCTATGAAAAGGAGAGAACTTGATTTTATAGGAATAACCCTTTAACGGAGTATTCCTATCTCATATATTTATGGCGTATCCAGAGGATATGATCATTCTGCCCTTCTCTCCACTGACATTGTCTCGTCAGAGCTTTTGAAATCGATGGAAGACCCAATAGTTGTCATCAATATGTGCTATAACACTTGTTAAGTTATATTTACTAGATCATTGAGATTAATCGTCGCTGATCTAGAAATGTATTTATACTAGAGAAAGAAAACAATGTTAATTATTTTTTTTATTTTTTATTTTTTCTATAATGAAAAAAATGTAGAGTTGAGTTGATCTCTTGAATTTCAGTTTGAGCAGATTTGTAAGATTCAAGGAGGAGATTCGATTTGTATTGAATACATATGGTCCAAATAGAATCTGTCTCGTCTTGGGACACACCTGTCTCACTATGGCTGTTTCTGGCCAGGATATTCGAAAAGCTCTTCTTCTTCTTTTTTTACCTCTGGGTCTTCCTCAGGCAAAACCCCACGACTAAGCAACACAGAGTCATATGGAGTGCGATGCACATCATTGTGGGGTAAGGTTGGTGCTGGCATTCTCTAGAAGACCCAACGTAGAGAGAAGAAGGGATAGAGGCCAAAAAGTATTTGCACAGTTAATACAGTTGAAAAATAGACAAATGTCCATCATGTTTAACCAGGGGATGAGAAACAATATTATTATTATTATTATTATAATTTATTTATATAGCACCATTAATTCCATGGTGCTGTACATGAGAAAAGGGGTAACATACAGGGTTATAGATATCGTTTACTGTAAACAAATTTACAATGACAGACTGGTACAGAGGGGAGAGGACCGAAGTTTGGGGGTGCGGCAGCTCTGTTGGTGGTGAGGCTGCAGCTCTGGCGGTGGTGAGGCGGCAACTCTGGTGGCGGTGAGGCGGCAGCTCGGTAGGTTGGTGACGCGGCAGCTCGGGTGGTTGGTGACGCGGTGGCAGTTCAGGTGGTTGGTGACACGGCAGCTCGGGTGGTGGTGAGGTAGCAAAATGGTTATTGCAGGAGGTAGGCTTTCCTGAAGAGATGGGTTTTCAGGTTCCGTCTGAAGGATCCGAGGGTGGTGGATAATCGGACGTGTTGAGGCGTGGAATTCCAGAGGATGGGGGATATTCGGGAGAAATCTTAGAGGCGGTTGTGTGAGGAATGAATAAGTGAGGAGAGTAGGAGGATCGAAGATTACGTGAGGGAAGATAGTGGGAGATTAGTTAGTTTAGAGATATAGGGAGGGGACAGGTTGTGGATGGCTTTGTAGATCAGTGTTAGTAGTTCAAACTGTATTCGTTGGGGAATTGGGAGCCAGTGGAGGGATTTGCAGAGGGGAGAAACATAGGAGTAGAGAGGAGAGTTGTGGATTAGCCAGGCAGCAGAGTTGAGGACAGACTGGAGTGGTGCAAGAGAGTTAGCGGGGAGGCCACAGAGGAGGGTGTTGCCGTAATCGAGGCAGGAGATGATGAGGGCATGCACAAGAGTTTTAGTAGATTGTGGGCTGAGGAAGGAACGGATTCTGGCAATATTTTTGAGTTGGAGGTGACAGGAGGTGGCAAGAGTTTGGTCGTGCGGTTTTAAGGACAGGGCAGAGTAGAGAGTTACCCCGAGGCAGCGGATTTCAGGTGCGGGAGAGAGCGTGATGCCGTTTACCATAATAGATAGATCAGGTAGTGGGGATAGCGAGATGGGGGAAAGATGATGAGTTTGCTTTTGTCTACATTGAGTTTTAGGAAGCGAGAGCTGAAGAAGGAGGATATGGCTGATAAACACTCCGGGATTCTGGACAGCAGAGAGGTGACATCTGGGCCAGAGAGGTAGATGTGAAAGGTGCACACGCACAATACATGATTCAGACTGCCTCCCAAAAAACTGTTCTTTTCCCCATGATCCTATTGTTCTCAATAAAGTTTGGTTGCAAATGGGATTTTACCTTGAACAATACAATTTTATGTTCTCTGATAAGATAGGAATAGGTAATACCAAGGCATCGCTCCGTTGTAATGAGTAGATGTCACTATGACATCTGACCAATCTGTGCGTTTCATGGAAGCTCGACGTTCATTGGGCATGCCCGACTTGTAATGTTCCCACAGATGTGTTCACTCTTACCTTTTCTTCAGTTAAGTTAAGGATTCTATTTCTTTAAAAAAAAACAAAATCAGTGCAATTTTGCAACATGTTAGCAAAACTCTTGACATGCTGTAATCCACGTAGCGTCCATTGAGTGGCCGTATATAGACACACATAGCATAGTCATCTCATGGCAGAGTATCACAAAATCATGCTTTTTATTAAGCTGGTCATCTTGTGCCACACATGTTGAGCCAGGAGCAAAGACAAGAAAGGATATAGCTATGTATAGTAAAAGGACAACTTTTGGAAGGAGGTCAAAAATTCTTCATGAGTATATACATGAAAAACATGATGGTATAAATTTAATGGATAAATAAGTCTTCTATTTAACTTTTCCCTTTTATTTCTTTAGTGCCAACAAAAAGCACCAACTCCAATGAACTGGTCTGCCGATCCTGCATATCTGCAGACTCCACCTGGTGTTACACACCGGATACTGTACAATGCACCGGAGATGAGAATATGTGTCTTCTCCAATCAACAAAGATATCAGGTACTAAAACTTTTTTTTTTTTTAATTCACTTTAAAGGGAACCAAAGAAAAGGACCGATGGGTCTTCTTCATATTTTATCATCACTGAACTAGTGAAGGCAAAATAATTCTCCAATTTACCCACTATAGACCAGGAAAGTGATTTACTGTTCCCATTTAGAAAAAACTCAATAATTACATTTGTAGCATTTATTTTTAATTCATTTTTGTTGTGACGATACGGTCTATACAATCTGTGTTATGCGCCCTTTCATATACAGAGGTAACGAGGTTGTTCACTCCTTCTACATTGATGGCCTATCCTTAGGATAATGTCACGGGGAGACTAGGTGAGCGAGAGCTAATAACCCGGGCCCCTGCAATTTCCCTCAGACTAGGGAAATCCTGACTGACCCTCTACCTGGAGTTTACACTGATGGTGTGCATGTCCAGGCCTCGAACCTCACCCTGTCTCCTGTTTCAACCCTAGGCTGAAACCAACCGCCCACCACCCAGTGAAGAGGTAATACACCAATACCCACAGTTAGCACAGACAAGGATAAAGGAAAATATACACCACGCCGCAGTCACACAGGAATACACTATAAATGTGCAGGGCAAAATAAATACAAATATAGGAAGGAGTAAATAAGACTAAGGAAAATACACCACCAGCAACGATTCTCCAACAACCAGCTCTCCACTCCGGACCGAGATAACAACGCACAAGACAGAAGCTATAATCGGCGACGCCCAATGATCAGGAGAACTATTTAAAGGCAATGGGCATGGCCCAGCTTCCAATCCGAGGAACAGGTAAATTAACCCCGGAACAGCTAGACAAAAACCCAGCCGACGCCAATGAGCAAATAGTGGTCAAAAGCGGAATTACCGCTGTCTGTCGAACGACCTGGTCCGAACAGCGTCTGACATGACAGATAGGTCATCAATGTCTGATCAGTGGGGGTGCGACACCAAGCTCCCCCTTTGATCAGTTGTTCTAGGTGTGGCCGGAAGTGCTCAGTTATAGATCTGCACCATCTACTGAAAGTGACCAGGGGCCCTGTCTTCAAATCCAAAGGGGTGCTTGTGGAATACCCTGCCATGGCCACTATCAGTAGATGGAGCTGTTCCGTAACTGATCACTTCCAGCCAACACTTGCACCGAGAACAGCTAATCGTCATGAAGCCCGGTGTTGCACGCCCACCGATCAGACATTGATGACCTATCCTAAGGCTAGGTCATTAATGTTAATTTAGTGGATCACCTCTTTACTAGGGTATGCTCTTCTTTCTCCCTTAACTATTGCAATACCTGTAAGAGGCATTGACGTGTCATTTTCATTCTGCTTATTGACGTTGAGTTCTCTCAGTAGTGAGACCACTGGAAAAAATTATATTCTACTCTGAGACTGTAAAACTTAATAGGTTGGAGTGTCGGATAAAATATAAATAATATAAATTGCAAAATATACATTACATAAACTAAGTTTGAAAAATTGTAAATCAGACAAGTATTAAAAATAGCCATTCACGATGCTATGTGTGTAAAACCTTTTATCGCATTGGTTTGTGTAGGAAGCACCTCGTCTTCAACAGCCATTCGGGGATGTGCAACAAAATCTATCTGTGATCTCGGCAGCCAGACTGCAACCTTGGGCGGTGTATCAGTGGACGTTAAAACCGTCTGCACCAGTGGCAGCAAAAGTGTCCACCATGTCGTCCTGAATCCGGCCTTTGTGTGTTTTCTACTTCTGAAATTGTTTTTCTAATAGTTTTTTTTAGGGATTCTTGGAAGAATGAAGCCAAAGCAATTTAGAGAGTAGTATATCATATAATATCAGTAGTATAT
This sequence comes from Ranitomeya variabilis, assembly GCF_051348905.1. Taxonomy (NCBI): domain Eukaryota; kingdom Metazoa; phylum Chordata; class Amphibia; order Anura; family Dendrobatidae; genus Ranitomeya; species Ranitomeya variabilis. The sequence continues at coordinate 226,506,311 of NC_135235.1, forward strand.
AATAATATTTAATATTCTGGAACATAGCTTGGCTGGAAAATATACAAAAATCAAAGTACCGTATGTCACTTTTTTTGCCTCTGTTCTTTTACTCTTTGTCTCTTGTCTATTTTTCTTTACTCTTTGAATTCGAAATTTCCAACCTTTTCTAAGTTAAATCTTCTCCCCCTTTTACAAATTTAGCTTGAACTGATCTAATAAGTTATAATCCAAAATTTCCTTAACAAAAGTTAACAAACTGTAAAGAAGAATAAATCAATACAACACTGAAGGGTTTGTATCTTGTATGGTTTTTTTTTTTTTACTATTGGGCACATAACTAACAAGTTCAAGACCAATTTTTTGTTTTTTTTCTTCTATCATGCATATTTTGGGGTTTCTTTCATAAGAGCTCAACATTTATTTTTTTCTTGTAATTTTCCTTTTTTATAACAATTATTTTTGCACATCAGGTATGTTATTTTAAAGAATGTGGGCTACAAACAGTGATAGGGACAAGCGATGAATTTCATTTTTTTATTTATTTTCTTTTCCTGCTTTATTTCTAAATTATTTGGGGCAATATGTTCCTGATAAGATCATAAAAGACTTAAAAGGCTCATTTTAACATTTATCTACATATTTTTCTACCGTATACAACAGAAAATTCCAGTGAATCTTTCCTACTTGGCAATTAAAAACCATTTTATTCTTTCATCTTTAAAATAATCCACATGGCAGAAGTCCTTAATATACACAGGGGATCAAAAAAAGGGCACACTGCTGCTTTATGCGTGCAGTCAGACTACGCGTTTCGACCTTCTTAGGTCTTCTTCTAGGTCTCAAGTGTGAACAGTGTCCAAGGAAGTAATATACCCTGCTCCCAGAAACTCAGTCCAATTAGGAATCTGGTAATTTACATAATTAAAATAAGGTGTGTAACTTTATATGACAGGGTTAAAATTTGCTATATGCGGAATGTCTTAAAGTTTGAGACGCATGTTGCTGCATAGTGCCCTTTGTTTTTCACATATAACATCAGATATATCAAAATCTATTAGGTCTGATGTTCATCTTATTATTCAAAAACAGAAAGACAGAAAATTTGACTATCATTTGCCTATGATGTTCGATAAAAATAGATATTTGTTAAACAAAAGTTGAAACAAATTCCCCTAATGCACTTATATCATATTTGTCTCTTCACTACTATTATTGCATCTACAATGTGTAAATAACTCATTCTAAAAAATTCCAATAGATTTTTATCAAACCAATAAAATTATTAATTCGTTATATTGTGTACTGATGTCTTCAATGTTGTAATAGAATATAAAAATCGCATCATCTGGATGGGACGCTCTATCGAAGATCTTTTATTTGTTTGGGAAGGTCCAAAAGAATCAGAAGAAGACTTCCAAAAATATATTAACATCAATGACTTCAATTTTAAATTTACTTCTGCCCATGATAGCTATAAGACAGATTTTTTTGGGATATCATTCTTTCAGGAAATTCTGAGACCAAGAATGTGGACACTGCTCCGTTTAGGAAGCTGACTGCATCCAATACAATATTGGATGCTGATTCATGCCATCCAGTCCACACTATCAAAAGCATAGCTGTGGGAGAGCTAATTAGAATCCGCAGAAACCGCTTAAAAAAACAAACCTATGAGAACAAAAAAAAACAAAATATGTCAAAGACTACAGGCTAGACATTATCGAAAATGGAATCTAGATAGAGCAGCCATTAATATTGTAGATAGAAAAGAATTATTGCAAAATAAGAGACAATACTAAATTGTCTAATGGTAATAATAACCAAAATATTAAGTTTAGTGCCGAATATACACCACAATACACAGATATAATTAAAATCATAAAAAAGTACCTTTCCTAAACCAAGATAAGGATCTTGAAAAGATTCTAAAAGAAAACAAAATTAGATTTGTTGCTAAAAAAAGAGCGATCTAGTCAATCAATTTTGTCACCTAGTGTGCACAACGCTGCTGAACAACAAAAATCTCACACTTGGTTAGAGCTGAAAGGTTTTTATAAATGTGGAGCTAAGAAAAGTAAATGTTGAAGGTTTCCCCCCAAAAAACGGATAAAATAGTTTCAGTTAAAAACAGTAATGAATATTGTATTAATAGTTTAATTAATTATAAACCGCGGAAAATTTTGTGGATATTCTCCGCGCTACTGTGGAATTAAACAGCCAGGCAGGTAGAAGATAAAACTTGATGATTTATTCAGATTCTCAAAGCGTTTCGAAGTCCAAAGACTTCTTCCTCAGGAGATGACATAGTATGTCATCTTCATACTGGAAAGCCATGTACCAAACGATTTGAACAGTAGGCAAGATTTAATCAGCCAATACTGAACAGCCATCTTTCTAAGTGTGGAGATGTAAAGGGTGTGGTGATAGCGCTACCTGAGTGGTTGGGGGACACTCGCTTGGCATGGGATTAAAGCATTCAGGCATGGTTTCTCCACATAAATAGTCTATTCCGGTTTATTATACGTCATAACTAGTGATGAGCGAACGTGCTCGACAATATTCGTTACTCGTCCGAGTATCACTATGCTCGGTGTACCTGGCGAGCATCGAGCATTTCCGGGATTACTCGGCGGGAAGTGAAATCTTCACCCAGAGTTTTTGGCAGACTTTAGAGACCCAATCACGGTGCAGGGATTGTCTGCCAGGCCATGAAATGCCACAGCCATCTTTGTTGCGGTCGTGCAGTGATTGGCTGGGCCGTACAGTATCATCCCGAGTATAAGAGACCTGGCGCCGCCATGCTTGCAGCATTCTGCTCCTGTTTCATCAAGAGCATATAGAGCTGCAGCCGAGATAGTGTCAGAATCGTGGTTTTAGGCTATGTGCACACGTCAGGATTTTGTCAGGATTTTGTCAGGCTTTTTCATCAGGTTTTGTAGCCAAAACCAGGAGTGGGTGATAAATGCAGAAGTGGTGCATATGTTTCTATTATACTTTTCCTCTAATTGTTACACTCCTGGTTTTGGCTACAAATCCTGAGGAAAAATCCTGACAAAATCCTGACGTGTGCACATAGCCTGAGAGTTAGTGTAGGTCTGCAACTCTCACATCCACAACTCCTGAGAAACCAACAGTCCTTTTTACCTTTTTAGGGCTAATTCGTGGGTCCTGAGATTGCAGCGCTAGGTAGGCAGGGCACAGCATCCACCCAAACCCTAAATGTATAGAGTATGTTATGTCAGACTCAGGCCTGGTGTATCTGTTTAAAAATCATAGTTTTGCAGGCATATATAGCATACTTGTGTGTGCTAACCTTGTTCTACTCTTTTTTTTTTTTTTTTAATTCAGCCAAAAGCAAAAAATGTTTTAATACAGTCTGCTATGTTAGGCTGAGGGCTAGTGTTTCTGTTTTAGAAAAATCGTATTTCCGCAGGCATACGTAGTAGTTCTTTCTGCTAGACTTGTTCCACCCTTTTTTTATTTTCAAAATTCTACAAAACCCTAAAAAAAAAATGAATACAGTCTGTTATGTCAGGCTGAGGTCTGTGGTATCTGTGTTGGAAAAGTCGTCGCTTGACAGGCATAAGTTTCATAGGTCTGTCTGCTAGCCTTGTTCCACTCTTTTTTTTTTATTTTCAAAATTCTACAAAACCCTAAAAAAATTTAATACAGTCTGTTAGGCCAGAATGAGGCTTGTTTTATCTGTGTTGGAAAAATCATAGCTTGACAGGCCTAAGTTTCATCGGTCTGTCTGCTAGCCTTGTTCTTTTTTTTTTTTTTTAATTCTACAAAACCATAAAAAAAGTTAACACAGTCTGTTATGGCAGGCTGAAGCTTGGTGTTTGTGTTTGAAAAATCGTATCTTTGCAGGCATTCTAATCTGATATAATTTAGCTCCAAATAAATACATTTGTGTTGAGCTTTTGAAATAGTGCAGTATTCTATTTAAAATGGGCAAGGCAAGGGGCAAAGGACGGGGAAGTGGACGTGATGCTGATGGTGCATGCAGAGGACAAGGCCATGGCCAAAGTGAAAGTGGGCCACAACAAAGACCCACATCTTCTCGCTCGACCTTCCTTTCCCAGTTTCTAGGGGACCGCAGCACACCACTATTGAAGCCAGAGCAGTGTGAAACGGTTGTTGGTTGGATAGCAGATAATGCTTCCAGTCACTTAGCCACCACCACCACCACCACCATGTCTTCCACATGTCAAGTCTGAGTTGCCGTGAGTGTGGCCCGGATATTCCTCACCCTAATCCTCCTTCCTCCCACCATGCTGAGTGCCCTGAGACAACTGATCCCACACTTGGACACTCCGATGAGCTGTTCAGTTTTCCCTTTCAAGATTCCGGACTCTCACCGGTCAAATTGAAGTGGGGCCAGATGAAATCGTATGTAGTGATGTCCAAAGCTTTGAACAGCCACGGTCACATGAAAGCGATGGTGGGAAAGTGTCACAAGAGGTGGATGATGAGACACAATTGCCAGAAAGTCAGGAGGAGAAGCAGGGTGCGGATGTGGAAGATGAGGTGGTGGATGACATAGTGACTGACCCAACCTGGCAGGAGGATATGCAGAGCAAAGACAGCAGCACACATGGGGAAGGAGGCATATCACCCCAACAGGCAGGAAGAAGCTGTGTGGTGGCCACAGACAGAAGGTGTGCATCCTTTCCTCGTAACACCAACATGAGGGAAGTTGCCTTTCCAACTGTTAGATCTTCCCGAGTCAGGTTATTTTTTAAAGATTCTGTCGATAATCCTAAACAGGCCATTTGCAGCACCTGCCATGCCTGCATCAGCAGGGGTAGCAAAACTACCAGCATGACCACCACCAGCATGATCAGGCACATGGCAGCAAAGCACCTGACTTTGTGGGCCGAACTCCAGGTTCCAGGAACAGTCTGCAGGTGACACTACTGCTTCTTCCACTGTTTTGCATAAAAGCCAATCCCCAGTCCACCGTGTATGTGAAGATGCCTCTATCCTTGCACCTGTTGTTGCCCACAGTCAAGCAGCACCATCATCAAGCCCGTCTACGTCCTTGTCCCATCACACCCTTCAGTTGTCTATACCCCAGTCATTGAAACGCAAGTGGAAATACCGGGCCAACGCCCCACAGGCCACAGTCCTAAATTCAAACATTTCTCTTCTGCTTGCGCTGAAAATGTTGCCTTTTAGGCTTGTTGAGACGGAAGCTTTCTGCAACCTTATGGCGGCGGCCATCCCAAGGTACTCGGTCCCCAGTCGCCACTATTTCTCCCTGTGTGCCATACCAGCATTACACCAGCATGTGTCCCACAACATTACACTCAACAATGCTGTTACTCGGAAAGTCCACTTAACAACGGACACGTGAAAATGTGCTTGTTGGCAGGGACAGTACATCTCACTGACAGCACACTGGGTTAGCATAATGGAAGCCGGCACCCAGTCGGACCTTGGGATGGAACACATCCTCCCGACGCCGAGGATTGCGGGACCTGCATCAATCAGGGTTGCCCCCACAGTCTACAGCTCCTGCACCTCCTCCTCCTCTTCAGCTTCCATCTCTGAAATCAACACATCAGTCAGAAGCTGGAAGCACTGCAGCACTGCCTCAGCCTAGCGGCAACAGGCTGTGCTGAAGCTGATCTGCATAGGTGACAAACCGCAAAATGCAGAAGAGTTGTGGACAGCGCTGAAAGAGCAGTCAGATATTTGGAAGACACCGCTGAACCTACAGCCAGGCATGGTCATGTGTGACAATGGTTGGAGCCTGGTGGCAGCTCTGAGGCAAGGTGAGCTCACAGACGTACCTTGCTTGGCCCATGTGCTTAACATCATGGTTCAATGTTTTCTGAAAAGCTACCCGGAGCTGCCGGATCTGCTAGTGAAAGTATGCTGTCTGTCTGCCCATTTTAGAAAGTCAGCTACAGCTTCAGCCGCCCTTGCCATGCTTCAGCAGTGTTTGCAGCTTCCAGCTCACTGACTGGTGTGTGATGTCTCCACGTGCTGGAACTCTACGCTGCATATATTGGAAAGGATTTGTGAGCGGAGGAGGGCAGTTGTTGATTGCCAACATCAACAAGGCCGTCGATATTCAATTCAGACTCCACACATAAGACCTCAGGAGTGGACATGGATGTCAGACATATGTACCATCCTACAAAACTGCACAAACATGGTGAGTATAATTAGCATCACCATCCCACTTCTCAGCATTCTGAAAACCTCTCTGCTCACAATTAAAGAGTAGGGTTGAGCGACTTTTACTTTTTTAGGATCGAGTCGGGTTTCGCGAAACCCGACTTTGTCAAAAGTCGAGTCGAGTGAAATCGGCCGATTATCGCGCAAAGTCGGGGATTGACCGAAACATGAAACCCAATGTAAGTCAATGGGGAAGCAAAGTCGGCAGTGAGTGGAGGACAGCAAAACACCTACAGTGCCCATTTTAATGTCAAAAACATCAATTTGTGTCACTTAAGCTTGTGAATCTTAATTTACCTTATAATAATAGTTAGGCATTGAAAATTGAGGGTCATTTGTCTAAAGTTGTGGGGGGGTAGGGCTGGCTCAAGTTTTTCGTGGGCCCAGGAAACGCGGACTACGTCACGGCGGTGGAGAAGGGAGAGGTCAGTATTTCAACTTTGCAAGTGCTGTGATCCTGAGTGCGCAGGGGGGGCCCACTCATTCGCATTGGCACTGGCACAGGGCCCCTCAAAGTACGGCGTTGTGTTTGACGGAGGGGGCACCTCCCACCGGCAGAGACACTGTTGAGGGAGGATCTAAAGTGATCCTTCACGGTTAACCCAGTGATTTCCAAATTAATATACAAGGTGTTGCCGGCAACTGAAAATGACCAGACAGAGACGTGTGTCTCTGTTTGGGGGGGATCAAGCTGATCTCTCTGGCCCCCGTTTATTCTGTATGACTTATCATTGTCATAGAAATTATACTTCAACCAATCAGCATAAGAACACGCTCACAGTTCTCAGCCTATAAGAATGCAGGAACAATCTGTGCGTCAAAGCTTCATAGAACAATACACCCTCAGTCTCATATTCTGTTTAGATTGCAACAATCAAGGTCTCATCAAGGTCTCATAACAGCTGTAAACTTTAGCCTACTAACAAAATTTATATCAAAACAACAAAATGGAGTCGAAAAGCACAAAATGGAGAACCTTTCTTAATTTCTTCCTTCACATTCCCCCCTAGATACATTTTGTTAATTAATGTCCAGCATCAGAGGTACTATCCCAAGCTCTAAGCTCGAGGGGTACTGGTCTTCACATGACTGGTGCCTTGTTACCAGCCATGGCTGTTGCGGCGTACCCGTCCCCCCTGTATACTAGAATTTACGAATAACAATTATTGATAACAGTAGTGGGGATCTTTTGAAGATAGCCATGCGCTTGGCTTCAACATCTTCATCAGGTAACTTTGTGAAATCGGTGTAGAGAAGAGCAGAGTTGGCAACGCTTTTGGTCTCATCACTAGTTGTCTTAGTGCAGAATTTCCTAATACACACAGAAATACACCAAAGAACAAGTTTTAGTATTACATATATAACAAGGATAAAGGCAACAATATATAACAAACTTTGCAAGATTCCAGCTATCCAGCCCCCAAGTCCCTCAAACCAATTTGCTGGATTAAGAAAGGAGAAGGTGTCTGCCCACCAACTGCCTTATTACAGTCATTGTCTTTATCATTTTAATCTCCGAGTCTTTGAATATCCTCTAAGTTTAACTTCATTGTGCTATTGGGATCTATATAATGACAGCAAGCGGGTCCAATAACCTGACACATACCACGCTGTGCTGCTGTTAAGTAATCCATTACTACAGTATGTTGATTAGTGACTATGATAAGTTGGTTTTGGACAACAACAGTAGTATTAAATATATCCAATATATCCCAAATTTGATCATCTAGATAGTCTGTGGCCCTAACCAATTTATCCCATATTTGTGTAATCATAGGGTAAATGAAAATAGAACTGACAATTTTATTGGCTATACCCATCTGTACTACTAATCTTTCATTATATTGTACAAACTTATTATTCAAGGATATTGGGGAATTTAGGCTGTCCCATGTGGTTACCAATAATAATATAGAAAATGCGAAAACCAAAACATTATGTCCCCTTATTTGCTACTAGTCTGTTTGACCAGCTTGCAGTGCGATACGTGGATCCACGTCGGCCTTCCTTCCAGCTTTACTGACATAGGAGTGATACTGAGGACTTGGTAGGGACCGTCATACAAGGGTTCTAGTCCGTATTTTCTGACATGCCTTTTCACGACCACAAAATCACCAGACTTTAAGTTGTAACAAATATCGGTTTCTGCTGAATCTGGAAGGGAAGAAGAAACTAAAACATAGGTGTTAGCAAGATTTTTACTAAGATGAATAACATATTGAATAGCACGGTCAGTTTCCTCTGATAACTACTGAGACTGGAAATTTGCAACTGGGGGCCTAGCACCAAACAGTATCTCATATGGGGACAGGCCATGTTTTGCCTTAGGGGTAGTACGAATGTGGTACAGTACAATGGGTAGGAGCTCTGGCCATGGAGCCGTAGTCTCCTGCATCATTTTGGTCAATTGTCCCTTCAGTGTGCCATTCAGTCCCTCAACTCTCCCACTGGATTGTGGATGGTACAGAGTATGGAGGGCTACAGTAGATCCAAGCATTGTCAGAACCTCCTGATACACATGAGAAGAAAAGGCCGGGCCTTGGTCACTTTCGACGACTTCTGGAACACCATATCTGCATATAACTTCCATCACCAGTTTCTTCGCTGTAGTCTTTGCAGTCATGTTGGCAACGGTGAATGCTTCCGGCCAACTGGAGAACATGTCGACAACCACCAGACAATATTCATACCTTCCAGACTTAGGCAACGTGATGTGGTCCACTTGGAGCCTTTGGAAAGGATAGTCAGGCTTAGCAAGGTGCTTCAGGGGTACAGGTTGAAGTTGACCGGGATTGCAGGTCTGACAGATGTTACATGCACGGTTGAGTGCTGTCAGGACTGGAGAAATACCTGGAGCCCAGTAGAATTTTTGTACCAGGGCTAGGGCCTGGTTTTTTCCTTGATGTGTGGGCCCACGTGCCCACATGGCAATAGCAGGGTACATCCGCTTAGGGAGACACAGAAATTGGTCCTTTTTCCAGAGACCATTGTCCATACATGCTCCATCAGCCTTCCACTGCTTCACTTCTTCCTTTGGGGACATTCTCTGCAGCGTCATTAAGCGGTCTCGCGGGGTCCGACAGAAAACCTCAGTCTGGCGTGGATCATCAGGTTCCTGTAGAGTCAGTGTTTCTTGTAACTGTTTACGCTGAGAGCGTGTGGTCACCAGAGTTGGTATGGTCAGTTCAACGGGTAGGAGAGCAGCAGCTTTTGCTTGCATATCCACAAAGACGTTACCAACAGTGTGTGGACTGTTCCTAGGACCGTGCGCCTTAACTTTGATAATGGCCACCTTTGTAGGTAATTTGATTGAGTCCATGAGGGTTTTAACAGCTTCAGCATTCTTCACTGGAGTCCCGGTGGTAGTAATAAACCCTCGATTGGCCCATAGGGCTCCGAAATCATGAGCAATACCAAATGCATACTGTGAGTCCGTGTATATATTAGCCCACCTGTCTTTGGCCAGAACACATACAGTAGACAGAGCCTGAAGTTCTACTTCTTGTGCTAACAGTGAGGGAGGGAGGGAGGGAGGGAGGGAGTGCAGCTCCGTGCACCACAGTATCTTCCGTAGTAACAGCGTATCCGGGTGGAATCTGCCAAATCATCAGCATATCTTGAACCGTCTTTCAGGGCATTGTAGAAAGGTTGCATTATACGGGATGCATCCGGTATCCACTGACAACAATAAGTACATAGTCCAAGAAAACGCTGGAGTTCAGTCTCATCTTTTGGTAAAGGAAGGGAGCTGACGGCTATTTTTCTTTCTTTTGAGTGGTGTCTGACACCCTGAAGGAGACAGTGACCCAAAAATATCACTTGACCAAGGCAGAACTGAAGTTTCGAGGCCGAAACCCGACAGTTCAGATCTGCCAGATACTTGAGAAAACTAACAGTGGCAACAATGGCTTCCTGCTCTGTTTGTGCACACAACAAAAGATTATCCACATACTGAAGCAGTGTGACATAGGGGTGTTCTAACTGCCAGGGTAAAAGACACTCGCCCATATTTTTTGCAAACTGATTGGGACTTCTTTTTGGGCCCCCTGTGGCCTAACTGTCCACGTCAATTGTCATCCCTGATAAGTGAATGCAAACAGAACTGGCAATCTGGGTGTAATAGAATGCTGAAAAAGACATTGGCAAGATCGATAACTATGAACCAAGCAGCATCCTGAGATATCTGGGACAAAAGAATATGTGGATTAGGCACCGGAGATTCCAGAAGAGTAACTGCATTAACTGCCCGTAGATCTTGTACCAACCGGTACACAGGGGGTTGGCCGGGTGGGGTCTTTTTCTTAACGGAAAACAAGGGCGTGTTCCATGGGGAAACACGGTATCAGGGCACCATTATCGAGTAACATTTGTATTTGCCCCATGAGGCACTGCTCCTGATCATGTTTCAAAGGGTATTGATGGACTTTAGAAAAAGGGGCACCAGGTTTGAGAAACACTTTTACTGGTTTTACAGACATTATTGGGGGTGGATCTGGGTCTATCAGGACCATCATAACCGTGGGAAGGGCATGTAGGATACAGATCTCATTGTGTTCATCTGCATAGGGGTTATATAACGTAAGGACCATCTGACCATCATCTTGGAATTATATTCTGGAGCAGAACTGTAATAATAAATATGCCCCCAGTAAATTTACCGGACATGAGGGAGAGATTAGGAACTGAGCAGTAACTTCAGGGAAAGGTCCCACAGGGATGGGTGTTGTAAGAGTATGTTTATTGGGCCTGCCATCTACTCCAATTAAAACAAGCTCTTGATCTGAGAATTGACATAGCGGGGCTGGGGAGGGAGATTCCCTGACAGGGTTAAAAAGCGTATTGGAGTATGAGACTGGATTTGTGTAAGGTGGGGAGGGCAGGAGCTGGAGTCTGTTACATGAACTGATAATGAGCGTCCTTGCAGCTGTGAGGGGGGGGCTGGAATTGGAGCGGGGAATTGCTGTGGCTGGTTTAACCTTTGCCTTTCCAGCTGATGCAGAACGGGCTAAATTCTTTTGAAAACTCTGATATTACTGACTCGGGGGCGGGAGGAGGTGGTGGTACAAGAGGCATCTGCTGCAGAAGCGGGGCAGGAGGCTCTGTTACAGTTAGAGATACCGGCTGAGATTAATGGTATGGCCATTGTACGTTGAGGCATCGTACCGGGAGGAACGGAGGAGGCATACAGGATTGCGTTCTGGACAGCCTCATTAAGCAACTCTTGGGACCTGGGAATGTTGGTAGGATTATACCGTGGCCCCACTGCATGTATTACATATTGACATGGAAACTGTCCTGTTTCTACCTGGCCATAAGTTTGTATATATGAATTAGATTCTTCCTGTATCATGGGTCCACCTTTCTGTGAAATTGTTGCGGCCAGTCCTCCAGCATAGCGGAGCTGGTGCTGGCAGTGGCCGATAATAGATACTGTCAGCGTTTAGCAAGGGAAAGGTGGGGGCTACGACCCTGGATCTCCTCGCTCCACAATTGTAACAGACCTCTCTACACTGAGAATTAGTAACTCCGCATACATCACAGATCCACGCAGCCGGATCATAGGGTGGAGGCGCACTAAGTTTTGGCAACCCAGTATATATTACTTACAGTAATATATACTGGGTTGCTTACAGTCAGGAGTAGAGGCTTAATTTCCTGGGGAGGGACCATGTCATCTAACAGGGAGCCCCCCTGTTGATCTTCAATTTGCTATATATCAACCACTCAACTTGAAGCAGGTGAATCTTTTACCAATCTTTCAATCACTTACAAGTTTCCTTCTAAAACTAGACACTAGATTTCACTTTCAAATTCCAGATTATAATATTTCTTTGTACTTCAAAACAATATTGTCGCTTTAAACAAAACACAGATTTACCAGCGCGTACTACACTGAGAAAATACAGAGAAACCTTAGAATGCAGCCACATACTGCCCCCTCCTTACCAGAAACATGGAGATAAGAAGAATCACAGCATTCCTCTACACAGAGAAAGGAGGAAAACAATAGCGCAGCTGCTCAACCCCTCCCATCGGATATTTTAGAGATAACTTTCACACAGAACCGAAATACAGCAGTTCTCAGACTTAATTAATTTCTATAAAATCTTCATCGCACAATTCACATACCAGAACACCTTAGGAAAAAATCAATAATTGAGAATATTTTCCCTGCATTCCTGACAGATTTCTTTCCCCATCTTTGAGCTAACAATATCAAATTCATCACACAATTCAAAATCTTCTTCTACCACGGAAACTGATTCTCCTTTAGAGTTAAAAACCCTTACTTAGTCGTGCATAGTACTAGAGCGGCCGTATAGTCTATTCCACTAGGGTTTTTACCTGTCCCCCGCTGGGACAACCCAAATTCGCGGTACTCAGTGAAAGGAGGAGGGCGTCTTAGACTTTCCCTCCGGACACCCCTGGACATATATAAATATATGATTCCTGAGTTACGCATCCTACCCAATCTTCGATCACCTCACCGCGCCTGATTCTAACAGTGATCAGGAATTCAGGATATTTTGACTGTAAAGAGAATTACATCACTGGTCAATCCGGGGTGTCCGTCCCTTATGAGGTACGGTTCGAGCACTGGGCTTCCAACGGAACTACACCTCTATATGATTCCACCCAAAAATCATCCCACCTCCGGCGACAAACCTCAGATCCTCTTTGCAGCAACAAACACAGGAAAACCACACCAAACGGTCAGTCTGGACAGTATAACTGCCAACTTACCGTGGTTGTTGTGGGGGATGATCAGTCCCAATTTTCCAGTGCCTGCGTCTGGTCCGAGGGTCCTTTGTCTTGTTGTCCTCCGGGGGCAGAGGCGTTCCTGCTTGGAGCCCCACGTTCTCGGGCGCCAACTGTTGAGGGAGGATCTAAAGTGATCCTTCACGGTTAACCCAGTGATTTCCAAATTAATATACAAGGTGTTGCCGGCAACTGAAAATGACCAGACGGAGACGTGTGTCTCTGTTTGGGGGGGATCAAGCTGATCTCTCTGGCCCCCGTTTATTCTGTATGACTTATCATTGTCATAGAAATTATACTTCAACCAATCAGCATAAGAACACGCTCACAGTTCTTAGCCTATAAGAATGCAGGAACAATCTGTGCGTCAAAGCTTCATAGAACAATACACCCTCAGTCTCATATTCTGTTTAGATTGCAACAATCAAGGTCTCATCAAGGTCTCATAACAGCTGTAAACTTTAGCCTACTAACAAAATTTATATCAAAACAACAAAATGGAGTCGAAAAGCACAAAATGGAGAACCTTTCTTAATTTCTTCCTTCACAACACTTTTGCATACTATGAGGGGCCCTGTGACAGTGACGTCGCCAACGAGTATGCCCTCCCCACCTGATGAAGAAACCTACACTTTCATCTGCGCCTTCCTCTTTGTCCCCATGTAAGGTGGTATAGTATGCGGGAAGGGGAACCTGACTTTCAGCAGGGTCAGATTCTGGCTGTGTAGCGTGCAAGGGGAATGTAGTGGTCTGGGTCAATGTACCAGCAGACTCGTGTAGCACTGGCTGGGCAATGGGCAGGATGAGGAGGAAACAGATATAGGCCCAAATAATAAAGTGGGCTAAATGCAATTCAAAATTGGTAACAGGACTAACCAGGAGGCATTGCTTTGTTCAGTGGAGGACAACTGTAATGAGAGGCAGACACAGTTAGCAGGGCCAAATAAAAAAGTGGGCCAAATAAAGTTCAAAATTGGTAACAGGAGTAAACAGGCGGCACTGCTTTGTTCAGTGGAGGAGAACACCAGAGAGCGGCAGACACCGTTAGTAGGGCCCAACCAAACTAGTCGGCCAAATGCAGTTTAATATCTGATATAGGCTGAAAGCCTGAAAATTGAAGCTCAGCTTTGTTCAGTGGAGGAGAAAAGCAAGCAGCGGCAGACACCGTTAGTAGGGCCCAAACAAACTAGTAGGACAAATGCAGTTTCATATAAAAAATATAGGCCGAAAGCCTGAAGATTGAAGCTCAGATTTTTTCCTTGGAGGACAACACCATGGAGCGGTAGACACCGTTAGTAGGGCCCAACCAAACTAGTAGGCCAAATGCAGTTTCATATTAAAAATATAAGCCGAAAGCCTGAAGATTGAAGCTCAGCTTTGTTCAGTGGAGGACAACACCAAGCAGCGTCAGACACCGTTATTAGGGCCCAACCAAACTAGTAGGCCAAATGCAGTTTAAAATGTGTAAATATAGGCCGAAAGCCTGAAGATTGAAGCTCAGCTTTGTTCAGTGGAGGAGAACACCAAGGAGCCGCAGACACTGTTAGTAGGGCCCAACCAAACTAGTAGGCCAAATGCAGTTTAAAAATTGTAAATATAGGCCGAAAGCCTGAAGATTGAAGCTCAGCTTTTTTCCTTGGAGGACAACACCAAGGAGCGGCAGACACCGTTAGTAGGGCCCAACCAAACTAGTAGGCCAAATGCAGTTTCATATTAAAAATATAAGCCGAAAGCCTGAAGATAGAAGCTGAGGATAAAAAACCAGGAGAACACCAAGGTGCGGCAGACACCGTTAGTAGGCCCAACCAAACTAGTATCCCGAATGCAGTTTTCAAATTCCTATAGGCTGAAAACCTGACAATTGAAGCTCAGCTATTTTCAGAGGAGGACAGCTGCATTGAGTGGCGCAGACAGACAGACACATGTAGTAGGCCTTAACCAAAAAAGTTGGCTCAATGCAGTTTAAAAAAGATTACAGGGGTACACAGGCAGCATTGGTGTGGTCAGCGGAGGACAATTGGAAGGAGTGGCGCAGACTAACTAGGCCTAAAATAAAAAAGTAGGCTCTATACAGTTTAAAATAGGTTACAGGGGTACACAGGCAGCATTGTTTTGGTCAGCGGAAGACGATTGCAAGGAGCGACCGCAGACAGACTTACTAGGCCTAAAATAAAAAAGTTGGCTCTATGCAGTTTAAAATAGGTTACAGGGGTACACAGGCAGCATTGGTGTGTTCAGCGGAGGACGATTGCAACGAGAGTCAGACACAGTTAGTAGGGCCAAAAAAGTATTAGGCAAAATGCAGTTAAAAATAGGTTACAGGAGTACGCAGGCGGCCTAGCTTTGTTCAGTGGAGGACAACTGTAAGGAGTGTCTGACACAGTTAGTAGGCCAAAATAATAAAGTGAGATTAATGTCTGGCAAAAAAAAAATGTCACAAATAAATGGGTGGCATACCTAGGTACAGGGGTCGGCTCCTCTGCTGACTTGCAGACAGTGGTAGTTGGGGCAAAGTATTAACTGGTGTAAATGTAGGACAGGGCCCCTGAATATTTTTACTAGCATCAATCATGTCAACAAATTGGTATTGGCAGTGCCATTGAAGGATTTAACAGCACAGACTAAACAGTGGTGGAGCAGTGAGAGGTAATTTTGCAAGTGGTAGAGCACTGTTTGAGCTGCGGGAAGAACACTCTCTCGTGGGCGGCGGTACTGGCCCAGGGCCCCTCATGTTACGACGGTGTGTCTGACGTTGGGTGTGCACCACCACCGCCAGAGACACTTCATTGTACTACGAGGGACCCTGTGCCAGTGCCGTCGCCCAAAAGTGGGCACACCCACCTGTTCAGCCAAATGGCACTCGCACTTGGTGCTTGCGCCAAGTGGTGACCACGGCCCCGTGGGGGGAGTCAGCCCATTTAGGGAGGTGTAAAAATGGCCTATGGTGGACATACAGCAGCTGCAAATGGGGAAATTGGAGCAGTCAGTAAGACGAGTCCAAAAGCAAGACCTTTTTACAGGAAAGCTAGGTGTCAGCAGGGAAAGGTGGGGCAAAATAATTAGAAATCCATGATTGGTTCATATTAATGAAGGTTAGATCATCAACATTTTGGGTAGCCAGACGAGTCCTTTTTTCTGTCAGTATTGAACCAGCAGCACTGAATACTCTTTCTGAAAGCACACTAGCAGCTGGGCAAGCAAGCTCCTGTAATGCATATTCTGCCAATTCAGGCCAGGTGTCTATTTTGGATGCCCAGTAATCAAATGGGAATGACGTGTGATGGAGAACATCGATAAGGGAGGAAAAATAGTTAGTAACCATACTGGACAAATGTTGTCTCCTGTCACTTTGAATTGATGCTGCAGTACCTGTCGTGTCTGCGGTCATTGCGAAATCACTCCACAACCTGGTCATAAAACCCCTCTGTCCAACGCCACTTCTGATTTGTGCACCTCTAACACCTCTGCCATGTTGCCCCCTGCAGCTCGTGTGAGAACCATCACCGCCGCTGTGTGCTGGGAATGCCTGAACCAAACGGTCTACAAGAGTTTCTTGTTTGGTAGCCAATATTTGCTCAAGGTTCTCATGTGGAATGATATTTTGCAATTTCCCTTTATAGCATGGATCCAGGAGACAGGCCAACCAGTAATCGTCATCGGTCATCATTTTGATAATGCGGGGGTCCCTTTTTAGGATACGCAAGGCATAATCCGCCATGTGGGCCAATGTTCCAGGTGTCAAATCACTGCTTGTGCTGGATTGAGGAGCACTTTCTGGCAAATCAACTTCACTTGTCTCCCTCAAAAACCCTGTACCTGACCTTGCAACGCCACCAGTTTCTATTGCCCCCTGAGAAGCTTCCTCCTCCCATAAATATTCATCCCCATCTTCCTCCTGGTCCTCCTCCTCTTTTTCTGCCACCTCGTCCAGGAGACTTCCCTGAGCAGACAATGGCTGACTGTCATCAAGGCTTCCCTCGTCCTCAGCTGCAGACGCCTGCTCCTTTATGTGCATCAAACTTTGCATCAGCAGACGCATTAGGGGGATGCTCATGCTTATGATGGTGTCGTCTGCACAAACCAGGCGTGTGCATTCCTCAAAACACTGAAGGACTTGACACAGGTCTTGTAGCTTCGACCACTGCACACCTGACAACTCCATGTCTGCCATCCAACTGCCTGCCCATGTATGTGTATCCTCCCACAAATACATAACAGCATGCCTCTGTTCGCACAGCCTCTGAAGCATGTGCAGTGTGGAGTTCCACCTTGTTGCAACGTCGATTATTAGGCGGTGCTGGGGAAACTGCAACGATCGCTGAAGGTTCTGCATATGGCTGGAGTGTATGGGAGAACGGCGGATGTGCAAGCAAAGTCTTCGCACCTTCAGGAGCAGGGTGGGTAACCCCGGATAACTTTACAGGAAGCACTGCACCACCAGGTTCAAGGTGTGAGCCAGGCAAGGAATGTGTTTCAGTTGTGAAAGGGCTATGGCAGCCATAAAATTCCTTCCTTTATCACTGAATTCCTTGCCTGCCTCAAGATGTACACTGCCCAGCCATGACTGAGTTTCTTGCTGCAGAACTCGGACAGAACTTCCGCGGTGTGTCTGTTGTCACCCAAACAGTTCATTTCCAACACAGCCTGCTGACGCTTACCACTAGCTGTTCCATAATGGGACACCTCGTGTGCAACACTGGCAACTGCGGATGGAGTGGTCGTGCGACTGCGGTCTGTGGACGAGCTCTCGCTTCTGCTGGAGGAGGAGGAGGAGGGGTGGCAAATGCCTACAGCCAACTGTTTCCTAGACCGTGGGCTAGGCAGAACTGTCCCAATATGGCTGTCCACTGTGGACCCTGCATCCACCACATTAACCCAGTGTGCCGTGATGGACAAGTAATGTCCCTGGCCATGCCTACTGGTCCATGCATCTGTTGTGAGGTGCACCTTTCTACTGACAGATTGCCTGAGTGCATGGAAAATGCGGTCTTTGACATGCTGGTGGAGGGCTGGGATGGCTTTTCTGGCAAAGAAGTGTCGACTGGGTAGGTCATAGTGTGGTACTGCGTAGGCCATCAGGGCTTTGAAAGCTTCGCTTTCAACCAACCAGTAGGGCATCATCTCTAACGAGATTAGTCTAGCAATGTGGGCGTTCAAACCCTGTGTACGGGGATGAGAGGACAAGTACTTCCTTTTCCTAATGAGAGTCTCTTGTAGGGTGAGCTGGACTGGAGAGCTGCATATGGTGGAACTAGCGGGGGTGGTGGTGGACATGACAGACTGAGAGAGGGTTGGAGATGGTATTCTTGCCGGTGCCCTACATGCAGTGTTTCCTACTACGAACCTGGTGATTCCCTGACTGCTTTGGCCTGGAGACAAAAGCTGCACAGATACTGCAGGTGTTGCGCGAAATGATGGGCTTACAGTGAAGGAAGTGATGTAGTGATGCAGGAAGGCTGCCGGAAGGAAGCCGAGGGTGAGTATATTCCTATTAGGTATATACTCACCCTCGGACGTGCCCTGCTTCTTTCCGGCAGCCTTCCTTCTTAAGAATGAGTGCGTTCAGGGCCTTAGATGACATCACGGCTTGTGATTGGTCGCGGCCGCCCATGTGACCGCCACGCGACCAATCACAAGCCGTGACGTAATTCTCAGGTCCTAAATTCCTAGAATTAGGAATTTAGGACCTGAGGGATGACGTCACGGCTTCTGATTGGTCGTGTGGCGGTCACATGAGCGGCACGCGACCAATCAGAAGCCGTGACGTCATGGAAGGTGCTGAATGTGCTCATTTAAACAAAGAAGGCTGCCGGTTAACAGCGGTAATGTGCACGGGCCTCCGGACAGGTGAGTATATCAATATTTTTTATTTTAATTCTTTATTTTACACAGTAATATGGATCCCAGGGCCTGAAGGAGAGTTTCCTCTCCTTCAGACCCTGGGAACCATCAGGATACCGTCAGATACTTGGTGTCCCATTGACTTGCATGGGTATCGGGTATCGGTATCGGATTAGATCCGATACTTTGCCGGTATCGGCCGATACTTTCCGATACCGATACTTTCAAGTATCGGACGGTATCGCTCAACACTACTCATTACTGGTTGGTGACACTTCTAGACCCACGCTACAAGAATAACTTTTAATCTCTTCTACCAGAGGCAGAGGGGTATACTAAAATGTTGCAGTACCAGAGGGCCCTTGTAGCGAAATTACTTAGAAAATTCCCATGTGAGAACACTGGCAGCAGATGTCAGAGTTTGTTGTACAACCAAGGAGTCCAAGCGAGAGAGACAGAAGTACAATCCAGCTCAGGCAGGGGAACAATGGCAAAGTTCTGGGACAGTTTTCTCAGACCCTCCCATCGTACTGGGACAGAGGCAAGGGGTGCTGTCATAAGAAGTGCACTGTTTGGAAAGATGGTGAGGGAGTACCTTGCAGATCGTACAAACATCCTCCGTGATTCCTCTGTGCCTTTTAATTATTGGTTATCCAAGCTGGACACATGGCATGAACTGGCTCCCTCCGCCTTGGAGGTCCTGGCCTGCCCTGCTGCTAACGTTCTGTCCGAGTGGGTTTTTAGTGCTGCTGGTGGAATTATAACAGATAAGCGCATCCGCCTGTCAGCTAAAAATGCTGACAGGCTGACTCTTATAAAAACGAACAAAGGTTGGATTAGGATTCTGTACACCATCAAGTGAAAACAGCGAAACATAACCTCTAATATAGGGTTGAGCGACTTTCATTTTTTTAAGATCGAGTCTGGTTTTGTGAAACCCGATTTAGTCCAGAGTCGAGTCGAGTGAAGTCGGCCGATTATCGCTAAAAGTCGGGGATCGACCGAAACACGAAACCCAATGCAAGTCAATGGGGAAGCATAGCCGGCAGTGAGTGGAGGCCAGGAAAACACCTACAGTGCACATTTTACTGCCAAAAACATCCATTCTTGTTTTCTGAAGCTTGTCAATCTTAATTAACTTTATAATAATAGTTGGGCACTGGAAATTGGGGGTCATTTGGCAAAAGTTGTGGGGGTAGGGCTGGTTCAAGGTTTTAGTGGGCCCAGGAAACATGGACTACGTCATGGCGGTGGAGCAGGGAGAGGTAAGTATTTCAACGTTGCAAGTGCTGTGATCCTGAGCAAGCAGGGGGGGCCCACTCGTTCGCATTGGCACTGGCACAGGGCCCCTCAAAGTACGGCGGTGTGTTTGCATGGCGGGGGCGCCTCCCACCAGCAGCGACACTTTTGCGTACTCTGAGTGGCCCTGTGCCAGTGACGTCGCCAACGAGTATGCCCCCCCACCTGATGAAGGAACCTGCACTTTCATCTGCACCTTCCTCTTTGTCCCTGTGTAAGGTGGTATAATATGCGGGAAGGGGAACCTTACTTTCAGCAGGGTCAGATTCTGGCTGTGTAGAGTACAAGGGGAATGTAGTGGTCTAGGTCAATGTACCAGCAGACTCATCTAGCAGTGGCTGGGCAATGGGCAGGATGATGAGGAAACAGATATAGGGCCAAAGAATAAAGTAGGCTAAATGCAGATCAAAATTGGTAACAGGACTAAACAGGCGGCATTGCTTTGTTCAGTGGAGTAGCAAACCCAAGAGCAGCAGACACTGTTTCAAGGGCCTAACCACACTAGTAGGCCAAATGCAGTTTAATATCTGATAGTATAGGCCGAAAGCCAGAATGTGGAAGCTCAGCTTTGTTCAGTTGAGGACAACACCAGGGAGGGGCAGACACCGTTAGTAGGCCCTAACCACCATTTTGTTTTTTAAAAAACACTTAATGAGAGCCAGAAGGTTGAAGCTCAGCTTTATTCAGTTGAGGGCAACACCAGGCAGGGGCAGACACCGTTAGTAGGCCGGAACCACCAATGTGTTTAAAAACAGCAGTTAATCAGAGCCGGAAGGTAGAAGCTCAGCTTTATTCAGTTGAGGGCAACACCAGGCAGGGGCAGACACCGTTAGTAGGCCGGAACCACCATTTTGTTTTTCAAAAAACACTTAATGAGAGCCAGAAGGTTGAAGCTCAGCTTTATTCAGTTGAGGGCAACACCAGGGAGGGGCAGACACCGTTAGTAGGCCCTAAACACCATTTTGTTTTTTAAAAAACACTTAATGAGAGCCAGAAGGTTGAAGCTCAGCTTTATTCAGTTGAGGGCAACACCAGGCAGGGGCAGACACCGTTAATAGGCCGGAACCACCATTTTGTTTTTTAAAAAACACTTAATGAGAGCCAGAAGGTTGAAGCTCAGCTTTATTCAGTTGAGGGCAACACCAGGCAGGGGCAGACACCGTTAGTAGGCCGGAACCACCAATGTGTTTAAAAACAGCAGTTAATCAGAGCCGGAAGGTAGAAGCTCAGCTTTATTCAGTTGAGGGCAACACCAGGCAGGGGCAGACACCGTTAGTAGGCCGGAACCACCATTTTGTTTTTTAAAAAACACTTAATGAGAGCCAGAAGGTTGAAGCTCAGCTTTCTTCAGTTGAGGGCAACACCAGGCAGGGGCAGACACCGTTAGTAGGCCGGAACCACCAATGTGTTTAAAAACAGCAGTTAATCAGAGCCGGAAGGTAGAAGCTCAGCTTTATTCAGTTGAGGGCAACACCAGGCAGGGGCAGACACCGTTAGTAGGCCGGAACCACCAATGTGTTTAAAAACAGCAGTTAATCAGAGCCGGAAGGTAGAAGCTCAGCTTTATTCAGTTGAGGACAACTTGAATTAGGGACTGCATACAGACTTAGCAGGCTGTCCCCTGTGTGGACCATGCATCCAATACATTAACCCATTGAGCCACAAAGGACACGTAACCTTCCGTGGCCATGCCTACAGGTCCATGTGTCTGTTGTCAGGTGTACCTTTGTCAGTGTAGGCCTATTGGAAGGAGGGACCGCAGACAGGCTTCGAAGGCCTAACACAATAAAATGGGCTGGCTGTAGGCACTTTAAAATTGGTTCCAGGGGTACACGGGCAGCAGTGGTCTGGTCAGTGGAGGCCTAGTGGAAGGAGGGACCGCAGACAGGCTTCGAAGGCCTAACACAATAAAATGGGCTGGCTGTAGGCACTTTAAAATTGGTTCCAGGGGTACACGGGCAGCAGTGGTCTGGTCAGTGGAGGCCTAGTGGAAGGAGGGACCGCAGACAGGCTTCGAAGGCCTAAAATAACAAACAATAGGCTCATGGCAGTTTTACAGCGGTTACATGGATACACGGGCAGGCAGCTGGTGATGAGTGGAGGAGTATTTAAAGTAGGGACCGCAGACAGGCTATCAAAGGCCTAAAATAACAAACAATAGGCTCATGGCAGTTTTACAGCGGTTACATGGATACACGGGCAGGCAGCTGGTGATGAGTGGAGGAGTATTTAAAGTAGGGACCGCAGACAGGCTATCAAAGGCCTAAAATAACAAACAATAGGCTCATGGCAGTTTTACAGCGGTTACATGGATACACGGGCAGGCAGCTGGTGATGAGTGGAGGAGTATTTAAAGTAGGGACCGCAGACAGGCTATCAAAGGCCTAAAATAACAAACAATAGGCTCATGGCAGTTTTACAGCGGTTACATGGATACACGGGCAGGCAGCTGGTGATGAGTGGAGGAGTATTTAAAGTAGGGACCGCAGACAGGCTATCAAAGGCCTAAAATAACAAACAATAGGCTCATGGCAGCTTTACAGCGGTTACATGGATACACAGGCAGCTTGGTGGTGAGTGGAGGAGTAGTGCAAGGAGTGTCTGTCCCAGTACTCCCAAAATATAAATAGATGTTAATGTCTCGCAAAACAACCAAAACAAAAAAAAAGGTGGCATACTTAGGTACAGGGGTGGGCTCATCTACTGAGTTTCTGACATAGTAATTTGGCAGTAACTATTTAATGGTGCCAATATAGGACACAGACACAGACTACTTTAAGTTGCATCATAGATGTCTACAAATTTGAATTGTCAGTGCCAGACATTGAATGATGTCAGCGAATAGACTAAAGATTGGTGGAGCTGTGCGACATAATTTTGCACGTGGTAGAGCACATTTTGAGCTGGGGTAGGGGGGAACTCTCTTGAGGCCGGCGGGACCGCCCCAGGGCCCCTCATGTTACAACGGTGTGTCTGACGTTGGGTGCGCACCACCACCGCCAGAGACACTACATTGTACTATGAGGGACCCAGTAGCAATGCCGTCAACCAAAAGCGAGCACACCCACCTCTTCAGACAAACAGCAGTCTCACGGGTGCTTGCGCCAAGTCGCGATACCACGGCCCCGTGTGGGGAGTTTTGCCATTTAGGGAGGTGTAAACATGTCGTATGCTGTACAATCAGCTGCAGCAAATTAGACATTAGAAAAGTAATTCACAGGCAAGAGCTTTTCATAGGAAAGCTAGGTGTCGGCCGGGCAAGGTGGGGCAAAAGATTTCGAAATCCAGTTGTGGTTCATTTTAATGAATGTTAGATCGTCAACATTTTGGGTAGCCAGACGAGTCCTTTTTTCGGTTAATATTGAACCTGCAGCACTGAATACTCTTTCTGATAGGACACTTGCTGCCGGGCAAGCAAGCTCCTGCAATGCATATTCTGCCAATTCTGGCCAGGTGTCTAATTTGGAGGCCCAGTAATCAAATGGGAATGACGGTTGAGGGAGAACATCGATAAGGGATGAAAAATAGTTAGTAACCATACTGGACAAATGTTGTCTCCTGTCACTTTCAATTGATGCAGCAGTACCTGTCCTGTCTGCGGTCATAGCAAAATCACTCCACAACCTGGTCAGAAAACCCCTCTGTCCAACGCCACTTCTGATGTGTGCACCCCTAACACTCCTAGTCTGCTGCCCCCTGGAGCTCGTGTGAGAACGATCACGTGCGCTGTGTGCTGGGAATGCCTGAAGCAAACGGTCAACAAGAGTTGATTGTTTGGTTGCTAATATTAGTTCCAAGTTCTCATGTGGCATAATATTTTGCAATTTGCCTTTATAGCGTGGATCAAGGAGGCAGGCCAACCAGTAATTGTCATTGTTCATCATTTTCGTAATGCGTGTGTCCCTTTTTAGGATACGTAAGGCATAATCCGCCATGTGGGCCAAAGTTCCAGTTGTCAAATCTCCGGTTGTGATTGGTTGAGGGGCAGTTGCAGGCAAATCTACGTCACTTGTGTCCCTCAAAAAACCAGAACCCGGCCGTGACACGCAACCAATTTCCTGTGCCCCCGGGAAAGGTTCGGCATTAAAAATATACTCATCCCCATCATCCTCCTCGTCCTCCACCTCCTCTTCGCCCGCTACCTCGTCCTGTACACTGCCCTGACCAGACAATGGCTGACTGTCATCAAGGCTTTCCTCTTCCTCTGGTGCAGACGCCTGCTCCTTTATGTGCGTCAAACTTTGCATCAGCAGACGCATTAGGGGGATGCTCATGCTTATTACGGCGTTGTCTGCACTAACCAGCCGTGTGCATTCCTCAAAACACTGAAGGACTTGACACATGTCTTGTATCTTAGACCACTGCACACCTGACAACTCCATGTCTGCCATCCTACTGCCTGCCCGTGTATCCTCCCACAAATAAATAACAGCACGCCTCTGTTCGCACAGTCTCTGAAGCATGTGCAGTGTTGAGTTCCACCTTGTTGCAACGTCTATGATTAGGCGATGCTGGGGAAGGTTCAAAGACCGCTGATAGGTCTGCATACGGCTGGCGTGTACAGGCGAACGTCGGATATGTGAGCAAAGTGCACGCACTTTGAGGAGCAGGTCGGAGAACCCAGGATAAGTTTTCAATAAGCACTGCACCACCAGGTTTAAGGTGTGAGCCAGGCAAGGAATGTGTTTCAGTTGGGAAAGGGAGATGGCAGCCATGAAATTCCTTCCGTTATCACTCACTACCTTGCCTGCCTCAAGATCTACTGTGCCCAGCCACGACTGCGTTTCTTGTTGCAAGAACTCGGACAGAACTTCCGCGGTGTGTCTGTTGTCGCCCAAACACTTCATAGCCAATACAGCCTGCTGACGCTTGGCAGTAGCTGGCCCATAATGGGACAACTGGTGTGCAACAGTGTCATCTGCCGATGGAGTGGTTGGCAGACTGCGTTCTGTGGAAGAGCTGTAGCTTCTGCAGGAGGACGAGGAGGAGGAGGGGGTGCGAACGCCTACAGCCAACTGTTTCCTAGACCGTGGGCTAGGCACAACTGTCCCTAAATTGATGTCGCCTGTGGACCCTGCATCCACCACATTCACCCAGTGTGCCGTGATGGACACATAACGTCCCTTGCCATGCCTACTGGTCCATGCATCTGTAGTCAGGTGCACCTTTGTACTCACAGATTGCCTGAGTGCATGGACGATGCGCTGTTTAACATGCTGGTGCAGGGCTGGGATGGCTTTTCTGGAAAAAAAGTGTCGACTGGGTAGCTCGTATCGTGGTTCAGCGTACTCCATCAGGGCTTTGAAAGCTTCGCTTTCAACTAACCGGTAGGGCATCATCTCTAACGAGATTAGTCTAGCTATGTGGGCGTTAAAACCCTGTGTACGCGGATGCGAGGATAAGTACTTCCTTTTTCTAACCAGAGTCTCATGTAGGGTGAGCTGGACTGGAGAGCTGGAGATCGTGGAACTTTCGGGTGTGCCGGTGTACATGGCAGACTGAGAGACGGTTGGAGACGGTATTGTTTCCGCCGGTGCCCTAGATGCAATATTTCCTCCTACAAAACTGGTGGTTCCCTGACCCTGACTGCTTTTGGCTGGCAAAGAAACCTGCACAGATACTGCCGGTGGTGCGGAAAATGGTGGCCTTACAGTGACGGAAGGGATGTTGCGTTGCTGACTAGCTTCATTGGCCGAGGGTGCTACAACCTTAAGGGACGTTTGGTAGTTAGTCCAGGCTTGAAAATGCATGGTGGTTAAGTGTCTATGCATGCAACTAGTATTTAGACTTTTCAGTTTCTGACCTCTGCTTAAGCTAGTTGAACATTTTTGACAGATGACTTTGCGCTGATCAGTTGGATGTTGTTTAAAAAAATGCCAGACTGCACTCTTCCTAGACTCGGATCCCTTTTCAGGGATTGCAGACTGAGCTTTAACCGGATGGCCACGCTGTCCTCCAACAGGTTTTGGCTTTGACACGCGTTTTGGGCCAGATACGGGCCCGGCAGATGGAACCTGTTGCGATGTTGATGCCTGCTGCGGCCCCTCCTCCACCTCCGCTTCTGAACTACTGCCGCCTGCACCCTGTTCCCCCAATGGCTGCCAATCAGGGTCAATAACTGGGTCATCTATTACCTCCTCTTCGAGCTCGTGTGCAACTTCGTCTGTGTCACTGTGTCGGTCGGTGGTATAGCGTTCGTGGCGGGGCAACATAGTCTCATCAGGGTCTGATTGTGGATCTGTACCCTGAGAGGGCAATGTGGTGGTCTGAGTCAAAGGAGCAGCATAGTACTCTGGCTGTGGCTGTGCATCAGTGCACTCCATGTCAGAATCTACTTGTAATGGGCATGGCCTGTTAAATGTTTCACTTTCTAAGCCAGGGACGGTATGTGTAAAGAGCTCCATGGAGTGACCCGTTGTGTCGCCTGCTGCATCCTTCTCTCTTGTTGTAGTTTTTGCTGAGGAGGACAAGGAAGCGACTTGTCCCTGACCGTGAACATCCACAAGCGACGCGCTGCTTTTACATTTACCAGTTTCGGAAGAGGAGGCAAAAGAGCTAGAGGCTGAGTCTGCAATGTAAGCCAAAACTTGCTGTTGCTGCTCCGCCTTTAAAAGCAGTTTTCCTACTCCCAGAAAAGAGAGCGTTCGAGGCCTTGTGTAGCCTGACGACGAAACTGGCTCCACAGCTCCAGACTTAGGTGGAATATTTTTATCCCCACGACCACCTGATGCTCCACTACCACTACCATCATTACCAGCTGACAATGAACGCCCACGACGACCTCTTGCACCAGACTTCCTCATTGTTTTAAAATCTTAACCAAAGTAACTTTATTTGTTGCTGTCAAACAACTTACACGGTGAGCTATAACTTCAGTATGATTTCAATATCCCTTAACAGGTTGGTGAGACCACAAGGAAAATCAGGCACAATGTTACACACTCTGTTTTCTGTGGCACAAAATCACAGAGATGACACACACGCAGGACTGTCACTCAAGCACTAATGTCAATATTAATCTCCCACCTAATTTATTTTTTTTTTTTTCTCAGGGAGACTTTAGAAACCAAATAATATTAAAAAAAAAAAAAAAAAAAAAAAGGCTTTCTATGGCCCACAATTAGAGAGAGAGAGGTGGCACACCCAGGAGTCAAGACTGGCGCACAAGCTGAAAGGGCAATATTACTCTCCCACTGTTTTTTTAAGTTTTTTTTCTTTTATTTTCAGGGAGACTTTAGAAACCAAATAATATTAAAAAAACCAAAAAAATAAATAGCCTTTCTATGGCCCACTGAATGAGAGAGAGGGGGCACACCCAGGAGTCAAGACTGGCGCACAAGCTGAAAGGGCAATATTACTCTCCCACTGTTTTTTTAAGTTTTTTTTCTTTTATTTTCAGGGAGACTTTAGAAACCAAATAATATTAAAAAAACCAAAAAAATAAATAGCCTTTCTATGGCCCACTGAATGAGAGAGAGGTGGCACACCCAGGAGTCAAGACTGGCACACAAGCTGAAAGGGCAATATTACTCTCCCACTGTTTTTTTATTATTTTTTTTTTTTCAGGGAGACTTTAGAAACCAAATAATAAGAAAAAAAATAAATAAATAAATAGGCTTTCTATAGCCCACTGAATGAGAGATAGCACACACAGCAGTGGCACACAAGCCCTGACTGAGGCCAATATTTTTCTCCCACTGATTGATGTAGTGTTTTTGTGTTGAGGTAGATTTTAGAACACAAATCAAGGAAAAAAAAAAAAATGCTTTCTATGGCCCACTGAATGAGAGAGGTGGCACACCCAGGAGTCAAGACTGGCACACAAGCTGAAACGGCAATATTACTCTCCCACTGTTTTTTTATGTATTTTTTGTTTTTTAAGGGAGACTTTAGAAACCCAATAATATTTAAAAAAATAAATAAATAGGCTTTCTATGGCCCACTGAATGAGAGGGAGAGAGGTGGCACACCCAGGAGTCAAGACTGGCACACAAGCTGAAAGGGCAATATTACTCTCCCACTGTTTTTTTAATTTTTTTTTTTTTTTTTTTCAGGGAGACTTTAGAAACCAAATAATATTAAAAAAACCAAAAAAATAAATAGCCTTTCTATGGCCCACTGAATGAGAGAGAGAGGTGGCACACCGAGGAGTCAAGACTGGCACACAAGCTGAAAGGGCAATATTACTCTCCCACTGTTTTTTTATGTTTTTTTTTTTTTTCAGGGAGACTTTAGAAACCAAATAATATTAAAAAAACCAAAAAAATAAATAGCCTTTCTATGGCCCACTGAATGAGAGAGAGAGGTGGCACACCCAGGAGTCAAGACTGGCACACAAGCTGAAAGGGCAATATTACTCTCCCACTGTTTTTTTATGTTTTTTTTTTTTTTCAGGGAGACTTTAGAAACCAAATAATATTAAAAAAACCAAAAAAATAAATAGCCTTTCTATGGCCCACTGAATGAGAGAGAGAGGTGGCACACCCAGGAGTCAAGACTGGCACACAAGCTGAAAGGGCAATATTACTCTCCCACTGTTTTTTTATGTATTTTTTGTTTTTTAAGGGAGACTTTAGAAACCAAATAATATTTAAAAAAAAACAAACAAAAAAAGGCTTTCTATGGCCCACAATTAGAGAGAGAGAGGTGGCACACCCAGGAGTCAAGACTGGCGCACAAGCTGAAAGGGCAATATTACTCTCCCACTGTTTTTTTAAGTTTTTTTTTTTTTATTTTCAGGGAGACTTTAGAAACCAAATAATATTAAAAAAAACCAAAAAAATAAATAGCCTTTCTATGGCCCACTGAATGAGAGAGAGAGGTGGCACACCCAGGAGTCAAGACTGGCACACAAGCTGAAAGGGCAATATTACTCTCCCACTGTTTTTTTAGGTATTTTTTTTTTCAGGGAGACTTTAGAAACCAAATAATAAGAAAAAAAAATAAATAAATAAATAGGCTTTCTATAGCCCACTGAATGAGAGATAGCACACACAGCAGTGGCACACAAGCCCTGACTGAGGCCAATATTTTTCTCCCACTGATTGATGTAGTGTTTTTGTGTTGAGGTAGATTTTAGAACACAAATCAAGGAAAAAAAAAATAAATGCTTTCTATGGCCCACTGAATGAGAGAGAGGTGGCACACCCAGGAGTCAAGACTGGCACACAAGCTGAAAGGGCAATATTACTCTCCCACTGTTTTTTTATGTATTTTTTGTTTTTTAAGGGAGACTTTAGAAACCCAATAATATTTAAAAAAATAAATAAATAGGCTTTCTATGGCCCACTGAATGAGAGGGAGAGAGGTGGCACACCCAGGAGTCAAGACTGGCACACAAGCTGAAAGGGCAATATTACTCTCCCACTGTTTTTTTATGTTTTTTTTTTTTTTCAGGGAGACTTTAGAAACCAAATAATATTAAAAAAACCAAAAAAATAAATAGCCTTTCTATGGCCCACTGAATGAGAGAGAGAGGTGGCACACCCAGGAGTCAAGACTGGCACACAAGCTGAAAGGGCAATATTACTCTCCCACTGTTTTTTTATGTATTTTTTGTTTTTTAAGGGAGACTTTAGAAACCAAATAATATTAAAAAAAAACAACAAAAAAAAGGCTTTCTATGGCCCACAATTAGAGAGAGAGAGGTGGCACACCCAGGAGTCAAGACTGGCGCACAAGCTGAAAGGGCAATATTACTCTCCCACTGTTTTTTTAAGTTTTTTTATTTTTATTTTCAGGGAGACTTTAGAAACCAAATAATATTAAAAAAAAACAAAAAAAAAAAGGCTTTCTATGGCCCACAATTAGAGAGAGAGAGGTGGCACACCCAGGAGTCAAGACTGGCGCACAAGCTGAAAGGGCAATATTACTCTCCCACTGTTTTTTTAAGTTTTTTTTTTTTTTTTTCAGGGAGACTTTAGAAACCAAATAATATTAAAAAAACCAAAAAAATAAATAACCTTTCTATGGCCCACTGAATGAGAGAGAGAGGTGGCACACCCAGGAGTCAAGACTGGCACACAAGCTGAAAGGGCAATATTACTCTCCCACTGTTTTTTTAGGTATTTTTTTTTTTCAGGGAGACTTTAGAAACCAAATAATAAGAAAAAAAATAAATAAATAAATAGGCTTTCTATAGCCCACTGAATGAGAGATAGCACACACAGCAGTGGCACACAAGCCCTGACTGAGGCCAATATTTTTCTCCCACTGATTGATGTAGTGTTTTTGTGTTGAGGTAGATTTTAGAACACAAATCAAGGAAAAAAAAAATAAATGCTTTCTATGGCCCACTGAATGAGAGAGAGGTGGCACACCCAGGAGTCAAGACTGGCACACAAGCTGAAAGGGCAATATTACTCTCCCACTGTTTTTTTATGTTTTTTTTTTTTCAGGGAGACTTTAGAAACCAAATAATATTAAAAAAACCAAAAAAATAAATAGCCTTTCTATGGCCCACTGAATGAGAGAGAGAGGTGGCACACCCAGGAGTCAAGACTGGCACACAAGCTGAAAGGGCAATATTACTCTCCCACTGTTTTTTTATGTATTTTTTGTTTTTTAAGGGAGACTTTAGAAACCAAATAATATTAAAAAAAAAACAACAAAAAAAAGGCTTTCTATGGCCCACAATTAGAGAGAGAGAGGTGGCACACCCAGGAGTCAAGACTGGCGCACAAGCTGAAAGGGCAATATTACTCTCCCACTGTTTTTTTAAGTTTTTTTTTTTTTATTTTCAGGGAGACTTTAGAAACCAAATAATATTAAAAAACCCAGAAAAATAAATAGCCTTTCTATGGCCCACTGAATGAGAGAGAGAGGTGGCACACCCAGGAGTCAAGACTGGCACACAAGCTGAAAGGGCAATATTACTCTCCCACTGTTTTTTTATGTTTTTTTTTTTTTCAGGGAGACTTTAGAAACCAAATAATATTAAAAAAACCAAAAAAATAAATAGCCTTTCTATGGCCCACTGAATGAGAGAGAGAGGTGGCACACCCAGGAGTCAAGACTGGCACACAAGCTGAAAGGGCAATATTACTCTCCCACTGTTTTTTTATGTATTTTTTGTTTTTTAAGGGAGACTTTAGAAACCAAATAATATAAAAAAAAAAACAAAAAAAAAAGGCTTTCTATGGCCCACAATTAGAGAGAGAGAGGTGGCACACCCAGGAGTCAAGACTGGCGCACAAGCTGAAAGGGCAATATTACTCTCCCACTGTTTTTTTAAGTTTTTTATTTTTATTTTCAGGGAGACTTTAGAAACCAAATAATATTAAAAAAAACAAAAAAATAAATAGCCTTTCTATGGCCCACTGAATGAGAGAGAGAGGTGGCACACCCAGGAGTCAAGACTGGCACACAAGCTGAAAGGGCAATATTACTCTCCCACTGTTTTTTTTATGTATTTTTTGTTTTTTAAGGGAGACTTTAGAAACCCAATAATATTTAAAAAAAAAAAAAAAAAAGGCTTTCTATGGCCCACAATTAGAGAGAGAGGTGGCACACCCAGGAGTCCAGACTGGCACACAAGCTGAAAGGGCAATATTACTCTCCCACTGTTTTTTTATGTAGTTTTTGTTTTTTAAGGGAGACTTTAGAAACCCAATAATATAAAAAAAAAAAAAAAAAAAGGCTTTCTATGGCCCACAATTAGAGAGAGAGGTGGCACACCCAGGAGTCAAGACTGGCACACAAGCTGAAAGGGCAATATTACTCTCCCACTGTTTTTTTATTTTTTATTTTTTTTTTTCAGGGAGACTTTAGAAACCAAATAATAAGAAAAAAAAAAAATAAATAAATAGGCTTTCTATAGCCCACTGAATAAGAGATAGCACACACAGCAGTGGCACACAAGCCCTCACTGAGGCCAATATTTTTCTACCACTGATTGATGTAGTGTTTTTGTGTTGAGGTAGAATTTAGAACACAAATCACGGAAAAAATAAATAGGCTTTCTATGGCCCACTCAGTGAGAGATGGCACACACAGGGATGGCACTGTAGCAGAAATGCCAATCTTAATCTCCCACAAAAAAAAAACAAAAAAAAAACAGGGACTGTCCTACAATTACTATCTCCCTGCAGTAATCTAAGCCAGGTATGGCAGGCAGCAATAGGAGTGGACTGATGCACAAATTAAATAAAAAGTGTGGACAAACAAAAAAGATAGCTGTGCAGAAAGGAACAAGAGGATATGTGCTTTGAAAAAAGCAGTTGGTTTCCACAGTGGCATACACACAGCAATACAGCTATCACGGAGCCTTCTAGGGCAGCCCAATGAGCTACAGCGCTGAGGAAAAAAAAAAAAAATAGCTTCCACTGTTCCTGCACACCGAAGGTGGTGTTGGACAGTGGAAATCGCTACAGCACAAGCGGTTTGGTGGTTAGTGGACCCTGCCTAACGCTCTCCCTGCTTCTGACGAAGCGGCAGCAACCTCTCCCTAAGCTCAGATCAGCAGCAGTAAGATGGCGGTCGGCGGGAACGCCCCTTTATAGCCCCTGTGACGCCGCAGACAGCAAGCCAATCACTGCAATGCCCTTCTCTAAGATGGTGGGGACCAGGATCTATGTCATCACGCTGCCCACACTCTGCGTTCACCTTCATTGGCTGAGAAATGGCGCTTTTCGCGTCATTGAAACGCGACTTTGGCGCGAAAGTCGCGTACCGCATGGCCGACAAGCACAGGGGTCGGATCGGGTTTCATGAGACGCCGACTTAGCCAAAAGTCGGCGACTTTTGAAAATGATCGACCCGTTTCGCTCAACCCTACTCTAATACAATCTCTGTTTTTGGGAAGGTGTATTCTCATGTACCTTTTCACAACCATACATGGGTATACGCTTCCAGATTTAGTCTGTTTGCTGTTATCCTCCTCCTTATCCTCATCCTCATCATCCACAACCAGTAGAGCACCAGGGTGAACGGATTCCATGATGCCTGAGTCACAATTTTTTGGGCAAGGGTGTCTATGATGCCCATAGTATCTTTTTGAAAAAATGTATCCCCCCATGGGGAAATGTTTGTCAGACCATACACTTAGCATATGGACATTGCAAGTCTAGGAGACCAGCTCATTTAAATTGGGCCTACTTTTCAATGAGGCCTTCATCAATGTCTCATCATTCTCCACCACTTGATCATCAGGCTGAATGTCTCCTGTGCTGCTACAGATAATACATTTTATTCAACTTAACAATTGTGTTCCACTTGCATTAATAATTCACCAAAAATTTGGTATCTTTATGTTTGAAGCATGATATGTGGGAAAAGGTTGAAATGTTCCAGGGAGCCGAATACTTTCGCAAGGCACTGTATATAGAGGATCTGTCAGCTCTCCTGTGTGGTGTTATATATAGAGTACCAGCTCTCCTGTGTGGTGCAATATATAGAGGCTCTGTCAGCTCTCCTGTGTGGTGTAGTATATGGAGGATCTGTCAGCTCACAAGTGTGGTGTAGTATGGAGAGGATCCATCAGCTCTCCTGTGTGGTGTAATATATAGGAGATCTGTCAGTTTTCCTGTGTGGTGTAGTAAATACTGGATCTGTCAGCTCTCTTGTGTGGTGTAGTATATAGAGGATCTGTCAGCTCTACTGTGTGATGTAGTATATAGAGGATCTGTCAGCTCTCCTGTGTGGTGCAATATATATATAGGATCTGTCAGCTCTTCTGTGTGGTGTAGAATATGGAGGATCTGTCAAGTCTCCTGTGTGGTGCAGTATATAGAGAATTTGTCAGCTCTCCTGTGTGGTATAGTATATTGAGGATCTCTCAGCTCTCCTATGTGGTGTAGTATATTGAGGATGTTTCAGCACTCCTGTGTGGTATAGTATAAAGGGGATCTGTCAGCTCTCCTGTGTGCTGTAATATATAGAGGATCTGTCAGGCCTCCTGTGTGGTGTAGTACATAGAGGATCTGTCAGGTCTCCTGTGTGGTGTAGTGTTGTGAATTCCGTTCTGGAGCTCCCTCCTGTGGTTGCTAATGGTATTTTTGTGAGTTCTGCCCTTGGGCTCCCTCTGGTGGTTTCGAGTGGAACTGCTGCTCCTTTAGGTAGCTGTGGCAGCTGCCTTCACTAATCGCCTTGCCTGGGTTTGTTATTTATACCTGCTCTGGGCTTTAGTTCATGCCAGCTGTCAATGTTCTTGGTTGGATTTGGTTCTCTCCTTGGATTTCTCATATGGCCTGTCCTTGTCAGCAAAAGATAAGTTTTTGCTAGTTTTTGTTTGTCCATTTGCTTGGACTCTATTGCTCTGTAAATATGTCTCTTTTTGTCCAGCTTGTCACTATGTCATATTCAGGCTAGCTGGAAGCTCTGGGAAAGCAGATTTGCCCCTCCACACCGTGAGTAGGTGTGGAGTTCATTTTTGTAAACTCTGCGTGGATTTTGTAGTTTTTTAATACTGACCGCACAGTATCCTTTTCTCTCTGTCTATCAAGTTTAGTCTTGGCCTCCTTTGCTGAAATCTGATTTCATTTCTGTGTACGTCATTTCCCTCTTCACTCACAGTCAATATTTGTGGGGGGCTGTCTTTCCTTTTGGGGTTTTCTCTGAGGCAAGATAGCTTTCTATTTCCTTCTTTAGGGGTAGTTAGTTCTTAGGCTGTGAAGAGGTGTCTAGGGAAAGTCAGGAACATCCCACGGCTATTACTAGTGTTGTTGTTAGGATTAGGGACTGCGGTCAGTAGAGATACCACCTTCTCAGAGCTCGTCCCATGTTGCGTTTTAGCCACCAGGTCATATCAGTGTGGCCTCTTAACCACCAGGTCATAACAGTACAGCTGGCCCACAATGTGTTAAATGCATCTCAAAAGAGGGAAAAGAGAGTTCTGAGCCATTTTTTTTTCCTTCGCAGCTTGTTTTGTCTTTTTTTCCCCTTAATCTCTGGGTGGTTCAGGATTTTGGTGCTGATATGGAGGTTCAGGGTCTGTTCTTGCGCGTGGATCAACTCGCTGCAAGGGTACAGAGTATCCAAGATTATGTTGTCCAGACTCCGGTATTAGAGCCTAGAATTCCTATTCCTGATTTGTTTTCTGGGGATAGATCTAAATTTTTGAACTTTAAAAATAATTGCAGATTGTTTTTTGCTCTGAGACCTTGTTCCTCTGGTGACCCCATTCAGCAGGTGAAGATTGTTATTTCTTTGCTGCGTGGCGACCCGCAGGACTGGGCATTCTCCCTTGAGCCAGGAAATCCTGCATTGCTTAATATTGACGCATTTTTTCAAGCGCTCGGATTGCTGTATGACGAGCTTAATTCTGTGGATCAGGCAGAAAAAACTTTGCTGGCTCTGTGTCAGGGTCAGGAAGCAGCAGAAGTATACTGCCAGAAATTTAGAAAGTGGTCTGTGCTCACAAAATGGAATGAGTATGCCCTGGCAGCGATTTTCAGAAAGGGTCTTTCTGAAGCCCTTAAAGATGTTATGGTGGGGTTTCCTACGCCTGCTGGTCTGAATGAGTCAATGTCTTTGACCATTC
Organism: Ranitomeya variabilis; assembly: GCF_051348905.1. Classification (NCBI taxonomy): domain Eukaryota; kingdom Metazoa; phylum Chordata; class Amphibia; order Anura; family Dendrobatidae; genus Ranitomeya; species Ranitomeya variabilis. The sequence goes on from NC_135235.1 coordinate 226,541,859, forward strand.
AGATTGATTGGCGCTTGCGCGAGCGCAAGGTGGTGCACCATATGGCAGTGTCCTCTGAGCAGAGTCCTGAGCCTATGCAATGTGATAGGATTTTGACTAGAGCAGAAAGGCAGAAATTCAGATGTCAGAATGGCCTGTGTTTTTACTGTGGTGATTCTGCTCATGCTATTTCTGATTGCCCTAAGCGTACTAAGAGGGTCCCTAGGTCTGTTACCATTAGTACTGTACAGCCTAAATTTCTCTTGTCTGTTACCCTGATTTGCTCATTGTCGTCCTTTTCTGTTATGGCATTTGTGGATTGTGGCGCTGCCCTGAACTTAATGGACTTAGAATTTGCCAAGCGCTGTGGTTTTTCCTTGGAGCTTTTGCAGAGTCCTATTCCCTTAAGAGGGATTGATGCTACGCCATTGGCCAAGAATAAACCTCAGTACTGGACACAGTTAACCATGTACATGGCTCCAGCACATCAGGAAAATATTCGCTTTTTGGTGTTGCATAATTTGCATGATGTTGTTGTGCTGGGTTTTCCATGGTTACAGGTACATAATCCAGTGCTGGATTGGAGATCTATGTCTGTAACTGGTTGGGGTTGTCAGGGGATACATAGTGATATTGCTTTGATGTCCATTTCCTCGTCCCCTTCTTCTGAAGTTCCTGAGTTTTTGTCGGATTTCCAGGATATATTTGATGAGCCCAAGTCCAGTTCCCTGCCTCCTCATAGGGACTGCGATTGTGCCATTAATTTGATTCCTGGCTGTAAGTTCCCTAAGGGCCGACTTTTCAATCTGTCTGTGCCAGAGCATGCCGCTATGCGGAGTTATGTAAAGGAGTCCTTGGAGAAGGGGCATATTCGCCCGTCTTCGTCACCATTGGGAGCGGGATTTTTTTTGTTGTTGCCAAGAAGGATGGCTCCTTGAGACCCTGTATAGATTATCGCCTTCTCAATAAGATCACTGTCAAATTCCAGTACCCTTTACCCTTACTTTCTGATTTGTTTGCTTGGATTAAGGGTGCCAGTTGGTTTACTAAAATCGACCTTCGAGGGGCGTATAATCTCGTGCGTATTAAACAAGGTGATGAATGGAAAACAGCATTTAATACGCCCGAAGGCCATTTTGAATATCTTGTGATGCCATTCGGGCTCTCTAATGCTCCATCGGTATTTCAGTCCTTTATGCATGATATCTTCCGGAATTATCTGGATAAATTCATGATTGTGTATTTGGATGATATTTTGATTTTCTCCGATGATTGAGAGTCTCATGTGAGGCAGGTTAGGATGGTATTTCAGGTCCTTCGTGCTAATGCGTTGTTTGTGAAGGGGTCTAAGTGCCTCTTTGGAGTTCAGAAGGTTTCTTTTTTGGGTTTCATTTTTTCTCCCTCGGCTATTAAAATGGACCCTGTAAAAGTCCAGGCCATTCATGATTGGACTCAACCTACATCTGTAAAGAGCCTTCAGAAATTTTTGGGCTTTGCCAATTTTTATCGCCGCTTTATTGCTAATTTTTCTAGTGTGGTGAAGCCTCTGACCGATTTGACGAGGAAGGGCGCTGATGTGATGAATTGGTCCTCTGCGGCTGTTGAGGCCTTTCAGGAGCTTAAACGTCGTTACTTCTGCCCCTGTGTTGCATCAGCCAGATGTTTCTCTCCCTTTTCAGGTTGAGGTTGATGCTTCTGAGATTGGGGCAGGGGCCGTTTTGTCTCAGAGAAATTCTGATGGCTCTTTGATGAAACCATGTGCTTTCTTCTCCAGAAAGTTTTCGCCTGCTGAGCGTAATTATGATGTTGGCAATCGGGAGTTGTTGGCTATGAAGTGGGCATTTGAGGAGTGGCGACATTGGCTTGAGGGAGCCAAGCATCGCGTGGTGGTCTTGACTGATCATAAGAATCTGATTTACCTCGAGTCTGCTAAGCGGTTGAATCCTAGACAAGCTCGGTGGTCTCTGTTTTTCTCACGTTTTGATTTTGTGGTCTCGTATATTCCGGGATCTAAGAATGTGAAGGCTGATGCCCTTTCTAAGAGTTTTTTGCCTGATTCTCCGGGAGTTCTTGAGCCGGCTGGGATCCTCAAGGAGGGGGTGATTCTATCTGCCATCTCCCCTGATTTGCGGCGGGTACTTCAGGAGTTTCAGGCTGATAAACCTGACCGCTGTCCTGTGGGGAAACTGTTTGTTCCTGATAGATGGACTAGCAGGGTAATTTCTGAGGTTCATTGTTCGGTGTTGGTTGGTCACCCTGGGATTTTTGGTACCAGAGATTTGGTGGCTAGGTCCTTTTGGTGGCCTTCCTTGTCGCGGGATGTGCGTTCGTTTGTGCAGTCCTGTGGAACCTGTGCTCGGGCTAAGCCTTGCTGTTCCCGTGCCAGTGGGTTGCTTTTGCCTTTGCCTATTCCTGAGAGGCCCTGGACGCATATTTCCATGGATTTTATTTCTGATCTTCCTGTTTCTCAGAAGATGTCTGTCATCTGGGTGGTTTGTGACCGGTTTTCTAAGATGGTCCATTTGGTACCGTTGCCTAAGTTGCCTTCCTCCTCTGATTTGGTTCCATTATTTTTTCAGCATGTGGTTCGTTTGCATGGTATTCCGGAGAATATTGTGTCTGACAGAGGTTCCCAGTTTGTTTCTAGGTTTTGGCGGTCCTTTTGTGCTAGAATGGGAATTGATTTGTCTTTTTCTTCAGCAATCCATCCTCAGACAAATGGCCAAATGGAGCGAACCAATCAGACCTTGGAAACCTATTTGAGATGCTTCGTGTCTGCTGATCAGGATGATTGGGTGACCTTTTTGCCGTTGGCCGAGTTTGCCCTTAATAATCGGGCTAGTTCAGCTACCTTGGTTTCGCCTTTCTTTTGTAATTTTGGTTTTCATCCTCATTTTTCTTCAGGGAAGCTTGAGCCTTCTGACTGTCCTGGTGTGGACTCGGTGGTGGACAGGTTGCAGCAAATTTGGACTCATGTGGTGGACAATTTGACGTTGTCTCAGGAAAAGGCTCAACGTTTTGCTAACCGTCGTCAGTGTGTTGGTCCCCGGCTTCGTGTTGGGGATTTGGTCTGGTTGTCTTCTCGTCATGTTCCTATGAAGGTTTCTTCTCCTAAGTTCAAGCCTCGCTTTATTGGGCCTTATAAGATTTCTGAAATTATCAATCTGGTATCTTTTCGTTTGGCCCTTCCAGCTTCCTTTTCCATTCATAATGTGTTCCATAGATCCTTGTTGCGGAGATATGTGGTACCTATGGTTCCCTCCATTGATCCTCCTGCTCCAGTGTTGGTTGAGGAGGAATTGGAATATGTGGTGGAGAAGATTTTGGATTCTCGTTTTTCGAGGCAGAAGCTTCAGTATCTGGTCAAGTGGAAGGGTTATGGCCAGGAGGATAATTCTTGGGTTGTGGCCTCCGATGTTCATGCTGCCGATTTGGTTCGTGCTTTCCATTTGGCTCATCCTGATCGGCCTGGGAACTCTGGTGAGGGTTCGGTGACCCCTCTGTTATGGGTGCTGATGGTTAGGAGCACCCGGAATGACCTGATGGCTAGGAGCACCCGGAATGACCTGATGGTTAAACTACACAGGACAAGCTCTGGGAAGTGGGAGCTCTGCTGACCGCAACCCCTAATCCTATCAAACACACTAGAAATAGCTGTGGAGCGTACCTAACTCTGCCTAGACGCCTCTTCACAGCCTAAGAGCTAACTACCCCTAGAGATAGAAAATAAAGCCTACCTTGCCTCAGAGAAATTCCCCAAAGGAAAAGGCAGCCCCCCACAAATATTGACTGTGAGTTAAGATGGAAGTCACAAACACAAAAATTAAACAGGTTTCAGCAAAGGAGGCCAGACTTACCAAACAGACTGAGGATAGAAAAGGTAACTTTGCGGTCAGCACAAAAAAACTACAAAGACCACGCAGAGTGTGCAAAAAGACCCCCGCACTGACTCACGGTGCGGAGGTGCCACTCTGCATCCCAGAGCTTCCAGCTAGCGAGGCAAAATCATGATATCAAGCTGGACAAGAAAACATGAACAACAAATTAACTAGCAGGGACTTAGCTTCTGCTGGAGTAGACAGGTCACCAGAGAGATCCAAGAGAGAACTGAACCAGTACTAGAACATTGACAGCTGGCATGGTGTAATGATCTGAGTGGAGTTAAATAGAGAAGCCAGCCTAAGAATAACCTAGGTCACCTGTGGAAGGAACCTCAGAACCAGCAGCTCCACTAACAGCCACCAGAGGGAGTCCATGGACAGAACTCGCCGAAGTACCATTCATGACCATAGGAGGGAGTTCGATAACAGAATTCACAACAGTACCCCCCCTTGAGGAGAGGTCACCGAACCCTCACCAGAGCCCCCAGGCCGATCAGGACGAGCCAAATGAAAGGCACGAGCTAGATCGGCAGCATGGACATCAGAGGCAACGACCCAGGAATTATCTTCCTGACCATAACCCTTCCACTTGACCAGGTACTGGAGTTTCCGTCTCGAAATACGAGAATCTAAAATCTTCTCCACCACATACTCCAACTCCCCCTTGACCAACACCGGGGCAGGAGGATCAACAGAGGGAACCATAGGCGCCACATATCTCCGCAACAGCGACCTATGGAACACATTATGGATGGCAAAAGAAGCTGGAAGGGCCAAACGAAATGACACCGGATTGAGAACTTCAGAAATCTTATAAGGACCAATGAAACGAGGCTTAAACTTAGGAGAGGAAACCTTCATAGGAACATAACGAGACGACAACCAAACCAAATCCCCAACACGAAGTCGGGGACCAACACGGCGACGGCGGTTAGCGAAACGTTGAGCTTTCTCCTGGAACAATGTCAAATTGTCCACTACGTGAGTCCAAATTTGCTGCAACCTGTCCACCACAGAATCTACACCAGGACAGTCCGAAGACTCAACCTGCCCTGAAGAAAAACGAGGATGGAAACCAGAATTACAGAAAAAAGGCGAAACCAAAGTAGCCGAGCTGGCCCGATTATTAAGGGCGAACTCAGCCAAAGGCAAGAAGGACACCCAATCATCCTGATCAGCAGAAACAAAGCATCTCAGATATGTTTCCAGAGTCTGATTGGTTCGCTCGGTTTGGCCATTTGTCTGAGGATGGAAAGCCGAAGAAAAAGACAAATCAATGCCCATCTTAGCACAAAAGGACCGCCAAAACCTCGAAACAAACTGGGAACCTCTGAACGAGACGATGTTCTCCGGAATGCCATGCAAACGAACCACATGCTGGAAGAATAATGGAACCAAATCAGAGGAGGAAGGCAATTTAGACAAGGGTACCAAATGGACCATCTTAGAGAAGCGATCACAAACCACCCAGATGACCGACATCCTTTGAGAGACAGGGAGATCTGAAATAAAATCCATGGAAATATGCGTCCAGGGCCTTTTCGGGACCGGCAAGGGCAAAAGCAACCCACTGGCACGAGAACAGCAGGGCTTAGCCTGAGCACAAGTCCCACAGGACTGCACAAAAGAACGCACATCCCGTGACAAGGAAGGCCACCAAAAGGATCTAACCACCAGATCTCTGGTACCAAAGATTCCAGGATGACCAGCCAACACCGAACAATGAACCTCAGAGATAACTCTACTAGTCCATCTATCAGGGACAAACAATTTCTCTGCTGGACACCGGTCAGGTCTATCAACCTGAAACTTCTGCAGCACCCGCCGCAAATCAGGGGAGATGGCAGACAAAATTACCCCCTCTTTGAGAATACCAGCCGGCTCAGGAACACCCGGAGAATCAGGCACAAAACTCCTCGAAAGGGCATCAGCCTTCACATTCTTAGAGCCCGGAAGGTACGAAACCACAAAATCGAAACGGGAGAAAAACAGCGACCATCGAGCCTGTCTAGGATTCAACCGTTTGGCAGACTCGAGATAAGTCAGATTCTTGTGATCCGTTAAGACCACCACGCGATGCTTGGCTCCTTCAAGCCAATGTCGCCACTCCTCAAATGCCCACTTCATAGCCAACAACTCTCGATTGCCAACATCATAATTGCGCTCAGCAGGCAAGAACTTTCTAGAAAAGAAAGCACATGGTTTCATCACCGAGCCATCAGAACTTCTTTGAGACAAAACAGCCCCTGCTCCAATCTCAGAAGCATCCACCTCGACCTGAAACGGGAGCGAAACATCTGGATGACACAACACAGGGTAGAAGAAAAACGATGCTTCAACTCCTGAAAAGCCTCAACGGCCGCAGAGGACCAATTGACCACATCAGCACCTTTCTTGGTCAAATCAGTCAACGGTTTAACAACACTAGAAAAATTAGCGATGAAGCGACGGTAAAAATTAGCAAAGCCCAAGAACTTCTGCAGGCTCTTCACAGATGTAGGTTGAGTTCAATCATAAATGGCCTGAACTTTAACAGGGTCCATCTCGATAGCAGAAAGGGAAAAAATGAAGCCCAAAAATGAAACCTTCTGAACTCCAAAGAGACATTTAGACCCCTTCACAAACAAGGAATTTGCACGAAGGACCTGAAACACCATTCTGACCTGCTTCACATGAGACTCCCAATCATCCGAAAAGACCAAAATATCATCCAAATATACAATCACGAATCCATCCAGGTACTTTCGGAAGATGTCATGCATAAAGGACTGAAACACAGATGGAGCATTAGAAAGCCCGAATGGCATCACCAGGTACTCAAAATGGCCCTCGGGCGTATTAAATGCTGTTTTCCATTCATCGCCCTGTTTAATACGCACAAGATTATATGCCCCTCAAAGATCTATCTTGGTGAACCAACTAGCCCCCTTAATCCGAGCAAACAAATCAGACAGTAGCGGCAAAGGGTACTGAAATTTGACCGTGATCTTATTGAGAAGGCGGTAATCAATACAAGGTCTCAGAGAACCATCCTTCTTGGCCACAAAAAAGAACCCTGCTCCCAACGGTGATGACGACGGGCGAATATGCCCTTTCTCCAAGGACTCCTTTATATAACTCCGCATAGTGGCGTGTTCTGGCACAGATAAATTGAACAGTCGGCCCTTAGGAAACTTACTACCAGGAATCAAATTAATAGCACAATCGCAATCCCTATGAGGAGGTAGGGACTGGATTTTGGCTCATCAGATACATCTCGGTAATCCGACAAAAACTCAGGGACTTCAGAAGGAGTGGAAGACGAAATTGACAGCAATGGAACATCACCATGTACCCCTTGACAACCCCAGCTGGACACAGACATTGATTTCCAATCCAATACTGGATTATGGACCTGTAGCCATGGCAACCCCAAAACGACCATATCATGCAGATTATGCAACACCAAAAAGTGAATATCCTCCTGATGTGCAGGAGCCATGCACATGGTCAACTGAGTCCAGTACTGAGGCTTATTCTTGGCCAAAGGCGTAGCATCAATTCCTTTCAATGGAATAGGATACTGCAAGGGCTCCAAGAAAAAACCACAGCGCCTGGCAAACTCTAAGTCCATCAAATTCAGGGCAGCGCCTGAATCCACAAATGCCATAACAGAATAGGACAACAAAGAGCAAATCAGAGTAACGGACAAAAGAAATTTAGTCTGTACCGTACCTATGGTGGCAGACCTAGCGAACCGCTTAGTGCGCTTAGGACAATCAGAGATAGCATGAGTGGAGTCACCACAGTAAAAACACAGCCCTTTCTGACATCTGTGTTCTTGCCGTTCAGCTCTGGTCACAGTCCTATCACATTGCATAGGCTCAGGCCTCTGCTCAGAGAATACCGCCAAATGGTGCACAGCTTTGCGCTCACGCAAGCGCCGATCGATCTGAATGGCAAAGGACATAGACTCATTCAGACCAGCAGGCGTGGGAAATCCCACCATAACATCCTTAAGGGCTTCAGAAAGACCATTTCTGAAAATTGCTGCCAGGGCACACTCATTCCACTGAGTAAGCACAGACCACTTTCTGAACTTCTGGCAATATACCTCCGCTTCATCCTGACCCTGACACAAAGCCAGCAAGATTTTCTCTGCCTGATCCACTGAATTAGGTTCGTCATAAAGCAAGCCAAGTGCCAGAAAAAACGCATCTACATTAAGCAATGCAGGATCTCCTGGCGCAAGGGAAAATGCCCAGTCTTGAGGGTCGCCAAGCAAAAAAGAAATAATGATTTTTACTTGTTGAATGGGGTAACCAGAGGAACAGGGTTTCAAAGCAAGAAACAGTCTACAATTATTTTTGAAATTCAAGAATTTAGATCTATCCCAAAAAACAAATCAGGAATTGGAATTCTTGGCTCTAACATCGGATTCTGAACTACAAAATCTTGAATGCTTTGTACCCTTGCAGTGAGATGATCCACACAAGAGGACAGACCTTGAATGTCCATATCTACACTTGTGTCCTGAACCACCCAGAGGTTAAGGGGAAAAGAAAGACAAAACACACTGCAGAGAAAAAAAATGGTCTCAGAACTTCTCTTATCCCTCTATTGAGATGCATTAACACTTTGCAGGCCAGCTGTACTGTTATGGGTGCTGATGGTTAGGAGCACCCGGAATGACCTGATGGCTAGGAGCACCCGGAATGACTTGATGGTTAAACTACACAGGACAAGCTCTGGGAAGTGGGAGCTCTGCTGACCGCAACCCCTAATCCTATCAAACACACTAGAAATACCTAACTCTGACTAGACGCCTCTTCACAGCCTAAGAGCTAACTACCCCTAGAGATAGAAAATAAAGCCTACCTTGCCTCAGAGAAATTCCCCAAAGGAAAAGGCAGCCCCCCTCAAATATTGACTGTGAGTTAAGATGGAAGTCACAAACACAGAAATGAAACAGGTTTCAGCAAAGGAGGCCAGACTTACTAAACAGACTGAGGATAGAAAAGGTAACTTTGCGGTCAGCACAAAAAAACTACAAAGACCACGCAGAGTGTGCAAAAAGACCCTCGCACTGACTCACGGTGCGGAGGTGCCACTCTGCATCCCAGAGCTTCCAGCTAGCGAGGCAAAATCATTATATCAAGCTGGACAAGAAAACATGACAACAAATTAACTAGCAGGGACTTAGCTTCTGCTGGAGTACACAGGTCACCAGAGAGATCCAAGAGAGAACTGAACCAGTACTAGAACATTGACAGCTGGCATGGAGTAACGATCTGAGTGGAGTTAAATAGAGAAGCCAGCCTAAGAATAACCTAGGTCACCTGTGGAAGGAACCTCAGAACCAGCAGCTCCACTCACAGCCACCAGAGGGAGTCCATGGACAGAACTCGCCAAAGTACCATTCATTACCACAGGAGGGAGTTCGATAACAGAATTCACAACACCCCTCCTCAAGGGGGGGTACTGTTGTGAATTCCGATCTGGAGCTCCCTCCTGTGGTTGCTAATGGTATTTTTGTGAGTTCTGCCCTTGGGCTCCCTCTGGTGGTTTCGAGTGGAACTGCTGCTCCTTTAGGTAGCTGTGGCAGCTGCCTTCACTAATCGCCTTGCCTGGGTTTGTTATTTATACCTGCTCTGGGCTTTAGTTCATGCCAGCTGTCAATGTTCTTGGTTGGATTTGGTTCTCTCCTTGGATTTCTCATATGGCCTGTCCTTGTCAGCAAAAGATAAGTTTTTGCTAGTTTTTGATTGTCCATTTGCTTGGACTCTATTGCTCTGCAAATATGTCTCTTTTTGTCCAGCTTGTCACTATGTCATATTCAGGCTAGCTGGAAGCTCTGGGAAAGCAGATTTGCCCCTCCACACCGTGAGTCGGTGTGGAGTTCATTTTTGTAAACTCTGCGTGGATTTTGTAGTTTTTTAATACTGACTGCACAGTATCCTTTTCTCTCTGTCTATCAAGTTTAGTATTGGCCTCCTTTGCTGAAATCTGATTTCATTTCTGTGTACGTCATTTCCCTCTTCACTCACAGTCAATATTTGTGGGGGGCTGTCTTTCCTTTTGGGGTTTTCTCTGAAGCAGGATAGCTTTCTATTTCCTTCTTTAGGGGTAGTTAGTTCTTAGGCTGTGAAGAGGTGTCTAGGGAGAGTCAGGAACATCCCACGGCTATTACTAGTGTTGTTGTTAGGATTAGGGACTGCGGTCAGTAGAGATACCACCTTCTCAGAGCTCGTCCCATGTTGCGTTTTAGCCACCAGGTCATATCAGTCTGGCCTCTTAACCACCAGGTCATAACAGTGTAGTGTACAGAGGATCTGTCAGCTCTCCTCTGTTGTGTAGTATATAGAGAATCTGTCAGCTCTCCTGTGTGGTGTAGTAAATAGAGGATCTGTCAGCTCTCCTGTGTAGTGTAGTGTATAGAGGATTTGTCAGCTCTCCTGTGTGGTGTAGTATATATAGGATCTGTCAGCTCTCCCGTGTGGTGTAGTATATAGAGGATCTGTCAGCTCTCCTGTGTGGTGTAGTATATGGAGGATCTGTCAGCTCTCCTGTGTGGCGTCGCATATAGAAGATCTGTCAGCTCTCCTGTGGTGTAGTAGAGGATCTGTCAGCTCTCCTGTGGTGTAGTATATAAAGGATCTGTCAACTCTCCTGTGTGGTGTAGTATATAGAAGATCTGTCAGCTCTCCTGTGTGGTGTAGTATATAGAGGATCTGTCAGATCTCCTGTGTAGTGTAGTATATAGAAAATTTGTCAGCTCTCCTGTGTGGTGTAGTATATAAAGGATTTGTCAACTCTCCTGTGTGGTGTAGTATATAGAAGATCTGTCAGCTCTCCTGTATGGTGTAGTATATAGAGGATCTGTCAACTCTCCTGTGTGGTGTAGAGTATATAGGATCTGTCAGATCTCCTGTGTAGTGTAGTATATAGAGGATTTGTCGGCTCTCCTGTGTGGTGTAGCATATAGAAGATCTGTCAGCTCTCCTGTGGTGTAGTAGAGGATCTGTCAGCTCTCCTGTGGTGTAGTATATAAAGGATTTGTCAACTCTCCTGTGTGGTGTAGTATATATAGAGGATCTGTCAGCTCTCCTGTGTGGTGTAGTATATAGAGGATCTGTCAGATCTCCTGTGTAGTGTAGCATATAGAGGATTTGTCAGCTCTCCTGTGTGGTGTAGTATATAGAGTATCTGTCAGCTCTCCTGTGTGGTGTAGTATTGTCAGGGTGAAAAGATATATCTTTATACACTTTCTGTACTTTTATATTCTTATGGTGTGAAACAATAAGTTTTCCCCTTTTGCTTGCTGATGCAAATGTAATTATATTCAAAGAGGCTGCCAGTATTCACCTATGCCCTAGTTTCGTTTCTGAGAAGCTAAGTATCGTTTCTGCTGAAGTCGAAACCTGAGATACGTGGAGAGAGGAGGATCCACCAGATGACGTCAGGACTAACCAGAAAGACCGAATACTAGACATGTATTGCTTAAACCCCGCCTATTATACGCCATCCCCTAATACACTATACAATGCTGTGTTTCAGGAAATCAAGTTCAGTTGCTGTGACCGTTGCAGACACTTGTAGAAGCACGAGCATGCACTGAGACTGAACCAGGTCTTTGTCTGACTCAATCTTACCTGGTACCAATGCTCATAGACTAATTTGGGATGACTGGTGAATGAAGGCTATTGTCGTGACGACCCCGACAGTATACAGAGGATTTGTTAACTATCCTGTGTGGTGTAGTACATAGAGAATTTGTCAGCTCTCCTGTATGGTGTAGTATATAGAGGATCTGTCAGCACTCCTGTGTGGTGCAGTATATAGAGGATCTTTCAGCTCTCCTGTGTGGTGCAGTATATATAGAATCTGTCAGCACTCCTGTGTGACGTAGTATATAGAGGATCTGTCAGCTCTCCTGTGTGGTGTAGTATATAGAGGATCTGTCAGCTCTCCTGTGTGATATAGTATATAGAGGATCTGTCAGCTCTCCTGTGTGGTGTAGTATATAGAGGATCTGTCAGCTCTCCTGTGTGGTGTAGTATATAGAGGATCTGTCAGCTCTCCTGTGTTGTGTAGAATATAGAGGATCTGTCAGCTCTCCTGTGTGGTGTAGAATATAGTGGATCTGTCAGCTCTCCTGTGTGGTGCAGCATATAGTGGATCTTTCAACTCTCTTGTGTGGTGTAGTATATAGAGGAACTGTTAGCTCTCCTGTGTGGTGTGGTGTAGTATACAGAGGATCTGTCAGCTCTCCTGTGTGGTGTACACTATAGATGATCTGTCAGATCTCCTGTGTGGTGTAGAATATAGAGGATCTGTCAGCTCTCCTGTGTTGGGCAATATGTAGAGGATCTGTCAGCTCTCCTGTGTGATGTACTATATAGAGGATCTGTCAGATCTCCTGTGTGGTGTAGTACATAGAGGATCTGTCAGCTCTACTGTGTGGTGTAGAATATAGAGGATTTGTCAGTTCACCTGTATGGTGACGTATATAGAGGATCTGTCAGCTCTCCTGTGTAGTGTAGTATATAGAGGAAATATCAGCTCTCCTGTGTGGTGTAGTATATAGAGTATCTGTCAGCTCTCCTGTATGGTGTAGTATATAGAGGATCTGTCAGCTCTCCTGTGTGGTGCAGTATATAGAGGATCTGTTAGCGCACCTGTGTGATGTACTATATAAAGGATCTGTCAGCTCTCCAATGTGGTGTAGTATATAGAGGATCTGTCAGCTCTCCTGTGTGGTGTAGTATATAGAGGATCTTTCAGCTCTCCTGTGTGGTGTAGTATTGTCAGGGTGAAAAGATATATCTTTATACACTTTCTGTACTTTTATATTCTTATGGTGTGAAACAATAAGTTTTCCCCTTTTGCTTGCTGATGCAAATGTAATTATATTCAAAGAGGCTGCCAGTATTCACCTATGCCCTAGTTTCGTTTCTGAGAAGCTAAGTATCGTTTCTGCTGAAGTCGAAACCTGAGATACGTGGAGAGAGGAGGATCCACCAGATGACATCAGGACTAACCAGAAAGACCGAATACTAGACATATATTGCTTAAACCCCGCCTATTACACACCTTCCCCTAATACACTATACAATGCTGTGTTTCAGGAAATCAAGTTCAGTTGCTGTGACCGTTGCTGATACTTGTAGAAGCATGAGCATGCACTGAGACTGAACCAGCTCTTTGTCTGACTCATTCTTACCTGGTACCAATGCTCATAGACTAATTTGGGATGACTGGTGAATGAAGGCTATTGTCGTGACGACCCCGACAGTATACAGAGGATTTGTTAACTATCCTGTGTGGTGTAGTACATAGAGAATTTGTCAGCTCTCCTGTATGGTGTAGTATATAGAGGATCTGTCAGAACTCCTGTGTGGTGCAGTATATAGAGGATCTTTCAGCTCTCCTGTGTGGTGCAGTATATATAGGATCTGTCAGCTCTCCTGTGTGACGTAGTATATAGAGGATCTGTCAGCTCTCCTGTGTGATATAGTATATAGAGTATCTGTCAGCTCTCCTGTGTGGTGTAGTATATAGAGGATCTGTCAGCTCTCCTGTGTTGTGTAGTATATAGAGGATCTGTCAGCTCTCCTGTGTTGTGTAGAATATAGAGGATCTGTCAGCTCTCCTGTGTGGTGTAGAATATAGTGGATGTCAGTTCTCCTGTGTGGTGCAGCATATAGTGAATCTTTCAACTCTCTTGTGTGGTGTAGTATATAGAGGAACTGTTAGCTCTCCTGTGTGGTGTGGTGTAGTATACAGAGGATCTGTCAGCTCTCCTGTGTGGTGTACAATATAGATGATCTGTCAGATCTCCTGTCTGGTGTAGAATATAGAGGATCTGTCAGCTCTCCTGTGTTGTGCAATATGTAGAGGATCTGTCAGCTCTCCTGTGTGATGTACTATATAGAGGATCTGTCAGATCTCCTGTGTAGTGTAGTATATAGAGGATCTGTCAGCTCTACTGTGTGGTGTAGAATATAGAGGATTTGTCAGTTCACCTGTATGGTGAAGTATATAGAGGATCTGTCAGCTCTCCTGTGTAGTGTAGTATATAGAGGAAATATCAGCTCTCCTGTGTGGTGCAGTATATAGAGGATCTGCTAGCGCACCTGTGTGATGTACTATATAAAGGATCTGTCAGCTCTCCAATGTGGTGTAGTATATAGAGGATCTGTCAGCTCTACTGTGCAGTGTAGAATATAGATGATTTGTCAGTTCTCCTGCATGGTGTAGTACATAGAGGATCTGTCAGCTCTCCTGTGTGGTGCAGTTAATAGAGGATCTCTCAGCTCTCCTGTGTGGTGTAGTATATAGAGGATCTGTCAGCTCTCCTGAGTGATGTAGTATATTAAGAATTTGTCAGCTCTCCTGAGTGGTGTAGTATATAGAGAATCTGTCAGCTCTCCTTTGTGGTGTAGTATATAGAGGATCTATAAGCTCTCCTGTGTGGTGTAGTATATAGAGGATCTGGCAGCTTTCCTGTGTGGTGTAGTAAATAGAGAATCTGTCAGCTCTCCTGTGTGGTGTAGTATATAGAGGATCTGTCAGCTCACCTGTGTGGTGTAGTATATAGAACATCTGTCAGCTCTCCTGTGTGGTGCAGTTAATAGAGGATCTCTCAGCTCTCCTGTGTGGTGTAGTATATAGAGGATCTGTCAGCTCTCCTGAGTGATGTAGTATATTAAGAATTTGTCAGCTCTCCTGTGTGGTGTAGTATATAGAGGATCTGTCAGCTCTCCTTTGTGGTGTAGTATATAGAGGATCTATAAGCTCTCCTGTGTGGTGTAGTATATAGAGGATCTGGCAGCTTTCCTGTGTGGTGTAGTAAATAGAGAATCTGTCAGCTCTCCTGTGTGGTGTAGTATATAGAGGATCTGTCAGCTCACCTGTGTGGTGTAGTATATAGAACATCTGTCAGCTCTCCTGTGTGGTGTAGTATATAGAGGATCTGTCAGTTCTCCTGTGTGGTGTAGTATATAGAGGATCTGTCAGCTCTCCTGTGTGGTGTAGTATATAGAGGATCTGTCAGCTCTCCCGTGTGGTGTAGTATATAGAGGATCTGTCAGCTCTCCTGTGTGGTGTAGTATATAGAGAATCTGTCAGCTCTCCTGTGTAGTGTAGAATATAGATGATCTGTCAGATCTCCTGTGTGGTGTAGAATATAGAGGATCTGTCAGCTCTCCTGTGTGGTGTAGAATATAGATGATCTGTCAGATCTCCTGTGTTGTAGAATATAGAGGATCTGTCAGCTCTCCTGTGTTGTGCAATATGTAGAGGATCTGTCAGCTCTCCTGTGTGATGTACTATATAGAGGATCTGTCATCTCTCCTGTGTGGTGTAGTATATAGAGGATCTGTCAGCTCTCCTGAATGGTGTAGTATATAGAGTATTTGTCAGCTCTCCTGAGTGGTGTAGTATATAAAGAATCTGTCAGCTCTTCTGTGTGTTGTTGTATATAGAGGATCTGGCAGCTCTCCTTTGTGGTGTAGTATATAGAGGATCTGTCAACTCTCCTGTGTGGTGTAGTATATAGATGATCTCTCAGTTCTCCTGTGTGGTGTAGTATGTTGTGGATCTCTCAGCTCTCCTGTGAGCTGTAGTAAATAGAGGATCTGTCAGCTCTCCTGTGTGACGTAGTATATAGGGGATCTGTCAGCTCTCCTGTGTGATGTAGTATATAGAGGATCTGTCAGCTCTCCTGTGTGGTGTAGTATATAGGGGATCTGTCAGCTCTCCTGTGTGGTGTAGTATATAGAGGATCTACGAGTAGCACACGGCACTCAAGGTTCCTTAGTGGTGCACAAGTAAGGTTTCCAACCCGTCAGTAAATAATAAAGCACTTGGCACTCAAAGATTCATTTGCAAGATGAGCGTAAAAGTTTTGCTTATTTTTGCGACCAGTTCAAAAGATTTTAAACGTTTTTGGTCACAAGACCTTCATCAGAAACATCTCTTATGAAACTGGAAGTAAGATAGCGCGATGCATAGGCCCAAAAGGCCTGCGCACAAATATAACCTGGCAAAAACACCTCGGGGGTCCTGGAGGGTGTATTAGAGGTAGGGCGCATGGAGACAGTGAAAACTCGCTGGAGGGAACTGGCGCTAGTGTGTCCAGATCCAGGACGCCGAGGTGCTGGGGAGCCAGTGTTACCAGAAGCCGCTATTTTTTGTATATAGAGGATCTGTCAGCTCTCCTGTGTGGTGTAGTATAAAGAGGATCTGTCAGCTCTCCTGTGTTGTGTAGTATATAGAGGATCTGTCAGCTCTTCTGTGTGGTGTAGAATATAGTGGATCTGTCAGCTCTCCCGTGTGGTGTAGTATATAGAGGATCTGTCTGCTCTCCTGTGTGGTGTAGTATATAGAGGAGCTGTCAGCTCTCCTATGTGGTGCAGTATGTAGAGGATCTGTCAGCTCTCCTGTGTGGTGTAGTATATAGAGGATCTGTCTGCCCTTCTGTGTGGTGTAGTATATAGAGGATCTGTCTGCTCTCCTGTGTAGTGTAGTATATAGAGGATCTGTCAGCTCTCCTATGTGGTGCAGTATATTGAGGATCTGTCAGCTCTCCTGTGTGATGTAGTATATAGAGGATCTGTCAGCTCTCCTGTGTGATTGTAGTGTGAATATAAGGGTATGTGCACACGTCAGGATTTCTTGCAGAAATTTCCTGAAGAAAACCGGAAATTTTCTGCAAGAAATCCGCATTTTTTTTTTTGCGTTTTATTCCCGTTTTTTTTCGCGTTCTTTTAGCATTTTGCAAGCGAAATTAGCTTGCAGAATGCTAAAGTTTTCCAAGCGATCTGTAGCATCGCTGGGAAAACTGACTGACAGGTTGGTCACACTTGTCAAACATACTGTTTGACAAGTGTGACCAACTTTTTACTATAGATGCGGCTTATGCAGCATCAATAGTAAAAGATAGAATGATAAAAATATAAAAAAAAAAAAAAAAAATGGTTATACTCACCCTCTGTAGACAGCCGATCTCCTCAGCGGCATCCGTTCCTATAGATGGTGCGTGCAGGACCTTCGATGACGTCACGGTCACTCCGTGGGCCATCGAAGGTGAGTATATGACTATTTTTTATTTTAATTCTTTTTTTTTGACCAATTATATGGTGCGCAGTCCGTGGAGGAGAGTCTCCTCTCCTCCACCCTGGGTACCAACCGCACATAATCTGCTTACTTCCCGCATGGCGTGCACAGCCCCGTGCGGAAAGTAAGCAGATCAATGCATTCCTAGGTGTGCGGAACCCCGCAATTCCGCAAATTTAATGAACATGTTGCTTTTTTTTCCGCGATGCAATTTTTTAGCGGAAAAAAATGCAGCATGTGCACAAAAAATGCGGAATACACTGAAAATAATGGGAGGCATATATAAGCGGTTTTTTTCGCTTTTTTTCGCGTTTTATCACGTTGTTATAGCGAAAAAACGCGAAAAAAACGCAAAAAATACTGAACGTGTGCACATGGCATAAAAATAGCTATTTTGAGTCCGTAGTGAAATATACAGAATGTATACATACATACATTACAGTGCAGCATTTCTTGTCATACATATATATATATATATATATATATATATATATATATATATATATATATATATATATATATACACTCACCGGCCACTTTATTAGGTACACCATGCTAGTATCGGGTTGGACCCCCTTTTGCCTTCAGAACTGCCTCAATTCTTCGTGGCATAGATTCAACAAGGTGCTGGAAGCATTCCTCAGAGATTTTGGTCCATATTGACATGATGGCATCACACAGTTGCCGCAGATTTGTCGGCTGCACATCCCAAAGATGATCCATACAAGGCAGGATGGATCCATGCTTTCATGTTGTTTACGCCAAATTCTGACCCTACCATCCGAATGTCGCAGCAGAAATCGAGACTCATCAGAACAAGCAACGTTTTTCCAATCTTCTACTGTCCAATTTCGATGAGCTTGTACAAATTGTAGCCTCAGTTTCCTGTTCTTAGCTGAAAGGAGTGGTACCCGGTGTGGTCTTCTGCTGCTGTAGCCCATCTGTCTCAAAGTTCGACGCACTGTGCGTTCAGAGATGCTCTTAGGCCTACCTTGGTTGTAACGGGTGGCGATTTGAGTCACTGTTGCCTTTCTATCAGCTCGAACCAGTCTGCCCATTCTCCTCTGACCTCTGGCATCAACAAGGCATTTCCGCCCACAGAACTGCCGCTCACTGGATTTTTTTTCTTTTTCGGACCATTCTCTGTAAACCCTAGAGATGGTTGTGCGTGAAAATCCCAGAAGATCAGCAGTTTCTGAAATACTCAGACCAGCCCTTCTGGCACCAACGACCATGCCACGTTCAAAGGCACTCAAATCACCTTTCTTCCCCATACTGATGCTCGGTTTGAACTGCAGGAGATTGTCTTGACCATGTCTACATGCCTAAATGCACTGAGTTGCCGCCATGTGATTGGCTGATTAGAAATTAAGTGTTAACAAGAAGTTGGACAGGTGTACCTAATAAAGTGGCCGGTGAGTGTATACTTCCTCCACGTATGTTCAGTGGCCCATCCCCATGTTGTTGCATTCTTGCCATGAGACCCACATGAAGCCCCCTCCTCCAGTTGCAAAAACTGTTAGATCAGGTTTCAATAGGGATTGAAGGGATGGACCTTTGCAAGTGGACAATAGACTGGTAATATCATACCCCACATATGGGGGCTGGACATCCTTGGTAGCTGGAGAGATATAACAGAAGAGCACATGAGCTTGGGCCTTTCTCTTTTGTTTTCTGGACGGTCAGTGATGAACTCCTACCATGCTACATATTATATGACTATTGATTATGTGTTATTTTGAGTGACTGTTTATATTTATTATCTTTTATTAAGTAAATTCATTTTTGTCTGATTCAATTTTTGTGTGAGCATTTATTTATTGAACCTTAACAAAACAACAGACAATGCTCATAGTGCCACAATCTTGAGAACTGTTTATTTATTGTCTGAAGACCTTGCACCTCACAAACAGTTTTAAGTTTCTGCTTGTTATTGCAAAACATTAAGGTTTATTAAACCTGTCTGTGGTTCTTTTATCTAACCCTTGTGGGTTTTTATGTATCTATGGGTTTATGGCCCATTGTCTGATGATTCCATGGTATCTCAGTTTCATCCCACCTTGAAAGCTGGCCACTGGAAGGGCAGGATGAAACCAGAGTGTGGATTAGTGTATAGAGGATCTGTCAGCTCTCCTGTGAGGTGTAGTATATAGAGGATCAGTCAGCTGTCCTGTGTGGTGTAGTATATAGAGGATGTCAGCTCTCCTGTGTGGTGTAGTATATAGAGGATGTCAGCTCTCCTGGGTGGTGTAGTACATAGAGGATCTGTCAGCTTTCCTGTGCAGTGTAGTATATAGAGGATCTGTCAGCTCTCCTGTGTGGTGTAGTATATAGAGGATCTGTCAGCTCTCCTCTGTGGTGTAGAATATAGAGGATCTGTCAGTTCTCCTGTGTGGTGTAGTATATAGACGATTTGGAAGCTCTCCTGTGTGGTGTAGTATATAGAGGATCTGTCAGCTCTCCTGTGTGGTGTAGTATATACAGGATCTGTCAGCTCTCCTGTGTGGTGTAGTATATAGAGGATCTGTCAGCTCTCCTGTGTGGTGTAGTATATAGAGGATCTGTCAGCTCTCCTGTGTGGTGAAGTATATAGAGGATCTGTCAGCTCTCCTGTGTGGTGTAGTATATAGAAGATGTGTCAGCCCTCCTGTGTGGTGTAGTATATAGAGGATCTGTCAGCTCTCCTGTGTGGTGTAGTATTTAGAGAATCTGTCAGCTCTCCTGAGTGGTGTAGTATGTAGAGAATCCTTCAGCTCTACTGTGTGGTATAGCATATAGAGGATCTGTCAGCTCTACTGAGTGGTGCAATATATATTGCATCTGTCAGCTTTCCAATGTGGTGCAGTATATAGAGGATCTGTCACCTCTCCTGTGTGGTGTAGTATATAGAGGATCTGTCAGCTCTCCTGTGTGGTGTAGTATATAGAGGATCTGTCAGCTTTCCTGTGTGGTGTAGAATATAGAGGATCTGTCACCTCTCCTGTGTGGTGCAATACATATAGGATCTCTCAGCTCTCCTGTGTGGAGCAATATATACATAATCTGTCAGCTCTCCTGTGTGGTGTAGTATATAGAGGATCTGTCAGCTCTCGTGTGTGGTGCAATATATATCGGATCTGTCAGCTCTCCTGTGTGGTGTAGTATATTGAGGATCTCTCAGATCCCCCGTGTGTTGCAATATATAGAGGTTCTGTCAGTTCTCCGGTGTGGTGTAGTATATAGAGGATCTGTCAGCTCTCCTGTGTGGTGCAGTATATAGAGAATCCGTCAACTCTCCTGTGTGGTGTAGTATATAGAGGATCTGTCTGCTCTCCTGTGTGGTGTAATATATAGAGGATCTGTCAGCTTTCCTGTGTGGTGTAGTATATAGAGGATCTGTCAGCTCTCCTGTGTTGTGTAGTATATAGAGGATCTGTCAGCTCTCCTGTGTGGTGTAGTATATAGAGTATCTGTCAGCTCTCCTGTGTGGTGCAGTACATAGATAATCTGTCAGCTCTCCTGTGTGGTGTAGTATATAGATAATCTGTCAGCTCTCCTGTGTGGTGTAGTATATAGATGATCTGTCAGCTCTCCTGCGTGGTGTAGTATATTGAAGACCTCTCAGCTCTCCTGTGTGGTATACTATATAGAGTATCTGTCAGCTCTCCTGTGTGGTGTAATATATTGAGGATCTGGCAGGACTCCTGTGTAGTGTAGTATATAGAGGATCTGTCAGCTCTCCTGTGTGGTGTAGTATATTGAGGATCTGGCAGCTCTCCTGTGTGGTGTAGTAAATAGAGGATCTGTTAGCACTCCTGTGTGGTGCAGTATATAGAGGATCTGTCAGCTCTCCTATGTGGTGCAGTATATAAAGGATCTGTCAGCTCTCCCGTATGGTGTAGTATATAGAGGATCTGTCAGCACTCCCATGTGGTGTAGTATATAGAGGATCTGTCAGCTCTCCTGTGTGGTGTAGTATATAGAGGATCTGTCAGCTCTCCCGAGTGGTGTAGTATATAGAGGACCTGACAGCTCTCCTGTGTGGTGTAGTATATAGAGGATCTGTCAGCTCTCCCGAGTGGTGTAGTGTACAGAGGATCTGTCAGCTCTCCCGAGTGGTGTAGTATACAGAGAATCTGTCAGCTCTCCCATGTGGTGTAGTATTGTTATAGAAGGGTTAATAGTTTGCCTTTAACTGCCTTGCCTTTAAGTGCCTTTTACCTTTAAGTGTTAGAATTACTAGAATCTGTTGGTAACAGTAGTCTGATGGTCTCCTCTTCAAGGAGACTACACTTCTTATCGTGTATGTCAATAGTCAGTCACAACATGTTCTGAGCTATGGTAAATAGAATATGACCCTGGGTGCTGGTGGGGGCACATGAGTTACATTGAAATGCATTTGATGTAAATGGTATAAAACATTGCTTTGGCTTTTAATAGATCAGATAAAAGTGACTTGCTCACAGGAATATGTGTGAGGTGTCCTTTTTCTCCAAGCGCGCTTGTAAAATGACGGGCGTAATTCCACAATTAGGCCTTACTGGTGATCTGTCAGCTGACATTTGGGTCAGAATGAAAACAGCTACGACAGTATATAGAGAATTTGTCAGCTCTCTTGTGTGGTGGAGAAAATAGAGGATCTGTCAACTCTACTGTGTGGTGCAGTATATAGAGGATCTGGCAGCTCTTCTGAAGCGCCCCCACACCGCCGCAGGGCCGAGGGGTACCCGGAGCCGGGCCTCTGGGTCTCTGCTCTGGGGTTGTCACGGTGGCTAGACCCGGTCCGTGGCCCTGTCTGTCAGTGGGGGACGTCCGGTGCAGTAAGTGGTGTTGTAGCGGTGCGGTTGTGGGGTGCAGGTCGCGGTAAATAACGAGGACACCAGGTTGCAGTCTCTTTACCTCTTTACTGGAGATCTCTGAGTCCTCAGTCCAGAATACGGTTCACCAGGCTGCGCAAGTCCGGCCGGTCCAATGGCACCTCCAGAGTTCACTTCACAGGTGGAAATCGGTGCCTTCCTTCTTAGCGCTATGTGTTGTAGTCCTTCCCTGCTGTGCTTACGGAAAGTACCCCACAACCGTTGTGTCTGTTTCTTAAGTTCCCTCACAACTCGATTAAATGATGTTCTTCTAATCTTCCGTCCCTTCCTGATGTTACAGTTAGAACGGCACCCGTTTGTCGGATAGACCTGGAGTTCTTCCGGGACCCTAGAGACGCCCCTCTCCCGCAATTGCCTCCCAAGACTTCATAGGTGATATGTGTTAGACAGCCCACCTTAAACTGACTGTCCTGCCGCTGTTTAGAGTATTGCTTGAAGCAGAATGTTATAATACTCCCTCGGCGTTCCGGCCACCGGCAGTGTGCCTCAGTAGGGTGTTGCTCCGGTCTTACAGCACGACCCCTACTGGAATTCTCCTATTGCTTGATCTCGTTTCTCACTCAGCACAATCTATCTCGCTTCTAGTCCATTCTTGGGTCCCGCCGCTTCCCGGAGCTGGCGCGGACCCGTTACGTTCTTTTCAATGCCAAGCCTCTGTCAGGATCCCACCCCTGACAGAGACCCTACTGTCTCTTCCTCCACAACACCCTCTGCCACTGGGTGTTGCTTCGTCCAATCCAGTCAGCTTTCTGATCTAACTTCCTGCCTGACCCCCAGTTTACCCACTATGGTGGGGAGTGGCCTAATGAATAGAACCCTTAGCTCCCCCCGGAGGCCCGGCTGTGAAATGTATTGGTGTCTGTGATACCTGATCAGATGAACTCCTTCAGTGCCATCGGACGCACCATGGCTCCCCATAGTGGCGGAGCCACAGTACTGCAACGACCAGGACTCTGGGGCGCTGCACTCCCCCCTGGTTAAACACAGTACTCCGGGACTGGGAAGAAAACAACAATACAAGTTAGCAAAAAGACATACAATTTTGTTGAGTGCAATAACAATAAGTATACTTGAACAGGCTTCCCTTTATGGGAGGTAAGGACACTTGAACGTTACAAACATGGCAAAAATATCAGCAACATGCTATAATTAACTTTTCTTACCCAACCGGGTATTCTACTAAGTGCAAACATTATTAACCAATAATTTAACTTTGCCTTTAAGGATATACACTCTTAATCCGCTAAAGACCTTCCTATAATCACATTACAAGGTATTTTAACTTTTTCATTCTCCTACTTTGGATCTGCAGGACCGCCTGTCCTATCGGCACCAGACCTACTGCCTCTCCTTTCTGTTACAGGACCGCCCCGTTCAGCCACGGCCTACTGCCTTTTCAACTACTATACACAGTATAGAACATAACTTTTCTTTCAGTTTGAGAACACCGAGCCGGCTCTACTTGGCTCCTATAAGGACTCACCCACTAACCCTTACGGGTTCACTTTCTGTCCTTAGTAACACATTACTAACTTTCGATGGGGAACGCAGGGTTTACCTTCTATCCCCCCCCCTTTTCTTATCAACATTATCAACTATCTTCTTTCCACAACATTAAACTTTCTCATTACTTCCTTTTACTTTTTCTTTCAGAGAACATTATCAGCATTCCTTTACAATTAACTAATGGCATACATATAACTTTTACATGTAAATATTATCAGCATTTTCTTCCATTGACATTATTGCTACCGGTCTTAAAGCAATATCACCATTTACGTGCAACAAATGAACATCCCCCCTAAGAGGGGACCCAATCTCTGTGAGGTAGCACATCTTCTCAAGCTACCAGTCCATACTCATCAAAGGTTCCAGTGCGGTATCTTCGCAAAGAGTCCTTGTTTAAGTAAAACCAGTAGGGAGCGCCTTTAATAAGGTGCAAACTATATACAAAAGAGTTCGGATCATGCACAGTTCATGATTCAGCAGTTTTTAAAACTTGTGCAAAACCTTTGGTAACAAAAACAAACAATAGGGATCCTGGGTCCATAGAAGGATCCCCTTTAAGAGTTTACCCTGAACGGGTGTTAGCAATCATAAAAGCAATAAAACAGTAACTATTTACAAGTTCATGGTATCGAGGTTTATTCTTCCTCAGGTGGCCGTGGGAGGTTGTTAAACATCAGTTGATCGTGGACACCTCCCGACCGTGCAGGCTTCAGCCCTTGGTCCACGGCTGATGCAGCGGTAGTTTGTTCCCTTTCTTTCCAGTCTTTCCATTGTAGGATCAAGTACCGCTTATATTGTTCCCAATTCAGCACGGCGATGGTGTGACCTTCTCGCCGGACTCCATCCAATCCAATTCGGGGGGCCTCCCACCAGAGGATAACTCCCTCCGGGCTCACATCTACGAACTCCCCCGTCTGGGTCGGTGGCAGAGGTATCAATCTCCCCATTGCGCCGGGGAATAATACCCCTAGCCCCGCAAAAAGGAAACGGTTATTGTGGGGGTGAGGATCGATCGCAGGATCGAGATCGGTCGGGGGAGCAGGGACGCTTTCTATACCTGCGTCTGATGTGATTCCACCGATGTCGGTCCGTTCCATTAACGAGGACGCTAGAGTCGGCTGCAGCCCGGACCGCGGCTCCTCCCCGGCAGTCTCCGGATACGGCTCCACTCCCCATAGCTCTTCTTCGGCTAGTTCCGGGATCGGGATAGGTAGGTTCAGCTCCGCTACCGGCTCCGAGGAACTCAGGTCCCCCCGCTGCGGTGGACGCGGGTCCCCTTCTGATGGATGAGGACAAGCCGGGTTCACCTCGCCGTTGTTCGGGCCCCCGCTGTTCATCGTCGCTGTCCGGCATTCGAGGGCAAGGCATGTATCTGACTCTGCCATTTCTCCAAGGTCGAGCTCCTCCTTCACCTCGTTCCCGCCATCGCAAGTCAGGGGGCGGTTCTCTGCTTTGAGGCAGGTCATCGCTTTGCAACAAGAGGCGCAGGGGGCGATCACCGTTTCTGGCGCCACTTTGGTAGTCCCCTCCCATGGCATGCCCTCCTGCCTCTCTGGCGTAGCAATGGCGGCGGTTTTTGGCGGGAACTTTTGGCGGTAAATGGCGCAGCACAGTCTTTGCAATAAAGTACAATCCAAGCACAGTAAATCACAGTTCCAAGGCACACATGACCTGATTCTTCAGGCTTAAGTAGATCCTGTTCGTGACGCCAAGTTTGAAGCGCCCCCACACCGCCGCAGGGCCGAGGGGTACCCGGAGCCGGGCCTCTGGGTCTCTGCTCTGGGGTTGTCACGGTGGCTAGACCCGGTCCGTGGCCCTGTCTGTCAGTGGGGGACGTCCGGTGCAGTAAGTGGTGTTGTAGCGGTGCGGTTGTGGGGTGCAGGTCGCGGTAAATAACGAGGACACCAGGTTGCAGTCTCTTTACCTCTTTACTGGAGATCTCTAAGTCCTCAGTCCAGAATATGGTTCACCAGGCTGCGCAAGTCCGGCCGGTCCAATGGCACCTCCAGAGTTCACTTCACAGGTGGAAATCGGTGCCTTCCTTCTTAGCGCTATGTGTTGTAGTCCTTCCCTGCTGTGCTTACGGAAAGTACCCCACAACCGTTGTGTCTGTTTCTTAAGTTCCCTCACAACTCGATTAAATGATGTTCTTCTAATCTTCCGTCCCTTCCTGATGTTACAGTTAGAACGGCACCCGTTTGTCGGATAGGCCTGGAGTTCTTCCGGGACCCTAGAGACGCCCCTCTCCCGCAATTGCCTCCCAAGACTTCATAGGTGATATGTGTTAGACAGCCCGCCTTAAACTGACTGTCCTGCCGCTGTTTAGAGTATTGCTTGAAGCAGAATGTTATAATACTCCCTCGGCGTTCCGGCCACCGGCAGTGCGCCTCAGTAGGGTGTTGCTCCGGTCTTACAGCATGACCCCTACTGGAATTCTCCTATTGCTTGATCTCGTTTCTCACTCAGCACAATCTATCTCGCTTCTAGTCCTTTCTTGGGTCCCGCCGCTTCCCGGAGCTGGCGCGGACCCGTTACGTTCTTTTCAATGCCAAGCCTCTGTCAGGATCCCACCCCTGACAGAGACCCTACTGTCTCTTCCTCCACAACACCCTCTGCCACTGGGTGTTGCTTCGTCCAATCCAGTCAGCTTTCTGATCTAACTTCCTGCCTGACCCCCAGTTTACCCACTATGGTGGGGAGTGGCCTAATGAATAGAACCCTTAGCTCCCCCCGGAGGCCCGGCTGTGAAATGTATTGGTGTCTGTGATACCTGATCAGATGAACTCCTTCAGTGCCATCGGACGCACCATGGCTCCCCATAGTGGCGGAGCCACAGTACTGCAACGACCAGGACTCTGGGGCGCTGCACTTCTGTGTTGTGTAGAATATAGTGGATCTGTCAGCTCTCCTGTGTGGTGCAGTATATAGTGAATCTGTCAGCTCTCTTGTGTGGTGTAGTATATAGAGGAATTGTTAGCTCTCCTGTGTGGTTTGGGGTAGAATACAGAGGATCTGTCAACTCTCCTGTGTGTTGTAGAGTATAGAGGATCTGTCAGATCTCCTGTGTGGTGTAGAATATAGAGGATCTGTCAGCTCTCCTGTGCGGTGTAGTATATAGATGATCTCTCAGCTCTCCTGTGTGGTGTAGTATGTTGTGGATCTGTCAGCTCTCCTGTGTGGTGTAGTATATAGAGGATCTGTCAGCTCTCCTGTGCGGTGTAGTAAATAGAGGATCTGTCAGCTCTCTTGTGTGACGTAGTAACTAGAGGATCTGTCAGCTCTCCTGTGTGGTGTAGTATATAGGGGATCTGTCAGCTCTCCTGTGTGGTGTAGTATATAGAGGATCTACGAGTAGCACACGGCACTCAAGGTTCCTTAGTGGTGCACAAGTAAGGTTTCCAACCCGTCAGTAAATAATAAAGCACTTGGCACTTAAAGATTCATTTGCAAGATGAGCGTAAAAGTTTTGTTTATTTTTGCGACCAGTTCAAAAGATTTTAAACGTTTTTGGTCACAAGACCTTCATCAGAAACATCTCTTATGAAACTGGAAGCAAGACAGCGCGATGCATAGGCCCAAAAGGCCTGCGCACAAGTATAACCTGGCAGGTCCTGGAGGGTGTATTAGAGGTAGGGCGCACGAAGACAGCGAAAACTCGCTGGAGGGAACTGGCGCTAGTGTGTCCAGATCCAGGACGCCGAGGTGCTGGGGAGCCGATGATACCAGAAGCCGCTATTTTTTGTATATAGAGGATCTGTCAGCTCTCCTGTGTTGTGTAGTATATAGAGGATCTGTCAGCTCTCCTGTGTTGTGTAGTATATAGAGGATCTGTCAGCTCTCCTGTGTGGTGTAGAATATAGTGGATCTGTCAGCTCTCCCATGTGGTGTAGTATATAGAGGATCTGTCTGCTCTCCTGTGTGGTGTAGTATATAGAGGAGCTGTCAGCTCTCCTATGTGGTGCAGTATATAGAGAATCTGTCAGCTCTACTGTGTGGTGTAGTATATAGAGGATCTGTCAGCTCTCCTATGTGGTGCAGTATATAGAGGATCTGTCAGCTCTCCTGTGTGGTGTAGTATATAGAGGATCTGTCAGCTCTCCTGTGTGGTGTATTATATAGAGGATCTGTCTGCCCTTCTGTGTGGTGTAGTATATAGAGGATCTGTCTGCTCTCCTGTGTGGTGTAGTATATAGAGGAGCTGTCAGCTCTCCTGTGTGGTGTAGTATCAGGAGGATCTGTCTGCTCTCCTGTGTGGTGTAGTATATAGAGGAGCTGTCAGCTCTCCTGTGTGGTGTAGTATATAGAGGATCTGTCAGCTCTCCTGTGTGGTGTAGTATATAGAGGATCTGTCAGCCCTCCTGTGTGGTGTAGTATATAGAGGATCTGTCTGCTCTCCTGTGTGGTGTAGTATATAGAGGATCTGTCAGCTCTCCTGTGTGGTGTAGTATATAGAGGATCTGTCAGCTCTCCTATGTGGTGCAGTATATAGAGGATCTGTCAGCTCTCCTGTGTGGTGTAGTATATAGAGGATCTGTCAGCCCTCCTGTGTGGTGTAGTATATAGAGGATCTGTCAGCTCTCCCGTGTGGTGTAGTATATAGAGGATCTGTCAGCTCTCCCGTGTGGTGTAGTATATAGAGGATCTGTCAGCTCTCCTGTGTGGTGTAGTATATAGAGGATCTGTCAGCTCTCCCGTGTGGTGTAGTATATAGAGGATCTGTCAGCTCTCCTGTGTGGTGTAGTATATAGAGGATCTGTCAGCTCTCCTATGTGGTGCAGTATATAGAGGATCTGTCAGCTCTCCTGTGTGGTGTAGTATATAGAGGATCTGTCAGCTCTCCCGTGTGGTGTAGTATATAGAGGATCTGTCAGCTCTCCTGTGTGGTGTAGTATATAGAGGATCTGTCAGCTCTCCCGTGTGGTGTAGTATATAGAGGATCTGTCAGCTCTCCTGTGTGGTGTAGTATATAGAGGATCTGTCAGCTCTCCTATGTGGTGCAGTATATAGAGGATCTGTCAGCTCTCCTGTGTGGTGCAGTATATAGAGGATCTGTCAGCTCTCCTGTGTGGTGTAGTATATAGAGGATCTGTCAGCCCTCCTGTGTGGTGTAGTATATAGAGGATCTGTCAGCTCTCCTATGTGGTGCAGTATATTGAGGATCTGTCAGCTCTCCTGTGTGATGTAGTATATAGAGGATCTGTCAGCTCTCCTGTGTGATTGTAGTGTGAATATAAGGGTATGTGCACACGTCAGGATTTCTTGCAGAAATTTCCTGAAGAAAACCGGAAATTTTCTGCAAGAAATCCGCATTTTTTTTTTTTGCGTTTTATTCCCTTTTTTTTTTCGCGTTCTTTTAGCATTTTGCAAGCGAAATTAGCTTGCAGAATGCTAAAGTTTTCCAAGCGATCTGTAGCATCGCTGGGAAAACTGACTGACAGGTTGGTCACACTTGTCAAACATACTGTTTGACAAGTGTGACCAACTTTTTACTATAGATGCTGCTTATGCAGCATCAATAGTAAAAGATAGAATGTTTAAAAATATAAAAAAAAAAAAAATGGTTATACTCACCCTCTGTAGACAGCCGATCTCCTCAGCGGCGTCCGTTCCTATAGATGGTGCGTGCAGGACCTTCGATGACGTCACGGTCATGTGAGCGGTCACATGGGCGGTCACGCGACCAGTCACAAGACAGTGACGTCATCGCAGGTCCTTCACCACACCATCTATAGGAACGGAAGCGGCAGCATGCAGCGCTGAGAGGCGGGAACACTCCGGGGGCCATCGAAGGTGAGTATATGACTATTTTTTATTTTAATTCTTTTTTTTTGACCAATTATATGGTGCGCAGTCCGTGGAGGAGAGTCTCCTCTCCTCCACCCTGGGTACCAACCGCACATAATCTGCTTACTTCCCGCATGGCGTGCACAGCCCCGTGCGGAAAGTAAGCAGATCAATGCATTCCTAGGTGTGCGGAACCCCGCAATTCCGCAAATTTAATGAACATGTTGCTTTTTTTTCCGCGATGCAATTTTTTAGCGGAAAAAAATGCAGCATGTGCACAAAAAATGCGGAATACACTGAAAATAATGGGAGGCATATATAAGCGTTTTTTTCGCTTTTTTTCGCGTTTTATCACGTTTTTATAGCGAAAAAACGCAAAAAATACTGAAAGTGTGCACATGGCATAAAAATAGCTATTTTGAGTCCGTAGTGAAATATACAGAATGTATACATACATACATTACAGTGCAGCATTTCTTGTCATACATATATATATATATATATATATATATACTTCCTCCACATGTGTTCAGTGGCCCATCCCCATGTTGTTGCATTCTTGCCATGAGACCCACATGAAGCCCCCTCCTCCAGTTGCAAAAACTGTTAGATCAGGTTTCAATAGGGATTGAAGGGATGGACCTTTGCAAGTGGACAATAGACTGGTAATATCATACCCCACATATGGGGGCTGGACATCCCTGGTAGCTGGAGAGATATAACAGAAGAGCACATGAGCTTGGGCCTTTCTCTTTTGCTTTCTGGACGGTCAGTGATGAACTCCTACCATGCTACATATTATATGACTATTGATTATGTGTTATTTTGAGTGACTGTTTATATTTATTATCTTTTATTAAGTAAATTCATTTTTGTCTGATTCAATTTTTGTGTGAGCATTTATTTATTGAACCTTAACAAAACAACAGACAATGCTCATAGTGCCACAATCTTGAGAACTGTTTATTTATTGTCTGAAGAGCTTGCACCTCACAAACAGTTTTAAGTTTCTGCTTGTTATTGCAAAACATTAAGGTTTATTAAACCTGTCTGTGGTGCTTTTATCTAACCCTTGTGGGTTTTTATGTATCTATGGGTTTATGGCCCATTGTCTGATGATTCCATGGTATCTCAGTTTCATCCCACCTTGAAAGCTGGCCACTGGAAGGGCAGGATGAAACCAGAGTGTGGAGTAGTGTATAGAGGATCTGTCAGCTCTCCTGTGAGGTGTAGTATATAGAGGATCAGTCAGCTGTCCTGTGTGGAGCAGTATATAGAGGATGTCAGCTCTCCTGTGTGGTGTAGTATATAGAGGATGTCAGCTCTCCTGTGTGGTATAGTACATAGAGGATCTGTCAGCTTTCCTGTGCAGTGTAGTATATAGAGGATCTGTCAGCTCTCCTGTGTGGTGTAGTATATAGACGATTTGGAAGCTCTCCTGTGTGGTGTAGTATATAGAGGATCTGTCAGCTCTCCTGTGTGGTGTAGTATATACAGGATCTGTCAGCTCTACTGTGTGGTGTAGCATATAGAGGATCTGTCAGCTCTCCTGTGTGGTGAAGTATATAGAGGATCTGTCAGCTCTCCTATGTGGTGAAGTATATAGAGGATCTGTTAGCTCTCCTGTGTGGTGTAGTATATAGAGGATCTGTCAGCTCTCCTGTGTGGTGTAGTATATAGAGGATCTGTCAGCTCTCCTGTGTGGTGTAGTATTTAGAGAATCAGTCAGCTCTCCTGAGTGGTGTAGTATATAGAGGATCTGTAAGCTCTACTGAGTGGTGCAATATATATTGCATCTGTCAGCTTTCCAATGTGGTGCAGTATATAGAGGATCTGTCACCTCTCCTGTGTGGTGTAGTACATAGAGGATCTGTCAGCTCTCCTGTGTGGTGTAGAATATAGAGGATCTGTCAGCTTTCCTGTGTGGTGTAGAATATAGAGGATCTGTCACCTCTCCTGTGTGGTGCAATACATATAGGATCTCTCAGCTCTCCTGTGTGGGGCAATATATACAGGATCTGTCAGCTCTCCTGTGTGGTGTAGTATATAGAGGATCTGTCAGCTCTCGTGTGTGGTGCAATATATATAGGATCTGTCAGCTCTCCTGTGTGGTGTAGTATATTGAGGAACTCTCAGATCTCCCGTGTGTTGCAATATATAGAGGTTCTGTCAGTTCTCCGGTGTGGTGTAGTATATAGAGGATCTGTCAGCTCTCCTGTGTGGTGCAGTATATAGAGAATCCGTCAACTCTCCTGTGTGGTGTAGTATATAGAGGATCTGTCAGCTCTCCTGTGTGGTGTAATATATAGAGGATCTGTCAGCTTTCCTGTGTGGTGTAGTATATAGAGGATCTGTCAGCTCTCCTGTGTTGTGTAGTATATAGAGGATCTGTCAGCTCTCCTGTGTGGTGTAGTATATAGAGTATCTGTCAGCTCTCCTGTGTGGTGCAGTATATAGATAATCTGTCAGCTCTCCTGTGAGGTGCAGTATATAGATAATCTGTCAGCTCTCCTGTGTGGTGTAGTATATAGATGATCTGTCAGCTCTCCTGCGTGGTGTAGTATATTGAAGACCTCTCAGCTCTCCTGTGTGGTATACTATATAGAGTATCTGTCAGCTCTCCTGCGTGGTGTAGTATATTGAAGACCTCTCAGCTCTCCTGTGTGGTATACTATATAGAGTATCTGTCAGCTCTCCTGTGTGGTGTAATATATTGAGGATCTGGCAGGACTCCTGTGTAGTGTAGTATATAGAGGGTCTGTCAGCTCTCCTGTGTGGTGCAGTATATTGAGGATCTGTCAGCTCTCCTGTGTGGTGTAGTATATAGAGGATCTGGCAGCTCTCCTGTGTGGTGTAGTAAATAGAGGATCTGTTAGCACTCCTGTGTGGTGCAGTATATAGAGGATCTGTCAGCTCTCCTGAGTGGTGTAGTATATAGAGGATCTGTCAGCTCTCCTATGTGGTGCAGTATATAAAGGATCTGTCAGCTCTCCCGTATGGTGTAGTATATAGAGGATCTGTCAGCACTCCCATGTGGTGTAGTATATAGAGGATCTGTCAGCTCTCCTGTGTGGTGTAGTATATAGAGGATCTGTCAGCTCTCCCGAGTGGTGTAGTATATAGAGGACCTGACAGCTCTCCTGTGTGGTGTAGTATATAAAGGATCTGTCAGCTCTCCTGTGTGGTGTAGTATATAGAGGATCTGTCAGCACTCCCATGTGGTGTAGTATATAGAGGATCTGTCAGCTCTCCTGTGTGGTGTAGTATATAGAGGATCTGTCAGCTCTCCCGAGTGGTGTAGTATATAGAGGACCTGACAGCTCTCCTGTGTGGTGTAGTATATAGAGGATCTGTCAGCTCTCCCGAGTGGTGTAGTGTACAGAGGATGTCAGCTCTCCTGTGTGGTGTAGTATATAGAGGATCTGTCAGCTCTCCCGAGTGGTGTAGTATATAGAGGATCTGTCAGCTCTCCTGTGTGGTGTAGTATATAGAGGATCTGCCAGCTCTCCCGAGTGGTGTAGTGTACAGAGGATGTCAGCTCTCCCGAGTGGTGTAGTATATAGAGAATCTGTCAGCTCTCCCATGTGGTGTAGTATTGTTATAGAAGGGTTAATAGTTTGCCTTTAACTGCCTTGCCTTTAAGTGCCTTTTACCTTTAAGTGTTAGAATTACTAGAATCTGTTGGTAACAGTAGTCTGATGGTCTCCTCTTCAAGGAGACTACACTTCTTATCGTGTATGTCAATAGTCAGTCACAACATGTTCTGAGCTATGGTAAATAGAATATGACCCTGGGTGCTGGTGGGGGCACATGAGTTACATTGAAATGCATTTGATGTAAATGGTATAAAACATTGCTTTGGCTTTTAATAGATCAGATAAAAGTGACTTGCTCACAGGAATATGTGTGAGGTGTCCTTTGTCTCCAAGCTCGCCTGTAAAATGACGGGCGTAATTCCACAATTAGGCCTTACTGGTGATCTGTCAGCTGACATTTGGGTCAGAATTAAAACAGCTACGACAGTATATAGAGAATTTGTCAGCTCTCTTGTGTGGTTGAGAAAATAGAGGATCTGTCAACTCTACTGTGTGGTGTAGTATATAGAGGATCTGGCAGCTCTCCTGTGTGGTGCAGTATATAGAGGATCTGGCAGCTCTCCTGTGTGGTGTAGTATATAGAGGATCTGTCAGCTCTCCTGTGTGGTGTAGTATATAGAGGATCAGTCAGCTCTCCTGTGTGGTGCAGTATATAGAGGATCTGGCAGCTCTCCTGTGTGGTGCAGTATATAGAGGATCTGTCAGCTCTTCTGTGTTGTGTAGAATATAGTGGATCTGTCAGCTCTCTTGTGTGGTGTAGTATATAGAGGAATTGTTAGCTCTCCTGTGTGGTTTGGGGTAGAATACAGAGGATCTGTCAACTCTCCTGTGTGGTGTAGAGTATATAGGATCTGTCAGATCTCCTGGGTGGTGTAGTATATACAGGATCTGTCAGCTCTCCTGTGTGGTGTAGTATATAGATGATCTCTCAGCTCTCCTGTGTGGTGTAGTATGTTGTGGATCTGTCAGCTCTCCTGTGCGGTGTAGTAAATAGAGGATCTGTCAGCTCTCTTGTGTGACGTAGTAAATAGAGGATCTGTCAGCCCTCCTGTGTGGTGTAGTATATAGAGGATCTGTCAGCTCTCCTGTGTGGTGCAGTATATAGAGGATCTGGCAGCTCTCCTGTGTGGTGCAGTATATAGAGGATCTGTCAGCTCTTCTGTGTTGTGTAGAATATAGTGGATCTGTCAGCTCTCTTGTGTGGTGTAGTATATAGAGGAATTGTTAGCTCTCCTGTGTGGTTTGGGGTAGAATACAGAGGATCTGTCAACTCTCCTGTGTGGTGTAGAGTATATAGGATCTGTCAGATCTCCTGGGTGGTGTAGTATATACAGGATCTGTCAGCTCTCCTGTGTGGTGTAGTATATAGATGATCTCTCAGCTCTCCTGTGTGGTGTAGTATGTTGTGGATCTGTCAGCTCTCCTGTGCGGTGTAGTAAATAGAGGATCTGTCAGCTCTCTTGTGTGACGTAGTAAATAGAGGATCTGTCAGCTCTCCTGTGTGGTGTAGTATATAGGGGATCTGTCAGCTCTCCTGTGTGGTGTACTATATAGAGGATCTACGAGTAGCACACGGCACTCAAGGTTCCTTAGTCGTGCACAAGTAAGGTTTCCAACCCGTCAGTAAATAATAAAGCACTTGGCACTTAAAGATTCATTTGCAAGATGAGCGTAAAAGTTTTGTTTATTTTTGCGACCAGTTCAAAAGATTTTAAACGTTTTTGGTCACAAGACCTTCATCAGAAACATCTCTTATGAAACTGGAAGCAAGACAGCGCGATGCATAGGCACAAAAGGCCTGCGCACAAGTATAACCTGGCAGGTCCTGGAGGGTGTATTAGAGGTAGGGCGCACGGAGACAGCGAAAACTCGCTGGAGGGAACTGGCGCTAGTGTGTCCAGATCCAGGACGCCGAGGTGCTGGGGAGCCGATGATACCAGAACCCGCTATTTTTTGTATATAGAGGATCTGTCAGCTCACCTGTGTGGTGTAGTATAAAGAGGATCTGTCAGCTCTCCTGTGTTGTGTAGTATATAGAGGATCTGTCAGCTCTCCTGTGTGGTGTAGAATATAGTGGATCTGTCAGCTCTCCCGTGTGGTGTAGTATATAGAGGATCTGTCAGCTCTCCTATTTGGTGTAGTATATAGAGTATCTGTCAGCTCTCCTGTGTGGTGTAGTATATAGAGGATCAGTCAGCTGTCCTGTGTGGAGCAGTATATAGAGGATGTCAGCTCTCCTGTGTGGTGTAGTATATAGAGGATGTCAGCTCTCCTGTGTGGTATAGTACATAGAGGATCTGTCAGCTTTCCTGTGCAGTGTAGTATATAGAGGATCTGTCAGCTCTCCTGTGTGGTGTAGTATATAGACGATTTGGAAGCTCTCCTGTGTGGTGTAGTATATAGAGGATCTGTCAGCTCTCCTGTGTGGTGTAGTATATACAGGATCTGTCAGCTCTACTGTGTGGTGTAGCATATAGAGGATCTGTCAGCTCTCCTGTGTGGTGAAGTATATAGAGGATCTGTCAGCTCTCCTATGTGGTGAAGTATATAGAGGATCTGTTAGCTCTCCTGTGTGGTGTAGTATATAGAGGATCTGTCAGCTCTCCTGTGTGGTGTAGTATATAGAGGATCTGTCAGCTCTCCTGTGTGGTGTAGTATTTAGAGAATCAGTCAGCTCTCCTGAGTGGTGTAGTATATAGAGGATCTGTAAGCTCTACTGAGTGGTGCAATATATATTGCATCTGTCAGCTTTCCAATGTGGTGCAGTATATAGAGGATCTGTCAGCTCTCCTGTGTGGTGTAGAATATAGAGGATCTGTCAGCTTTCCTGTGTGGTGTAGAATATAGAGGATCTGTCACCTCTCCTGTGTGGTGCAATACATATAGGATCTCTCAGCTCTCCTGTGTGGGGCAATATATACAGGATCTGTCAGCTCTCCTGTGTGGTGTAGTATATAGAGGATCTGTCAGCTCTCGTGTGTGGTGCAATATATATAGGATCTGTCAGCTCTCCTGTGTGGTGTAGTATATTGAGGAACTCTCAGATCTCCCGTGTGTTGCAATATATAGAGGTTCTGTCAGTTCTCCGGTGTGGTGTAGTATATAGAGGATCTGTCAGCTCTCCTGTGTGGTGCAGTATATAGAGAATCCGTCAACTCTCCTGTGTGGTGTAGTATATAGAGGATCTGTCAGCTCTCCTGTGTGGTGTAATATATAGAGGATCTGTCAGCTTTCCTGTGTGGTGTAGTATATAGAGGATCTGTCAGCTCTCCTGTGTTGTGTAGTATATAGAGGATCTGTCAGCTCTCCTGTGTGGTGTAGTATATAGAGTATCTGTCAGCTCTCCTGTGTGGTGCAGTATATAGATAATCTGTCAGCTCTCCTGTGTGGTGTAGTATATAGATAATCTGTCAGCTCTCCTGTGTGGTGTAGTATATAGATGATCTGTCAGCTCTCCTGCGTGGTGTAGTATATTGAAGACCTCTCAGCTCTCCTGTGTGGTATACTATATAGAGTATCTGTCAGCTCTCCTGCGTGGTGTAGTATATTGAAGACCTCTCAGCTCTCCTGTGTGGTATACTATATAGAGTATCTGTCAGCTCTCCTGTGTGGTGTAATATATTGAGGATCTGGCAGGACTCCTGTGTAGTGTAGTATATAGAGGGTCTGTCAGCTCTCCTGTGTGGTGCAGTATATTGAGGATCTGTCAGCTCTCCTGTGTGGTGTAGTATATAGAGGATCTGGCAGCTCTCCTGTGTGGTGTAGTAAATAGAGGATCTGTTAGCACTCCTGTGTGGTGCAGTATATAGAGGATCTGTCAGCTCTCCTGAGTGGTGTAGTATATAGAGGATCTGTCAGCTCTCCTATGTGGTGCAGTATATAAAGGAT
Organism: Ranitomeya variabilis; assembly: GCF_051348905.1. NCBI lineage: Eukaryota > Metazoa > Chordata > Amphibia > Anura > Dendrobatidae > Ranitomeya > Ranitomeya variabilis. The sequence goes on from NC_135235.1 coordinate 226,578,450, forward strand.
CTGTCAGCTCTCCCGTATGGTGTAGTATATAGAGGATCTGTCAGCACTCCCATGTGGTGTAGTATATAGAGGATCTGTCAGCTCTCCTGTGTGGTGTAGTATATAGAGGATCTGTCAGCTCTCCCGAGTGGTGTAGTATATAGAGGACCTGACAGCTCTCCTGTGTGGTGTAGTATATAAAGGATCTGTCAGCTCTCCTGTGTGGTGTAGTATATAGAGGATCTGTCAGCACTCCCATGTGGTGTAGTATATAGAGGATCTGTCAGCTCTCCTGTGTGGTGTAGTATATAGAGGATCTGTCAGCTCTCCCGAGTGGTGTAGTATATAGAGGACCTGACAGCTCTCCTGTGTGGTGTAGTATATAGAGGATCTGTCAGCTCTCCCGAGTGGTGTAGTGTACAGAGGATGTCAGCTCTCCTGTGTGGTGTAGTATATAGAGGATCTGTCAGCTCTCCCGAGTGGTGTAGTATATAGAGGATCTGTCAGCTCTCCTGTGTGGTGTAGTATATAGAGGATCTGCCAGCTCTCCCGAGTGGTGTAGTGTACAGAGGATGTCAGCTCTCCCGAGTGGTGTAGTATATAGAGAATCTGTCAGCTCTCCCATGTGGTGTAGTATTGTTATAGAAGGGTTAATAGTTTGCCTTTAACTGCCTTGCCTTTAAGTGCCTTTTACCTTTAAGTGTTAGAATTACTAGAATCTGTTGGTAACAGTAGTCTGATGGTCTCCTCTTCAAGGAGACTACACTTCTTATCGTGTATGTCAATAGTCAGTCACAACATGTTCTGAGCTATGGTAAATAGAATATGACCCTGGGTGCTGGTGGGGGCACATGAGTTACATTGAAATGCATTTGATGTAAATGGTATAAAACATTGCTTTGGCTTTTAATAGATCAGATAAAAGTGACTTGCTCACAGGAATATGTGTGAGGTGTCCTTTGTCTCCAAGCTCGCCTGTAAAATGACGGGCGTAATTCCACAATTAGGCCTTACTGGTGATCTGTCAGCTGACATTTGGGTCAGAATTAAAACAGCTACGACAGTATATAGAGAATTTGTCAGCTCTCTTGTGTGGTTGAGAAAATAGAGGATCTGTCAACTCTACTGTGTGGTGTAGTATATAGAGGATCTGGCAGCTCTCCTGTGTGGTGCAGTATATAGAGGATCTGGCAGCTCTCCTGTGTGGTGTAGTATATAGAGGATCTGTCAGCTCTCCTGTGTGGTGTAGTATATAGAGGATCAGTCAGCTCTCCTGTGTGGTGCAGTATATAGAGGATCTGGCAGCTCTCCTGTGTGGTGCAGTATATAGAGGATCTGTCAGCTCTTCTGTGTTGTGTAGAATATAGTGGATCTGTCAGCTCTCTTGTGTGGTGTAGTATATAGAGGAATTGTTAGCTCTCCTGTGTGGTTTGGGGTAGAATACAGAGGATCTGTCAACTCTCCTGTGTGGTGTACACTATAGAGGATCTGTCAACTCTCCTGTGTGGTGTAGAGTATATAGGATCTGTCAGATCTCCTGGGTGGTGTAGTATATACAGGATCTGTCAGCTCTCCTGTGTGGTGTAGTATATAGATGATCTCTCAGCTCTCCTGTGTGGTGTAGTATGTTGTGGATCTGTCAGCTCTCCTGTGCGGTGTAGTAAATAGAGGATCTGTCAGCTCTCTTGTGTGACGTAGTAAATAGAGGATCTGTCAGCCCTCCTGTGTGGTGTAGTATATAGAGGATCTGTCAGCTCTCCTGTGTGGTGCAGTATATAGAGGATCTGGCAGCTCTCCTGTGTGGTGCAGTATATAGAGGATCTGTCAGCTCTTCTGTGTTGTGTAGAATATAGTGGATCTGTCAGCTCTCTTGTGTGGTGTAGTATATAGAGGAATTGTTAGCTCTCCTGTGTGGTTTGGGGTAGAATACAGAGGATCTGTCAACTCTCCTGTGTGGTGTAGAGTATATAGGATCTGTCAGATCTCCTGGGTGGTGTAGTATATACAGGATCTGTCAGCTCTCCTGTGTGGTGTAGTATATAGATGATCTCTCAGCTCTCCTGTGTGGTGTAGTATGTTGTGGATCTGTCAGCTCTCCTGTGCGGTGTAGTAAATAGAGGATCCGTCAGCTCTCTTGTGTGACGTAGTAAATAGAGGATCTGTCAGCTCTCCTGTGTGGTGTAGTATATAGGGGATCTGTCAGCTCTCCTGTGTGGTGTACTATATAGAGGATCTACGAGTAGCACACGGCACTCAAGGTTCCTTAGTCGTGCACAAGTAAGGTTTCCAACCCGTCAGTAAATAATAAAGCACTTGGCACTTAAAGATTCATTTGCAAGATGAGCGTAAAAGTTTTGTTTATTTTTGCGACCAGTTCAAAAGATTTTAAACGTTTTTGGTCACAAGACCTTCATCAGAAACATCTCTTATGAAACTGGAAGCAAGACAGCGCGATGCATAGGCCCAAAAGGCCTGCGCACAAGTATAACCTGGCAGGTCCTGGAGGGTGTATTAGAGGTAGGGCGCACGGAGACAGCGAAAACTCGCTGGAGGGAACTGGCGCTAGTGTGTCCAGATCCAGGATGCCGAGGTGCTGGGGAGCCGATGATACCAGAACCCGCTATTTTTTGTATATAGAGGATCTGTCAGCTCTCCTGTGTGGTGTAGTATAAAGAGGATCTGTCAGCTCTCCTGTGTTGTGTAGTATATAGAGGATCTGTCAGCTCTCCTGTGTGGTGTAGAATATAGTGGATCTGTCAGCTCTCCCGTGTGGTGTAGTATATAGAGGATCTGTCAGCTCTCCTATTTGGTGTAGTATATAGAGTATCTGTCAGCTCTCCTGTGTGGTGTAGTATATAGAGGATCAGTCAGCTGTCCTGTGTGGAGCAGTATATAGAGGATGTCAGCTCTCCTGTGTGGTGTAGTATATAGAGGATGTCAGCTCTCCTGTGTGGTATAGTACATAGAGGATCTGTCAGCTTTCCTGTGCAGTGTAGTATATAGAGGATCTGTCAGCTCTCCTGTGTGGTGTAGTATATAGACGATTTGGAAGCTCTCCTGTGTGGTGTAGTATATAGAGGATCTGTCAGCTCTCCTGTGTGGTGTAGTATATACAGGATCTGTCAGCTCTACTGTGTGGTGTAGCATATAGAGGATCTGTCAGCTCTCCTGTGTGGTGAAGTATATAGAGGATCTGTCAGCTCTCCTATGTGGTGAAGTATATAGAGGATCTGTTAGCTCTCCTGTGTGGTGTAGTATATAGAGGATCTGTCAGCTCTCCTGTGTGGTGTAGTATATAGAGGATCTGTCAGCTCTCCTGTGTGGTGTAGTATTTAGAGAATCAGTCAGCTCTCCTGAGTGGTGTAGTATATAGAGGATCTGTAAGCTCTACTGAGTGGTGCAATATATATTGCATCTGTCAGCTTTCCAATGTGGTGCAGTATATAGAGGATCTGTCACCTCTCCTGTGTGGTGTAGTATATAGAGGATCTGTCAGCTCTCCTGTGTGGTGTAGAATATAGAGGATCTGTCAGCTTTCCTGTGTGGTGTAGAATATAGAGGATCTGTCACCTCTCCTGTGTGGTGCAATACATATAGGATCTCTCAGCTCTCCTGTGTGGGGCAATATATACAGGATCTGTCAGCTCTCCTGTGTGGTGTAGTATATAGAGGATCTGTCAGCTCTCGTGTGTGGTGCAATATATATAGGATCTGTCAGCTCTCCTGTGTGGTGTAGTATATTGAGGAACTCTCAGATCTCCCGTGTGTTGCAATATATAGAGGTTCTGTCAGTTCTCCGGTGTGGTGTAGTATATAGAGGATCTGTCAGCTCTCCTGTGTGGTGCAGTATATAGAGAATCCGTCAACTCTCCTGTGTGGTGTAGTATATAGAGGATCTGTCAGCTCTCCTGTGTGGTGTAATATATAGAGGATCTGTCAGCTTTCCTGTGTGGTGTAGTATATAGAGGATCTGTCAGCTCTCCTGTGTTGTGTAGTATATAGAGGATCTGTCAGCTCTCCTGTGTGGTGTAGTATATAGAGTATCTGTCAGCTCTCCTGTGTGGTGCAGTATATAGATAATCTGTCAGCTCTCCTGTGTGGTGTAGTATATAGATAATCTGTCAGCTCTCCTGTGTGGTGTAGTATATAGATGATCTGTCAGCTCTCCTGCGTGGTGTAGTATATTGAAGACCTCTCAGCTCTCCTGTGTGGTATACTATATAGAGTATCTGTCAGCTCTCCTGCGTGGTGTAGTATATTGAAGACCTCTCAGCTCTCCTGTGTGGTATACTATATAGAGTATCTGTCAGCTCTCCTGTGTGGTGTAATATATTGAGGATCTGGCAGCTCTCCTGTGTGGTGCAGTATATTGAGGATCTGTCAGCTCTCCTGTGTGGTGTAGTATATAGAGGATCTGGCAGCTCTCCTGTGTGGTGTAGTAAATAGAGGATCTGTTAGCACTCCTGTGTGGTGCAGTATATAGAGGATCTGTCAGCTCTCCTGAGTGGTGTAGTATATAGAGGATCTGTCAGCTCTCCTATGTGGTGCAGTATATAAAGGATCTGTCAGCTCTCCCGTATGGTGTAGTATATAGAGGATCTGTCAGCACTCCCATGTGGTGTAGTATATAGAGGATCTGTCAGCTCTCCTGTGTGGTGTAGTATATAGAGGATCTGTCAGCTCTCCCGAGTGGTGTAGTATATAGAGGACCTGACAGCTCTCCTGTGTGGTGTAGTATATAAAGGATCTGTCAGCTCTCCTGTGTGGTGTAGTATATAGAGGATCTGTCAGCACTCCCATGTGGTGTAGTATATAGAGGATCTGTCAGCTCTCCTGTGTGGTGTAGTATATAGAGGATCTGTCAGCTCTCCCGAGTGGTGTAGTATATAGAGGACCTGACAGCTCTCCTGTGTGGTGTAGTATATAGAGGATCTGTCAGCTCTCCCGAGTGGTGTAGTGTACAGAGGATGTCAGCTCTCCTGTGTGGTGTAGTATATAGAGGATCTGTCAGCTCTCCCGAGTGGTGTAGTATATAGAGGATCTGTCAGCTCTCCTGTGTGGTGTAGTATATAGAGGATCTGTCAGCTCTCCCGAGTGGTGTAGTGTACAGAGGATGTCAGCTCTCCCGAGTGGTGTAGTATATAGAGAATCTGTCAGCTCTCCCATGTGGTGTAGTATTGTTATAGAAGGGTTAATAGTTTGCCTTTAACTGCCTTGCCTTTAAGTGCCTTTTACCTTTAAGTGTTAGAATTACTAGAATCTGTTGGTAAACAGTAGTCTGATGGTCTCCTCTTCAAGGAGACTACACTTCTTATCGTGTATGTCAATAGTCAGTCACAACATGTTCTGAGCTATGGTAAATAGAATATGACCCTGGGTGCTGGTGGGGGCACATGAGTTACATTGAAATGCATTTGATGTTAATGGTATAAAACATTGCTTTGGCTTTTAATAGATCAGATAAAAGTGACTTGCTCACAGGAATATGTGTGAGGTGTCCTTTGTCTCCAAGCTCGCCTGTAAAATGACGGGCGTAATTCCACAATTAGGCCTTACTGGTGATCTGTCAGCTGACATTTGGGTCAGAATTAAAACAGCTACGACAGTATATAGAGAATTTGTCAGCTCTCTTGTGTGGTTGAGAAAATAGAGGATCTGTCAACTCTACTGTGTGGTGTAGTATATAGAGGATCTGGCAGCTCTCCTGTGTGGTGCAGTATATAGAGGATCTGGCAGCTCTCCTGTGTGGTGTAGTATATAGAGGATCTGTCAGCTCTCCTGTGTGGTGTAGTATATAGAGGATCAGTCAGCTCTCCTGTGTGGTGCAGTATATAGAGGATCTGGCAGCTCTCCTGTGTGGTGCAGTATATAGAGGATCTGTCAGCTCTTCTGTGTTGTGTAGAATATAGTGGATCTGTCAGCTCTCTTGTGTGGTGTAGTATATAGAGGAATTGTTAGCTCTCCTGTGTGGTTTGGGGTAGAATACAGAGGATCTGTCAACTCTCCTGTGTGGTGTAGAGTATATAGGATCTGTCAGATCTCCTGGGTGGTGTAGTATATACAGGATCTGTCAGCTCTCCTGTGTGGTGTAGTATATAGATGATCTCTCAGCTCTCCTGTGTGGTGTAGTATGTTGTGGATCTGTCAGCTCTCCTGTGCGGTGTAGTAAATAGAGGATCTGTCAGCTCTCTTGTGTGACGTAGTAAATAGAGGATCTGTCAGCCCTCCTGTGTGGTGTAGTATATAGAGGATCTGTCAGCTCTCCTGTGTGGTGCAGTATATAGAGGATCTGGCAGCTCTCCTGTGTGGTGCAGTATATAGAGGATCTGTCAGCTCTTCTGTGTTGTGTAGAATATAGTGGATCTGTCAGCTCTCTTGTGTGGTGTAGTATATAGAGGAATTGTTAGCTCTCCTGTGTGGTTTGGGGTAGAATACAGAGGATCTGTCAACTCTCCTGTGTGGTGTAGAGTATATAGGATCTGTCAGATCTCCTGGGTGGTGTAGTATATACAGGATCTGTCAGCTCTCCTGTGTGGTGTAGTATATAGATGATCTCTCAGCTCTCCTGTGTGGTGTAGTATGTTGTGGATCTGTCAGCTCTCCTGTGCGGTGTAGTAAATAGAGGATCTGTCAGCTCTCTTGTGTGACGTAGTAAATAGAGGATCTGTCAGCTCTCCTGTGTGGTGTAGTATATAGGGGATCTGTCAGCTCTCCTGTGTGGTGTACTATATAGAGGATCTACGAGTAGCACACGTGTTGTGAATTTGGATTCTGGGCTCCCCCGGTGGCTACTGGTGGAATTGAACTGGTGTTTTCATCTTCTCTGTTCACCTGTTCCCATCAAGATGTGGGAGTCGCTATATAACCTTGCTGCTCTGTTAGTTGCTTGCCGGTCAACAATGTTATCAGAAGCCTCTCTGTGCTTGTTCCTGCTCCTAGACAACTACTAGATAAGTTGGACTCTTGTCCATGTTTGTTTTTGCATTTTTGTTCCAGTTCACAGCTGTAGTTTCGTTACTGTGTCTGGAAAGCTCTTGTGAACAGGAATTGCCACTCTGGTGTTATGAGTTAATGCCAGAGTTTTAAAGTAATTTCTGAATGGTGTTTTGATAGGGTTTTCAGCTGACCATGAAAGTGTCCTTTCTGTCTTCTGCTATGTAGTAAGTGGACCTCAAATTTGCTAAACCTATTTTCATACTACGTTTGTTATTTCATCTTAATTCACCGCCAATACATGTGGGGGGCCTCTGTCTCCTTTCGGGGTATTTCTCTAGAGGTGAGCTAGGACTGATATTTTCCTCTGCTAGTATTATTTAGTCCTCCGGCTGGTGCTGGGCATCTAGAATCAATGTAGGCATGCTACCTGGCCACTGCTAGTTGTGCGTTAGGTTTAGTTCATGGTCAGCTCAGTTCCCATCTTCCAAGAGCTAGTTCCTATATATGCTTATGCTATGTTCTCTTGCCATTGAGATCATGACAGTTTGACCGGCCACTAAAGGGTTAAAATCCTTGGCTGAGAAAGGAGAGAAATAAGTAGTCTGCTGAAATTTTTTTTTTTTTTTTCTCTCCTTCTAATCTTTGAATGGCTCTGTGTCCACCTGTTTGTAATGGATCTTCAGAGTGTAACTGCAGGTTTGAATAATCTCGCCACGAAGGTACAAAATTTGCAAGATTTTGTTTGTCATGCACCTGTATCTGAGCCGAGAATTCCTTTGCCGGAATTTTTCTCGGGGAATAGATCTGGGTTTCAGAATTTTCGAAATAATTGCAAATTATTTTTGTCCCTGAAATCTCGCTCTGCCGGAGACCCTGCACAGCAGGTCAGGATTGTGATTTCCTTGCTCCGGGGCGACCCTCAAGACTGGGCTTTTTCATTGACACCAGGGGATCCTGCGTTGCTCAATGTGGATGCATTTTTTCTGGCCTTGGGGTTGCTTTATGACGAACCTCATTTGGAGCTTCAGGCAGAAAAAACTTTGATGTCCCTATCTCAGGGGCAAGATGAAGCGGAAATTTACTGCCAAAGATTCCGTAAATGGTCTGTGCTTACTCAGTGGAATGAGTGCGCCCTGGCGGCGACTTTCAGAGAGGGTCTCTCTGATGCCATTAAGGATGTTATGGTGGGGTTCCCTGTGCCTGCGGGTCTGAATGAGTCCATGACAATGGCTATTCAGATCGATAGGCGTTTGCGGGAGCGCAAACCAGTGCACCATCTGGCGGTGTCCACTGAGAAGTCGCCAGAGAGTATGCAGTGTGATAGAATTCTGTCCCGAAGCGAGCGGCAGAATTTTAGACGGAAAAATGGGTTGTGTTTAGTGTTGAGCATTCCGATACCGCAAGTATCGGGTATCGGCCGATACTTGCGGTATCGGAATTCCGATACCGGGATTCCGATACTTGGCGCGTATCGGATACCGGAATCGGAAGTTCCATGATTCAAAATTCAGAAATTCAGCCAATGAGAAAGATTCCAAGTGTGGGCACATCCTGTTTAGCATGGAGGGCATGAAACTACTGGCAAGGCTGTGATTGGCTGCTTAAATGATGTCATGATGCAGTTTAAAAGTCGCTGGCGCCATTTTGCGATCACTCTGCTGTGAATTCAGTTAGTGACAGGACGCTGTTTGCTGACTGAGGGACAGTTTAGAGATAGCGATTTGCTTCTTTGTGCTTTCCAAAGGCTAATTTAGCAACCGCTGTGTTCACCTACTAATCACCTTCCTTTTGCCTTGTAGCGCTGTTTTCACAGCGATCTGCAAGGTCTCTCTGTGTGTGTGTGTGAGTGCAGCCCACTCTCTAGTCTGAGTGCAGCCACATAGGCCATCCATAGCTGGTTGTATTCAGTTCAGGGAGGGTGGTTCATTGCCTCATACTGTCCTTTTTTTTTTTTTTTTTGAAGTAGTGCAGGCTGCTGCACATTTTTTCCAAAAATTCCTATTAGTGTCTTTCCACCCGTCTCCAGCTAATTTGTGGAAAAACACTACATAGGATAAAGTAGAGGAGGGTTTTTGGGCCTTGCAGCGCCGTTTACGGCTGTCTGCACGGTCTCCGTGTGACTGCAGCTCGCCCTGTAGTCTGTGAGCAGCCGTAGCTTGGTTGTCTCCAGCTCAGGGTTGTTCACTGCGTCATACCGCCAAATCAATTTTCATTTTGTTTTCAAGTAGTGTAGTCTGCTGCTAATTAATTTAAAAAAATCCTATTAGTGTCTTTCCACCCGTCTCCAGCTAATTTGTGGAAAAACACTACATAGGATAAAGTAGAGGAGGGTTTTTGGGCCTTGCAGCGCCGTTTACGGCTGTCTGCACGGTCTCCGTGTGACTGCAGCTCGCCCTGTAGTCTGTGAGCAGCCGTAGCTTGGTTGTCTCCAGCTCAGGGTTGTTCACTGCGTCATACCGCCAAATCAATTTTCATTTTGTTTTCAAGTAGTGTAGTCTGCTGCTAATTAATTTAAAAAAATCCTATTAGTGTCTTTCCACCCGTCTCCAGCTAATTTGTGGAAAAACACTACATAGGATAAAGTAGAGGAGGGTTTTTGGGCCTTGCAGCGCCGTTTACGTCTGTCTGCACGGTCTCCGTGTGACTGCAGCTCTATCCGTTGTCAGTTCAGCCCCAAAAAAATAAATAAATAATAAAGTTCACCAAACACACCAGTTACACCACTTTACATTTGTGTAGGCCACATTAGCTCATATTCAAGTCTAGTCCACACTTTAGAAAATTAGTGTGTCTTATACCTGTTAGGAGGAGTTGCTCAGGAATAAGCACACAAAGCCGTTAGTACTTTTCTGCTTATCTTTATCAGTCAACCAAGATGAAGAAGGCAGTGAGTAAGGCACGTGGGCGTGGGCGTGGGCGCGGAGCAGGGAGGGGACGTGGGGATTCTGTGCCTGCTGCGGGCACCGGTGAGTCATCAGCACCCACTTTCACAAGGGAACAGTCGTTCATGCGCAGCTTTGTCGCCGAGCGCCGTACACCGCTGCTGCGTCAAGACCAAATTGAAGCCGTTGTGGGATGGATGGCAGCTAATGCATCAACTTCCATTAGTGCCACATCCTCTCAGACACAGAGCACTGGAGAGCAGCCATCTGTCTCTTCACCACCTGCAAAATTGCCCAGGCAGACAGAGATCCCAGGACAGGAGCAGTCTCTACTTCTGTTCTCTGAATCATCTCTTGGCTTGGAAACAGGGGGCCAGCCAAGCAGCATTGGAGAAATGGAAGAAGAGGCAGGGTGCAGTGATGCCCAACCGCTTTTTCTGTCTTCCTCTGAAGAGGCGGGTGGGCCAGTGGCTCCGGTCACCACCTCGCAGGCCGCATCAGCTGATGATGACACTCAGGTGCCACTTACTGGTGCGTGCTCTGCTGCTGAGACTACCCAGGAGGAGCAGTTGGGGGCAGAGGGTAGTGTAGATGATGAGGTCCTTGACCCATCTTGGCGTCAGGGACAGGAAGGTGGTGGGAGCAGCTCTGAGGAAGAGATTCCCCGTACGGCCCAAAGAGGGAGAGGGAGGGGGAAGACTGCGGATCCTGCAGCCTCCGCTTTGGCACCCGTAAGGAGCATGTCTCTTCCAAAAGTCAAAAGGGGGGCTCCCAAGACTTGCAGTGCCTGGTCCTTTTTTGACACAGTTGCAGATGACATTTGCTATGTCAGATGCAAGGTGTGTCATCAAAAAATCAAAAGAGGTCAAAAAGTCGCCAACCTCAATACCTCCAACATGTGGAAACATGTGCGCAACAGGCACCCGGCGGAGTTAGACAAACACACTGAAGAGCTAGGCCAACCAACAGCGGCAGCTACCACCTCTTCAGCTCGTGTTGCCTCTTCCTCTAGCTCACACGCAGCTGGTTCGGCTTCCTCCCAGGATCGCCGTGGAAGAACCTCTGGCCCTGTTGTCCAGAGACCCGCTGTCATTCCACCCGCAGCACCACTTTCCCAGTCAACCACACACTCCCAGCCCAGTCTACAGCCATCGGTAGTACAGGCATGGGAGAAAAGGCGGCCTTTCTCGTCAAACCACCCACGAGCACAGGCTCTGACTGCAGGCATTGCCAAACTTCTGTCACTGGAAATGCTGTCATTCAGGCTGGTGGAGACTGACAGCTTCCGTGACTTGATGTCATTGGCAGTCCCACAGTACAGTGTGCCCAGCCGCTTTTACTTCAGCAGGCAAGCCGTCCCTGCCCTGCACAAGCATGTTGAGGGACACATAAAACACGCGCTACTGAACGCCGTCAGTAGCAAGGTCCACCTCACCACCGATGCGTGGACCAGTCAACATGGACAGGGGCGATACCTTTCCCTCACTGCCCATTGGGTTAATGTAGTTGAGCCGGGTACAGACCGTGCGAGTGGCGCAGGACGTGTCCTGCCCACTCCAAGGATTGCAGGAATCCATTCTGTACGCATTGACTCCTCCTCTTACACCAGTTCCTCAGAATCATCGCTGCAGGAGCCGTCACAGTCCACCTCCACATGGACCCGTGATGAACGTGTACCTGTTACGACCGACATGAGCACAGCCGTGGCCAAACGTCAACAGGCCGTCTTGAAATTAATTTTTTTGGGGAATCGTAGCCACACAGCGCAGGAGCTCTGGAATGCCATCAAGCAGGAGAGCGATGTGTGGTTTGAGCCAGCGAATCTCCAGCCAGGCATGGTAGTGTGTGATAATGGCCGAAATCTGGTGGCAGCCCTGGGCCTCGGCAACCTCACTCACATCCCATGTCTGGCACATGTGCTCAATTTGGTCGTGCAGAGTTTTTTGAGGGACTATCCGGATCTTGATGCACTGCTGCACAAGGTCCGCCTAGAGTGTGCTCACTTGCGGCGTTCCAGCACGGCAAAAGCGCGCATTGCGGCTCTGCAGCGCCGACACCGCCTGCCGGAACATCGCATCATATGTGACCTACCTACCAGGTGGAATTCCACGTTACATATGTTGGAGCGGTTGTGTGAGCAGCAGCAAGCTGTAATGGAGTACCAGCTGTATCAGGCGCAAAAAAGTCGCAGTCAGCGCCGTACAGACTTCACAACCACAGAGTGGGCCACTATGAAGGATGTCTGCCAGGTTTTGCGTCCCTTTGATTATTCCACGCGGATGGCGAGTGCAGATGATGCACTAGTCAGCATGACTGTCCCCCTTATCTGCCTGCTTGAAAAATCACTGCAAGCGCTAAGGGATGATGTTGTGGAAGAGGTGGAGGATGAGGATTCACCACTTCCATCATCTTCTGGACAGTCAGCGCCACGTGGTTCCTCACAAACGCGTAGGCAGGGGACAGTTTGTGAGGAGGATGAGGAGGAGTCAATGGAGGAGGAAGACATCCGTCCAGAGGAGGGAGTTCCCGAATTGTCCAGTACTCAGTGTGTACAGCGAGGGTGGGGTGATGACGAGCGGGCAGAGATCACGCCTCCAGCTGGGGACAGCGTTTCTTGGGCAGTTGGCAGTCTGCAGCACATGGTGGATTACATGCTGCAGTGCCTGAGAAACGACCGCCGCATCGACCACATTCTCAACATGTCTGATTATTGGGTGTTCACCCTCCTCGATCCTCGCTACCGGGACAACGTAGAAAGCCTCATCACACCGTTGAACCGGGAGCGAAAAATGCGGGAGTACCAAGACACACTGGTCAGTTCCATCATCTTCTCCATTCCAACTGAGAGAAGTGCTGCTACTGCATTCCAAAGCAGCTCAGTGCGTCCAGGCAGTGGTGGAGGCTCTGCACAAAGAGGGAGCAGAAGCAGTGCCTCTGCCCAAGGCAAGACCAGTATGGCCCAACTGTGGCACAGTTTTGTGTGCCCCCCACAAAAGTCTACACCATCACAGACGGCTCCAGTCAGCAGGAGGCAACGGTTCCGTCAGATGGTGACAGACTACATGTCTTGCCCTCTTGCTGTACTCCCAGACGGCTCTTCCCCTTTCAAGTTTTGGGTCTCAAAGCTGGATACATGGCCAGAGCTAAGCCAGTATGCATTGGAGGTGCTGTCTTGCCCTGCGGCCAGTGTATTATCGGAACGTGTCTTTAGTGCTGCAGGTGGTGTACTAACTGACCGTCGCATGCGACTATCCTCCGATAACGTTGACCGGCTTACTTTCCTGAAAATGAACAAGGCCTGGATCTCGCAGGAATTTGCCACTCCTCCTCCTGATTAAATAATTAGGTCACTGTATACGTTATCCAGGTCTCCTGTTGTGTTCATCTTTCTACCACCTGAACTTTAATTCCTGGGCTCCAACACCGCCAGTTGAGGCTCAGAAGTGCCGTCTGCACAGTCAAAACATACGACCCAATGTTATTGGGTTTCAGTAACGTCAGCTGATCCCCAGCTGTGTAGCCGGCAATGTGTCATGCGACCGCCACGCTGACACAACAACTGAAATGTAAGGGAATCTGTCCCCCCCCCCCCCAAGGCGTTTGTTACTGAAAGAGCCACCTTGTGCAGCAGTAATGCTGCACAAGGAAAAAGGTAGCTATTTTGGTTTTGCTCCTTGCACACGCAAAACTTAACACTTATAAAATGTGTCCACTGATACCGTAAAACCGTCCCGGAGGTGGGACTTTCCTTCGTAATATGACGCAGCACAGCCGTCATTCCTACCCCCCCGGCGCCGCGCCCCGGCTCCTCAGCGTTGTTTGATTCCGTCCCGGAGCCTGCGCTGTTATGTTATCCCGTGGCCAGGCACACTTAGCGCTGCCCGTCTTCTGGCATCATTTGGTGTCAGGCTGGCTGCGCCTGTGCGGCCACGCTGGCCGAGAGCCCGCCTCGCAGTGTCTTCTGATTTAATCCCACTGGGGGCCTGGGATCTATGGACATGCGCAGTGCATATCTGAACCTCCACCTCTCACTCATCTCCCTATGGCTTCTTCAGACTGTTCGGTGTCAGCTGGTCCCTAATAGCATGCCACGGCCGTGACACCGCACAGTCTGGAAAAGAAGCCGTAGGGAGGGGAGTGAGAGGCGAGGATATGCACTGCGCATGGCCATGGATCCCAGGCCCCCAGTGGGATTACATCAGAAGACACTGCGAGGCGGGCTCTCGGCCAGCGCGGCCGCACAGGCGCAGCCAGCCTGACACCAAATGATGTCAGAAGATGGGCAGCGCTAAGTGTGCCTGGCCACGGGATAACATAACAGCGCAGGCTCCGGGACGGAATCAAACAACGCTGAGGAGCCGGGGCACGGCGGCGGGGGGGTAGTAATGATGGCTGTGCTGCGTCATATTACGAAGGAAAGTCCCACCTCCGGGACGGTTTCACGGCTTCAGGGGACACATTTTATAAGTGTTTAGTTCTGTGTTTGCAAGGAGCATGATGAAAAGAGCCACCTTTTCCTTTTGCATCTTTTGTGCTGCACAAGCTGGCTCTTTCAGCTACAAACGCCTTGGGGGGGGGGTTAAAGGTTCCCTTTCGACTTTCTCAGGCTTCGGCCTACATTGTGTTCCTCTGCTTTTCCACCTGCCCCTGGGCTCCAACACCGCTAGTTGCCGTCCAGAAGTGCTGTACGCACAGTCAACAGTCGCTCCTCTGTTATTGGGGTTCAGTAACGTCAGCTGTTCCCCTGCTGTGTGTGTGGCAATCCCTCCTACCTCCTCCAACCTCCTCCAACCTCCTCCTCCTCCACCTGTCCCTGGGCTCCAACACCGCCAGTTGCCGTCCAGAAGTGCTGTACGCACAGTCAACAGTCCCTCCTCTGTTATTGGGGTTCAGTAACGTCAGCTGTTCCCCTGCTGTGTGTGTGGCAATCCCTCCTACCTCCTCCAACCTCCTCCTCCTCCACCTGTCCCTGGGCTCCAACACCGCCAGTTGCCGTCCAGAAGTGCTGTACGCACAGTCAACAGTCCCTCCTCTGTTATTGGGGTTCAGTAACGTCAGCTGTTCCCCTGCTGTGTGTGTGGCAATCCCTCCTACCTCCTCCAACCTCCTCCTCCTCCACCTGTCCCTGGGCTCCAACACCGCCAGTTGCCGTCCAGAAGTGCTGTACGCACAGTCAACAGTCCCTCCTCTGTTATTGGGGTTCAGTAACGTCAGCTGTTCCCCTGCTGTGTGTGTGGCAATCCCTCCTACCTCCTCCAACCTCCTCCAACCTCCTCCTCCTCCACCTGTCCCTGGGCTCCAACACCGCCAGTTGCCGTCCAGAAGTGCTGTACGCACAGTCAACAGTCCCTCCTCTGTTATTGGGGTTCAGTAACGTCAGCTGTTCCCCTGCTGTGTGTGTGGCAATCCCTCCTACCTCCTCCAACCTCCTCCAACCTCCTCCTCCTCCACCTGTCCCTGGGCTCCAACACCGCCAGTTGCCGTCCAGAAGTGCTGTACGCACAGTCAACAGTCCCTCCTCTGTTATTGGGGTTCAGTAACGTCAGCTGTTCCCCTGCTGTGTGTGTGGCAATCCCTCCTACCTCCTCCAACCTCCTCCTCCTCCACCTGTCCCTGGGCTCCAACACCGCCAGTTGCCGTCCAGAAGTGCTGTACGCACAGTCAACAGTCCCTCCTCTGTTATTGGGGTTCAGTAACGTCAGCTGTTCCCCTGCTGTGTGTGTGGCAATCCCTCCAACCTCCTCCAACCTCCTCCTCCTCCACCTGTCCCTGGGCTCCAACACCGCCAGTTGCCGTCCAGAAGTGCTGTACGCACAGTCAACAGTCCCTCCTCTGTTATTGGGGTTCAGTAACGTCAGCTGTTCCCCTGCTGTGTGTGTGGCAATCCCTCCTACCTCCTCCAACCTCCTCCTCCTCCACCTGTCCCTGGGCTCCAACACCGCCAGTTGCCGTCCAGAAGTGCTGTACGCACAGTCAACAGTCCCTCCTCTGTTATTGGGGTTCAGTAACGTCAGCTGTTCCCCTGCTGTGTGTGTGGCAATCCCTCCTACCTCCTCCAACCTCCTCCTCCTCCACCTGTCCCTGGGCTCCAACACCGCCAGTTGCCGTCCAGAAGTGCTGTACGCACAGTCAACAGTCCCTCCTCTGTTATTGGGGTTCAGTAACGTCAGCTGTTCCCCTGCTGTGTGTGTGGCAATCCCTCCTACCTCCTCCAACCTCCTCCTCCTCCACCTGTCCCTGGGCTCCAACACCGCCAGTTGCCGTCCAGAAGTGCTGTACGCACAGTCAACAGTCCCTCCTCTGTTATTGGGGTTCAGTAACGTCAGCTGTTCCCCTGCTGTGTGTGTGGCAATCCCTCCTACCTCCTCCAACCTCCTCCTCCTCCACCTGTCCCTGGGCTCCAACACCGCCAGTTGCCGTCCAGAAGTGCTGTACGCACAGTCAACAGTCCCTCCTCTGTTATTGGGGTTCAGTAACGTCAGCTGTTCCCCTGCTGTGTGTGTGGCAATCCCTCCTACCTCCTCCAACCTCCTCCTCCTCCACCTGTCCCTGGGCTCCAACACCGCCAGTTGCCGTCCAGAAGTGCTGTACGCACAGTCAACAGTCGCTCCTCTGTTATTGGGGTTCAGTAACGTCAGCTGTTCCCCTGCTGTGTGTGTGGCAATCCCTCCTACCTCCTCCAACCTCCTCCTCCTCCACCTGTCCCTGGGCTCCAACACCGTCAGTTGCCGTCCAGAAGTGCTGTACGCACAGTCAACAGTCCCTCCTCTGTTATTGGGGTTCAGTAACGTCAGCTGTTCCCCTGCTGTGTGTGTGGCAATCCCTCCTACCTCCTCCAACCTCCTCCTCCTCCACCTGTCCCTGGGCTCCAACACCGCCAGTTGCCGTCCAGAAGTGCTGTACGCACAGTCAACAGTCCCTCCTCTGTTATTGGGGTTCAGTAACGTCAGCTGTTCCCCTGCTGTGTGTGTGGCAATCCCTCCTACCTCCTCCAACCTCCTCCTCCTCCACCTGTCCCTGGGCTCCAACACGGCCAGTTGCCGTCCAGAAGTGCTGTACGCACAGTCAACAGTCCCTCCTCTGTTATTGGGGTTCAGTAACGTCAGCTGTTCCCCTGCTGTGTGTGTGGCAATCCCTCCTACCTCCTCCAACCTCCTCCTCCTCCACCTGTCCCTGGGCTCCAACACCGCCAGTTGCCGTCCAGAAGTGCTGTACGCACAGTCAACAGTCCCTCCTCTGTTATTGGGGTTCAGTAACGTCAGCTGTTCCCCTGCTGTGTGTGTGGCAATCCCTCCTACCTCCTCCAACCTCCTCCTCCTCCACCTGTCCCTGGGCTCCAACACCGCCAGTTGCCGTCCAGAAGTGCTGTACGCACAGTCAACAGTCCCTCCTCTGTTATTGGGGTTCAGTAACGTCAGCTGTTCCCCTGCTGTGTGTGTGGCAATCCCTCCTACCTCCTCCAACCTCCTCCAACCTCCTCCTCCTCCACCTGTCCCTGGGCTCCAACACCGCCAGTTGCCGTCCAGAAGTGCTGTACGCACAGTCAACAGTCCCTCCTCTGTTATTGGGGTTCAGTAACGTCAGCTGTTCCCCTGCTGTGTGTGTGGCAATCCCTCCTACCTCCTCCAACCTCCTCCTCCTCCACCTGTCCCTGGGCTCCAACACCGCCAGTTGCCGTCCAGAAGTGCTGTACGCACAGTCAACAGTCCCTCCTCTGTTATTGGGGTTCAGTAACGTCAGCTGTTCCCCTGCTGTGTGTGTGGCAATCCCTCCTACCTCCTCCAACCTCCTCCAACCTCCTCCTCCTCCACCTGTCCCTGGGCTCCAACACCGCTAGTTGCCGTCCAGAAGTGCTGTACGCACAGAGCCAAACACCTCGCCAATGTGTTAGTGGGGTTCAGCACCGCCAGCTGTTCCCCTGCTGTGTATACGGCAACGTGTACTGCGACCGCCACGCAGACACAACAAGTTAAATGTAAGGGAACCTGACCCCCCCCCCCCCAGGCGTTTGTTACTGAAGGAGCCACCTTGTGCAGCAGTAATGATGCAAAGGGAAAAAGTGCCTCTTTTCGTGATGCTCCTTGCACATGCTGAACCTAACACTTATGAAATGTGTCCCCACACAGCGTTAAACCGTCCGGTAGGTGGAACTTTCCTTTGTCGTGTGACGCAGCACAGCCATCATTTTTACCCCCTTGGCGCCGTGCGCCCCCTCCTCAGCGTTGTTTGAATCTGTCCCGGAGCCTGCGCTGTTAGGTTAGCCCTTGGCCATGCACACATGTTGCGCTGCCCGTCTTCTGACCTCATTTGGTGTCAGGCTGGCTGCGCCTGTGCGGGTGCGCTGGCCGAGATCCCGCCTCGCAGTGTCGTCTAATGTAATCCCACCGCGGGCCTGTGATCCGTGCCCGTGCGCAGTGCATATCCTCTCCTTTCACTCCCCTCCCTACGGCTTCTTCAGACTGTGCGATGTCAGCTGGTCCCTAATAGCATGCCACGGCCGTGACACCGCACAGTCTGAAAAAGCCGTAGGGAGGGGAGTGAGAGGAGAGGATATGCACTGCGCACGGGCACGGATCACAGGCCCGCGGTGGGATTACATTAGACGACACTGCGAGGCGGGATCTCGGCCAGCGCACCCGCACAGGCGCAGCCAGCCTGACACCAAATGAGGTCAGAAGACGGGCAGCGCAACATGTGTGCATGGCCAAGGGCTAACCTAACAGCGCAGGCTCCGGGACAGATTCAAACAACGCTGAGGAGGCGGCGCACGGCGCCAAGGGGGTAAAAATGATGGCTGTGCTGCGTCACACGACAAAGGAAAGTTCCACCTACCGGACGGTTTAACGCTGTGAGGAGACACATTTCATAAATGTTAGGTTCCGCATGTACAAGGACCATAATTAAAAGAGCTAAGTTTACCTTTTCCAGCATTAGTGCTGTACACAATGGCTCTTTCAGCTACAAACGCCTGGGGGGGGGGGGGGGGGTTAAAGGTTTCCTTTCAACTTGCTCGAGTGCAGGCTTCGGCCTACACTCCGCTCCCCCTGCTCCTCCTGCTGACCCTGGGCTCTAACACCGCCAGTTTTTGCCCAGATGTGCTAGCTGCACAGAGAAAAACACCAGCCAATGTGTCAGTGGGGTTCAGCACCGCCAGCTGTTCCCCTGCTGTGTAGCCGGCAACGTGTCCTGCGACCGCCACGCAGACACAAGAACTGAAATTGAAGGGAACCTGTCCCCCCTCCCCCAGGTGTTTCTATGTTTTACAGCTACCTTGAACAGCAGTAATGCTGCATGTGTTCAAGGTGGCTCAGAAACTTATTCTCCTTGCCCATGTTGAAGTGAACACGTCTAAAATGTGTCCTCTGTGACCATTAAAACGTCCCTCAGGTGTGATTTGACTTTGTATTGACACACGCAACAAGCTCCTTGGTAACGCTGCCCGTCTTCTGGCATCATTGTTTGGCTGCCTGCGCCTCTGCGGCCGCCCTGACCCACACAACGCCCCTCGGTGTCTTATTTATTGGGACTGCGAGGGTGTGATTGATGGGCAGGATCAGTGCATCAGTTCGCCTGTCCCTCCTCTCCTTCCGCCTTCTTCGGACTGTGCGGCTTCATGGCCGTGGCATGCGATAAGGGATCAGATGACGCCGCACAGTCTGAAGCGGGTGTAAGGACCCGAGTGTGAGAGGCCAACATATGTGCTGCGCCAGGCCCTGAATCCCAGCCCCGCAGTGTTTTAACAATGTTAAGACACTGCGGGGCTGGGATTCATGGGCATCGCGAACCGCACCGGCCGACATTACATGATGCCAGAAGATGGGCAGCGCTAACGGCGCTAGGCCAGGGGATAACACGACAGCGCAGACTCCTGTACAGCAAATAACAACGCTCGGGAGGCTGCACCCAGCACCAAGGTGGGATTCTTGACATCTGTGCTGCGTCTCATTACAAAGGGAACTCGCGCCTCCAACACAGTTTGACTGTATAAAGGGCTAAATGTTATACGTGTTTCATTCAGCGTGTGCAAGGAGAAAAATTAAAAGAGCAACCTTTGACTTGTGCAGCACTACTGCTGCATAAGCTGTGGCTCTTCTACTTTGTAACCCCTGAGGGGGGGTTAAAGGTGACCTTTGAAATCGGTTCAAGTAGGCTTCGGCCTACACTCTGCTCCCCCTGCAGAGCCCGGGCTCCAACACCGATCGTTGCTGTCCGGAAGTGCTGGCTGCACAGAGCCAAACACCTCGCCAATGTGTCAGTGGGGTCCAGCACCGCCAGCTGTTCCCCTGCTGTGTAGCCGGCAACGTGTCCTGCAAAAGCCACGCAGACACAACAGACCCAAAGCTGCCGCCAGTGCAGGCTTCGGCCTACACTCCCCTCCCCCTGCTCCTCCTCCTCCTGCTCCTCCTCCTGCTGACCCTGGGCTCTAACAAACCGCCAGTTGGGGCCCAGATGTGCTAGCTGCACAGAGAAAAACACCTCGCCAATGTGTCAGTGGGGTCCAGCACCGCCAGCTGTTCCCCTGCTGTGCAGCCGGCAACGTGTCCTGCAAAAGCCACGCAGACACAAGAACTGAAATTGAAGGGAACCTGTCCCCCCTCCCCCAGGCGTTTTTACGTTATCCAGCCACCTTGTACAGCGGTAATGCTGCATGTGTGCAAGGTGGCTCAGAAACGTATTCTCCTCGCACATGTGGAACTGAAAACACGTCTGAAATGTGTCCTCTGTGTGACCATTTAACCGTCCCGGTGGTGTGACTTTCCTTTGTAATGACACGCTGCAACCCCCTTGGTAGCGCTGCCCGTCTTCTGGCATCATTGTTTGGCTGCCTGCGCCTCTGCGGCCGCCCTGACCCACACAACGCCCCTCGGTGTCTTATTTATTGGGACTGCGAGGGTGTGATTGATGGGCAGGATCAGTGCATCAGTTCGCCTGTCCCTCCTCTCCTTCCGCCTTCTTCAGACTGTGCGGCTTCATGGCCGTGGCATGCGATAAGGGATCAGATGACGCCGCACAGTCTGAAGCGGGTGTAAGGACCCGAGTGTGAGAGGCCAACATATGTGCTGCGCCAGGCCCTGAATCCCAGCCCCGCAGTGTTTTAACAATGTTAAGACACTGCGGGGCTGGGATTCATGGGCATCGCGAACCGCACCGGCCGACATTACATGATGCCAGAAGATGGGCAGCGCTAACGGCGCTAGGCCAGGGGATAACACGACAGCGCAGACTCCTGTACAGCAAATAACAACGCTCGGGAGGCTGCACCCAGCACCAAGGTGGGATTCTTGACACCTGTGCTGCGTCTCATTACAAAGGGAACTCTCGCCTCCATTACACAGTTTGACTGTATAAAGGGCTGAATGTTATACGTGTTCCATTCAGCGTGTGCAAGGAGAAAAATTACAAGAGCAACCTTTGACTTGCGCAGCACTGCTGCTGCATAAGCTGTGGCTCTTCTACTTTGTAACCCCTGAGGGGGGGTTAAAGGTGACTTTTGAAATCGGTTCAATTAGGCTTCGGCCTACACTCTGCTCCACCTGCAGAGCCCGGGCTCCAACAACGCTAGTTGCTGTCCGGAAGTGCTGGCTGCACAGAGCCAAACACCTCGCCAATGTGTCAGTGGGGTCCAGCACCGCCAGCTGTTCCCCTGCTGTGTAGCCGGCAACGTGTCCTGCAAAAGCCACGCAGACACAACAGACCCAAAGCTGCCGCCAGTGCAGGCTTCGGCCTACACTCCCCTCCCCCTGCTCCTCCTCCTCCTGCTCCTCCTCCTGCTGTCCCTGGGCTCTAACACACCGCCAGTTGGGGCCCAGATGTGCTAGCTGCACAGAGAAAAACACCAGCCAATGTGTCAGTGGGGTCCAGCACCGCCAGCTGTTCCCCTGCTGTGCAGCCGGCAACGTGTCCTGCAAAAGCCACGCAGACACAAGAACTGAAATTGAAGGGAACCTGTCCCCCCTCCCCCAGGCGTTTTTACGTTATCCAGCCACCTTGTACAGCGGTAATGCTGCATGTGTGCAAGGTGGCTCAGAAACGTATTCTCCTCGCACATGTGGAACTGAAAACACGTCTGAAATGTGTCCTCTGTGTGACCATTTAACCGTCCCGGTGGTGTGACTTTCCTTTGTAATGACACGCTGCAACCCCCTTGGTAGCGCTGCCCGTCTTCTGGCATCATTGTTTGGCTGCCTGCGCCTCTGCGGCCGCCCTGACCCACACAACGCCCCTCGGTGTCTTATTTATTGGGACTGCGAGGGTGTGATTGATGGGCAGGATCAGTGCATCAGTTCGCCTGTCCCTCCTCTCCTTCCGCCTTCTTCGGACTGTGCGGCTTCATGGCCGTGGCATGCGATAAGGGATCAGATGACGCCGCACAGTCTGAAGCGGGTGTAAGGACCCGAGTGTGAGAGGCCAACATATGTGCTGCGCCAGGCCCTGAATCCCAGCCCCGCAGTGTTTTAACAATGTTAAGACACTGCGGGGCTGGGATTCATGGGCATCGCGAACCGCACCGGCCGACATTACATGATGCCAGAAGATGGGCAGCGCTAACGGCGCTAGGCCAGGGGATAACACGACAGCGCAGACTCCTGTACAGCAAATAACAACGCTCGGGAGGCTGCACCAAGCACCAAGGTGGGATTCTTGACACCTGTGCTGCGTCTCATTACAAAGGGAACTCTCGCCTCCATTACACAGTTTGACTGTATAAAGGGCTGAATGTTATACGTGTTCCATTCAGCGTGTGCAAGGAGAAAAATTACAAGAGCAACCTTTGACTTGCGCAGCACTGCTGCTGCATAAGCTGTGGCTCTTCTACTTTGTAACCCCTGAGGGGGGGTTAAAGGTGACTTTTGAAATCGGTTCAATTAGGCTTCGGCCTACACTCTGCTCCACCTGCAGAGCCCGGGCTCCAACAACGCTAGTTGCTGTCCGGAAGTGCTGGCTGCACAGAGCCAAACACCTCGCCAATGTGTCAGTGGGGTCCAGCACCGCCAGCTGTTCCCCTGCTGTGTAGCCGGCAACGTGTCCTGCAAAAGCCACGCAGACACAACAGACCCAAAGCTGCCGCCAGTGCAGGCTTCGGCCTACACTCCCCTCCCCCTGCTCCTCCTCCTCCTGCTCCTCCTCCTGCTGTCCCTGGGCTCTAACACACCGCCAGTTGGGGCCCAGATGTGCTAGCTGCACAGAGAAAAACACCAGCCAATGTGTCAGTGGGGTCCAGCACCGCCAGCTGTTCCCCTGCTGTGCAGCCGGCAACGTGTCCTGCAAAAGCCACGCAGACACAAGAACTGAAATTGAAGGGAACCTGTCCCCCCTCCCCCAGGCGTTTTTACGTTATCCAGCCACCTTGTACAGCGGTAATGCTGCATGTGTGCAAGGTGGCTCAGAAACGTATTCTCCTCGCACATGTGGAACTGAAAACACGTCTGAAATGTGTCCTCTGTGTGACCATTTAACCGTCCCGGTGGTGTGACTTTCCTTTGTAATGACACGCTGCAACCCCCTTGGTAGCGCTGCCCGTCTTCTGGCATCATTGTTTGGCTGCCTGCGCCTCTGCGGCCGCCCTGACCCACACAACGCCCCTCGGTGTCTTATTTATTGGGACTGCGAGGGTGTGATTGATGGGCAGGATCAGTGCATCAGTTCGCCTGTCCCTCCTCTCCTTCCGCCTTCTTCGGACTGTGCGGCTTCATGGCCGTGGCATGCGATAAGGGATCAGATGATGCCGCACAGTCTGAAGCGGGTGTAAGGACCCGAGTGTGAGAGGCCAACATATGTGCTGCGCCAGGCCCTGAATCCCAGCCCCGCAGTGTTTTAACAATGTTAAGACACTGCGGGGCTGGGATTCATGGGCATCGCGAACCGCACCGGCCGACATTACATGATGCCAGAAGATGGGCAGCGCTAACGGCGCTAGGCCAGGGGATAACACGACAGCGCAGACTCCTGTACAGCAAATAACAACGCTCGGGAGGCTGCACCCAGCACCAAGGTGGGATTCTTGACACCTGTGCTGCGTCTCATTACAAAGGGAACTCTCGCCTCCATTACACAGTTTGACTGTATAAAGGGCTGAATGTTATACGTGTTCCATTCAGCGTGTGCAAGGAGAAAAATTACAAGAGCAACCTTTGACTTGCGCAGCACTGCTGCTGCATAAGCTGTGGCTCTTCTACTTTGTAACCCCTGAGGGGGGGTTAAAGGTGACTTTTGAAATCGGTTCAATTAGGCTTCGGCCTACACTCTGCTCCACCTGCAGAGCCCGGGCTCCAACAACGCTAGTTGCTGTCCGGAAGTGCTGGCTGCACAGAGCCAAACACCTCGCCAATGTGTCAGTGGGGTCCAGCACCGCCAGCTGTTCCCCTGCTGTGTAGCCGGCAACGTGTCCTGCAAAAGCCACGCAGACACAACAGACCCAAAGCTGCCGCCAGTGCAGGCTTCGGCCTACACTCCCCTCCCCCTGCTCCTCCTCCTCCTGCTCCTCCTCCTGCTGTCCCTGGGCTCTAACACACCGCCAGTTGGGGCCCAGATGTGCTAGCTGCACAGAGAAAAACACCAGCCAATGTGTCAGTGGGGTCCAGCACCGCCAGCTGTTCCCCTGCTGTGCAGCCGGCAACGTGTCCTGCAAAAGCCACGCAGACACAAGAACTGAAATTGAAGGGAACCTGTCCCCCCTCCCCCAGGCGTTTTTACGTTATCCAGCCACCTTGTACAGCGGTAATGCTGCATGTGTGCAAGGTGGCTCAGAAACGTATTCTCCTCGCACATGTGGAACTGAAAACACGTCTGAAATGTGTCCTCTGTGTGACCATTTAACCGTCCCGGTGGTGTGACTTTCCTTTGTAATGACACGCTGCAACCCCCTTGGTAGCGCTGCCCGTCTTCTGGCATCATTGTTTGGCTGCCTGCGCCTCTGCGGCCGCCCTGACCCACACAACGCCCCTCGGTGTCTTATTTATTGGGACTGCGAGGGTGTGATTGATGGGCAGGATCAGTGCATCAGTTCGCCTGTCCCTCCTCTCCTTCCGCCTTCTTCGGACTGTGCGGCTTCATGGCCGTGGCATGCGATAAGGGATCAGATGACGCCGCACAGTCTGAAGCGGGTGTAAGGACCCGAGTGTGAGAGGCCAACATATGTGCTGCGCCAGGCCCTGAATCCCAGCCCCGCAGTGTTTTAACAATGTTAAGACACTGCGGGGCTGGGATTCATGGGCATCGCGAACCGCACCGGCCGACATTACATGATGCCAGAAGATGGGCAGCGCTAACGGCGCTAGGCCAGGGGATAACACGACAGCGCAGACTCCTGTACAGCAAATAACAACGCTCGGGAGGCTGCACCCAGCACCAAGGTGGGATTCTTGACATCTGTGCTGCGTCTCATTACAAAGGGAACTCGCGCCTCCAACACAGTTTGACTGTATAAAGGGCTAAATGTTATACGTGTTTCATTCAGCGTGTGCAAGGAGAAAAATTAAAAGAGCAACCTTTGACTTGTGCAGCACTACTGCTGCATAAGCTGTGGCTCTTCTACTTTGTAACCCCTGAGGGGGGGTTAAAGGTGACCTTTGAAATCGGTTCAAGTAGGCTTCGGCCTACACTCTGCTCCCCCTGCAGAGCCCGGGCTCCAACACCGATCGTTGCTGTCCGGAAGTGCTGGCTGCACAGAGCCAAACACCTCGCCAATGTGTCAGTGGGGTCCAGCACCGCCAGCTGTTCCCCTGCTGTGTAGCCGGCAACGTGTCCTGCAAAAGCCACGCAGACACAACAGACCCAAAGCTGCCGCCAGTGCAGGCTTCGGCCTACACTCCCCTCCCCCTGCTCCTCCTCCTCCTGCTCCTCCTCCTGCTGACCCTGGGCTCTAACAAACCGCCAGTTGGGGCCCAGATGTGCTAGCTGCACAGAGAAAAACACCTCGCCAATGTGTCAGTGGGGTCCAGCACCGCCAGCTGTTCCCCTGCTGTGCAGCCGGCATCGTGTCCTGCAAAAGCCACGCAGACACTTGCTCTTGTACCTTCTGCTCCCCATCCTGGTTCCAGTACCGTCAGCTGGTTCCGGGCAGAGCCTTTGGCTTAGGTGCCTCCCTTTGGTATCCGAGTTCCACCAACGTCAGGTGGTCCTTGGTAGTGCTTTCAGGCACGGGTACCTCCTGCTTAGTAACCGGGTTCCAGTAACGTCAGCTGGTCCTCGGTAGTTCCATTGGCTCTTGGACCTTCGGCTACCCATCCGGGTTCCAGCACCGTCAGCTGGTTCTCGGCAGTGTCTTTTGCTCTTGTACCTTCTGCTCCCCATCCTGGTTCCAGTACCGTCAGCTGGTTCCGGGCAGAGCCTTTGGCTTAGGTGCCTCCCTCTGGGTATCCGAGTTCCACCAACGTCAGGTGGTCCTTGGTAGTGCTTTCAGCACAGGTACCTCCTGCTTAGTAACCGGGTTCCAGTAACGTCAGCTGGTCCTCGGTAGTTCCATTGGCTCTTGGACCTTCGGGTAGCCATCCGAGTTCCAGTTCCATCAGCTGGTTCTCGGCATTTTCTCAGCCTTCTTGTACCTTCTGCTACATTTCCAAGTTCAAGAGACTAAACACAATGACCCAGAAGACCACCCCTAAGATGACGACGACACCAGAGACGACAACCACCGTGATGACGACGACCCTGGAGACGATGACCCCGAAGACCACCCCGATGACGACGACCCCGGAGACGACGACCCTGAAGACCACCCCGATGACGACGACCCCGGAGACGACGACCCTGGAGACGACGACGACCTGGAAGACCGAGAAGCAGAAGAACAAGAGGCTGCAGAACAAAGAGCAGAAGGACATTAAGCATAACACAAAATATCAGAGCAAAAAATATTATGTAAATTATAAGCAGAAGAAGACTAAGCAGTGTATGGGGGTGAGTCCGTTCCTCCTCGTGGTGCCCCTGGATAAAGCCTGATGCTGCAGGCCAAACTGAACGCGGACAAATG
Source organism: Ranitomeya variabilis (assembly GCF_051348905.1). Taxonomy (NCBI): domain Eukaryota; kingdom Metazoa; phylum Chordata; class Amphibia; order Anura; family Dendrobatidae; genus Ranitomeya; species Ranitomeya variabilis. The sequence continues at coordinate 226,605,219 of NC_135235.1, forward strand.
TAACTGTTTTGTGACAGGCAGAACGGAAGGTGTAATCTTCAAACTTTTATAGATAACAACTACGGGAATGCCTGTCACAAATAAGAATATGATGAAGAAGTTGAATATGATGAAGATAATAGTAAAATAAAAAGAATATGAACAATGTAACCCAAAAAATAATAGGTAGAAGATGAAGAAGAAGATGAATAAGGTGAAGAAGTTGATGTCAAAGAAGCTGATGATGAGGATAATTAAGAAGAAAGCGTGGGAGAAGTAAAAAAGAAGGTGAAGGGCGTGGAAGTAGTGAAACATCAATATCTGACATAAAAAAAAAAAAACATAGTCAAATTCTTTCTAACGCCGAACTTCATAAAAAAAAATAAAAAATCCTGCTATTCTATTACATTGGGCTAAACCTCTGTCCCTTTAATATCTCCGCCACGTCCCCCAATACATCCTACAATATTCTTAGTTGTTTTCCTTCATGTAGAATGAACCTACAAGTGTATAAAGGGTTTATTTTAATTCCGATATTTTCGTCCCATTGACTTGCATTGGGATCGGGTATCGGTATCGGATTGGATTCCGATACTGTGACGGTATCGGCCGATACTTTCCGATACCGATACTTTCCGATATCGGAAAGTATCGCTCAACACTAGTTGTGTTTCTATTGTGGTGATTCTACTCATGTTATATCAGCATGCTCTAAGCGCACTAAAAAGCTTGATAAATCTGTTTCCATTTGCACCTTACCATCTAAGTTTATTCTATCTGTGACCCTGATTTGCTCTTTGTCATCTATTACCACGGACGCCTATGTCGACTCTGGCGCCGCTTTGAGTCTTATGGATTGGTCCTTTGCCAAACGCTGTGGGTATGATTTAGAGCCTTTGGAGACTCTTATTCCTCTGAAGGGGATTGACTCCACCCCATTGGCTAATAATAAACCACAATACTGGACACAAGTAACTATGCGTATTAATCCGGATCACCAGGAGATTATTCGCTTTCTGGTTCTGTATAATCTACATGATGATTTGGTGCTAGGATTGCCTTGGCTGCAATCTCACAACCCAGTCCTCGACTGGAGAGCTATGTCTGTGTTGAGCTGGGGATGTAAGGGGGCTCATGGGGATGTACCTGTGGTTTCCATTTCATCATCTATTCCCTCTGAAATTCCTGAGTTCCTGTCTGACTATCGTGACGTCTTTGAAGAATCCAAGCTTGGCTCATTACCTCCGCACCGAGAGTGCGATTGTGCCATAGATTTAATCCCGGGTAGTAAATACCCAAAGGGTCGTTTATTTAATCTGTCTGTGCCTGAACATGCTGCTATGCGAGAATATATAAAGGAGTCCTTGGAAAAGGGACATATTCGTCCATCGTCATCTCCCTTAGGAGCCGGTTTTTTCTTTGTGTCAAAAAAAGACGGCTCTTTGAGACCATGTATCGATTATCGGCTTTTGAATAAAATCACGGTTAAATATCAGTATCCTTTGCCACTGCTTACTGATTTGTTTGCTCGCATAAAGGGGGCCAAGTGGTTCTCTAAGATTGACCTTCGTGGGGCGTATAATTTGGTGCGAATCAGGCAGGGGGATGAGTGGAAAACCGCATTTAATACGCCCGAGGGCCACTTTGAGTATTTAGTGATGCCTTTTGGTCTTTCAAATGCTCCGTCAGTTTTCCAGTCCTTTATGCATGATATTTTTCGCGATTATTTGGATAAATTTATGATTGTGTATCTGGATGATATTCTGATTTTTTCGGATGACTGGGACTCTCATGTCCAGCAAGTCAGGAGGGTTTTCCAGGTTTTGCGGTCTAATTCTTTGTGTGTGAAGGGTTCTAAGTGTGTTTTTGGGGTACAGAGGATTTCCTTTTTGGGATATATTTTTTCTCCCTCTTCCATTGAAATGGATCCTGTCAAGGTTCAAGCTATTTGTGATTGGACGCAGCCCTCTTCTCTTAAGAGTCTTCAGAAATTTTTGGGCTTTGCTAACTTTTATCGTCGATTTATTGCTGGTTTTTCGGATATTGCTAAGCCATTGACCGATTTGACTAAGAAGGGTGCTGATGTTGCTGATTGGTCCCCTGACGCTGTGGAGGCCTTTCGGGAGCTTAAGCGCCGTTTTTCCTCTGCCCCTGTGTTGCGTCAGCCTGATGTTGCTCTACCTTTTCAGGTTGAGGTCGACGCTTCTGAGATCGGAGCTGGGGCAGTGTTGTCGCAGAAAAGTTCTGACTGCTCCGTGATGAGGCCTTGTGCCTTCTTTTCCCGTAAATTTTCGCCCGCTGAGCGGAATTATGATGTTGGGAATCGGGAGCTTTTGGCCATGAAGTGGGCTTTTGAGGAGTGGCGCCATTGGCTTGAGGGGGCCAGACATCAGGTGGTGGTATTGACTGACCACAAAAACTTGATTTATCTTGAGACCGCCAGGCGCCTGAATCCTAGACAGGCGCGCTGGTCATTGTTTTTCTCTCGGTTTGATTTTGTGGTGTCATACCTACCGGGTTCTAAGAATGTTAAGGCGGATGCCCTTTCTAGGAGTTTTCAGCCTGACTCGCCTGGTAACTCTGAGCCCACAGGTATCCTTAAGGATGGAGTGGTATTGTCAGCCGTTTCTCCAGACCTGCGGCGGGCCTTGCAGGAGTTTCAGGCAGATAGACCGGATCGTTGCCCACCTGATAAACTGTTTGTTCCTGATGATTGGACCAGTAGAGTCATCTCTGAGGTTCATTCTTCTGCGTTGGCAGGTCATCCTGGCATTTTTGGTACCAGGGATTTGGTGGCAAGGTCCTTCTGGTGGCCTTCCCTGTCACGAGATGTGCGAGGCTTTGTGCAGTCTTGTGACGTTTGTGCTCGGGCCAAGCCTTGTTGCTCTCGGGCTAGTGGATTGTTGTTGCCCTTGCCTATTCCTAAGAGGCCTTGGACGCACATCTCGATGGATTTTATTTCAGATCTGCCTGTTTCTCAGAAGATGTCTGTCATCTGGGTGGTGTGTGACCGTTTCTCTAAGATGGTCCATTTGGTTCCTCTGCCCAAGTTGCCTTCTTCTTCCGAGTTGGTTCCTCTGTTTTTTCAAAATGTTGTTCGTTTGCATGGTATTCCTGAGAATATCATTTCTGACAGAGGGACCCAATTCGTGTCTAGATTTTGGCGGGCATTCTGTGCTAGGATTGGCATAGATTTATCTTTTTCGTCCGCTTTCCATCCTCAGACGAATGGCCAGACCGAGCGGACTAATCAGACCCTGGAGACATATCTGAGGTGTTTTGTGTCTGCTGACCAGGATGATTGGGTTGCTTTTTTGCCATTGGCAGAGTTCGCTCTCAATAATCGGGCCAGCTCTGCCACTTTGGTGTCCCCGTTTTTCTGTAATTCGGGGTTTCATCCTCGATTTTCCTCTGGTCAGGTGGAATCTTCGGATTGTCCTGGAGTGGATGCTGTGGTGGAGAGATTGCATCAGATCTGGGGGCTGGTGGTGGACAATTTGAGGTTGTCCCAGGAGAAGACTCAGCTTTTTGCCAACCGCCACCGTCGTGTTGGTCCTCGGCTTTGTGTTGGGGATTTGGTGTGGTTGTCTTCTCGTTTTGTCCCTATGAGGGTCTCTTCTCCTAAGTTTAAGCCTCGGTTCATCGGCCCGTATAAGATATTGGAGATTCTTAACCCTGTTTCCTTCCGTTTGGACCTCCCTGCATCCTTTTCTATTCATAACGTTTTTCATCGGTCATTATTGCGCAGGTATGAGGTACCGGTTGTGCCTTCCGTTGAGCCTCCTGCTCCGGTGTTGGTTGAGGGTGAGTTGGAGTACGTTGTGGAGAAAATCTTAGACTCTCGTGTTTCCAGACGGAGACTCCAGTATCTGGTCAAGTGGAAGGGATACGGCCAGGAGGATAATTCTTGGGTGAATGCATCTGATGTTCATGCCTCGGATCTGGTTCGTGCCTTTCATAGGGCCCATCCTGATCGCCCTGGTGGTTCTGGTGAGGGTTCGGTGCCCCCTCCTTGAGGGGGGGGTACTGTTGTGAATTTGGATTCTGGGCTCCCCCGGTGGCTACTGGTGGAATTGAACTGGTGTTTTCATCTTCTCTGTTCACCTGTTCCCATCAAGATGTGGGAGTCGCTATATAACCTTGCTGCTCTGTTAGTTGCTTGCCGGTCAACAATGTTATCAGAAGCCTCTCTGTGCTTGTTCCTGCTCCTAGACAACTACTAGATAAGTTGGACTCTTGTCCATGTTTGTTTTTGCATTTTTGTTCCAGTTCACAGCTGTAGTTTCGTTACTGTGTCTGGAAAGCTCTTGTGAACAGGAATTGCCACTCTGGTGTTATGAGTTAATGCCAGAGTTTTAAAGTAATTTCTGGATGGTGTTTTGATAGGGTTTTCAGCTGACCATGAAAGTGTCCTTTCTGTCTTCTGCTATGTAGTAAGTGGACCTCAAATTTGCTAAACCTATTTTCATACTACGTTTGTTATTTCATCTTAATTCACCGCCAATACATGTGGGGGGCCTCTGTCTCCTTTCGGGGTATTTCTCTAGAGGTGAGCTAGGACTGATATTTTCCTCTGCTAGTATTATTTAGTCCTCCGGCTGGTGCTGGGCATCTAGAATCAATGTAGGCATGCTACCCGGCCACTGCTAGTTGTGCGTTAGGTTTAGTTCATGGTCAGCTCAGTTCCCATCTTCCAAGAGCTAGTTCCTATATATGCTTATGCTATGTTCTCTTGCCATTGAGATCATGACACACACGGCACTCAAGGTTCCTTAGTCGTGCACAAGTAAGGTTTCCAACCCGTCAGTAAATAATAAAGCACTTGGCACTTAAAGATTCATTTGCAAGATGAGCGTAAAAGTTTTGTTTATTTTTGCGACCAGTTAAAAAGATTTTAAACGTTTTTGGTCACAAGACCTTCATCAGAAACATCTCTTATGAAACTGGAAGCAAGACAGCGCGATGCATAGGCCCAAAAGGCCTGCGCACAAGTATAACCTGGCAGGTCCTGGAGGGTGTATTAGAGGTAGGGCGCACGGAGACAGCGAAAACTCGCTGGAGGGAACTGGCGCTAGTGTGTCCAGATCCAGGACGCCGAGGTGCTGGGGAGCCGATGATACCAGAACCCGCTATTTTTTGTATATAGAGGATCTGTCAGCTCTCCTGTGTGGTGTAGTATAAAGAGGATCTGTCAGCTCTCCTGTGTTGTGTAGTATATAGAGGATCTGTCAGCTCTCCTGTGTGGTGTAGAATATAGTGGATCTGTCAGCTCTCCCGTGTGGTGTAGTATATAGAGGATCTGTCAGCTCTCCTATTTGGTGTAGTATATAGAGGATCTGGCAGCTCTCCTGTGTGGTGTAGTATATAGAGGATCTGTCAGCTCTCCTGTGTGGTGTAGTATATAGAGGATCTGTCAGCTCTCCCGTGTGGTGTAGTATATAGAGGATCTGTCTGCTCTCCCGTGTGGTGTAGTATATAGAGGATCTGTCAGTTCTCCCGTGTGGTGTAGTATATAGAGGATCTGTCAGCTTTCCTGTGTGGTGTAGTATATAGAGGATCTGTCAGCTCTCCTGTGTGGTGTAGTACATAGAGGATCTGTCTGCTCTCCCGTGTGGTGTAGTATATATAGGATCTGTCAGCTCTCCTGTGTGGTGTAGTATATAGAGGATTTGTCAGCTCTCCTGTGTGGTGTAGTATATAGAGGATCTGTCAGCTCTCCTGTGTGGTGTAGTGTATAGAGGATCTGTCAGCTCTCCTGTGGTGTAGTATATAGAGGATCTGTCTGCTCTCCCGTGTGGTGTAGTATATATAGGATCTGTCAGCTCTCCTGTGTGGTGTAGTATATAGAGGATCTGTCAGCTCTCCTGTGTGGTGTAGTATATAGAGGATCTGTCAGCTCTCCTGTGTGGTGTAGTGTATAGAGGATCTGTCAGCTCTCCTGTGGTGTAGTATATAGAGGATCTGTCTGCTCTCCCGTGTGGTGTAGTATATATAGGATCTGTCAGCTCTCCTGTGTGGTGTAGTATATAGAGGATCTGTCAGCTCTCCTGTGTGGTGTAGTATATAGAGGATCTGTCAGCTCTCCTGTGTGGTGTAGTGTATAGAGGATCTGTCAGCTCTCCTGTGGTGTAGTATATAGAGGATCTGTCTGCTCTCCCGTGTGGTGTAGTATATAGGGGATCTGTCTGCTCTCCTGTGTGGTGCAGTATATAGAGGATCTGTCATCTCTCCTGTGTGGTGTAGTATATAGAGGATCTGTCAGCTCTCCTGTGGTGTAGTATATAGAGGATCTGTCAGCTCTCCTCTGTGGTGTAGTATATAGAGGATCTGTCAGCTCTTCTGTTTGGTGTAGTATATAGAGGATCTGTCAGCTCTCCTGTGTGGTGTAGTATATAGAGGATCTGTCAGCTCTCCTGTGTGGTGTAGTGTATAGAGGATCTGTCAGCTCTCCTGTGGTGTAGTATATATAGGATCTGTCATCTCTTCTGTGTGGTGTACTATATAGAGGATCTGTCTGCTCTCCTGTGTGGTGTAGTATATAGAGGATCTGTCTGCTCTCCTGTGTGGTGTAGTATATAGAGGATCTGTCAGCTCTCCTATGTGGTGCAGTATATTGAGGATCTGTCAGCTCTCCTGTGTGATGTAGTATATAGAGGATCTGTCAGCTCTCCTGTGTGGTGTAGTATATAGAGGATCTGTCAGCTCTCCTGTGTGATTGTAGTGTGAATATAAGGGTATGTGCACACGTCAGGATTTCTTGCAGAAATTTCCTGAAGAAAACCGGAAATTTTCTGCAAGAAATCCGCATTTTTTTTTTGCGTTTCATTCCCGTTTTTTTAGCATTTTGCAAGCGAAATTAGCTTGCAGAATGCTAAAGTTTTCCAAGCGATATGTAGCATCGCTGGGAGAACTGACTGACAGGTTGGTCACACTTGTCAAACATACTGTTTGACAAGTGTGACCAACTTTTTACTATAGATGCTGCTTATGCAGCATCAATAGTAAAAGATAGAATGTTTAAAAATATTAAAAAAAAATTAAAAAAATGGTTATACTCACCCTCTGTAGACAGCCGATCTCCTCAGCGGCGTCCGTTCCTATAGATGGTGCGTGCAGGACCTTCGATGACGTCACGGTCACGTGAGCGGTCACATGAGCGGTCACGCGACCAATCACAAGACAGCGACGTCATCGCAGGTCCTTCACCACACCATCTATAGGAACGGAAGCGGCAGCATGCAGCGCTGTGAGGCAGGAACACTCCGGGGGCCATCGAAGGTGAGTATATGACTATTTTTTATTTTAATTCTTTTTTTTTGACCAATTATATGGTGCCCAGTCCGTGGAGGAGAGTCTCCTCTCCTCCACCCTGGGTACCAACCGCACATAATCTGCTTACTTCCCGCATGGCGTGCACCACCACGTGCGGAAAGTAAGCAGATCAATGCATTCCTAGGTGTGCGGAACCCCGCAATTCCGCAAATTTAATGAACATGTTGCTTTTTTTTCCGCGATGCAATTTTTTCGCGGAAAAAAATGCAGCATGTGCACAAAAAATGCGGAATACACTGAAAATAATGGGAGGCATATATAAGCGGTTTTTTCGCTTTTTTTGCGTTTTATCACGTTTTTATAGCGAAAAAATGCAAAAAAACCGCGAAAAATACTGAACGTGTGCACATGGCCTAAAAATAGCTATTTTGAGTCCGTAGTGAAATATACAGAATGTATACATACCATTACAGTGCAGCATTTCTTGTCATACATGTATATATATATATATATATATATATATATATATATATATATATATATATATATATATATATATATATATATACACTCACCGGGCACTTTATTAGGTACACCTGTCCAACTTCTTGTTAACACTTAATTTCTAATCAGCCAATCACATGGCGGCAACTCAGTGCATTTAGGCATGTAGACATGGTCAAGACAATCTCCTGCAGTTCAAACCGAGCATCAGTATGGGGAAGAAAGGTGATTTGAGCGCCTTTGAACGTGGCATGGTTGTTGGTGCCAGAAGGGCTGGTCTGAGTATTTCAGAAACTGCTGATCTACTGGGATTTTCACGCACAACCATCTCTAGGGTTTACAGAGAATGGTCCGAAAAAGAAAAAAAATCCAGTGAGCGGCAGTTCTGTGGGCGGAAATGCCTTGTTGATGCCAGAGGTCAGAGGAGAATGGGCAGACTGGTTCGAGCTGATAGAAAGGCAACAGTGACTCAAATCGCCACCCGTTACAACCAAGGTAGGCCTAAGAGCATCTCTGAACACACAGTGCGTCGAACTTTGAGGCAGATGGGCTACAGCAGCAGAAGACCACACCGGGTACCACTCCTTTCAGCTAAGAACAGGAAACTGAGGCTACAATTTGTACAAGCTCATCGAAATTGGACAGTAGAAGATTGGAAAAACGTTGCTTGGTCTGATGAGTCTCGATTTCTGCTGCGACATTCGGATGGTAGGGTCAGAATTTGGCGTAAACAACATGAAAGCATGGATCCATCCTGCCTTGTATGGAGCATCTTTGGGATGTGCAGCCGACAAATCTGCGGCAACTGTGTGATGCCATCATGTCAATATGGACCAAAATCTCTGAGGAATGCTTCCAGCACCTTGTTGAATCTATGCCACGAAGAATTGAGGCAGTTCTGAAGGCAAAAGGGGGTCCAACCCGTTACTAGCATGGTGTACCTAATAAAGTGGCCGGTGAGTGTATATATATACACTTCCTCCACATGTGTTCAGTGGCCCATCCCCAAGTTGTTGCATTCTTGCCATGAGACCCACATGAAGCCCCCTCCTCCAGTTGCAAAAACTGTTAGATCAGGTTTCAATAGGGATTGAGGGGATGGACCTTTGCAAGTGGACAATAGACTGGTAATATCATACCCCACATATGGGGGCTGGACATCCCTGGTAGCTTGAGAGATATAACAGAAGAGCACATGAGCTTGGGCCTTTCTCTTTTGCTTTCTGGACGGTCAGTGATGAACTCCTACCATGCTACATATTATATGACTATTGATTATGTGTTATTTTGAGTGACTGTTTATATTTATTATCTTTAATTAAGTAAATTCATTTTTGTCTGATTCAATTTTTGTGTGAGCATTTATTTATTCATCACAATTCTTTGAACCTTAACAAAACAACAGACAATGCTCATAGTGCCACAATCTTGAGAACTGTTTACTTATTGTCTGAAGACCTTGCACCTCACAAACAGTTTTAAGTTTCTGTTTGTTATTGTAAAACATTAAGGTTTATTAAACCAGTCTGTGGTGCTTTTATCTAACCCTTGTGGGTTTTTATGTATCTATGGGTTTATGGCCCATTGTCTGATGATTCCATGGTATCTCAGTTTCATCCCACCTTGAAAGCTGGCCACTGGAAGGGCAGGATGAAACCAGAGTGTGGAGTAGTGTATAGAGGATCTGTCAGCTCTCCTGTGTGGTGTAGTATATAGAGGATCTGTCAGCTGTCCTGTGTGGTGTAGTATATAGAGGATCTGTCAGCTCTCCTGTGTGGTGTAGTATATAGAGGATATGTCAGCTCTCCTGTGAGGTGTAGTATATAGAGGATGTCAGCTCTCCTGGGTGGTGTAGTACATAGAGGATCTGTCAGCTGTTTTGTGTGGTGTAGTATATAGAGGATGTCAGCTTTCCTCTGTGGTGTAGAATATAGAGGATCTGTCAGTTCTTCTGTGTGGTGTAGTATATAGAGGATCTGTCAGCTCTCCTGTGTGGTGTAGTGTATACAGGATCTGTCAGCTCTCCTATGTGGTGCAGTATATAGAGGATCTGTCAGCTCTCCTGTGTGGTGTAGTATATAGAGGATCTGTCAGCCCTCCTGTGTGGTGTAGTATATAGAGGATCTGTCAGCTCTCCTATGTGGTGTAGTATATACAGGATCTGTCAGCTCTACTGTGTGGTGTAGTATATAGAGGATCTGTCAGCTCTCCTGTGTGGTGTAGTATGTCGAGAATCCTTCAGCTCTACTGAGTGGTGCAATATATATTGCATCTGTCAGCTTTCCAATGTGGTTCAGTATATAGAGGATCTGTCACCACTCCTGTGTGGTGTAGTATATAGAGGATCTGTCAGCTCTCCTGTGTGGTGTAGTATATAGAGGATCTGTCAGCTCTCCTGTGTGGTGTAGTATATAGAGGATCTGTCAGCTCTCCTGTGTGGTGCAGTATATAGAGGATCTGTCAGCTCTCCTGTGTGGTGTAGTATATAGAGGATCTGTCACCTCTCCTGTGTGGTGCAATACATATAGGATCTCTCAGCTCTCCTGTGTGGGGCAATATATACAGGATCTGTCAGCTCTCCTGTGTGGTGTAGTATATAGAGGATCTGTCAGCTCTCCTGTGTGGTGTAGTATATAGAGGATCTGTCAGCTCTCCTGTGTGGTGTAGTATACAGAGGATCAGTCAGCTCTCCCGAGTGGTGTAGTATATGGAGGATCTGTCAGCTCTCCTGTGTGATGTAGTATATAGAGGATCTGTCAGCTCTCCCGTGTGGTGTAGTATATAGAGGATCAGTCAGCTCTCCCGAGTGGTGTAGTATATGGAGGATCTGTCAGCTCTCCCGTGTGGTGTAGTATATAGAGGACCTGACAGCTCTCCTGTGTGGTGGAGTAAATAGAGGATCTGTCAACTCTACTGTGTGGTGTAGTATGTAGAGGATCTGTCAGCTCTCCCATGTGGTGTAGTATATAGAGAATCTGTCAGCTCTCCCATGTGGTGTAGTATATAGAGAATTTGTCAGCTCTCTTGTGTGGTGGAGTAAATAGAGGATCTGTCAACTCTACTGTGTGGTGTAGTATGTAGAGGATCTGTCAGCTCTCCCATGTGGTGTAGTATATAGAGGATCTGGCAGCTCTGCTGTGTGGTGCAGTATATAGAGGATCTGACAGTTCTCCTGTGTGGTGTAGTATATAGAGGATCTGGCAGCTCTCCTGTGTGGTGTAGTAAATAGAGGATCTGTTAGCACTCCTGTGTGGTGCAGTATATAGAAGATCTGTCAGCTCTCCTGTGTGGTGCAGTATATAAAGGATCTGTCAGCTCTCCCGCATGGTGTAGTTTATAGATGATCTGTCAGCTTTCCTATGTGGTGTAGTATATAGGGGATCTGGCAGCTCTTCTGTGTGGTTTATTATATGGAGGATCTGTAAGCTCTCCTTAGTGGTGTAGTATATAGAGGATCTGTCAGCTCTCCTATGTGGTGCAGTATATAAAGGATCTGTCAGCTCTCCTGCATGGTGTAGTATATAGAGGATCTGTCAGCACTCCCGAGTGGTGTAGTATATAGAGGACCTGACAGCTCTCCTGTGTGGTGTAGTATATAGAGAATCTGTCAGCACTCCCAAGTGGTGTAGTATATAGAGGATCTGTCAGCTCTCCCATGTGGTGTAGTATATAGAGAATTTGTCAGCTCTCTTGTGTGGTGGAGTAAATAGAGTATCTGTCAACTCCACTGTGTGGTGTAGTATGTAGAGGATCTGTCAGCTCTCCCATGTGGTGTAGTATATAGAGGATCTGGCAGCTCTCCTGTGTGGTGCAGTATATAGAGGATCTGACAGTTCTCCTGTGTGGTGTAGTATATAGAGGATCTGTCAGCTCTCCTGTGTGGTGTAGTGTATAGAGGATCTGTCAGCTCTCCTGTGTGGTGTAGTATATAGATGATCTGTCAGCTCTCCTGTGTGGTGTAGTATATAGAGGATCTGTCAGCTCTCCTTTGTGGTGTATTATATAGAGGATCTGTCAGCTCTACTGTGTGGTGTAGTATATAGAGGATCTGTCATATCTCCTGTGTGGTGTAGTTTATAGAGGATCTGTCAGCTCTCCTTTGTGCTGAAGCATATAGAGGATCTGTCAGTTCTCCTGTGTTGTGTAGTATTTAGAGGATCTGTCAGCTCTCCTGTGTGGTGTGGTATAAAACGGATCTGTCAGCTCTCCTGTGTGGTATAGTATATAGAGGATCTGTCAGCTGTCCTGTGTGGTGTAGTATATAGAAGATCTGTCAGCTCTCCCGTGTGGTGTAGTATATAGAGGATCTGTCAGCTCTCCTGTGTGGTGTAGTAAATAGAGGATCTGTCAGCTCACCCGTGTGGTGTAGTATATAGAGAGTCTGTCAGCTCTCCCGTGTGGTGTAGTATATAATCTGTCAGCTCTCCCGTGTGGTGTAGTATATAATCTGTCAGCTCTCCTGTGTAGTGTAGTATATAGAGGATCTGTCAGCTCTCCTGTGTGGTGTAGTATATAGAGGATCTGGCAGCTCTCCTGTGTGGTATAGTATATAGAGGATCTGTCAGCTCTCCTTTGTGGTGTAGTATATAGGGGATCTGTCAGCTCTCCTGTGTGATGTAGTATATAAAGGATTTGTCAACTCTCTTGTGTGGTGTAGTATATAGAGGATCTGTCAGCTCTCCTGTGTGGTGTAGTATATAGAGGATCTGTCAGCTCTCCTGTGTGATGTAGTATATAAAGGATTTGTCAACTCTCTTGTGTGGTGTAGTATATAGAGGATCTCTCAGCTTTCCTGTGTGATTGTAGTGTGAATATAAAAATGGCTATTTTGAGTCCCGATTGAAATATAAAGAATGTATACAGACCATTACAGAGCAGCATTTCTTGTCATACATTTACAGACAGAGAATGCTCATAGTAGTGACACAATCTTGAGAACTGTTTACTTATTGTCTGAAGACCTTGCACCTCACAATCAGTTTTAAGCTTCTGTTTGTTTTTGTAAAACATTTAAGGTATCGTCACATTAAGCGACGCTGCAGCTCTCCAGCGACCAACGATGCCGAAGTCCCCGGGTAACCAGGGTAAACATCCGGTTACTAAGCGCAGGGCCGCGCTTAGTAACCTGATGTTTGCCCTGGTTACCAAAAAAAACAAACGCTACATACTTACATTTCGGTGCCTGTCGCGTCCCCCGGCGTCCGCTTCCCTGCACTGTGTAAGCGCCGGCCCTAAAGCACAGCGGTGACGTCACCGCTGTGCTCTGCTTTACGGCCGGCACTGACACATTCAGTGCAGGAAGCTCTGAGCAGCAGCGCGGATGCCGGGGGACATGACAGACATCAGAAGGTGAGTAAGTGCTGTTTTTTCTTTTACTTTTACAATGGTAACCAGGGTAAATATCGGGTTACTACACGCGGCCCTGCGCTTAGTAACCCGATATTTACCCTGGTTACCATTGTAAAACATTGCTTGAATCGTTGCTTTTGCTGTCAAACACAACAATACACGCCGATCTGATGACCAAATAAAGTTCTGGACTTCTAGCTCCGACCAACGATATCACAGCAGGATCCTGATCGCTGCTGCGTGTCAAACACAACGATATCGCTATCCATCACGCTGCAACGTCACGGATCGCTATCGTTATTGTTGGAAAGTTGGTCAGTGTGAAGGTACCTTAAGGTTTATTAAACCTGTCTGTGGTGGTTTTATCTATCCCTTGTAGGTTTTGATGTATCTATGGGTTTTTGGCCCACTGTCTGATGACTCCATGGTATCTCAGTTTCATCCCACCTTGAATGCTGGCCACTTGAAGGGCAGGATGAAACCAGAGTTATACATAGTGCAAATCACTATATAAGGCCAGAGAAACATGACTAAGACAGAAGCACAAAGTGGTGTACCTGTACTTCCATGTGAACAGTGTTGTGATACCTGCATAAGTGGGGACGCCCGTGTAGTGTTGCGAATTTTCCAAGGGTTCTCTGTCTTGGTGTTGCTTCTCTGATTTTCCAGACGGATGATGTTTAAAATTCCCTTGTTGACGGATGATGTCAATATACGTACTTAATCATTACAAGTATTTAATACCTACATGTACTTAACGTTTGTATCTTAAAATATACAAAAGTGTATGCAATCATACTATTCCTTAATTGTGTACTTTGAATTAAAATTGCATTATATTGCAAGTAGAAGTCTTCTTTATAGCCGAATCCGAACCTTAGTGTTAAAAACTTGGCAATACAGTGGTGTAGTTTATAGAGGATCTGTCAGCTCTCCTGTGTGGTGTAGTATATAGAGGATCTGGCAGCTCTCCTGTGTGGTGCAGTATATAGAGGATCTGTCAGCTCTCCTGTGTGGTGTAGTATATAGAGGATCTGTCAGCTCTCCTGTGTGGTGTAGTATATAGAGGATCTGTCAGCTGTCCTGTGTGGTGTAGTATATAGAGGATCTGTCAGCTCTCCTGTATGGTGTAGTATATAGAGGATCTGTCAGCTCTCCTGTGTGGTGTAGTATATAGAGGATCTGGCAGCTCTCCTGTGTGGTGCAGTATATAGAGGATCTATCAGCTCTCCTGTGTGGTGTAGTATATAGAGGATCTGTCGGCTCTCCTGTGTGGTGTAGTATATAGAGGATCTCTCAGCTCTCCTGTGTGGTGTAGTATATAGAGGATCTGTCAGCTCTCCTGTGTGGTGTAGTATATAGAGGATCTGTCAGCTCTCCTGTGTGGTGTAGTATATAGAGGATCTGTCAGCTCTCCTGTGTGGTGTAGTATATAGAGGATCTGTCAGCTTTCCTGTGTGGTGTAGTATATAGAGGATCTGTCAGCTCTCCTGTGTGGTGCAGTATATAGAGGATCTGTCAGCTGTCCTGTGTGGTGTAGTATATAGAGGATCTGTCAGCTCTCCTGTGTGGTGTAGTATATAGAGGATCTGTCAGCTCTCCTGTGTGGTGTAGTATATAGAGGATCTCTCAGCTCTCCTGTGTGGTGTAGTATATAGAGGATCTGTCAGCTCTCCTGTGTGGTGTAGTATATAGAGGATCTGACAGCTCTCCCTTGTGGTGCAGTATGTAGAGGATCTGTCAGCTCTCCCTTGTGGTGTAGTATATAGAGGATCTGTCAGCTCTCCTGTGTGGTGTAGTATATAGAGGATCTGTCAGCTCTCCAGTGTGGTGCAGTATATAGAGGATCTGTCAGCTCTCCTGTGTGGTGTAGTATATAGAGGATCTGTCAGCTCTCCTGTGTGGTGTAGTATATAGAGGATCTGTCAGCTCTCCTGTGTGGTGTAGTATATAGAGGATCTGTCAGCTGTCCTGTGTGGTGTAGTATATAGAGGATCTGTCAGCTCTCCTGTGTGGTGTAGTATATAGAGGATCTGTCAGCTCTCCTGTGTGGTGTAGTATATAGAGGATCTGTCAGCTCTCCTGTGTGGTGTAGTACATAGAGGATCTGTCAGCTCTCCTGTGTGGTGTAGTATATAGAGGATCTGTCAGCTCTCCCTTGTGGTGTAGTATATAGAGGATCTGTCAGCTCTCCCTTGTGGTGTAGTATATAGAGGATCTGTCAGCTCTCCTGTGTGGTGTAGTATATAGAGGATCTGTCAGCTCTCCTGTGTGGTGCAATATATATAGGATCTGTCAGCTCTCCTGTGTGGTGCAGTATATAGAGGATCTGTCAGCTCTCCTGTGTGGTGTAGTATATATAGGATCTGTCAGCTCTCCTGTGTGGTGCAGTATATAGAGGATCTGTCAGCTCTCCTGTGTGGTGCAATATATATAGGATCTGTCAGCTCTCCTGTGTGGTGCAGTATATAGAGGATCTGTCAGCTCTCCTGTGTGGTGTAGTATATAGAGGATCTGTCAGCTCTCCTGTGTGGTGTAGTATATAGAGGATCTGTCAGCTCTCCTGTGTGGTGCAGTATATAGAGGATCTGTCAGCTCTCCTGTGTGGTGTAGTATATAGAGGATCTGGCAGCTCTCCTGTGTGGTGCAGTATATAGAGGATCTGTCAGCTCTCCTGTGTGGTGCAGTATATAGAGGATCTGTCAGCTCTCCTGTGTGGTGTAGTATATAGAGGATCTGTCAGCTCTCCTGTGTGGTGTAGTATATAGAGGATCTGGCAGCTCTCCTGTGTGGTGCAGTATATAGAGGATCTGTCAGCTCTCCTGTGTGGTGTAGTATATAGAGGATCTGTCAGCTCTCCTGTGTGGTGTAGTATATAGAGGATCTGTCAGCTCTCCTGTGTGGTGTAGTATATAGAGGATCTGTCGGCTCTCCTGTGTTGTGTAGTATATAGAGGATCTGTCGGCTCTCCTGTGTGGTGCAGTATATAGAGGATCTGGCAGCTCTCCTGTGTGGTGTAGTATATAGAGGATCTGTCGGCTCTCCTGTGTGGTGTAGTATATATAGAGGATCTGTCGGCTCTCCTGTGTGGTGTAGTATATATAGAGGATCTGTCAGCTCTCCCATGTGGTGTAGTATATAGAGGATCTGTCAGCTCTCCCGCATGGTGTAGTATATAGTGGATCTGTCAGCTCTCCTGTGTGGTGTAGTATATAGAAGATCTGGCAGCTCTCCTGTGTGGTGTAGTATATAGAGGATCTGTCAGCTCTCCTGTGTGGTGTAGAATATAGAGGATCTGTCAGCTATCCTGTGTGGTGTAGTATATAGAGGATCTGTCAGCTCTCCTGTGTGGTGTAGTATATAGAGGATCTGTCAGCTCTCCTGTGTGGTGTAGTATATAGAGGATCTGTCAGCTCTCCTGTGTGGTGTAGTATATAGAGGATCTATCAGCTCTCCTGTGTGGTGTAGTATATAGAGGATCTGTCAGCTCTCCTGTGTGGTGTAGTATATATAGGATCTGTCAGCTCTCCTGTGTGGTGCAGTATATAGAGGATCTGTCAGCTCTCCTGTGTGGTGCAATATATATAGGATCTGTCAGCTCTCCTGTGTGGTGTAGTATATAGAGGATCTGTCAGCTCTCCTGTGTGGTGTAGTATATAGAGGATCTATCAGCTCTCCTGAGTGGTGTAGTATATAGAGGATCTGTCAGCTGTCCTGTGTGATGTAGTATATATAGGATCTGTCAGCTCTCCTGTGTGGTGCAGTATATAGAGGATCTGTCAGCTCTCCTGTGTGGTGCAATATATATAGGATCTGTCAGCTCTCCTGTGTGGTGTAGTATATAGAGGATCTATCAGCTCTCCTGAGTGGTGTAGTATATAGAGGATCTGTCAGCTGTCCTGTGTGATGTAGTATATATAGGATCTGTCAGCTCTCCTGTGTGGTGCAGTATATAGAGGATCTGTCAGCTCTCCTGTGTGGTGCAATATATATAGGATCTGTCAGCTCTCCTGTGTGGTGTAGTATATAGAGGATCTGACAGCTCTCCCTTGTGGTGCAGTATGTAGAGGATCTGTCAGCTCTCCCTTGTGGTGTAGTATATAGAGAATCTGTCAGCTCTCCTGTGTGGTGTAGTATATAGAGGATCTGTCAGCTCTCCAGTGTGGTGCAGTATATAGAGGATCTGTCAGCTCTCCTGTGTAGTGTAGTATATAGAGGATCTGTCAGCTCTCCTGTGTGGTGTAGTATATAGAGGATCTGTCAGCTCTCCTGTGTGGTGTAGTATATAGAGGATCTGTCAGCTGTCCTGTGTGGTGTAGTATATAGAGGATCTGTCAGCTCTCCTGTGTGGTGTAGTATATAGAGGATCTGTCAGCTCTCCTGTGTGGTGTAGTATATAGAGGATCTGTCAGCTCTCCTGTGTGGTGTAGTACATAGAGGATCTGTCAGCTCTCCTGTGTGGTGTAGTATATAGAGGATCTGTCAGCTCTCCCTTGTGGTGTAGTATATAGAGGATCTGTCAGCTCTCCCTTGTGGTGTAGTATATAGAGGATCTGTCAGCTCTCCTGTGTGGTGTAGTATATAGAGGATCTGTCAGCTCTCCTGTGTGGTGCAATATATATAGGATCTGTCAGCTCTCCTGTGTGGTGCAGTATATAGAGGATCTGTCAGCTCTCCTGTGTGGTGTAGTATATATAGGATCTGTCAGCTCTCCTGTGTGGTGCAGTATATAGAGGATCTGTCAGCTCTCCTGTGTGGTGCAATATATATAGGATCTGTCAGCTCTCCTGTGTGGTGCAGTATATAGAGGATCTGTCAGCTCTCCTGTGTGGTGTAGTATATAGAGGATCTGTCAGCTCTCCTGTGTGGTGTAGTATATAGAGGATCTGTCAGCTCTCCTGTGTGGTGCAGTATATAGAGGATCTGTCAGCTCTCCTGTGTGGTGTAGTATATAGAGGATCTGGCAGCTCTCCTGTGTGGTGCAGTATATAGAGGATCTGTCAGCTCTCCTGTGTGGTGCAGTATATAGAGGATCTGTCAGCTCTCCTGTGTGGTGTAGTATATAGAGGATCTGTCAGCTCTCCTGTGTGGTGTAGTATATAGAGGATCTGGCAGCTCTCCTGTGTGGTGCAGTATATAGAGGATCTGTCAGCTCTCCTGTGTGGTGTAGTATATAGAGGATCTGTCAGCTCTCCTGTGTGGTGTAGTATATAGAGGATCTGTCAGCTCTCCTGTGTGGTGTAGTATATAGAGGATCTGTCGGCTCTCCTGTGTGGTGTAGTATATAGAGGATCTGTCGGCTCTCCTGTGTGGTGCAGTATATAGAGGATCTGGCAGCTCTCCTGTGTGGTGTAGTATATAGAGGATCTGTCAGCTCTCCTGTGTGGTGTAGTATATATAGAGGATCTGTCGGCTCTCCTGTGTGGTGTAGTATATATAGAGGATCTGTCAGCTCTCCCGTGTGGTGTAGTATATAGAGGATCTGTCAGCTCTCCCGCATGGTGTAGTATATAGTGGATCTGTCAGCTCTCCTGTGTGGTGTAGTATATAGAAGATCTGGCAGCTCTCCTGTGTGGTGTAGTATATAGAGGATCTGTCAGCTCTCCTGTGTGGTGTAGAATATAGAGGATCTGTCAGCTATCCTGTGTGGTGTAGTTTATAGAGGATCTGTCAGCTCTCCTGTGTGGTGTAGTATATAGAGGATCTGTCAGCTCTCCTGTGTGGTGTAGTATATAGAGGATCTGTCAGCTCTCCTGTGTGGTGTAGTATATAGAGGATCTATCAGCTCTCCTGTGTGGTGTAGTATATAGAGGATCTGTCAGCTGTCCTGTGTGGTGTAGTATATATAGGATCTGTCAGCTCTCCTGTGTGGTGCAGTATATAGAGGATCTGTCAGCTCTCCTGTGTGGTGCAATATATATAGGATCTGTCAGCTCTCCTGTGTGGTGCAGTATATAGAGGATCTGTCAGCTCTCCTGTGTGGTGTAGTATATAGAGGATCTGTCAGCTCTCCTGTGTGGTGCAGTATATAGAGTATCTGTCAGCTCTCCTGTGTGGTGCAGTATATAGAGGATCTGTCAGCTCTCCTGTCTGGTGTAGTATATGGAGGATCTGTCAGCTCTCCTGTGTGGTGTAGTATATAGAGGATCTGTCAGCTCTCCTGTGTGGTGTAGTGTATAGAGGATCTGTCAGCTCTCCTGTGTGGTGTAGTATATAGAGGATCTGGCAGCTCTTCTGTGTGGTGCAGTATATAGAGGATCTGTCAGCTCTCCTGTGTGGTGTAGTATATAGAGGATCTGTCAGCTCTCCTGTGTGGTGTAGTATATAGAGGATCTGTCGGCTCTCCTGTGTGGTGTAGTATATAGAGGATCTGTCGGCTCTCCTGTGTGGTGCAGTATATAGATGATCTGGCGGCTCTCCTGTGTGGTGTAGTATATAGAGGATCTGTCGGCTCTCCTGTGTGGTGTAGTATATATAGAGGGTCTGTCGGCTCTCCTGTGTGGTGTAGTATATATAGAGGATCTGTCAGCTCTCCCGTGTGGTGTAGTATATAGAGGATCTGTCAGCTCTCCCACGTGGTGTAGTATATAGTGGATCTGTCAGCTCTCCTGTGTGGTGTAGAATATAGAGGATCTGTCAGCTATCCTGTGTGGTGTAGTATATAGAGGATCTGTCAGCTGTCCTGTGTGGTGTGGTATATAGTGGATCTGTCATCTCTCCTGTGTGGTGTAGTATATAGAGGATCTGTCAGCTCTCCTGTGTGGTGTAGTATATAGAGGATCTGTCAGCTCTCCTGTGTGGTGTAGTATATAGAGGATCTGTCAGCTCTCCTATGTGGTTTAGTATATAGAGAATCTGTCAGCTCTCCTATGTGGTTTAGTATATAGAGAATCTGTCAGCTCTCCTGTGTGGTGCAGTATATAGAGGATCTGGCAGCTCTCCTGTGTGGTGTAGTATATAGAGGATCTGTCGGCTCTCCTGTGTGGTGTATAGTGTTGAGCATTTCGATACTGCAAATATCGGGTATCTGCCAATATTCGCTGTTACGGAATTCCGATACCGAGTTCCGATATTTTTGTGATATCGGGAATCGGAAGTTCCCAGTGTATGGTTCCCAGGGTCTGGAGGAGAGGAGTCTCTCCTTCAGGCCCTGGGATCCATATTCATGTAAAAAATAAAGAATAAAAATAAAAAATATTGATATACTCACCCCTCCGGCGGACCCTTGACCTTAACGGTGTAACTGGCAGCCTTTGTTCCTAAGAAAGCAGTGAGTGTAGGACCTGCAATAACGTCGCGGCTTGTGATTGGTCGCGTGAGCAGTAACATGAGCTGTCACGCGACCAATCACAAGCCGCGACGTCATCGAGGTCCTTCACTCTGCATTCTTAGGAACGGAGGCTGCCGGTTACACCGCTAAGGTCCAGGGTCCGCCGGAGGGGTGAGTATATCCATATTTATATATATTTATTCTTTATTTTTTAAAAGAGTATGGATCCCAGGGCCTGAAGGAGAGTTTCCTCTCCTCCAGACCCTGGGAACCATCCAGGATACCTTCCGATATTTGTATCCCATTGACTTGTATTGGTATCGGGTATCGGTATCGGCGAGATCCGATACTTTGCCGGTATCGGCCGTTCCAATCTGATACCGATACATTCGAATATCGGAAGGTATCGCTCAACACTAGTGGTGTAGTATATAGAGGATCTGTCGGCTCTCCTGTGTGGTGTAGTATATAGAGGATCTGTCGGCTCTCCTGTGTGGTGTAGTATATAGAGGATCTGTCGGCTCTCCTGTGTGGTGTAGTATATAGAGGATCTGTCAGCTCTCATGTGTGGTGTAGTATATAGAGGATCTGTCAGCTCTCCCGCATGGTGTAGTATATAGAGGATCTGTCAGCTCTCCTGTGTGGTGTAGTATATAGAGGATGTGTCAGCTCACCTGTGTGGTAGAGTATATAGAGGATCTGTCAGCTCTCCTGTGTGGTGTATTATATAGAGGATCTGGCACCTCTCCTGTGTGGTGTAGTATATAGAGAATCTGTCAGCTCTCCTGTGTGGTGTAGGATATAGAGGACCTGTCAGCTCTCCTGTGTGAGGTAGTATACAGGAGACCTCTCAGCTCTCCTGTGTGGTGTAGTATATAGAGGATCTGTCAGCTCTCCTGTGTGGTGTAGTATATAGAGGATCAGTCAGCTCTACCGTGTGGTGTAGTATATAGAGGATCTGTCAGCTCTCCTGTGTGGTGTAGTATATAGAGGATCTGACAGCTCTCCTGTGTGGTGTAGTATATAGAGGATATGGCAGCTCTCCAGCGTGGTGTAGTATATAGAGGATCTGTCAGCTCTCCTGTTTGGTGTAGTATATAGAGGATCTGTCAGCTCACCTGTGTGGTAGAGTATATAGAGGACCTGTCAGCTCTCCTGTGTGGTGTAGTATATAGAGGATCTGTCAGCTATCCTGTGTGGTGTAGTATATAGAGGATCAGTCAGCTCTCCCATGTGGTGTAGTATATAGAGGATCTGTCAGCTCTCCTGTGTGGTGTAGTATATAGAGGATCTGACAGCTCTCCTGTGTGGTGTAGTATATAGAGTATCTGTCAGCTCTCCTATGTGGTGTAGTATATAGAGGATCTGTCAGCTCTCCTGTGTGGTGTAGTATATAGAGGATCTGACAGCTCTCCTGTGTGGTGTAGTATATAGAGGATCTGTCAGCTCTCCTATGTGGTGTATTGTATAGAGGATCTGTCAGCTCTCCTGTGTGGTAGAGTGTATAGAGGATCTGTCAGCTCTCCTGTGTGGTGTAGTGTATAGAGGATCTGTCAGCTCTCCTGTGTGGTGCAGTGTAAAGAGGATCTGTCGACTCTCCTGTGTGTTGTAGATTAAAGAGGATCTGTCTGCTCTCCTGTGTGGTGTAGTGTATAGAGGATCTGTCAGCTCTCCCATGTCGTGCAGTATATAAAGGATCTGTCAGCTCTCCTGTGTGGTGTAGTATATAGAGGATCAGTCAGCTCTCCCGTGTGGTGTAGTATATAGAGGATCTGTCAACTCTCCTGTGTGGTGCAGTATATAGAGGATCTGACAGCTCTCCTGTGTGGTGTAGTATATAGAGGATCTGGCAGCTCTCCACTGTGGTGTAGCATATAGAGGATCTGTCAGTTCTCCTGTGTGGTGTAGTAGATAGAGTATCTGTCAGCTCTCCTGTTGTGGATTCTGTTTGTGGGCTCCCTCTGGTGGTTACTGCTGGTACTGGGTGACTTTGGTGGGTTGCGGCCTTTGGTTTCCACCTGTCCATCAGAGGCTGGGTGTTTCCTATTTTACCTGGCCTTTCTGTCATTTCCCTTGCCGGCTATCAGTGTGTTCAGATGTGCTCTGTTTGGTTCCTGCCTACCTGCTTCCAGATCTTTCAGGATAAGCTAAGTGCTGATTTTCAGTTGTTTGGTTTTTGGTCCAGCTTGCTTAGAATGTCTCTATGCTAGCTGGTTGCTCTAGTGGGCTGAGGTTCTCCCCATGTGCCATGAGTTGGCACATGGGTTCTTGTAATCTCAGGATGGTTTTTTTGATTAGGGTTTTTTGCTGACCGCTCAGTCCCCTTTTGTATCATTCTGCTTTCTAGTTTTTAGCGGGCCTCTATTTGCTAAAGCTATATACATCATCTCTATGTGTGTGCCTTCCTCTCATTTCACCATCAATACATGTGGGGGGCAACTATACCTTTTGGGGTTAATTCCTCTGGAGGCAAGTGAGGTCTTTGTTTTCTCTGCAGTACTAGTTAGCTCTTAGGCTGGTGCGTGGCGTCTAGAACCAACGTAGGCACGCTCCCTGGCTTTCTCTAGTTGCGTTTGTCAGGCGTAGGGCAGCGGTCAGCCCAGGTTCCATCACCCTAGAGCTCGTCCGATATTTGTTATACTTTGCTTGTCCTGTGCTATCCCTAGCCATTGGGGATTCATGACAGTATAGCCGGCCCACAAAGTGTTAATTGTTTGGGCTGAAGCAGGAGAAAAATAAGTGTTCAAGGGAAATTTTTTTTTTTTTTCCTTCAGAGTTTTGCTGCCTAGCCCTTAATTGCTGTCTAGCTGCTTCTTACCTCCTCTTAACCCTTGAATGGCTCTGATCTTAGCTGTTTATCATGGATGTCCAGAGTTTGGCTTCCAGTCTGAGTAATCTCGCGGCAAAGGTTCAAAACATACAGGATTTCGTTGTTCACACTCCCATGTCTGAACCTAGAATTCCTATTCCAGAGTTTTTTTCTGGAGATAGATCTACCTTCCTGAATTTCAGGAACAATTGTAAATTGTTTCTCTCTTTGAAATCTCGCTCCTCTGGAGACCCTGCTCAACAGGTCAAGATTGTTATATCGTTCCTACGGGGCGACCCTCAGAATTGGGCATTTGCATTGGCACCAGGGGATCCTGCATTGCTCAGTGTGGATGCGTTTTTTCTGGCATTGGGTTTGCTCTATGAGGAACCTAACCTAGAGATTCAGGCTGAAAAGGCTTTATTAGCCCTCTCTCAGGGGCATGATGAAGCGGAAATATATTGTCAGAAATTTCGGAAATGGTCGGTGCTTACTCAGTGGAATGAGTGCGCCCTGGCTGCAAACTTCAGAAATGGTCTTTCTGAGGCCATTAAGGATATTATGGTGGGGTTCCCTGCGCCTACAGGTCTGAATGAGTCTATAGCTATGGCCATTCAGATTGATCGGCGTTTACGGGAGCGCAAACCCGTGCACCAGTTGGCGGTGTCTTCTGAACAGGCACCTGAGACTATGCAATGTGATAGAATTCAGTCCAGAAGTGAACGGCAAAATTATAGGCGGAAAAATGGTTTGTGTTTTTATTGCGGTGATTCAGCTCATGTTATATCAGCATGCTCTAAACGCACAAAAAGGGTTGATAAATCTTTTGCCATTGATACTCTGCAGTCTAAGTTCATTTTGTCTGTGACTCTAATTTTTTCACTGTCTTCCATTTCCGTCGATGCCTATGTGGATTCAGGCGCTGCCCTGAGTCTTATGGATTGGTCATTTGCTAAACGCTGCGGTTTTAGTCTAGAGCCTCTGGAAGTTCCTATTCCTCTGAAGGGAATTGATTCTACACCATTGGCTATGAATAAACCGCAGTATTGGACACAAGTGACCATGCGCATGACTCCCGTTCATCAGGAGGTGATTCGCTTCCTTGTACTGTATAATTTACATGATGTACTAGTGCTTGGTCTGCCATGGTTACAAACTCATAATCCTGTCCTGGACTGGAAAACAATGTCTGTGCTAAGCTGGGGATGTCAGGGGGTTCATGATGATGCACCTCCGATTTCTATCGCTTCATCTACTCCTTCGGAGATCCCTGCGTTTTTGTCGGATTATAGGGATGTTTTTGAGGAGCCTAAGCTCAATTCGCTCCCTCCTCATAGAGAGTGTGACTGCGCTATAGAATTGATTCCTGGCAGTAAGTTCCCTAAGGGTCGTTTATTTAATCTGTCACTGCCAGAGCATACTGCTATGCGGAATTATATTAAGGAGTCCTTGGAAAAGGGACATATTCGTCCATCTTCGTCCCCTCTGGGAGCAGGTTTTTTTTTCGTGGCAAAAAAAGATGGTTCCCTGAGGCCTTGTATAGATTATCGCCTTCTGAATAAGATTACAGTTAAATACCAGTATCCATTGCCATTATTTACTGATTTGTTTGCTCGCATTAAGGGGGCTAGGTGGTTCACTAAAATAGATCTTCGTGGTGCGTAAAATCTGGTGCGGATAAAACAGGGTGATGAGTGGAAAACCGCATTTAATACGCCTGAGGGCCATTTTGAGTATTTGGTAATGCCTTTTGGACTCTCCAATGCTCCGTCAGTCTTTCAGTCCTTTATGCACAATATTTTCCGTGAATATCTGTATAAGTTTATGATTGTGTATTTGGATGATATTTTGGTGTTTTCTGATGACTGGGAGTCTCATGTTCTACAGGTCAGGAAGGTGTTTCAGGTTTTGCGGGCCAATTCTCTGTTTGTGAAGGGCTCAAAGTGTCTCTTCGGAGTCCAGAAGATTTCTTTTTTGGGGTACATTTTTTCTCCTTCTACTATTGAGATGGATCCCGTTAAGGTTCAGGCTATTTGTGACTGGACACAACCTACATCTGTTAAGAGCCTTCAGAAGTTCTTGGGGTTTGCTAATTTTTATCGTCGGTTCATTGCAAATTTTTCCAGTATTGTTAAACCTTTGACTGATTTGACTAAAAAGGGTGCTGATGTTGCTGATTGGTCTCCTGCGGCCGTGGAGGCCTTTCGGGAACTTAAGCGCCGGTTTTCTTCTGCTCCTGTGTTGTGTCAACCAGATGTTTCACTTCCTTTTCAGGTGGAGGTTGATGCTTCCGAGATTGGAGCGGGGGGCGGTTTTGTCACAGAGAAGTTCTAATGGCTCGGTGATGAAGCCATGTGCTTTCTTCTCTAGAAAATTCTCGCCCGCCGAGCGCAATTATGATGTGGGTAATCGGGAGCTTTTGGCCATGAAGTGGGCATTTGAGGAGTGGCGTCATTGGCTTGAGGGTGCTAAACATCGCGTGGTGGTCTTGACTGATCACAAGAATCTCATTTACCTTGAGTCTGCCAGGCGTTTGAATCCTAGACAGGCTCGTTGGTCGTTATTTTTTTTCTCGTTTCAATTTCGTGGTTTCATACCTGCCAGGTTCAAAGAATGTGAAGGCAGATGCTCTTTCCAGGAGTTTTGTGCCTGACTCTCCTGGAGACACTGGGCCTGCTGGTATTCTTAGGGATGGGGTAATATTGTCCGCCGTATCCCCAGACTTGCGACGCGCATTGCAGGAGTTTCAGGTGGATAAACCGGATCGATGTCCACCAGAAAGACTGTTTGTTCCGGATGATTGGACCAGTAGAGTCATCTCCGAGGTCCATTCTTCTGTGTTGGCTGGTCATCCTGGAATATTTGGTACAAGAGACTTGGTGGCCAGGTCTTTTTGGTGGCCTTCCTTGTCTAGGGATGTGCGTACCTTTGTGCAGTCTTGTGAAGTGTGTGCTCGAGCTAAGCCTTGCTGTTCACGGGCTAGTGGGTTGTTGTTATCCTTGCCCATCCCGAAGAGGCCTTGGACGCACATTTCCATGGATGTTATTTCTGATCTCCCAGTTTCACAGAAAATGTCCGTTATCTGGGTTGTGTGTGACCGCTTTTCTAAGATGGTTCATTTGGTGCCCTTGCCTAAGTTGCCCTCCTCCTCTGAGTTGGTTCCTTTGTTTTTTCAGAACGTGGTTCGTTTGCATGGGATTCCGGAGAATATCGTTTCTGACAGGGGATCCCAGTTTGTGTCTAGATTTTGGCGGACGTTTTGTGCCAAGATGGGCATTGATTTGTCTTTCTCGTCTGCATTCCATCCTCAGACGAATGGCCAGACGGAGCGAACTAATCAGACCTTGGAAACTTATTTGAGGTGTTTTGTTTCTGCTGATCAGGATGACTGGGTTGCTTTTTTGCCACTGGCCGAATTTGCTCTTAATAATCGGGCTAGTTCTGCCACGTTGGTCTCTCCTTTTTTTTGTAATTCGGGGTTTCATCCTCGTTTTTCCTCTGGTCAGGGGGAATCTTCGGATTGTCCTGGAGTGGACGTGGTGGTGGACAGGCTACATCAGATTTGGAATCAGGTGGTGGACAATTTGAAGTTATCTCAGGAGAAGACTCAGCAGTTTGCTAATCGCCGTCGCCGCGTGGGTCCCCGACTTCTTGTTGGGGACTTGGTGTGGTTGTCTTCTCGTTTTGTCCCTATGAAGGTCTCTTCTCCTAAGTTCAAGCCTCGGTTCATCGGTCCTTATAGGATCTCGGAGATTCTTAACCCTGTATCTTTTCGTTTGGATCTCCCAGCATCGTTTGCTATTCATAATGTGTTCCATCGGTCGTTGTTGCGGAGGTATGAGGTGCCCGTTGTTCCTTCGGTCGAGCCTCCTGCTCCGGTGCTGGTGGAGGGAGAATTGGAGTATGTTGTTGAAAAAATCTTGGATTCTCGTGTTTCCAGACGCAAACTCCAGTATTTGGTTAAGTGGAAGGGTTATGGTCAGGAGGATAATTCCTGGGTGGTCGCCTCCGATGTTCATGCGACTGATTTGGTCCGCGCCTTCCATAGAGCTCACCCTGATCGCCCTGGGGGTTCTCGTGAGGGTTCGGTGACCCCTCCTCAAGGGGGGGGTACTGTTGTGGATTCTGTTTGTGGGCTCCCTCTGGTGGTTACTGCTGGTACTGGGTGACTTTGGTGGGTTGCGGCCTTTGGTTTCCACCTGTCCATCAGAGGCTGGGTGTTTCCTATTTTACCTGGCCTTTCTGTCATTTCCCTTGCCGGCTATCAATGTGTTCAGATGTGCTCTGTTTGGTTCCTGCCTACCTGCTTCCAGATCTTTCAGGATAAGCTAAGTGCTGATTTTCAGTTGTTTGGTTTTTGGTCCAGCTTGCTTAGAATGTCTCTATGCTAGCTGGTTGCTCTAGTGGGCTGAGGTTCTCCCCATGTGCCATGAGTTGGCACATGGGTTCTTGTAATCTCAGGATGGTTTTTTTGATTAGGGTTTTTTGCTGACCGCTCAGTCCCCTTTTGTATCATTCTGCTTTCTAGTTTTTAGCGGGCCTCTATTTGCTAAAGCTATATACATCATCTCTATGTGTGTGCCTTCCTCTCATTTCACCGTCAATACATGTGGGGGGCAACTATACCTTTTGGGGTTAATTCCTCTGGAGGCAAGTGAGGTCTTTGTTTTCTCTGCAGTACTAGTTAGCTCTTAGGCTGGTGCGTGGCGTCTAGAACCAATGTAGGCACGCTCCCTGGCTATCTCTAGTTGCGTTTGTCAGGCGTAGGGCAGCGGTCAGCCCAGGTTCCATCACCCTAGAGCTCGTCCGATATTTGTTATACTTTGCTTGTCCTGTGCTATCCCTAGCCATTGGGGATTCATGACACTCTCCTGTGTAGAGTACTATATACTGGATCTGTCAGCTCTCCTGTGTGGTGTAGTTTAGAGAGGATCTGTCAGCTCTCCTGTGTGGTGCAGTGTATAGAGGATCTGTCGACTCTCCTGTGTGGTGTAGTTTATAGAGGATCTGTCTGCTCTCCTGTGTGGTGTAGTGTATAGAGGATCTGTCAGCTCTCCTGTGTTGTGCAATATATAAAGGATCTGTCAACTCTCCTGTGTGGTGTAGTATATAGAGGATCAGTCAGCTCTCCCGTGTGGTGTAGTATATAGAGGATCCGTCAGCTTTCCTGTGTGGTGTAGTATATAGAGGATCTGACAGCTCTCGTGTGTGGTGTAGTATATAGAGGATCTGACAGCTCTCCTGTGTGGTGTAGTATATAGAGGATCTGTCAGCTCTCCTATGTGGTGTATTGTATAGAGGATCTGTCAGCTCTCCTGTGTGGTAGAGTGTATAGAGGATCTGTCAGCTCTCCTGTGTGGTGTAGTGTATAGAGGATCTGTCAGCTCTCCTGTGTGGTGTAGTATATAGAGGATCAGTCAGCTCTCACATGTGGTGTAGTATATAGAGGATCTGTCAGCTCTCCTGTGTGGTGTAGTATATAGAGGATCAGTCAGCTCTCCCGTGTGGTGTAGTATATAGAGGATCTGTCAGCTCTCCTGTGTGGTGTAGTATATAGAGGATCTGACAGCTCTCCTGTGTGGTGTAGTATATAGAGGATCTGTCAGCTCTCCCGTGTGGTGTAGTATATAGAGGATCTGTCAGCTCTCCTGTGTGGTGCAGGTGCAGTATATAGAGTATCTGGCAGCTCTCCCTTGTGGTGTAGTATATAGAGAATCTGTCAGCTCTCCTGTGTGGTGCAGTATATAGAGGATCTGGCAGCTCTCCTGTGTGGTGTAGTATATAGAGGATCTGGCAGCTCTCCCTTGTGGTGTAGTATATAGAGAATCTGTCAGCTCTCCCGTGTGGTGTAGTATATAGAGGATCTGTCAGCTCTCCTGTGTGGTGCAGTATATAGAGTATCTGGCAGCTCTCCCTTGTGGTTTAGTATATAGAGAATCTGTCAACTCTCCTATGTGGTTTAGTATATAGAGAATCTGTCAGCTCTCCTGTGTGGTGCAGTATATAGAGGATTTGGCAGCTCTCCTGTGTGGTGTAGTACATAGAGGATCTGTCAGCTCTCCTGTGTGGTGTAGTATATAGAGGATCTGTCGGCTCTCCTGTGTGGTGTATAGTGTTGAGCATTCCGATACTGCAAATATCGGGTATCTGCCGATATTCGCTGTTACGGAATTCCGATACCGAGTTCCGATATTTTTGTGATATCGGGAATCGGAAGTTCCCAGTGTATGGTTCCCAGGGTCTGGAGGAGAGGAGACTCTCCTTCAGGCCCTGGGATCCATATTCATGTAAAAAATAAAGAATTAAAATAAAAAATATTGATATACTCACCCCTCCGGCGGACCCTGGACCTTAACGGTGTAACTCGCAGCCTCCGTTCCTAAGAAAGCAGTGAGTGTAGGACCTGCGATAACGTCGCGGCTTGTGATTGGTCGTGTGAGCAGTAACATGAGCTGTCACGCGACCAATCACAAGCCGCGACGTCATCGAAGGTCCTTCACTCTGCATTCTTAGGAACGGAGGCTGCCGGTTACACCGCTAAGGTCCAGGGTCCGCCGGAGGGGTGAGTATATCCATATTTATATATATTTATTCTTTATTTTTTAAAAGAATATGGATCCCAGGGCCTGAAGGAGAGTTTCGTCTCCTCCAGACCCTGGGAACCATCCAGGATACCTTCCGATATTTGTATCCCATTGACTTGTATTGGTATCGGGTATCGGTATCGGCGAGATCCGATACTTTGCCGGTATCGGCCGTTCCAATCTGATACCGATACATTCGAATATCGGAAGGTATCGCTCAACACTAGTGGTGTAGTATACAGAGGATCTGTCGGCTCACCTGTGTGGTAGAGTGTATAGAGGATCTGTCAGCTCTCCTGTGTGGTGTATTATATAGAGGATCTGGCACCTCTCCTGTGTGGTGTAGTATATAGAGAATCTGTCAGCTCTCCTGTGTGGTGTAGGATATAGAGGACCTGTCAGCTCTCCTGTGTGAGGTAGTATACAGGAGACCTCTCAGCTCTCCTGTGTGGTGTAGTATATAGAGGATCTGTCAGCTCTCCTGTGTGGTGTAGTATAAAAAGGATCAGTCAGCTCTCCCGTGTGGTGTAGTATATAGAGGATCTGTCAGCTCTCCTGTGTGGTGTAGTATATAGAGGATCTGACAGCTCTCCTGTGTGGTGTAGTATATAGAGGATCTGTCAGCTCTCCTGTGTGGTGTAGTGTATAGAGGATCTGTCAGCTCTCCTGTGTGGTGTAGTATATAGAGGATCTGCCAGCTCTCCTGTGTGGTGCTGTATATAGAGTTTATGTTAGCTCTCCTGTGTGGTGTAGAATATAGAGGATCTGTCAGCTCTCCTGTGTGGTGTAGTATATAGAGGATTTGAGAGCTCTCCTGTGTGGTGTAGTATATAGAGGATCTGTCAGCTCTCCTGTGTGGTGCAGTGTAAAGAGGATCTGTCGACTCTCCTGTGTGGTGTAGTATTTAGAGGATCAGTCAGCTCTCCCGTGTGGTGTAGTATATAGAGGATCTGTCAGATTTCCTGTGTGGTGTAGTACATAGAGGATCTGGCAGCTCTCCACTGTGGTGTAGTATATAGAGGATCTGTCAGCTCTCCTGTGTGGTGCTGTATATAGAGTTTATGTTAGCTCTCCTGCGTGGTGTAGAATATAGAGGATCTGTCAGCTCTTCTATGTGGTGTATTGTAGAGAGAATCTGTCAGCTCTCCTGTGTGGTGTAGTATATAGAGAATCTGTCAGCTCTCCTGTGTGGTGCAGTATATAGAGGATCTGGCAGCTCTCCTGTGTGGTGTAGTATATAGAGGATCTGTCAGCTCTCCTGTGTGGTGCAGTGTAAAGAGGATCTGTCGACTCTCCTGTGTGGTGTAGTATATAGAGGATCAGTCAGCTCTCCCGTGTGGTGTAGTATATAGAGGATCTGTCAGATTTCCTGTGTGGTGTAGTACATAGAGGATCTGGCAGCTCTCCACTGTGGTGTAGTATATAGAGGATCTGACAGCTCTCCTGTGTGGTGTAGTATATAGAGGATCTGTCAGCTCTCCCGTGTGGTGTAGTATATAGAGGATCTGTCAGCTCTCCTGTGTGGTGCAGTATATAGAGTATCTGTCAGCTCTCCCTTGTGGTGTAGTATATAGAGAATCTGTCAGCTCTCCTGTGTGGTGCAGTATATAGAGGATCTGGCAGCTCTCCTGTGTGGTGTAGTATATAGAGGATCTGGCAGCTCTCCCTTGTGGTGTAGTATATAGAGAATCTGTCAGCTCTCCCGTGTGGTGTAGTATATAGAGGATCTGTCAGCTCTCCTGTGTGGTGCAGTATATAGAGTATCTGGCAGCTCTCCCTTGTGGTTTAGTATATAGAGAATCTGTCAACTCTCCTATGTGGTTTAGTATATAGAGAATCTGTCAGCTCTCCTGTGTGGTGCAGTATATAGAGGATTTGGCAGCTCTCCTGTGTGGTGTAGTACATAGAGGATCTGTCAGCTCTCCTGTGTGGTGTAGTATATAGAGGATCTGTCGGCTCTCCTGTGTGGTGTATAGTGTTGAGCATTCCGATACTGCAAATATCGGGTATCTGCCGATATTCGCTGTTACGGAATTCCGATACCGAGTTCCGATATTTTTGTGATATCGGGAATCGGAAGTTCCCAGTGTATGGTTCCCAGGGTCTGGAGGAGAGGAGACTCTCCTTCAGGCCCTGGGATCCATATTCTTGTAAAAAATAAAGAATTAAAATAAAAAATATTGATATACTCACCCCTCCGGCGGACCCTGGACCTTAACGGTGTAACTCGCAGCCTCCGTTCCTAAGAAAGCAGTGAGTGTAGGACCTGCGATAACGTCGCGGCTTGTGATTGGTCGTGTGAGCAGTAACATGAGCTGTCACGCGACCAATCACAAGCCGCGACGTCATCGAAGGTCCTTCACTCTGCATTCTTAGGAACGGAGGCTGCCGGTTACACCGCTAAGGTCCAGGGTCCGCCGGAGGGGTGAGTATATCCATATTTATATATATTTATTCTTTATTTTTTAAAAGAATATGGATCCCAGGGCCTGAAGGAGAGTTTCGTCTCCTCCAGACCCTGGGAACCATCCAGGATACCTTCCGATATTTGTATCCCATTGACTTGTATTGGTATCGGGTATCGGTATCGGCGAGATCCGATACTTTGCCGGTATCGGCCGTTCCAATCTGATACCGATACATTCGAATATCGGAAGGTATCGCTCAACACTAGTGGTGTAGTATACAGAGGATCTGTCGGCTCACCTGTGTGGTAGAGTGTATAGAGGATCTGTCAGCTCTCCTGTGTGGTGTATTATATAGAGGATCTGGCACCTCTCCTGTGTGGTGTAGTATATAGAGAATCTGTCAGCTCTCCTGTGTGGTGTAGGATATAGAGGACCTGTCAGCTCTCCTGTGTGAGGTAGTATACAGGAGACCTCTCAGCTCTCCTGTGTGGTGTAGTATATAGAGGATCTGTCAGCTCTCCTGTGTGGTGTAGTATAAAAAGGATCAGTCAGCTCTCCCGTGTGGTGTAGTATATAGAGGATCTGTCAGCTCTCCTGTGTGGTGTAGTATATAGAGGATCTGACAGCTCTCCTGTGTGGTGTAGTATATAGAGGATCTGTCAGCTCTCCTGTGTGGTGTAGTGTATAGAGGATCTGTCAGCTCTCCTGTGTGGTGTAGTATATAGAGGATCTGCCAGCTCTCCTGTGTGGTGCTGTATATAGAGTTTATGTTAGCTCTCCTGTGTGGTGTAGAATATAGAGGATCTGTCAGCTCTCCTGTGTGGTGTAGTATATAGAGGATTTGAGAGCTCTCCTGTGTGGTGTAGTATATAGAGGATCTGTCAGCTCTCCTGTGTGGTGCAGTGTAAAGAGGATCTGTCGACTCTCCTGTGTGGTGTAGTATTTAGAGGATCAGTCAGCTCTCCCGTGTGGTGTAGTATATAGAGGATCTGTCAGATTTCCTGTGTGGTGTAGTACATAGAGGATCTGGCAGCTCTCCACTGTGGTGTAGTATATAGAGGATCTGTCAGCTCTCCTGTGTGGTGCTGTATATAGAGTTTATGTTAGCTCTCCTGCGTGGTGTAGAATATAGAGGATCTGTCAGCTCTTCTATGTGGTGTATTGTAGAGAGAATCTGTCAGCTCTCCTGTGTGGTGTAGTATATAGAGAATCTGTCAGCTCTCCTGTGTGGTGCAGTATATAGAGGATCTGGCAGCTCTCCTGTGTGGTGTAGTATATAGAGGATCTGTCAGCTCTCCTGTGTGGTGCAGTGTAAAGAGGATCTGTCGACTCTCCTGTGTGGTGTAGTATATAGAGGATCAGTCAGCTCTCCCGTGTGGTGTAGTATATAGAGGATCTGTCAGATTTCCTGTGTGGTGTAGTACATAGAGGATCTGGCAGCTCTCCACTGTGGTGTAGTATATAGAGGATCTGACAGCTCTCCTGTGTGGTGTAGTATATAGAGGATCTGTCAGCTCTCCCGTGTGGTGTAGTATATAGAGGATCTGTCAGCTCTCCTGTGTGGTGCAGTATATAGAGTATCTGGCAGCTCTCCCTTGTGGTGTAGTATATAGAGAATCTGTCAGCTCTCCTGTGTGGTGCAGTATATAGAGGATCTGGCAGCTCTCCTGTGTGGTGTAGTATATAGAGGATCTGGCAGCTCTCCCTTGTGGTGTAGTATATAGAGAATCTGTCAGCTCTCCCGTGTGGTGTAGTATATAGAGGATCTGTCAGCTCTCCTGTGTGGTGCAGTATATAGAGTATCTGGCAGCTCTCCCTTGTGGTTTAGTATATAGAGAATCTGTCAACTCTCCTATGTGGTTTAGTATATAGAGAATCTGTCAGCTCTCCTGTGTGGTGCAGTATATAGAGGATTTGGCAGCTCTCCTGTGTGGTGTAGTACATAGAGGATCTGTCAGCTCTCCTGTGTGGTGTAGTATATAGAGGATCTGTCGGCTCTCCTGTGTGGTGTATAGTGTTGAGCATTCCGATACTGCAAATATCGGGTATCTGCCGATATTCGCTGTTACGGAATTCCGATACCGAGTTCCGATATTTTTGTGATATCGGGAATCGGAAGTTCCCAGTGTATGGTTCCCAGGGTCTGGAGGAGAGGAGACTCTCCTTCAGGCCCTGGGATCCATATTCTTGTAAAAAATAAAGAATTAAAATAAAAAATATTGATATACTCACCCCTCCGGCGGACCCTGGACCTTAACGGTGTAACTCGCAGCCTCCGTTCCTAAGAAAGCAGTGAGTGTAGGACCTGCGATAACGTCGCGGCTTGTGATTGGTCGTGTGAGCAGTAACATGAGCTGTCACGCGACCAATCACAAGCCGCGACGTCATCGAAGGTCCTTCACTCTGCATTCTTAGGAACGGAGGCTGCCGGTTACACCGCTAAGGTCCAGGGTCCGCCGGAGGGGTGAGTATATCCATATTTATATATATTTATTCTTTATTTTTTAAAAGAATATGGATCCCAGGGCCTGAAGGAGAGTTTCGTCTCCTGCAGACCCTGGGAACCATCCAGGATACCTTCCGATATTTGTATCCCATTGACTTGTATTGGTATCGGGTATCGGTATCGGCGAGATCCGATACTTTGCCGGTATCGGCCGTTCCAATCTGATACCGATACATTCGAATATCGGAAGGTATCGCTCAACACTAGTGGTGTAGTATACAGAGGATCTGTCGGCTCACCTGTGTGGTAGAGTGTATAGAGGATCTGTCAGCTCTCCTGTGTGGTGTATTATATAGAGGATCTGGCACCTCTCCTGTGTGGTGTAGTATATAGAGAATCTGTCAGCTCTCCTGTGTGGTGTAGGATATAGAGGACCTGTCAGCTCTCCTGTGTGAGGTAGTATACAGGAGACCTCTCAGCTCTCCTGTGTGGTGTAGTATATAGAGGATCTGTCAGCTCTCCTGTGTGGTGTAGTATAAAAAGGATCAGTCAGCTTTCCCGTGTGGTGTAGTATATAGAGGATCTGTCAGCTCTCCTGTGTGGTGTAGTATATAGAGGATCTGACAGCTCTCCTGTGTGGTGTAGTATATAGAGGATCTGTCAGCTCTCCTGTGTGGTGTAGTGTATAGAGGATCTGTCAGCTCTCCTGTGTGGTGTAGTATATAGAGGATCTGCCAGCTCTCCTGTGTGGTGCTGTATATAGAGTTTATGTTAGCTCTCCTGTGTGGTGTAGAATATAGAGGATCTGTCAGCTCTCCTGTGTGGTGTAGTATATAGAGGATTTGAGAGCTCTCCTGTGTGGTGTAGTATATAGAGGATCTGTCAGCTCTCCTGTGTGGTGCAGTGTAAAGAGGATCTGTCGACTCTCCTGTGTGGTGTAGTATATAGAGGATCAGTCAGCTCTCCCGTGTGGTGTAGTATATAGAGGATCTGTCAGATTTCCTGTGTGGTGTAGTACATAGAGGATCTGGCAGCTCTCCACTGTGGTGTAGTATATAGAGGATCTGTCAGCTCTCCTGTGTGGTGCTGTATATAGAGTTTATGTTAGCTCTCCTGCGTGGTGTAGAATATAGAGGATCTGTCAGCTCTTCTATGTGGTGTATTGTAGAGAGAATCTGTCAGCTCTCCTGTGTGGTGTAGTATATAGAGGATTTGAGAGCTCTCCTGTCTGGTGTAGTATATAGAGTATCTGTCAGCTCTCCTGTGTGGTGCAGTGTAAAGAGGATCTGTCGACTCTCCTGTGTGGTGTAGTATATAGAGGATCAGTCAGCTCTCCCGTGTGGTGTAGTATATAGAGGATCTGTCAGCTCTCCTGAGTGTTGCAGTATATAGAGGATCTGACAGCTCTCCTGTGTGGTGTAGTATATAGAGGATCTGGCAGCTCTCCACTGTGGTGTAGTATATAGAGGATCTGTCAGCTCTCCTGTGTGGTGTAGTATATAGAGTATCTGTCAGCTCTCCTGTGTAGAGTACTATATACTGGATCTGTCAGCTCTCCTGTGTGATGTAGTGTATAGAGGATCTGTCAGCTCTCCTGTGTGGTGTAGTATATAGAGGATGTGTCAGCTCTCCTGTGTGGTGTAGTATATTGAGGATCTGTCAGCTCTTCTGTGTGGTGGAGTATATAAAGGATCTGTCAGCTTTCCTGTGTGGTGTAGTATATAGAGAATCTGGCAGCTCTCCTGTGTGGTGTAGTATATAGAGGATCAGGCAGCTCTCCTGTGTGGTGTAGTATATAGAGGATCTGTCAGCTCACCTGTGTGGTAGAATATATAGAGGATCTGACAGCTCTCCTGTTTGGTGTAGTATATAGAGGATCTGTCAGCTCTCCTGTGTGGTGTAGTATATAGAGGTTCTGTCAGCTCTCCTGTGTGGTGTAGTAAATAGAGGATCTGTCAGCTCTCCTGTGTGGTGTAGTATATAGAGGATCTGTCAGCTCACCTGTGTGGTAGAGTATATAGAGGATCTGACAGCTCTCCTGTTTGGTGTAGTATATAGAGGATCTGTCAGCTCTCCTGTGTGGTGTAGTGTATAGAGGATCTGTCAGCTCTCCCGTGTGGTGCAGTATATAAAGGATCTGTCAGCTCTCCTGTGTGGTGTAGTATATAGAGGATCAGTCAGCTCTCCCGTGTGGTGTAGTATATAGAGGATCTGTCAGCTCTCCTGTGTGGTGCAGTATATAGAGGATCTGACAGCTCTCCTGTGTGGTGTAGTATATAGAGGATCTGGCAGCTCTCCACTGTGGTGTAGTATATAGAGGATCTGTCAGCTCTCCTGTGTGGTGTAGTATATAGAGTATCTGTCAGCTCTCCTGTGTAGAGTACTATATACTGGATCTGTCAGCTCTCCTGTGTGATGTAGTATATAGAGGATCTGTCAGCTCTCCTGTGTGGTGTAGTATATAGAGGATGTGTCAGCTCTCCTGTGTGGTGTAGTTTATAGAGGATCTGTCAGCTCTTCTGTGTGGTGGAGTATATAAAGGACCTGTCAGCTCTCCTGTGTGGTGGAGTATATAGAGGATCTGTCAGCTCACCTGTGTGGTAGAGTATGTAGAGGATCTGACAGCTCTCCTGTTTGGTGTAGTATATAGAGGATCTGTCAGCTCTCCTTTGTGGTGTAGTATATAGAGGTTCTGTCAGCTCTCCTGTGTGGTGTAGTAAATAGAGGATCTGTCAGCTCTCCTGTGTGGTGTAGTATATAGAGGATCTGTCAGCTCACCTGTGTGGTGTAATATATAGAGGATCTGACAGCTCTCCTGTTTGGTGTAGTATATAGAGGATCTGTCAGCTCTCCTATGAGGTATAGTGTATAGAGGATCTGTCAGCTCTCCTGTGTGGTGTAGTATATAGATGATCTGTCAGCTCTCCTGTGTAGTGCTGTATATAGAGGTTATGTTAGCTCTCCTGTGTGGTGTAGAATATAGAGGAACTGTCAGCTCTTCTATGTGGTGTAGTTTCTAGAGGATCTGTCGGCTCTCCTGTGTGGTGTAGTTTAGAGAGGATCTGTCAGCTCTCCTGTGTGGTGCAGTGTATAGAGGATCTGTCGACTCTCCTGTGTGGTGTAGTTTATAGAGGATCTGTCTGCTCTCCTGTGTGGTGTAGTGTATAGAGGATCTGTCAGCTCTCCTGTGTTGTGCAATATATAAAGGATCTGTCAACTCTCCTGTGTGGTGTAGTATATAGAGGATCAGTCAGCTCTCCCGTGTGGTGTAGTATATAGAGTATCCGTCAGCTTTCCTGTGTGGTGTAGTATATAGAGGATCTGACAGCTCTCCTGTGTGGTGTAGTATATAGAGGATCTGGCAGCTCTCCAGTGTGGTGTAGTATATAGAGGATCTGTCAGCTCTCCTGTGTGGTGTAGTATATAGAGGATCTGTCAGCTCACCTGTGTTGTAGAGTATATAGAGGACCTGTCAGCTCTCCTGTGTGGTGTAGTATATAGAGGATCTGTCAGCTCTCTTGTGTGGTGTAGTATATAGAGGATCAGTCAGCTCTCCCATGTGGTGTAGTATATAGCGGATCTGTCAGCTCTCTCACGTGTGGTGTAGTATATAGAGGATCTGTCAGCTCTCCTGTGTGATGTAGTATATAGAGGATCTGTCAGCTCTCCTGTGTGGTGTAGTATATAGAGGATCTGACAGCTCTCCTGTGTGGTGTAGTATATAGAGGATCTGTCAGTTCTCCTATGTGGTGTATTGTATAGAGGATCTGTCAGCTCTCCTGTGTGGTGCAGTGTATAGAGGATCTGTCAGCTCTCCTGTGTGGTGCAGTGTAAAGAGGATCTGTCGACTCTCCTGTGTGGTGTAGATTATAGAGGATCTGTCTGCTCTCCTGTGTGGTGCAGTGTAAAGAGGATCTGTCGACTCTCCTGTGTGCTGTAGATTATAGAGGATCTGTCAGCTCTCCTGTGTGGTGCAGTGTAAAGAGGATCTGTCGACTCTCCTGTGTGGTGTATTGTAGAGAGGATCTGTCTGTTCTCCTGTGTGGTGTAGTGTATAGAGGATGTGTCAGCTCACCCGTGTCGTGCAGTATATAAAGGATATGTCAGCTCTCCTGTGTGGTGTAGTATATAGAGGATCAGTCAGCTCTCCCGTGTGGTGTAGTATATAGAGGATCTGTCAGCTCTCCTGTGTGGTGCAGTATATAGAGGATCTGACAGCTCTCCTGTGTGGTGTAGTATATAGAGGATCTGGCAGCTCTCCACTGTGGTGTAGTATATAGAGGATCTGTCAGCTCTCCTGTGTGGTGTAGTATATAGAGTATCTGTCAGCTCTCCTGTGTAGAGTACTATATACTGGATCTGTCAGCTCTCCTGTGTGATGCAGTGTATAGAGGATCTGTCAGCTCTCCTGTGTGGTGTAGTATATAGAGGATGTGTCAGCTCTCCTGTGTGGTGTAGTATATAGAGGAT
Organism: Ranitomeya variabilis; assembly: GCF_051348905.1. NCBI lineage: Eukaryota > Metazoa > Chordata > Amphibia > Anura > Dendrobatidae > Ranitomeya > Ranitomeya variabilis. The sequence goes on from NC_135235.1 coordinate 226,644,310, forward strand.
CTGTCAGCTCTTCTGTGTGGTGGAGTATATAAAGGATCTGTCAGCTCTCCTGTGTGGTGTAGTATATAGAGAATCTGGCAGCTCTCCTGTGTGATGTAGTATATAGAGGATCAGGCAGCTCTCCTGTGTGGTGTAGTATATAGAGGTTCTGTCAGCTCACCTGTGTGGTAGAATACATAGAGGATCTGACAGCTCTCCTGTTTGGTGTAGTATATAGAGGATCTGTCAGCTCTCCTGTGTGGTGTAGTATATAGAGGTTCTGTCAGCTCTCCTGTGTGGTGTAGTAAATAGAGGACCTGTCAGCTCTCCTGTGTGGTGTAGTATATAGAGGATCTGTCAGCTCACCTGTGTGGTAGAGTATATAGAGGATCTGACAGCTCTCCAGTGTGGTGTAGTATATAGAGGATCTGTCAGCTCTCCTGTGTGGTGTAGTGTATAGAGGATCTGTCAGCTCTCCCGTGTAGTGCAGTATATAAAGGATCTGTCAGCTCTCCTGTGTGGTGTAGTATATAGAGGATCAGTCAGCTCTCCCGTGTGGTGTAGTATATAAAGGATCTGTCAGCTCTCCTGTGTGGTGCAGTATATAGAGGATCTGACAGCTCTCCTGTGTGGTGTAGTATATAGAGGATCTGGCAGCTCTCCACTGTGGTGTAGTATATAGAGGATCTGTCAGCTCTCCTGTGTGGTGTAGTATATAGAGTACCTGTCAGCTCTCCTGTGTAGAGTACTATATACTGGATCTGTCAGCTCTCCTGTGTGATGTAGTATATAGAGGATCTGTCAGCTCTCCTGTGTGGTGTAGTATATAGAGGTTCTGTCAGCTCTCCTGTGTGGTGTAGTAAATAGAGGACCTGTCAGCTCTTCTGTGTGGTGTAGTATATAGAGGATCTGTCAGCTCACCTGTGTGGTAGAGTATATAGAGGATCTGACAGCTCTCCAGTGTGGTGTAGTATATAGAGGATCTGTCAGCTCTCCTGTGTGGTGTAGTGTATAGAGGATCTGTCAGCTCTCCCGTGTGGTGCAGTATATAAAGGATCTGTCAGCTCTCCTGTCTGGTGTAGTATATAGAGGATCAGTCAGCTCTCCCGTGTGGTGTAGTATATAAAGGATCTGTCAGCTCTCCTGTGTGGTGCAGTATATAGAGGATCTGACAGCTCTCCTGTGTGGTGTAGTATATAGAGGATCTGGCAGCTCTCCACTGTGGTGTAGTATATAGAGGATCTGTCAGCTCTCCTGTGTGGTGTAGTATATAGAGTACCTGTCAGCTCTCCTGTGTAGAGTACTATATACTGAATCTGTCAGCTCTCCTGTGTGATGTAGTATATAGAGGATCTGTCAGCTCTCCTGTGTGGTGTAGTATATAGAGGATGTGTCAGCTCTCCTGTGTGGTGTAGTATATAGAGGATCTGTCAGCTCTTCTGTGTGGTGGAGTATATAAAGTATCTGTCAGCTCTCCTGTGTGGTGGAGTATATAGAGGATCTGTCAGCTCACCTGTGTGGTAGAGTATATAGAGGATCTGACAGCTCTCCTGTTTAGTGTAGTATATAGAGGATCTGTCAGCTCTCCTGTGTGGTGCAGTGTAAAGAGGATCTGTTGACTCTCCTGTGTGGTGTAGTATATAGAGGATCAGTCAGCTGTCCCGTGTGGTGTAGTATATAGAGGATCTGTCATCTCTCCTGTGTGGTGCAGTATATAGAGGATCTGACAGCTCTCCTGTGTGGTGTAGTATATAGAGGATCTGGCAGCTCTCCACTGTGGTGTAGTATATAGAGGATCTGTCAGCTCTCCTGTGTGGTGTAGTATATAGAGTATCTGTCAGCTCTCCTGTGTAGAGTACTATATACTGGATCTGTCAGCTCTCCTGTGTGATGGTGTATAGAGGATCTGTCAGCTCTCCTGTGTGGTGTAGTATATAGAGGATGTGTCAGCTCTCCTGTGTGGTGTAGTATATAGAGGATCTGTCAGCTCTTCTGTGTGGTGGAGTATGTAAAGGATCTGTCAGCTCTCCTGTGTGGTGTAGTATATAGAGAATCTGGCAGCTCTCCTGTGTGGTGTAGTATATAGAGGATCAGGCAGCTCTCCTGTGTGGTGTAGTATATAGAGGATCTGTCAGCTCACCTGTGTGGTAGAATATATAGAGGATCTGACAGCTCTCCTGTTTGGTGTAGTATATAGAGGATCTGTCAGCTCTCCTGTGTGGTGTAGTATATAGAGGTTCTGTCAGCTCTCCTGTGTGGTGTAGTAAATAGAGGATCTGTCAGCTCTCCTGTGTGGTGTAGTATATAGAGGATCTGTCAGCTCACCTGTGTGGTAGAGTATATAGAGGATCTGACAGCTCTCCAGTGTGGTGTAGTATATAGAGGATCTGTCAGCTCTCCTGTGTGGTGTAGTGTATAGAGGATCTGTCAGCTCTCCCGTGTGGTGCAGTATATAAAGGATCTGTCAGCTCTCCTGTGTGGTGTAGTATATAGAGGATCAGTCAGCTCTCCCGTGTGGTGTAGTATATAAAGGACCTGTCAGCTCTCCTGTGTGGTGCAGTATATAGAGGATCTGACAGCTCTCCTGTGTGGTGTAGTATATAGAGGATCTGGCAGCTCTCCACTGTGGTGTAGTATATAGAGGATCTGTCAGCTCTCCTGTGTGGTGTAGTATATAGAGTACCTGTCAGCTCTCCTGTGTAGAGTACTATATACTGGATCTGTCAGCTCTCCTGTGTGATGTAGTATATAGAGGATCTGTCAGCTCTCCTGTGTGGTGTAGTATATAGAGGATGTGTCAGCTCTCCTGTGTGGTGTAGTATATAGAGGATCTGTCAGCTCTCCTGTGTGGTGTAGTATATAGAGTACCTGTCAGCTCTCCTGTGTAGAGTACTATATACTGGATCTGTCAGCTCTCCTGTGTGATGCAGTGTATAGAGGATCTGTCAGCTCTCCTGTGTGGTGTAGTATATAGAGGATCTGTCAGCTCACCTGTGTGGTAGAGTATATAGAGGATCTGACAGCTCTCCAGTGTGGTGTAGTATATAGAGGATCTGTCAGCTCTCCTGTGTGGTGTAGTGTATAGAGGATCTGTCAGCTCTCCCGTGTGGTGCAGTATATAAAGTATCTGTCAGCTCTCCTGTGTGGTGTAGTATATAGAGGATCAGTCAGCTCTCCCGTGTGGTGTAGTATATAAAGGATCTGTCAGCTCTCCTGTGTGGTGCAGTATATAGAGGATCTGACAGCTCTCCTGTGTGGTGTAGTATATAGAGGATCTGGCAGCTCTCCACTGTGGTGTAGTATATAGAGGATCTGTCAGCTCTCCTGTGTGGTGTAGTATATAGAGTACCTGTCAGCTCTCCTGTGTAGAGTACTATATACTGGATCTGTCAGCTCTCCTGTGTGATGTAGTATATAGAGGATCTGTCAGCTCTCCTGTGTGGTGTAGTATATAGAGGATGTGTCAGCTCTCCTGTGTGGTGTAGTATATAGAGGATCTGTCAGCTCTTCTGTGTGGTGGAGTATATAAAGTATCTGTCAGCTCTCCTGTGTGGTGGAGTATATAGAGGATCTGTCAGCTCACCTGTGTGGTAGAGTATATAGAGGATCTGACAGCTCTCCTGTTTGGTGTAGTATATAGAGGATCTGTCAGCTCTCCTGTGTGGTGCAGTGTAAAGAGGATCTGTTGACTCTCCTGTGTGGTGTAGTATATAGAGGATCAGTCAGCTGTCCCGTGTGGTGTAGTATATAGAGGATCTGTCAGCTCTCCTGTGTGGTGCAGTATATAGAGGATCTGACAGCTCTCCTGTGTGGTGTAGTATATAGAGGATCTGGCAGCTCTCCACTGTGGTGTAGTATATAGAGGATCTGTCAGCTCTCCTGTGTGGTGTAGTATATAGAGTATCTGTCAGCTCTCCTGTGTAGAGTACTATATACTGGATCTGTCAGCTCTCCTGTGTGATGGTGTATAGAGGATCTGTCAGCTCTCCTGTGTGGTGTAGTATATAGAGGATGTGTCAGCTCTCCTGTGTGGTGTAGTATATAGAGGATCTGTCAGCTCTTCTGTGTGGTGGAGTATATAAAGGATCTGTCAGCTCTCCTGTGTGGTGTAGTATATAGAGAATCTGGCAGCTCTCCTGTGTGGTGTAGTATATAGAGGATCAGGCAGCTCTCCTGTGTGGTGTAGTATATAGAGGATCTGTCAGCTCACCTGTGTGGTAGAATATATAGAGGATCTGACAGCTCTCCTGTTTGGTGTAGTATATAGAGGATCTGTCAGCTCTCCTGTGTGGTGTAGTATATAGAGGTTCTGTCAGCTCTCCTGTGTGGTGTAGTAAATAGAGGATCTGTCAGCTCTCCTGTGTGGTGTAGTATATAGAGGATCTGTCAGCTCACCTGTGTGGTAGAGTATATAGAGGATCTGACAGCTCTCCTGTTTGGTGTAGTATATAGAGGATCTGTCAGCTCTCCTGTGTGGTGTAGTGTATAGAGGATCTGTCAGCTCTCCCGTGTGGTGCAGTATATAAAGGATCTGTCAGCTCTCCACTGTGGTGCAGTATATAGAGGATCTGTCAGCTCTCCCGTGTGGTGTAGTATATAGAGGATCTGTCGGCTCTCCCGTGTGGTGTAGTATATAGAGGATCTGTCAGCTCTCCTGTGTGGTGTAGTATATAGAGGATCTGTCAGCTCTCCTGTGCAGCGTAGTATATAGAGGATCTGTCAGCTCTCCTGTGTGGTGCAGTATATAGAGGATCTGTCAGCTCTCCCGTGTGGTGTAGTATATAGAGGATCTGTCAGCTCTCCCGTGTGGTGTAGTACATAGAGGATCTGTCGGCTCTCCCGTGTGGTGTAGTATATAGAGGATCTGTCAGCTCTCCTGGGTGGTGTAGTATATAGAGGATCAGTCAGCTCTCCTGTGTGGTGTAGTATATAGAGGATCTGTCAGCTCTCCTGTGTGGTATAGTATATAGAGGATCTGTCAGCTCTCCTGTGTGGTGTAGTATATGGAGGATCTGTCGGCTCTCCTGTGTGGTGTAGTATATGGAGGATCTGTCGGCTCTCCTGTGTGGTGTAGTATATAGAGGATGTGTCAGCTCTCCCGTGTGGTGTAGTATATTAAGGATCTGTCAGCTCTCCTGTGTGGTGGAGTATATAGAAGATCTGTCAGCTCTCCCGTGTGGTGTAGTATATAGAGGATCAGTCAGCTCTCCTGTGTGGTGTAGTATATGGAGGATCTGTCGGCTCTCCTGTGTGGTGTAGTATATAGAGGATCTGTCAGCTCTCCCGTGTGGTGTAGTATATTAAGGATCTGTCAGCTCTCCCGTGTGGTGTAGTATATAGGGGATCTGTCTGCTCTCCTGTGTGGTGTAGTATATAGAGGATCTGTCAGCTCTCCTGTGTGGTGTAGTATATAGAGGATCTGTCATCTCTCCTGTGTGGTGTAGTATATAGAGGATCTGTCAGCTCACCTGTGTGGTAGAGTATATAGAGGATCTGTCAGCTCTCCAGTGTGGTGTAGTATATAGAGGATCTGTCAGCTCTCCTGTGTGGTGTAATATATTAAGGATCTGTCAGCTCTCCTGTGTGATGTAGTATATAGAGGATCTGTCAGTTCTCCTGTGTGGTGTAGTATATAGAGGATCTGTCAGCTCTCCTGTGTGATGTATTATATAGAGGATCTGACTGTCAGCTCTCCTGTGTGGTGTAGTATATAGAGGATCTGTCAGCTCTCCCGTGTGGTGTAGTATATAGAGGATCTGTCGGCTCTCCTGTGTGGTGTAGTATATAGAGGATCTGTCAGCTCTTCTGTGTGGTGTAGAATATAGAGGATCTGGCACCTCTCCTGTGTGGTGTATAGAGGATCTGTCAGTGAGTGTATTCTGTATATAGCTGCATTTTGAGCCCGAAGAATGATTGTGTCTGATGGGCCCAAGCTATTCCAGTCTGATTTTTGGAAGGGGTTTATATAAGCTTTTACTTTGAAGACACATTTGCGTTTTTACCAAGGGTTAAAGACAGAAAGGAGGATTACATAGTTTGCATATCAAATAGTTACATTACATAGTTTACACGGTTGAAAAAAGACCTTACGACTTACGAGTTCAAACAAGGGATGGGAAAGGGTGGGGAGTGCAGAATCTAACTTTCGTTTCTTAGCAAGTCTGTTTTCCATTTCCGTTGGTTTAATATGTTCCCCGCCCAATAAAACATTAATAAATTAATTTGTTTGATAAAAGATTTTCATTTCTTGATAGCACCGGTCTACAAAGAGCAGAACGATGAGCTCCCTGATTGCAATCCTCGGCTTATTCTTGACCATCACAGCAATAAGTACGTTTTCTGAAACATTGTAATGCGAAGAACATATCTTTATTCTTTATTTGTGATTGAAGATTTTTCTCGGATGTCGCTGATCTCAGTGAGGTTGGAGACCAGAATGTCATGAATGATTAATCCACTGACCGACGGGCTTTTCTCTTTAGGTGACGCTCTCTTGTGTACGCAGTGCATGTCCACATCCTCCTCATGCTCGGGCGATAGCAGGACTTGTCCATCAGGCCACGTATGTGCATCTCAATATTCTGAAACCACTGTTGGTGAGTGATAGGATTTACTCCATTTATTGGCGTTTCTTACATAATTTAGTCTAAAGTTAATTTCCCTTACTCAATTTCTCACCATTTTTAATAAGTGAATGCGCACATTCTGCAATATTTTTTTTCATTTTTCCAAGAGCAGATTTCACTGTTTTTTTTATTTTTTTTGTAAAAAACTGTAGCTATTATTTGTACCATTTTGTGGTTAATAGGACTTTACAATCATTCTTTATTGCATTTTCAGTGAAATTAAAAATGCTTACATTTTAAATTTTTTGTGATTTACTGTTTGCAAGATAAAATAAGATTTTTTTTTATTGTACTGATCATTACAGATACAGTGATACAAGATTTTAATTTTTTTAGGTGTTTTTTAGTTAAAATAAATAACTTATTTTTCCGAAAAAGTGTATTTTTCAATTTTTGTAACTTTTTTTCAACACTTAGAACTTGAACTCAAGATCTCCTAATTGCATTGGTTGCTTTGGTAATATTCTGTCCTAAATAAAATGAATCCAGCTAACCATACAACATATCCCTATTGTTCAGAGGCTGTAGAACGCTGTTTCAAAGCGTGGAAGTAATCAATGAGAAAGAACAGGGATCCAACTCAACGAACTGTGAGCAATCTTTATTCAGATGGATAGAAGCTGGAGGACAAAACAAGGCTTCTTCACATGACAGGCGGCATCAACGCGTTTCGAGTGACCTTGTATAATAAATAAATAAAGATTGTTCACAGTTCGCTGAGCTGGATACCTGTTCATCCTCTTTAATATTCTGTACTAAATATGCAATATAGAGAATTTTCCAATCTATCAGCATAAGGGCTGGTGCACACAACCGTAAAAATCGGATAAGTGCTAGCCATCATTTTGACGGATTGCACTCATATTATTCTATGAGGCAGCGCACCCGTCCAATTTTTCTTCTTCGGACAAAGTCAGTCCGAGGAAAAAAATCAAGCCATGCACAAATTGCCTTTCGATAATTGGATGGCACTCACTCATTCGTATCGATGGGTCCGTGGAGAAAATCAAACTGTTGTCGGCTAACGTCCAAATGCTGTTCGATTTTCATTGAAACACTGAATGGAGAAAAGGGATATTTTTTGTGTTTTTTTTCGTTCTCCACATCGAAGAAAATCTCAGATTACACTCTGATCAAATCTTACAAGAGTGTGATTAACCTAATGATTTTCTCAGATGGAGAACATACGGTCATATGCACGAGCCAAGGTCCATTAGGTTTTGAGCTACTGTAGACTCCAAGGTCATTCTTATTTCTAGCTATCATCGGACCCCTGCGGGGAGATGATGGTGTTCTAAAAGGGAAAGATCTCGTTCTGTCTTAGGGTACTGTCACACAGTGGCACTTTTGTCGCTACGACGGTACGATCCGTGACGTTCCAGCGATATCCATACGATATCGCAGTGTCTGACACGCAGCAGCGATCAGGGACCCTGCTGAGAATCGTACGTCGTAGCAGATCGTTTGGAACTTTCTTTCGTTGCTGGATCTCCCGCTGTCATCGTTGGATCGGTGTGTGTGACACCGATCCAACGATGCGTTCGCTTTTAAACAGGGTAAACATCGGGTTACTAAGCGCAGGGCCGCGCTTAGTAACCCGATGTTTACCCTGGTTACCATCGTAAAAGTAAAAAAAAACAAACAGTACATACTCACATTCCGGTGTCCGTCAGGTCTCTTGCAGTCTGCTTCCCGCTCTAATTGACTGCCGGCCGGAAAGTAAGAGCAGAGCACAGCGGTGACGTCACCGCTGTGATCTGCTTTCACTTTACGGCGGCACTCAGTCAGAGCGGGAAGCAGACGGCAAGGGACCTGGCGGACACCGGAATGTGAGTATGTACTGTTTTTTTTTTTTTTACTTTTACGATGGTAACCAGGGTAAACATCGGGTTACTAAGCGCAGCCCTGCACTTAGTAACCCGATGTTTACCCTGGTTACCCGGGGCCTTTGGCATCGTTGGTCGCTGGAGAGCGGTCTGTGTGACAGCTCTCCAGCGACCACACAACGACTTTCCAACGATCACGACCAGGTCGTATCGCTGATCGTGATCGTTGGAAAGTTGCAGAGTGTGACAGTACCCTTACTCATTACTTTCTGTGATCACTTTGTTCATGGCAAGTAAACAGTCAAATAAGCCTTGCAAACACTCTAATCCCCCTGATACAGCCCTTTTTGCAGGGATGTTGCTAAGCAGGTTTCTGCTGTGGATCCTCATCTCTGATCAAACATCTATAAAGACGTGAATGGGTTGTGCAATGGCGAGAAGTGGTTAATAAACACCGTATTGGCAAGCATGCCACAAATCAGAATCCTAACCCCTTTCATCACTAAAAAATAAATAAAGGGAACAAAAAAAGTATAAGGTAAAAAAAAAATTCCTCCACCATGATGTGAGCTTTAAAACTGGGCAGATACCGGCTGAGTTATACATTCATCTCTAACAGCAGAGGTCAGAGCCAGCTTTATTCCCTAAGGGGATTGGAATAGAAAGAATAAAGCTAAAAAAAAAGGTTTAAAAAAAAAAAAAGAAAAATAAACATTCAAATCAACTGTAAAAGTAAGGCTAAGTTCACACTGGGTGTTTTTGCTGCATTTTTTATGATAATTTTCAGCTGCTTTTTACAGTACCAGCAAAGCCTATGAGACTCCAGAAATCTCATGCACACACATTTTTTTTGTCAGTATTTTGTGCTTTGCATGTTTTTTTTTTTGTAAAAGAGAGCATGTCACTTCTTTCAGCATTTTTTCTGTGTTTTTCACCCATTGAAATGAATGGGTGGTGTAAAAATGCTGAAAAAAACGCACCAAAAATGCAGATATCATTTTTGCAGCTTTTTTGGTACCAAAACATCATTTTTTGCAATAAGACTTTTTTTCAATGATAAACTTTATCAGCATGAGCAAGAGACAAATCTAGCATACCAAAACTGAAAAAAAAACCCTAGAAAAACGCCATTAAAAAAAAGGAAAACACACTGCAAAAATGCCCAGTGTGAATGTAAGGTCCAAACTATCAAAATGCAAAAATTATTTAAACCATATAGTCAACGCCATAAAAAAAATAATTCAAAACACCATAATTGCTATTTTGATCAGCACAACTCATCCAAAAAATGGAATAAAAGACAATCAAAATGTCATATGAACATACTAGGATTAGGAATGTTTGGTGTTTGAGAAGCGTAGGTGTCTCAAAGTGTCCTGCAGGAAAAAAAAAACACTCCTAGGGATGGTCAGATTCAACTTTCCCTGTGTCATATGATAAGACTCATGTCTAACCAGGTCAAACAGTTCTAGCTTTTGGTGAGTACAGTGCAGATTAGCAGAGCAAAGCATGTGCCATTATAAAGACCCCTTGCAGCTCTCCTCTCACAGCACTGTCAGCTCGGCTTTGCTTCCCTTATGTTTAAAAAATAGAGTTGCGTTCTATGTTAAGCAGCCAAATTAATAATAACAAAAAACATATCAGATTGGAATTAGCATTTTCAAAATGACCTGCAAAGTCAGGTGTGGAGAGCATCATATTTTGGGGGGGTGTGGGTTCATAGCACTGTGTGGGAGTTGTTGGGGCATAATACTGTGTGTAGGGGAACTGTGTGTGCATAATACTGTGTGGGGGTATTGTATTGTTAGAGGACCTGTAGTGGGATCATTATCTGTGTGATATATACTGTTGTGGCATGATATTGTGTGGGGGCATCATACTATGGGGATATTTTTGCAGTGTGGGGGAACTGTGGTAGCTTCATATTGTGGGGAGACCCATGGGTGATGTGGGCACATCATACTGTTGTGAATGACTGGGGACATCATAACTTTAGGGGCAACTGTGGTGGCATCCTACTGTGGGGGTGATTTGTGACACCATACTGTGTGGGAGTGTGACTGTTGGAGTATAATATTTTGTTGGGGGGTCACTGTGAAGTTAGTGGATACTATGAAAAAAAGCTGTGTAAGGGAATTCACTATGAGGATTTCATACCATTTATAGGGGACATTTTGGGGGCATCTTACTGTATGTTAAAAATTTAGAGTGGGTGACTTTAGTAGGGGCAAAATTACTGTGAACGTGCTGCAAAACATGTCCTTCTCCCTGACTTTAAAAGTTGTCAGCTATGCCATTTTAACTTTCTGTCACCTATGTGCTGTAACTCATCTTGTTCCACTATTTTTTTTGTTTGTTTGCTTTTCTTGGGGGTGAGAATGGAGGTGGGGGAGAGGCAAGTTAGAACTCTTGCAATGGGTCTTTATCATTTCTTTGTAAACCTCTGTGTACTATACTCTATGGTGATGAGAAGGAGTAGCAGAAAGATTGTTCTGAGCTTTCTGAGAAGTCTTTTGAGTCACTCTAGTGACTGTGCTGGATGCACAGCTGCACTGCTTAGTACCGCTGTATAAAGTCTTCCATGCTGATGCTTCTGCCTGTGTACTAGCTAAATAATGAAGAGTAGGTTTGTGTATGTGTATCACTGTGCTGTGTAGCTGTGTATGGGAGACATCATAGTAGCCAGTCTCAGAGTCAATAGCAAATTAAGAAATGGAGCATGGATGGCAAAACCGGTGAAAATTGTATGCATATGCATTGGACAGCTTATTCTGAAAATATACAATTACTCTTCAAAGAAACCCTTCTGAACAATAGATCCAATCACCTGTATGGTTTATATTATTTTTTTAAAAATGTAGAAAATGATAATGTTTGTTATGTTTTCCTCTAGGTGGAGAGAGAACAGAACTGTTACTCAGAGTATGCTCACCATCATCTGAATGTAGCATTAAGGGCAGTATAAGCACAGCACAGCTACAATTAAGGATGGCCGCTTCATGTTGCGAGACTGATAACTGTACTCCGAACCTTCCAGCATGTAAGTCAGCAATCTCTGATTTTTTTCTATTTGAACCCCTAAGGCTACTTAAACACTAGCGTCGGGCACTGCACGTCGCAATGCTTCGTTGTGGAGAAAAAACGCATCCTGCAAAGTTGCCTGCAGGATGCGTTTTTTCTCCATAGACTTTTATTAGCGATGCATTGCGACGCAGTGCCACACGTCGCAACCGTCGTACGACGTTTGCGTCGTGTTTTGGCGCACCAGCGGCACAAAAAAAGTTACATGTAACTTTTTTTGTGGGCCTAGTCTGCCATTTTCGACCGCGCATGCGTGGCCGAAACTCCGCCCCCTCCTCCCTGGACCTTGCAATGAGGCAGCGGAAGCGTTTTAAGACTGCTTCCGCTGCCCAAGTCGGGCATTTTTTTCACAGTACGCGTCGGTACGTCGGGCCGACGCAGCTCGACGGCCCCGTACCGATGCTAGTGTGAAAGCAGCCTAATTTGCAAAAGGAAATGATCCACTGACTCTAGTACTCCACTAAAGGTACCTTCACACTTAGCGACGCTGCAGCAATACATGCCGATCACTGCAGTGTCGCTGTTTGGTCGCTGGAGAGCTGTCACACAGACAGCTCTCCAGCGACCAACGATGCCGAGGTCCCCGGGTAACCAGGGTAAACATCGGTTTGCTAAGCGCAGGGCCGCGCTTAGTAACCCGATGTTTACCCTGGTTACCATCGTAAAAGTAAAAAAAACCAAACAGTACATACTTACATTCGCGTTCCCCGGCGTCCACTTCCCTGCACTGACTGTGAGTGCTGGCCCTAACAGCAGAATGGTGACGTCACCGCTGTGCTGTGCTTTCACTTTACGGCCGGCGCTCAGTCAGTGCAGGAAGCGGACGCCGGGGGACGCGAATGTGAGTATGTACTGTTTGTTTTTTTTACTTTTACGATGGTAACCAAGGTAAACATCGGGTTACTAAGCGTGGCCCTGTGCTTAGTAACCCGATATTTACCCTGGTTACCATTGTAAAACATCGCTGGTATCGTTGTTTTGCTGTCAAACACAACGATACACAGCGATCTGATGACCAAATAAAGTTCTGAACTTTAACCAACTACCAGCGATATCACAGCAGGATCCTGATCGCTGCTGCCTGTCAAACACAACGATATCGCTAGCCAGGACGCTGCAACGTCACGGATCGCTAGCGATATCGTTTAGTGTGAAGGTACCTTAAAGACTATCACCAGCAGAGAAGACCAGCAAGGGGAAGATTTAAATAGTAGCACCTGCAATGAGATAGGATAGACTACATAACAAATGAAAAACACCTACTGTCCAAAAGGAATGGACAAAGGCAAAAGGTAATCAGCACCTGAAGAGCGACAGAACATGTTGTGGCTCGGAGGACAGAGATGCCAAAAACAGAGCTCAGGATTGGCAATCTGTGCGCTTCATGGAAACTCGATGTTCAATGAGCAGTCCAGTCTTGTAATGTTCCCACAGATGTGTTCACTCTTACCTTATCTTCAGAAGATTAAGGATTCCATTTCTTTAAAAAAAACAAAATCAATTCAATATTGAAACATGTTAGCAAAACTCTTGACATGATGCAATCCACGAAGCGTCCATTGAGTGGCCGTATATAGACACACCTAGCATAGACATCTCATGGCAGAGTATCACAAAATCATGCTTTTTTTTCAAGCTGGTCAAGGAAGTTGAAAATTCTTCATGAGTATATACATAAAAAACATGATGGTATAAATTTAATGGATAAAAAAGTCTACTTTCCACTTTTCCCTTTTATTTCTTGAGTGCCAACAAAGAGCACCAACTCCAATGAACTGGTCTGCCGATCCTGCATATCCGCAGACTCCACCTGGTGTCACACGCCGGATACTGTACAATGCACCGGAGATGAGAATATGTGTCTTCTCCAATCAACAAAGATATCAGGTACTAAAACTTATTTTTTTTTTAAAATTCACTTTAAAGGGAACCAAGGATAAGGACCAATGGGTCTTCTTCATATTTTATCATCACTGGACTAGTGAGGACAAAATAATTCTCCAATTTGCCCACTATAGACCAGGAAAATGATTTACTGTCCCCAATAATTACATTTGTAGCATTTATTTTTGATTCGTTTTTGTTGCGATGATACTGTATATACAATCTGTGTTATGCGCCTTTTCATATAAAGAGGTTGTCCACTACTTCTACATTGATGGTCTATCTTTAGGATAGGTCATCAATGTCTGATCGGAGGGGGTGTGACACCATGCTCGCCCATTGATCATTTGTCCTAGGTGCCGGCGGTGGCCGGAAGTGCTCAGTTATAGATTTGCACCCTCTACTGATAGTAACCACAAGCCCTCCATTCAAATTGAAAGGGGTGGATGTGCAATACCCAGCCGCGGCCACTATAAGTAGATGGAGCTGTTCCATAACCGATCAATTCCAGCCACCACTTGCACCGAGAACAGCTGATCAGCATGAAGCCCAGTGTCGCACTCCCACAGATCAGACATTGATGATCTATCCTAAGTCTAGGTCATCAATGTTAATTTAGTGGACCACCTCTTAACTATTGCTATACCTGTAAGAAGCATTGACATATCATTTTCATTCTGCTTATTGACGTTGAGCTCTCTCAGTAGTGAGACCACTGAAAAAAATATATTTTATTTTGAGACTGTAAAATTTAATACGTCAGAGAGTCGGATAAAATATGAATAATATACTTTGCAAAATATACATTACATAAACTGAATTTGAAAAATTGTAAATCAGACAACTATTAAAAATAGCCATTCACAATGCTATGTGTGTAAAATCTTTTATTGCATTCATTTATGTAGGAAGCGCCTCAGCTTCAACAGCAATTCGGGGATGTGCAACAAAATCCATCTGTGATCTCGGCAGCCAGACTTCAACCTTTGCTGGTTTAACACTGGACGTTAAAACCGTCTGCACAAGTGGCAGCAACAGTGTACACAAACTCATCCTGAATCCGGCCGTTGTGTGTTTTCTACTTCTAAAATTGTTTTTCTAATACTTTATTTTAGGGATTCTTGGAAGAATGAGGCCAAAACAATTCAGAGAGTAGTATGTTATGTAATATTCTTTAACTTAGCTTGGCTAGAAAATGTACAAGAACCAAAGTATGTCATTTTTTTTGCCTCTGTTCTTTTACTCTTTGTCTCTTGTCTATTTTTCTTTACTCTTTGAAATCGAAATTTCCAAATTTCTTCTAAGTTTAACCTTCTCCTCCTTTTACAAATTTAGCTTGAACTGATCTAATAAGTTATAATCCAAGATTTCCTTAAGAAACGTTAACAAAATGTAAAGAACAATAAATCAATACAACACCAAAGAGTTTGGGTCTTGTATGTTTTGTTTTTTTTACTATTGGGCGCATAACTAATAAGTTCAAGAAGAGGTTATTGTTTTTTTTCTTCTACAAAGCGTGTTTTGGGGTTTATTTCATGTGTTTTTTAAGAGCTCAACATTTTTTTCTTGTTAACATATTTGCATAAAGTTTGCCTCTTTTTTTACATTGGCGGACTACGCTTTAGGTATTGTAATTTTTTATGTTCTTTTATGTCCCGATATAAGAGGAAAAAGTCAAGAAATACAAGGGAATATGTCTATGTTTTTCTGAATTTCTTTTTAGAAACGAGGACTAGTTAAACACCTTTTAAGCAACTTTCCTTTTTTATAACAATTATTTTTTCACATCAGGTATGTTGTTTTTAAGAATGTGGGCTGCAAACAGTGATTGGGACAAGCAATGCTTTTCAATGTTTTATTTATTTTCTTTTCCTGCTTTATTTCTGAATTATTTAGGACAATATGTTGCTGATAAGATCATAAAAGACCTAAAAGGCTCATTTTAACATTTATCTACATTTTTTTCTACTGTTTACAACAGAAAATTCCAGCGAATCTTTCCTACTTGGCAATTAAAAACCATTTTATTCTTTCATCTTTAAAATAATCCATATGGCAGAAGTACTTAATATACACAGAGGGATCAAAAAAAGGGCACACTGCTGCTTTATGTGTGCAGAGAACGCGTTTTGACCTTCTTAGGTCTTCTTCTAGGTCTCAAGTGTGATCATTGTGCAAGGAAATAATATACCCTGCTCTTAGAAACTCAGTCCAATTAGGAATCTGGTAATTTACCGTATTTTTCTGACTATAAGACGCACTTTTTCCCAAAAAAAATTGTGAGGAAAATGGGGGGTGCATCTTATAGTTGGAATGCAGGCTTACCGGCAGTGTGGCGGCGGCAGAGGTGCGGGGATGATGTGGCGCGGTGAGCGGTATGGCGTG
Organism: Ranitomeya variabilis; assembly: GCF_051348905.1. Classification (NCBI taxonomy): domain Eukaryota; kingdom Metazoa; phylum Chordata; class Amphibia; order Anura; family Dendrobatidae; genus Ranitomeya; species Ranitomeya variabilis. The sequence goes on from NC_135235.1 coordinate 226,660,091, forward strand.
AGCAGGGTCCCATCCACATTTAAGGTGACGCCGCAGCCCGGTATTGAAGGAGAGCAGCAGAGCTGGGTGAGTCACGGCTTTCCCGGTGGCAGCGGCCATCTTCCTGAGGCCGCACGTGCGCAGATTGAGTTTTCTGCTTCCTGGGGCTTCAGGAAAATGGCCGCGGGAGGCCGCGTGTGCGCAGATTGAGATCGCAGAGGCCATTTTCCTGAAGCCGAGTTCACAGACTGAGATCTCGGCTTCAGGAAAATGGCCGCAGCGATCTCCATCTGCGCACGCACGGCCTCCTGTGGCCATTTTCCTGAAGCCCTTGGAAGCAGAGTACTGAATCTGCGCACGCGTGGCCTCATGATGATAGCCGCCGCCACCAGGAAAACCGTGACTTACCCAGCTCTGCTGCTCTCCTTCAATACCACCGCGGCGTCACCTCAAATGTGGAAGGGACCCTGGCCGCCGCCACCTGAGAAAGTGACCGCTCATCTGCCGTCGCCACAGCACTACCACAACCTCCCCATGGACACCAAGCCATGGCGTCGCCCACCTAAGCAGGAAGAGACCCTGCTCAGGTGCACGCCGTACCGCCCACCGCACCTCAGCATCACCGCACCTCTGCTGACACCATGCTTCCTGTGACCCTGCTCTGCCACTGCCTGCCCTCAGGTAAGAGATCTTAAATTCGCACAATAAGACTGACCCCATCTTATAAAAAATCATTTTTTTCTGCAATTTTCACCCCAAATTTGGGGTGCATCTTATGGTACGGTGCGTCTTATAGTCCGAAAAATACGGTACATACTGTATATACTCATGTATAAGCTGGGATTTTCAGCACATTTTTTTGTGATGAAAATGCCCCCCCTCGGCTTATACACGAGTTATGGTCCAGAAAGTCGGCAGGGGAGGGGGAACGAGGAGCCGACGGCTGTGGCACAGTGACAACTGCAGCCGCCAGCTTCCAGAAGACATCAATACTCACCCTCTGTCGCTGCATCTTAGTCACTGCACCTCTGACCTGGTGCCGGCAGCTCTTTTCTGCTCCTGTGGTCAGGTGGTACCGCTCATTAAGGTCATGAATATGGACGTGACTCCACTCCCATAGGCGTGGAGTGCATATTCATGACCTTAATGAGCGGTACCACGTGACCGCTCAGCACAGGAAGAACTGCCGCGCCTTGACAATGGAGATGCAGGGACATTCAGTGACGGAGCGAGGCGGGTGAGTATGACAGGGAGGACAGGGAAGCCATGTATACAAGGATCTATGAAGCTGTGATGGCCCGCACACGACAAAATTGGGAGTGACGGTGCTAGTGAAAGGAGCCAGAGGTTCCTAATATACTAGGTATGGAGATCACTGCACACGTACAAATAGAAAGTATGCTTTAAGTGGAAATTTATTTATAGTGATTTTCAGAAAAAAAGCGACTGGTGAGCGTTGACGTTTCGGCTAATGTATAGCCTTGATCACAACGTCGCTAGAAAAAATACAAATATTTACAATTAGATATGAACAATAAGTAGTGTATATACATATATCAAGGAATGTACATTAATATACAGAATTTACAATTGAGGTATTCATGTACAGAGAATAGGTCTCTGTGTAACCTAGTAACGAGATGTCATAGAAAAACATATGCAGATAAAGAGGCATAAAGACATATTTATTAAGAGAGATTCATATCATGGTGTATACCCTATATAGAGTGAGTAAGGTAATACGGTGGCCTACCCAATATATGGAGAGTCTATCTTGGTCTGAGACCGTGGTGTTGTAGGGCAATGGAAATAGTGTATCCTGTCAGAGTAGATAAAGAGAGGGGCATATATACGTTGAAGTCCCATGGGATAAGCATGGTGTGTCTTTACCGTGTGAAGAGGTAACTAGGACCTACCCTTGAAATTTAGTTGGTTGTCATGTAGCATAGAGTATCCTCTGCCTTGTGGGGCACAATCAACGTAATGGTTGAAATGAGGATGGGAATCCTATGTCAAGGGGCCTGTGGAAAGGTATGATAAAGTCATTCTGGAACAAGTTGTCTAATGTGTCCTGTAGGGTATGGTAGGAACCTACCCCAGTGGTATGCACGGGGATTTCCGTGTCCAGGTGTGGTGTCCAGACCCCAATGGGTATGTTATTGTGATGCCCAGCGTCTGTCCGGCAATGGCTGTGAAAATTAGTAATATAACATTAGCCACCGTGAGGCATAATGAGGATAACGTGAGTATACTTATCTTTGAGTTTGTAACCTACGTCCATAGGTGGCGCAGCGGGTGTGAGGCTGACACTCCCGTGTCTAAGCTGAGACTGGCGCTGGGAGACTGTGCGCGCTTCTAATCATAGAGCGCTGTGGGGTCATGTGACCGGAAGTGGTGGGGACGCTGGCGCTTGCGCTGTTCAGGCTGCAGATGTATGTGGCCAGCACCGTTTGTGTGTAGTCATGGGGATCGAGTGGGGAGATCGGCGCCTGCGCAATGGTGCTCTGATAGAGACGCTGGTAATTGCGCTGTGAAAGCTGACAGGGTTTTTTTTGTCATGAGGATCAGGTGGGGAGGAGGTGGGGAGAACGGTGCCTGCGCAGTAGTGTCCTGCGGTGGACCTAGTGACATGAAGAGGAAAAAAAGGGGGGGAGGGGGAGGGGGAATAGAACGGGATGGGCGTAATACTGGAAACAATGTACAAGGTGAATGCATACACGGAATTCTATAGACATCTAGGTCATTTAAAATGCAATTAGCACTGTCCAACGACAGGATATATATGAGAATGGACACAGAGATACGCTGTGTTGTGTATACAGGCAATTTGCAGATGCATATGTTATAAACATACATATTACATTTGAGTAGGAGTCCAAACCATATATTGAAAAAAAAGGGGGAAAGGAGAACAAAAGCAGAAGGAAACTTAGATAGACTCTATATAGTGGTAGGGGATCTTACCAACTCCACCGGTGGGGAAAGCCGAGTGGATGCGTGCGATTATTCAGTGGGTCTAAGGAAAGAAATGCATTACGTTAGCCAGTCTATTTCACGATTGAGGCCTCTTGGGCTGAGTGTGTCCAGTGTGTAGATCCAGTAAGTTTCACGCTGTTTTAATAGTAGGGTATGATTCCCACCCCGTCTCGGTCTGGGAACTTTTTCGAGAACTTGGAATCGTAATTGAGATATATTGTGCCTAGCTTCCTGAAAGTGGGCGGGTAGAGGTAGCCAGGTCTTACCACATCTGATGGTTGATTTGTGGCTTGAGATACGGTCTCTGATGGCCTGGATAGTTTCACCTACGTAAAGTAAGCCACAGGGGCACTTGATGATGTATATCACATAGTTGGATTCGCAGGTGTGATAGTCCCTTATGGGGTAGGTTTTACCTGTACGTGGATGAACTACCTCACTTCCTTTAATGATATTAGAACAGCACATACAATTCAAGCATGGAAATGTGCCCCTTCTTTTTTGTCCACTCAATGTGCGAGTCAGTGTTTGTTTATGTGATCCAATGTCGGCCCTAACCAATTTGTCCCTAATGTTCGGTGGTCTACGTAGGCACATAAGGGGGGGATTTCTGAAGATCTCCACTTTAGGATAAGCTTTGGTGAGTAGGGGCCACTGTCTTTGGATCAAGTTGTGAATTCTTTGCATGGAGGGATGATGACCATGGACAAAGGGTAATCTTGGTGGTTTCTGTGGCGGGATGGCTGCAGAATCTACGTCTGACAATATTTTGGTCATTTCCGTGTTAAGAAGTGTACGTGGGTATTGTCTGTCTTCGAACTTTTTGGCCATTTCACTCAGTCTGGTTTGTCTGACAGTGGGACTTGATACGATTCTAGAGACTCTTTTGAATTGAGATCGGGGAAGGCTGTTTCTTGTGGATTTGGGATGGCAGCTGTTGTACAATAGGAGATTGTTGCGGTCGGTGGGTTTGCTGTAAATGTCGGTAGTGAGAACCCCTTGGATATCTTTACATATTTTGGTATCCAGGAAAGTGATGGTCTCTGTGTGATGTGAAATTGAAAATTTGAGTTCCGGTCTCACTTCGTTGATGGTATTGTAAAACGTGGTTAAAGTGGTGTGGTCACCCTGCCAAATGCAAAAAATATCATCTATGTAACGGTACCATAGAAGAGCATGTTGTTGAAATAGTGAGTTGGGGTAAATGAAATCCTGCTCAAAGCGGTCCATATATAGGTTGGCGTACGCCGGGGCTACGTTTGAGCCCATAGCGGTCCCGCACGTTTGGACATAAAATTCATCCTCAAAAAGGAAATAATTCTCTCTAAGTACCAAATTGAGTAATTCAAGACAAAGGTCGTGGGAACGTCTGTCGATATTAGCCTCCGTTAGTGTGAGGGAGACTGCCTCAATCCCCTTATCATGTGAGATTGAGGTGTACAGGCTGCTAACGTCTAAGGTGTATAGGATACTGTTAGCTGGAACTATCTTGGTATCTTGGATTTTTTTCAGGAAGTCACTAGTGTCCAGGATGAAAGATTTAGTTTTGTGAGTGTATGGCGTGAGCAATTTCTCTAGGTAGATAGATATGGGGTTAAGAATGGAATCGGTGGATGCTACAATGGGGCGTCCCGGTGGATTTTGCAGATTTTTGTGGATTTTTGGGAGGATGTATAATACTGGAGTTACTGGATGTTCATTTGTCAAGTATGTTTTGGTTTTGGCATCGATGGTTTTTAGTTGTGAATGTCTAGTGAGAATGGCGTCAATCTTTCTCCGGATGTTATAGACAGGGTCTGATTGGATTTTTTTGTAAGTTGTGGTGTCTGATAACTGCCTTTTGACCTCAGCTGTATATTGTTTTTTATTCATCACTACGACAGCTCCTCCCTTATCCGCGGGTTTGATAACAATGTTGCTATTGTTTTTGAGTGAAGAGAGTGCTTGTTTTTCAGGTGGTGTTAAATTGTGACGGACTGGGAGGAGACCTACACGTTGGTCGTGGATAGTCTCCTTGATGTCTCTATCTAGGAGGTCAATAAAGGTCTCTACGGCATGGTTTGTCTTGGGGGGCATGAATTTGCTGGGGTTTCTCAGTCCCAGTTGGTCTAATGTGATTAATGACCCTTCGTCTCGATTGGGTAATGTCCCTAATGTGTTGCCAGTGGGGTGTGAATTGCCCTCAAAATGTACTTTTAATCTTATGTGCTGTTCTAATATCATTAAAGGAAGTGAGGTAGTTCATCCACGTACAGGTAAAACCTACCCCATAAGGGACTATCACACCTGCGAATCCAACTATGTGATATACATCATCAAGTGCCCCTGTGGCTTACTTTACGTAGGTGAAACTATCCAGGCCATCAGAGACCGTATCTCAAGCCACAAATCAACCATCAGATGTGGTAAGACCTGGCTACCTCTACCCGCCCACTTTCAGGAAGCTAGGCACAATATATCTCAATTACGATTCCAAGTTCTCGAAAAAGTTCCCAGACCGAGACGGGGTGGGAATCATACCCTACTATTAAAACAGCGTGAAACTTACTGGATCTACACTCAGCCCAAGAGGCCTCAATCGTGAAATAGACTGGCTAACGTAATGCATTTCTTTCCTTAGACCCACTGAATAATCGCACGCATCCACTCGGCTTTCCCCACCGGTGGAGTTGGTAAGATCCCCTACCACTATATAGAGTCTATCTAAGTTTCCTTCTGCTTTTGTTCTCCTTTCCCCCTTTTTTTTCAATATATGGTTTGGACTCCTACTCAAATGTAATATGTATGTTTATAACATATGCATCTGCAAATTGCCTGTATACACAACACAGCGTATCTCTGTGTCCATTCTCGTATATATCCTGTCGTTGGACAGTGCTAATTGCATTTTAAATGACCTAGATGTCTATAGAATTCCGTGTATGCATTCACCTTGTACATTGTTTCCAGTATTACGCCCATCCCGTTCTATTCCCCCTCCCCCTCCCCCCCTTTTTTTCCTCTTCATGTCACTAGGTCCACCGCAGGACACTACTGCGCAGGCACCGTTCTCCCCACCTCCTCCCCACCTGATCCTCATGACAAAAAAAACCCTGTCAGCTTTCACAGCGCAATTACCAGCGTCTCTATCAGAGCACCATTGCGCAGGCGCCGATCTCCCCACTCGATCCCCATGACTACACACAAACGGTGCTGGCCACATACATCTGCAGCCTGAACAGCGCAAGCGCCAGCGTCCCCACCACTTCCGGTCACATGACCCCACAGCGCTCTATGATTAGAAGCGCGCACAGTCTCCCAGCGCCAGTCTCAGCTTAGACACGGGAGTGTCAGCCTCACACCCGCTGCGCCACCTATGGACGTAGGTTACAAACTCAAAGATAAGTATACTCACGTTATCCTCATTATGCCTCACGGTGGCTAATGTTATATTACTAATTTTCACAGCCATTGCCGGACAGACGCTGAGCATCACAATAACATACCCATTGGGGTCTGGACACCACACCTGGACACGGAAATCCCCGTGCATACCACTGGGGTAGGTTCCTACCATACCCTACAGGACACATTAGACAACTTGTTCCAGAATGACTTTATCATACCTTTCCACAGGCCCCTTGACATAGGATTCCCATCCTCATTTCAACCATTACGTTGATTGTGCCCCACAAGGCAGAGGATACTCTATGCTACATGACAACCAACTAAATTTCAAGGGTAGGTCCTAGTTACCTCTTCACACGGTAAAGACACACCATGCTTATCCCATGGGACTTCAACGTATATATGCCCCTCTCTTTATCTACTCTGACAGGATACACTATTTCCATTGCCCTACAACACCACGGTCTCAGACCAAGATAGACTCTCCATATATTGGGTAGGCCACCGTATTACCTTACTCACTCTATATAGGGTATACACCATGATATGAATCTCTCTTAATAAATATGTCTTTATGCCTCTTTATCTGCATATGTTTTTCTATGACATCTCGTTACTAGGTTACACAGAGACCTATTCTCTGTACATGAATACCTCAATTGTAAATTCTGTATATTAATGTACATTCCTTGATATATGTATATACACTACTTATTGTTCATATCTAATTGTAAATATTTGTATTTTTTCTAGCGACGTTGTGATCAAGGCTATACATTAGCCGAAACGTCAACGCTCACCAGTCGCTTTTTTTCTGAAAATCACTATAAATAAATTTCCACTTAAAGCATACTTTCTATTTGTACGTGTGCAGTGATCTCCATACCTATGTATACAAGGATGGCACCGGGGAAGCTGAGCATACAAGGAAGGGACCGGGGAAGCCGAGCATACAAGGATGGGACCAGGGGAGTGGAGCATACAAGGATGGGACCGGGGGAGCCAAGCATACAAGCATGGGAGCGGAGGAGCCGAGCATACAAGGATGGGACCGGGGGAGCCAAGCATACAAGGATGGGACCGGGGAGCCGAGCATACAAGGATGGGACTGGGGGTGCTGAGCTTACAAGGATGGAACCCGGGGGGAGCTGAGCATACAAGGATTGGACAGGGGGAGCCGAGAATACAAGGATAGGACTGGGGGGAGCTGAGCATACAAGGATGGGACCGGGAAGACGAGCATACAAGGATGGGACCGGGAGCTGAGCATGCAAGGATGGGAGCAGAGCAGGGGAGCATGGAAACCATGCATACTGGGATAGGGATGAGGGAACAATACATACCCGGCTTATACTCGAGTCAATAAGCTTACCCAGTTTTCTGTGGCAAAATTAGGTGCCTCGGCTTATACTCGGGTCGGCTTATACTTGAGTATATACGGTAATTAAAATAAGGCGTGTGCCTTTATATTGCAGGGTTAAAACATTGTTATATGCCGAATGTCTTAAAGTTTGATAAGCATATTGCTGCATAGTGCCCTTTGTTTTTACATATAACATCAGATTTATCAAAAAATCTATTAGGTCCGTAAAATATCACAGACTCTGTATTCATCTCATTATTCAAAAGCAGAAAGACAAAAAATTTGACTATCATTTGCCTATGATGTTCGATAAAAAGAGATATTTGTTAAACAAAATTTGAAACAAATTCCCCTAATGCACTTATATCATATTTGTCTCTTCACTACTATTATTGCCTCTAAACTATGTAAATAATGCATTCTAAAAAATTCCAATTGATTTTTATAAAAACAGTAAAATTATTAATTCGTTATATTGTGTACTGATGTCTTCAATGCAGCAATAGAATATAAAAATCAAAGAGAAAAAGATATGCATACCAATGGGATCAACCTTAGAAAATAATTTTATTTGTACAAAATACAACAGGGCAAAACACACATTATTAAAAACATTTAAAAGCCAAAAAAAGACACATGGCTAATAGGCCATATGGACCCCCCAGGCAGACAGAAAAATACCTTTAGGCACCAAATAACATACAAGTTGTCCAGACAATAGGTATAAGCAATAAGTACCAATCTGCTGCCAGCTATACCTTAGATCCCTAGACATAATATGCCATAGAACAAAAATTGAGTGCAAACACCACATCATAAGCATATTTACCAAAGCTGCTGTGCAGAAATAGGAGCCATGGGATAGCATAGAACACCAACCAAGAACCTGTAACCATAATACGCCCTGTGGTTCAAAGCCCTAAAGGTCCGGATGGTCAAATGAGAATGCAATGAACAATAATGAGGTGCTGATACTGGGGGGAGAAGAGAGCTACTGATACTGGAAGGGGAGCAACCATGTGAAATAGGCATATTAGGCTTCATGGCTAACTTGCAAGAGACACGAGAAACTGCAAGTGATGCAAAATTACTACTTAGGCTACGTTCACATTAGCGGCGCCCGCCGCAGCGGCGGGCGCCGCAGCGGCGCCGCATGCATCATGCGCCCCTATATTTAACATGGGGGCGCATGGACATGCGGTGCACTTGCTTTTTGCGCCGCATGCGTCCCTGCGGCGCCCGCGTCGGGTCGCGGAGGACGCAGCAAGTTGCATTTTTGCTGCGTCCAAAATCAATGAAAAAAAGGACGCATGCGGCGCAAAAAGCTGCGTTGTGCATGTGTTCACATTTGCGCTGTGCGTTGCGGCGGCGACGCTGCGGCGCACACCGCAAATGTGAACGTAGCCTTATTAGTCTGACTGACATACATGTAGAAAGGATGCAAAGTCCACATAGTGAGATTGCTCCCTTTATGGGAGGAGTCCCATCTACATACATGCCTCCCATTTCACCTGATAGACCTTTTTGAAGCACAGGTCATTAGAGATATGGAAACATTAGTGTACCCGGTAGCACTATCGAATTTGACAAATTTTGAAAAGAATGCTATGAGGGAGATTGCAGGCTGGGAAGACACAGTAGTCAGACCCGCGGACAAAGGGGGCAATGTAGTGTTGCTACCCAGGCCCTTATATATAGCAGAAGCAGAAACACAACTAACAGATACAGAGGTGTATGAGAAATTACAGAAAGATCCAACTCATAAATTTAGCAACAAACTTGAGGAAGCATGTTGAATTACAGGTGATTTCGCAGAAACAAGCCGAGAAATTGCTGCAGAAGTTCCCAACAAAACCCCATTGGTACCACGTACCAAAAATTCACAAGTCTAAAACGTTACCTCCAGGACGCCCAATTGCATCAGGAATAGGGTCCCTGACGGAGCCCCTTTCCCGGGACATTGATTGGCTGCTTAGCCCCATGCTCAGTAATATACCATTTTATCTACCATCTTATCTGAAAGACAATAGTGCGTTTTTGAAAAACATACGCAGTTTTATTTGGCAACCTGGTTTTGCACTCGCATCTATAGATGTAGAAAGCCTTTTATGCGAAAATACCACAACAGCAGGGTGTGCAGGTAATAAGAGATTCTGGATAGCACTGACAAAAGCCAGGCATTCATTAATTTTGTTTGTGAGGGCATGTCCTACATCCTCGAGCATAATGCTTTCACATTTATGGATACATGGTATCTACCAAAAATTGGAACCGCGATGGGGACTCTACATACTAGAGTATGTAAGTATGACTCTACTCTATACACTACACAAAACCCCTACTTGAAGCATATAAAGACATATTTTTGGTACGTCGACGACATGTTCATAGTATGGGATGGTACGGAACAAACATTCCAGGAGTTTGTACTATACCTTAATCAGAGCAATGATATGAATATGTTGTTTTCTGGGGGAACAAGGATGGAATTTCTTGATGTGTTGGTTGAGATAAAAGAGGGATCCATCTGCACCTCCACGTACCGTAAACGCACGGCTACCAACTCCATGATGCATTTCAATAGTTATCACCCGGGGTATACCAAACAATCATTGCCATATAGCCAGTTTCTAAGATTAAAGCGGACAAATAACACACAGGAAGGGTACCAACAGCAGGCTGAGGATTTATTTAATAGATTTAGGCAAAGAGGGTATCCTAGTACTATGCTGCATGCAGCGTTGGAAAAGGTGGAGGAAAAGGGAAAAGAGGATAATAATGATGTTGTTGGTCAGAAAGAAGAGAAAAGACTGGCATTTTGTTTTCAATATGGCCCTATGGACCAGCAGATACTATCCTCCATAAGAAAAAACTGGCATATCCTAGAAAGGGACAAAGATCTTACTGAGATTGTGGCTAGAGGGCCCGTCATCTCGTGCAGACGAAGCACGAGATTGAGAGACATTTTGGTGCATAATCGTCTGGATAATCCAAGGGGAAAAAATTGGCTAAATAGAGATGTTCCTAAGGGCAACCACAAGTGTGGACATTGCCCCTTTTGTCGGATGCATATCACGGACCGTGAAATCCGCATGGGGGCAATAAAACACACCGTAAATCAATTTATATCATGTAAAACAAACTTTGTGGTATATGTCATTTTATGCACATGCGGGTCTTTCTATATAGGCAAAAAATACGCCCCTTATACGTACGTTTCAGGGAACGCTATAAATCTGTAATGACAGGTAAAGGCATCCCACGATTGATCAATCACGTTAAAGAAAAGCACATGGGGGATCCTAATGTCTTGATGTTCGCAGGTTTGGAGAGAGTAGTGCTGCCACCTAGAGGTGGAAATTTGCATAGATTGTTGTTCCAGTGAGAAGCAAAATGGATCATGCGCACAGGCGCAATGGGACCGATGGGGTTAAATGATAGAATGGACATGTCCATATTCCTGTGAAATAACTAGGTAAGACTGGTCCCTAAGGGCGCATAGATCCATGGTTTTTTTTTTCTTCTCCCTGCTACAGGCCAAGCCAGGCATAATAATAACTCCCCGACAGGTTTATACTAAGAAATTGTTTCTCCGGTAATGTGACACAGGTGTTGTCTTTCTTTTCTCTTTGCTATACAGACATTTTGATACAAATAATGTGGCAATGTTTTTAACAGTTGTATGTCTTTTGCACTTTGTTATGTGGTTGATGTGATGGGAGGAACTTGCCCTGGACTAAGGGATATCACTCACCGTCATATCCTCTGATGTATAGACCCGTTGAAGCGCTAAGTGGCGACTTTGGCGCGAAGATCGCCGACGGCATGGCCGATCCCACACTGGGATCGGCTCGGGTTTCACGAAACTCGACATTGCCGAAAGTCGGCGACTTATGAAATTGACCGATCCGTTTCGTTCAAGCCTACCGGTGAGTGCTATCTGCATTTTTCTTCTTTGCTGCATACACCCTGTTTTTGCATGAGCACCCGGAGTCCATAGAGATGGCCTCTATCCGGAAAGCACTCCATTCAGCATATGGTTGTCTGGCCTCACAGCAGTGCCGTTATATTTTTCTTTTTTGCATATATATATGTGTATGGTTTTTTGAAAAGTAATATATATGGGGCTGATACATCGTATATAATGTTGGTACCTTAATATCATCTAGTACCTATTTTTGTGTCGACAAAGTTCATGGATCACTCTGAAGAACATAGGATATGGGACTAAAACCCGGGAGAGATATAAGTGGGTCCGTTATACCGTTTACTATAAGGTTTTTGCAAGGCCCTAATGTAATTTTGACACGTCCTGATTGATTAGTTCTGCATTCATGCATGAACAATGGTATGCACACTAACACTGGTGGTTGCTACTTAGTATGACTACCTTGAACAGGGGTGTCAAACTGCATTCCTCGAGGGCCTCAAACCATGCGTGTTTTCGAGATTTCCTTCTCATTGCACAAGGTGCTGGAATCATTCTGTGCAGGTGATTAAATGATCACCTGTGCAATACAAGGAAATCCTGAAAACATGACCTGTTTGGAGCCCTTGAGGAATGCAGTTTGACACCCCTGACCTTGAAGATATAGGGGTATATTTACATATTCTGGTGGATCGCATCCTCATTTCTGAGGTCACTTAAATATGAGGATTTGGTTGCCTTTGGAGTACTCCCTCGTTAATGGGCGCAAGCGCATAACCTACTGAGTCGAGCATTATTTGTAACTATGGTAACCCCTGCATCGACACTGTGTGTGTATTGACATAGTTTCGGCAATTTGACTAGAGTGACTTACTACGCAGGCACTGATAGGTGGACTTCATGGACTAGAAGGAGTCTCCTTTGATAATAAGCGCAAGCGCATTACTTAATAAGTTTAGCGTCTTTTTAACCAAGGTAACCTTCGCGCTGGTACTGTGGGCGCCACTGTGCAGTCTCGGCAATTTGGCCAGAGTGACTCACTGCGCAGGCGCGATAGGGTGAATTCTTTGAACCGGAAGTAGTCGCCTGTGTGTACACACTGCTAGCAAACTGCATGCCGTCGCACCTTCACGGATGGTAACTATTATATTTCATTATTTAGGTATAAAAAGGACAGGGTGGGGCTGCTTACCTCATATTCTCCCTGATGAAGACGCTTCCATAGCGTCGATACGCGTGGGGCTTTAGTCTCTCTTCTCCCCCCAGTATCAGCACCTCATTATTGGTCATTGCATTCTCATTTGACCATCTGGACCTTTAGGGCTTTGAACCACAGGGCGTATTATGGTTACAGGTTCTTGGGTGGTGTTCTATGCTTCCATGGCTCCTATTTCTGCACAGCAACTTTGGTAAATATGCTTATGATGTGGTGTTTGCACTCAATTTTTGTTCTATGGCATATTATGTCTAGGGATCATAAGGTATAGCTGGTAGCAGATTGGTACTTATTGCTTATACCTATTGTCTGGACAACTTGTATGTTATTTGGTGCCTAAAGGTATTCTATCTGCCTGGGGGGTCCATATGACCTATTAGCCATGTGTCTTATTTTGGCTTTTAAATTGTTTTTAATAATGTGTGTTTTGCCCTGTTGTATTTTGTACAAATAAAATTTTTCTGAGGTTGATCCCATTGGTATGCATATCTTTTTCTCTTTGATATCTATTGTCTTTTCATATGCATATGGCTGATCCCTGACCTATATATGTGGTGCCCGCTATTCTTTTTCTCTCAGAATATAAAAATCGCATCAATTGAATGGGACGCTCTATAGATGACCTTTTATTTGTTTGGAAAGGTCCAAAAGAATCAATAGAAAACTTCCAAAAAATATGTTAACATTAGTGTTGAGCATTCCGATACCGCAAGTATCGGGTATCGGCCGATATTTGCTGTATCGGAATTCCGATACCGAGTTCCGATATTTTTGTGATATCGGAAATCGGAATCGGAAGTTCCCAGTGTATGGTTCCCAGGGTCTGGAGGAGAGGAGACTCTCCTTCAGGCCCTGGGATCCATATTCATGTAAAAAATAAAGAATAAAAATAAAAAATATGGATATACTCACCCCTCTGGCGGACCCTGGACCTTAGCGGTGTAACCGGCAGCCTCCGTTCCTAAGAATGCAGTGAGTGTAGGACCTGCGATGACGTCGCGGCTTGTGATTGGTCGCGTGAGCGGTCACATGAGCAGTCACGCGACCAATCACAAGCCGCGACGTCATCGAAGGTCCTTCACTCTGACCCTTCTACGGGTCAGAAGCGCCAGGCAGGCGTGAAACGGCCGTCGTCAGGCTTGCAGCACTCTGTGCGAATGTACCCCGGCCGTGAAGACTTTTATGTGAGTAAATAAAGAAACTGTCTCAGAAGATCAGTGAGTGCAGCCTTTTCTTTCTTTTCAGCGTTATATTCACTGGCTATTTACACAGGCTTAAACACCCGAGATCAGGCGGCAAGACTCCGAATGCAGGCAAATGTGCTCAGCTATATTGATAAGAGGTAGTGCGGTCACTCTTTTTTCCTATTGACATTGATTCAATCCATCTAAGTCTGCATTCCAAATGGCGCTCCTTCTCTTCTGAGCTCTGCCATGCGCCCAAACGGTAGTTCCCCCGCACATATGGGATATCAGCATAATCAGAACAAACTGGATAACAACTTTTGGGGTCGAATTTCTCCTTTCACCCTTGGGAAAATACAAAACTGGGGGCTAAAAAATAATTTTTGTGAAAAAAAAATAATTTTTCTTTTTAGGGCTCTGCGTTATAGACTGTAGCGAAACACTTGGGGGTTCAAAGCTGTCAAAACACATCTAGATAAGTTCCTTAGGGGGTCTACTTTCCAAAATGGTGTCACTTGTGGGGGGTTTCAATGTTTAGGCACATAAGGGGCTCTCCAAACGCAACATGGCGTCCCATCTCAATTCCAGTCAATTTTGCACTGAAAAGTCAAACGGCGCTCCTTCCCTTCCGAGCTCTGCCATGCACCCAAACAGTGGTTTATTCCCACATATGGGGTATCGGCATACTCAGAACAAATGGCACAACAACTGTTCGGGTCCAATTTCTTCTCTTACCCTTGGGAAAATAAAAAATTGGGGGTGAAAAGATCATATTTGTGAAAAAATATGATTTTTTATTTTTATGGCTCTGCATTATAAACTCCTGTGAAGCACTTCGTGGGTTAAAGTGCTCACAACACATCTAGATAAGTTCCTTAGGGGGTCTACTTTCCAAAATTGTGTCACTTGTGGGGGGTTTCAATGTTTAAGCACATCAGGGGCTCTCCAAATGCAACATGGCGTCCCATCTCAATTCCAGTCAATTTTGCATTGAAAAGTCAAATGGCGCTCCTTCCCTTCCGAGCTCTGCCATGCCCCCAAACAGTGATTTACCCCCACATATGGGGTATCAGCATACTCAGTACAAATTGTACAAAAACTTTTCCAGTCCATTTTCTCCTGTTACCCTTGGTAAAATAAAACAAATTGTAGCTGAAATAAATTTTTTGTGAAAAAAAGTTAAACATTCATTTTTTTTTTTAAACATTCCAAAAATTCCTGTAAAACACCTGAAGGGTTAATAAACTTCTTGAATGTGGTTTTGAGCACCTTGAGGGGTGCAGTTTTTAGAATGGTGTCACACTTGGTTATTTTCTATCATACAGACCCCTCAAAATGACTTAAAATGTGATGTGGTCCCTAAAAAATATTGGTGTTGTAAAAATGCGAAATTGCTGGTCAACTTTTAACCCTTATAACTCCCTAACAAAAAAAATGTTGTTTCCAAAATTGTGCTGATGTAAAGTAGACATGTGGGAAATGTTACTTATTAATTATTTTGTGTGACATATCTCTGTGATTTAAGGGCATAAAAATTCAAATTTGGAAAATTGCTAAATTTTCAAAATTTTCGCCAAATTTCCATTTTTTTCACAAATAAACACAAGTTATATCGAAGAAATGTTACCACTGTCATGAAGTACAATATGTCACGAGAAAACATTGTCAGAATCACTGGGATCCGTTGAAGTGTTCCAGAGTTATAACCTCATAAAGGGACAGTGGTCAGAATTGTAAAAATTGGCCCGGTCATTAACGTGCAAACCACCCTTGTGGCTTAAGGGGTTAATTTTCCCATCACATCTCTCATGTACCCCCTCACATATCTCATTTTCACTTCACTCCTGTCATTTTCAGATCACTCCACTATTTCCCCCTCACTCCACATATTTTCCACTCACACCTCTTCATTTTCACCTCACACCTTTCATTTTCACCTCACACCTTTCATTTTCCCCTCACTCCTCACATTTTCCTCCTCACACCTGTCATTTTGACCTCACACCTGTCATTTTCCGATCATTCCACTATTTTCCCCTCATTTTTCCCTCACTCCTCTCGTTTTCCCCACAATCCTCTCTTCCTTTCTCATGTGAACAGCAGCTTCCTGTTATGAGCACAGCGGTGTAATCCATGAGGCTCCTCCCTTTCCCTTGACGTCATGCCTCACAGGAGCAACTCCATTCTAGACACGACAGAGCTAGATATGGCCTGTGCCTGCCGCGCACTGATACTCTGAAGGCGGTGGCCCTTATTGTAGCTCGCAGAAGCTGGAACGTCACAGTCGGTGAGTTTTTCAGGGTGGCTTTCGAGGTGAATGTGTCTCCACCCATGTGGGCTAACTATGTGGGCCATGTGGATGGGGCCTTGTGTGTGGAGTGAGTGTGGCTATGCAGAGTGGGCGGGGCTATGTGGAGTGGATGTAACTTGATACATACACACACAAACATACACACACTCAGCTTTATATATATAGATATACACACAGTATATATTAAACAATCAATTGGTTTCTTCACTCATCATTTATTTATTTTTACTCAGTTATATAGCCCTATCTTATTCCGCAGTACATTTACAGACATTATCAGCACTGTCCCCACTGGGGTTCACAATCTAAATTCCCCATCAGAATGCATTTGTAGTGTAGTAGGAAACCAAAGAACCTGGATGAAACCCAGGCAAACACAGGGAGAACATACAAACTCCTTGCAGATGTTGTCCTTGATTGGATTTGAACCCAGGACCCCAGTGCTGCAAGGCTGCTTCCTTAGAAAGCGTCAGTGTGAAATGCGCTTCGGGGCAGTCATGGTAGCATTCACGGTCTTTTGATCACACTATAGGTAACCATTGAACCTATCTAAATTTGCTTAAATGGACTAGCCTGTTTGAATTAGAAGAATTTCAGACCATATACCTATTGTGAAACTGGCAAGTATTTTCCGTTTGACACTGCATATATGTATTATTATACCCATGGCTAAACTTGACTCACCACCTCCTTTCTCTATACTTGATTTATCTTTTTTTCTGAATCCTCAAACATGCATCATTAATTGTATGGGTCATGTATTGAAAAAAATATGTTTAATAAAAACGTATTTAATTTTATATTTTGTGAGTGGTTTAATGAATATTTTGTATTCATATAAAGGTTGCAAAGTTGCCTTTGTGTCTGAAAGTAATGAAACAAACCAAACCAAGCAATATATTTTAAACCTTTACCTTTCATTCCACCTTCAAGCTTAATGATATGTTGCAAATTTAGAAAAAAGTCAACTGAAGTTTTACTAAATTTATCTTGAAAAAACTTAGGTCCATCAAGTTCAATCTTTCTCCACCAATTATACATTCTTTGTCACTAAATTATCAATATCCCATTATCTTATGTGTAGCGAGAGTGGAAGAACCACTGTTCTATTGTCCAAGGAGAATCTTGAGAGACATAACAAGGTGAGAACCTGACTTTTCACTAGAGCCATTGCAGGTGGGGTTAGACTTGGCTCCCGATGAGCACCAGGTTCTTCTCCAGAACAGACCATGGATGCACGGCAGTTGACTCCCAAGGGACTAGTAGCTGGAACAACCGGGAAAGAGAAGACAGCTGATGCAGGCAGGCACAGGTAGGAGCAGAATGATACGGCTGATACACAGGTTGGCATGGCAAGTGCTGATGGATCTCACTGATGTACAGATTGGCACTGCAAGTGCTGGTGGATCCAACTGATGTACAGATTGGTACTGCAAGTGCTGGTGGATCCAACTGATGTACAGACTGGTATGGTGGATGCAGGCGAATCCTTTTTTAATAGAGACTGACAAGGCAAGTACCGGCAAGGAGGTTAGGGATAGACAGATACTAGCAGAAACTAGCAGGAACTAGTGGAATGGGACCTTAGAACTAGCAAGCATGTTTGGGAACAGACTAAAAATGCTGCACAAGCACCTCCATGTAGGTGTAGGTGCCTTAAACAATAAGTGTCTCCCAGCCATAGGTTGGGGACACTTGAGGACAGTGTGCGTAGCTTGTTTTAGAAGGAGGGAGCGCTCTTGCGCATCCTAAGCACAGTGCCTGGGCATCTGCACTCCGTAAGCACAACCTGGGCAGCAGCCGACAAGGAAGGAGGAGATGTGGGACAGGGGCTATGGCGATGAGTGAGTCTGCATCCCTGACAGGGAAGTGGTACAGTGTGCAGAGATGCCAGTGCTACATCATGTGCACTGAGGAAATCATCCAGCCCTCCTTGAAAAGCTGTTATTATGTCTGCCATTGCTACATCTTGTGGTTGGCATTCCACAGTCTGACTGCTGTAACTGTAAGCAACCTTTTCTTATTTGGCTGCCAAAATGGCCTTTCCTCCACCCATAGTGCTTTAGCTCCTTTGTAAGGTCTTTGGAAGGAATAAGTAATGTGCCAGTCCTTTGTATTGACCAATGTTACACCCGCTCTTCAGTGAGAACATATTTATAGGAGTTTCTCAGAACATGTATTATGCAGTCTCTGAAATTTATCCCTGAGATTTGAATAACAAGACTTGCAAAACCTCATAGAGTTTAGGTTTTTAGAAAAACCACATTGACTACATCTTAATAAGATGGGAGAGCTTCCACCCAAGATTATAAATGAGAAGTATTTCTGCAGAACATTCTGTTTAGGAATGAATAATTTAGTTTAACAACGATATGCACCAGAATGTAGGCCATTTTGCACCGGATTCTGTAGATGTACAGTATGTTCTGTAAGTTACAGTTGAGTGAATCTTCAAATTAGAATTCAGCACAGTTGAGTGAATCTTCAAATTAGAATTCAGCACATTTGCCGTATTGAAGTGGAAATGTTATGTACATTCAATTGACGAGGAAGGGTTAATAAAAACACCTATTCTCACCTCTTTTCAGTCCTCACCATATCTGTCCTGCCTACTGCCATCCTTCAATTGACTCTTCTGCCTTCTATCATCGTTCTGGATCTCGAAGACTTTGAGGCATTGCCCCACATTGTTGACTATCTTTGATATGAGTTTTGGATACTGGGATATCATCTAATGAATGGAAGACCTTCCCAGAAGTTTTGGAGAATGAAGATACTTAGGTAATAAAATATTCAGAGCACAATAAAAAAATGCCTGCATAAAAATTACAAAAGTGGAATAAAAGTCTTAGTAAATGTCTCTTTGCTAGATTCTCAACGTTGAAGCTGAAAGCCTACGAAGAACTCCGCATTACACAGAATAAAGTAGTGAGATAAGGAATGCTCAACAACACTATCTCAGTACAAATGATGTCTTAAAAATTCACAGACCATTTGTATTAATGATTTGTCCAGTCAGATCTTCATTTCAGGTAGTAATAGTTAATAGGGTTGAGCGACTTTTACTTTTTTGGGGTCGAGTCGGGTTTTGCGAAACCCGACTTTATCAAAAGTCGAGTCAAGTGAAGTCGGCCGATTATTGCGAAAAGTCGGGGATCGACCGAAACATGAAAACTAATGCAAGTCAATGGGGAAGCATAGTCGGCAGTGAGTGGAGGCCAGGAAAACACCTACAGTGCCCATTTTAATGGCAAAAACATCCATTCTTGTTACTGAAGCTTGTCAATCTTAATTTACTTTATAATAATAGATAGGCATTGGAAATTGGGGGTCATTTGGCTAAAGTTGTGGGGGGTAGGGCTGGTTCAAGTTTTTAGTGGGCCCAGGAAACGTGGACTATGTCACAGCGGTGGAGCAGTGAGAGGTAAGTATGTCAAGTTTGCAAGTGCTGTGATCCTGAGCAAGCAGGGGGGGCCCACTCGTTGGCATTGGCACTGGCACAGGGCCCCTCAAAGTACAGCGGTGTGTTTGCACGGCGGGGGCGCCTCCCACCGGCAGCGACACTTTTGCGTACTCTGAGGGGCCCTGTGCCAGTGACGTCGCCAACGAGTATGCCCCCCCACCTGATGAAGGAACCTGCACTTTCATCTGCACTTTCCTCTTTGTCCCTGTGTAAGGTGGTATAGCATGCGGGAAGGGGAACCTTACTTTCAGCAGGGTCAGATTCTGGCTGTGTAGAGTGCAAGGGGAATGTAGTGGTCTGGGTCAATGTACCAGCAGACTCATCTAGCAGTGGCTGGGCAATGGGCAGGATGAGGAGGAAACACAGATATAGGCCAAAGAATAAAGTAGGCTAAATGCAGTTCAAAATTGGTAACAGGACTAACCAGGCAGCATTGCTTTGTTCAGTGGAGGACAACTGTAATGAGAGGCTGACACAGTTAGTAGGCCCAAGTAATAAAGTGGGCCAAATGAAGTTCAAAATTGGTAACAGTAGTAAACAGGCGGCACTGCTTTGTTCAGTGGAAGAGAACACCAAGGAGCGGCAGACACCGTTACTAGGCCCCAACCAAAGTAGTAGGGCAACTGCAGTGTGACATTAAAAAAAACTTAATGAGAGCCTGAAGGTTGAAGCTCAGACAAGGAAACCTGGAGGAGAACACCAAGGAGCGGCAGACACCGCTACTAGGCCCCAACCAAAGTAGTAGGGCAACTGCAGTGTGACATTAAAAAATAGGTAATGAGAGCCTGAAGGTTGAAGCTCAGACAAGGAAACCTGGAGGAGAACACCAAGGAGCGGCAGACACCGTTACTAGGCCCCAACCAAAGTAGTAGGGCAACTGCAGTGTGACATTAAAAAATACTTAATGAGAGCCTGAAGATTGAAGCTCAGACAAGGAAACCTGGAGGAGAACACCAAGGAGGAGGAGAACACCAAGGAGCGGCAGACACCGTTACTAGGCCCCAACCAAAGTAGTAGGACAACTGCAGTGTGACATTAAAAAATACTTAATGAGAGCCTGAAGGTTGAAGCTCAGACAAGGAAACCTGGAGGAGAACACCAAAGAGGAGGAGAACACCAAGGAGTGGCAGACACCATTACTAGGCCCCAACCAAAGTAGTAGGGCAACTGCAGTGTGACATTAAAAAATACTTAATGAGAGCCTGAAGGTTGAAGCTCAGACAAGGATACCTGGAGGAGAAAACCAAGGAGTGGCAGACACCGTTACTAGGCCGCAACCAAAGTAGTAGGCCAACTGCAGTGTGACATTAAAAAATACTTAATGAGAACCTGAAGGTTGAAGCTCAGACAAGGAAACCTGGAGGAGAACACCAATTTGCGGCAGACACCGTTACTAGGCCCCAACCAAAGTAGTAGGGCAACTGCAGTGTGACATTAAAAAATACTTATTGAGAGTCTGAAGGTTGAAGCTCAGACAAGGAAACCTGGAGGAGAACACCAAGGAGCGGCAGACACCGTTACTAGGCCGCAACCAAAGTAGTAGGCCAACTGCAGTGTGACATTAAAAAATACTTAATGAGAGCCTAAGGCCATGTTCACACTTCGCGGTTTTTACCGCGGATCCGCGGCGATTTTGATGCTACGGTTCCGCAGCAGTTTCCATAGCGTTTACATTAACATGTAAACCCTATGGAAACCGCAAACCGCAGTGCACATGCTGCGGGAAAAACCGCGCAGAAACGCAACGGTTTACAAACCGCAGCATGTCACTTCTTTGTGCAGAATCGCTGCGATTCTGCACCCATAGGAATGCATTGATCCGCTTACTTCCCGCATGGGGCTGTGCCCACGTTGCGGGAAGTAAGCGGCTAATGTGCGGTTGCTACCCGGGGTGGAGGAGAGGAGACTCTCCTCCAGGCCCTGGGAAGCATAAATAGTGTAAAAAAAAAGAATTAAAATAAAAAATGATGCTATACTCACCTCTCAGCGCTGCACGCGGCCGTCCCCGGTCTCAGTTGCTGTGCGAACAGGACCTGCGGTGACGTCACGGTCACATGACCGTGATGACGCCACGGTCACATGACCGTGACGTCACGAAGGTCCTTCCCGGCACAGCATCTTTGGAACCAGACCGCCGAGTGCAGCGCCGAGGAGATCGCGACATCAGAGGGTGAGTATAACCAATTTTTATTATTTTTAACATTACTATTGATGCTGCATATTGCTGCATATGCAGCATCAATAGTATAGGCGGAAACCCGCAGCGGAAACCGCGGAACAAACCGCGATAAATCTGCAGGGATAACCGCAGCGGTTTTGCCCTGCAGATTTATCAAATCCGCTGCGGGAGAACCTGCAGAGGTCACACGCAAAGTGTGCACATAGCCTGAAGGTTGAAGCTCAGACAAGGAAACCTGGAGGAGAACACCAAGGAGGAGGAGAACACCAAGGAGCGGCAGACACCGTTACTAGGCCCCAACCAAAGTAGTAGGGCAACTGCAGTGTGACATTAAAAAATACTTAATGAGAGCCTGAAGGTTGAAGCTCAGACAAGGAAACCTGGAGGAGAACACCAAGGAACGGCAGACACCGTTACTAGGCCCCAATCAAAGTAGTAGGGCAACTGCAGTGTGACATTAAAAAATACTTAATGAGAGCCTGAAGGTTGAAGCTCAGACAAGGAAACCTGGAGGAGAACACCAAGGAGGAGGAGAACACCAAGGAGTGGCAGACACCATTACTAGGCCCCAACCAAAGTAGTAGGGCAACTGCAGTGTGACATTAAAAAATACTTAATGAGAGCCTGAAAGTTGAAGCTCAGACAAGGAAACCTGGAGGAGAAAACCAAGGAGTGGCAGACACCGTTACTAGGCCGCAACCAAAGTAGTAGGCCAACTGCAGTGTGACATTAAAAAATACTTAATGAGAGCCTAAGGCCATGTTCACACTTCGCGGTTTTTACCGCGGATCCTTGGCGATTTTGATGCCGCGGGTCCGCAGCAGTTTCCATAGTGTTTACATTAACATGTAAACCCTATGGAAACCGCAAACCGCAGTGCACATGCTGCAGGAAAAACCGCGCAGAAACGCAGCGGTTTACAACCCGCAGCATGTCACTTCTTTGTGCAGAATCGCTGCGATTCTGCACCCATAGGAATGCATTGATCCGCTTACTTCCCGCATGGGGCTGTGCCCACGTTGCGGGAAGTAAGCGGCTAATGTGCGGTTGCTACCCGGGGTGGAGGAGAGGAGACTCTCCTCCAGGCCCTGGGAAGCATAAATAGTGTAAAAAAAAAGAATTAAAATAAAAAATGATGCTATACTCACCTCTCAGCGCTGCACGCGGCCGTCCCCGGTCTCAGTTGCTGTGCGAACAGGACCTGCGGTGACGTCACGGTCACATGACCGTGATGACGCCGCGGTCACATGACCGTGACGTCACGAAGGTCCTTCTCGGCACAGCCTCTTTGGAACCAGACCGCCGAGTGCAGCGCCGAGGAGATCGCGACATCAGAGGGTGAGTATAACCAATTTTTATTATTTTTAACATTACTATTGATGCTGCATATTGCTGCATATGCAGCATCAATAGTATAGGCGGAAACCCGCAGCGGAAACCGCGGAACAAACCGCGATAAATCTGCAGGGATAACCGCAGCGGTTTTGCCCTGCAGATTTATCAAATCCACTGCGGGAGAACCCGCAGAGGTCACACGCAAAGTGTGCTCATAGCCTGAAGGTTGAAGCTCAGACAAGGAAACCTGGAGGAGAACACCAAGGAGGAGGAGAACACCAAGGAGCGGCAGACACCGTTACTAGGTCCCAACCAAAGTAGAAGGGCAACTGCAGTGTGACATTAAAAAATGCTTAATGAGAGCCTGAAGTTTGAAGCTCAGACAAGGAAACCTGGAGGAGAACACCAAGGAGCGGCAGACACCATTACTAGGCCCCAACCAAAGTAGTAGGGTAACTGCAGTGTGACAATAAAAAATACTTAATGAGAGCCTGAAGGTTGAAGCTCAGACAAGGAAACCTGGAGGTGAACACCAAGGAGCGGCAGACACCGTTACTAGGCCCCAACCAAAGTAGTAGGGCAACTGCAGTGTGACATTAAAAAATACTTAATGAGAGCCTGAAGGTTGAAGCTCAGACAAGGAAACCTGGAGGAGAACACCAAGGAGCGGCAGACACCATTACTAGGCCCCAATCAAAGTAGTAGGGCAACTGCAGTGTGACATTAAAAAATACTTAATGAGAGCCTGAAGGTTGAAGCTCAGACAAGGAAACCTGGAGGAGAACACCAAGGAACGGCAGACACCGTTACTAGGCCCCAATCAAAGTAGTAGGGCAACTGCAGTGTGACATTAAAAAATACTTAATGAGAGCCTGAAGGTTGAAGCTCAGACAAGGAAACCTGGAGGAGAACACCAAGGAGCGGCAGACACCATTACTAGGCCCCAACCAAAGTAGTAGGGCAACTGCAGTGTGACATTAAAAAATACTTATTGAGAGCCTGAAGGTTGAAGCTCAGACAAGGAAACCTGGAGGAGAACACCAAGGAGCGGCAGACACCGTTACTAGGCCCCAACCAAAGTAGTAGGGCAACTGCTGTCTTATATAAACAACTACTTAATGAGAGCCTGAAGGTTGAAGTTCAGCTTTTTCAGTGGAGGACAGCGTGATTGAGTGGCGCCGCAGACAGACAAAGGTAGTATGTGTTAACTAAAAAAGTTGGCTCTATGCATTTTTAAATTAGTTACAGGGGTACACAGGCAGCATTGGTGTGGTCAGTGGAGGACAATTGGAAGGAGGGACCGCAGACAAACTTCCTAGGCCTAAAATAATAAAATAGGCTCTATGCAGCTTCCATTAGGTGGCAGGGGTACACAGGCAGCATTGGTGTGGTCAGTGGAGGACAATTGGAAGGAGGGACCGCAGACAGACTTCCAGGGCCTAAAATAATAAAATAGGCTCTATGCAGCTTCCATTAGGTGGCCGGGGTACTCAGGCAGCATTGGTGTGGTCAGCGGAGGACAATTGGAAGGAGGGACCGCAGACAGACTTCCTAGGCCTAAAATAATAAAATAGGCTCTATGCAGCTTCCATTAGGTGGCAGGGGTACACAGGCAGCATTGATGTGGTCAGCGGAGGACAATTGGAAGGTGTGACACAGTAAGTACTCCGAGTCCCATACCTAAATTGATGTTAATGTATCCCCAAAAAAAACAAAACAAACAAAAAAAAAAGGGTGGCATACTTAGGTACCGGGGTGTGCTTCTATGCTGACTTTCAGACATTGTAATTGGGCTCAAAGTATTTACTGGTGTAAATGTAGGACAGGGCCCCTGACTATTTTAACTAGCATCATACATGTCAACAAATTGTTATTGTCTGTGCCAGGCATTGAAGGATTTCAGCGCATAGACTAAACAGTGGTGGAGCAGCGACAGATAATTTTGCCAGTGGTAGAGCACTGTTTGACCTTAGGAGGGGGACACTCTCTCCTGGCCAGCAGATACAAGCCCAGGGCCCCTCATGTTACAACGGTGTGTCTGACGTTGGGTGCGCGCCACCACCGCCAGAGACACTTCATTGTACTATGAGGGACCCAGTGCCAGTGCCGTCGACCAAAAGTGGGCACACCTGTTGTGAATTTGCTTTTTGCTCCCTCTAGTGGTTACTAGTTTTTTGACTCTGGTTTTTCTGTCATTCCTTTTATCCGCACCTGGGTCGTTAGTTAGGGGTGTTGCTATATAAGCTCCCTGGACCTTCAGTTCTATGCCTGGCAACGTAGTTATCAGAGCTAGTCTGCTGTGCTCTTGTCTACTGATCCTGGTTCCAGTTATATCAGCTAAGTCTGCCTTTTGCTTTTTGCTATTTGTTTTGGTTTTGTATTTTTGTCCAGCTTGTTCCAAATATATATCCTGACCTTTGCTGGAAGCTCTAGGGGGCTGGTGTTCTCCCCCCGGACCGTTAGACGGTTCGGGGGTTCTTGAATTTCCAGTGTGGATTTTGATAGGGTTTTTGTTGACCATATAAGTTACCTTTCTTATTCTGCTATCAGTAAGCGGGCCTCTCTGTGCTAAACCTGGTTCATTTCTGTGTTTGTCATTTCCTCTTACCTCACCGTCATTATTTGTGGGGGGCTTCTATCCAGCTTTGGGGTCCCCTTCTCTGGAGGCAAGAAAGGTCTTTGTTTTCCTCTACTAGGGGTAGCTAGATTCTCCGGCTGGCGCGTGTCATCTAGAATCAACGTAGGAATGATCCCCGGCTACTTCTAGTGTTGGCGTTAGGAGTAGATATATGGTCAACCCAGTTACCACTGCCCTATGAGCTGGATTTTTGTATTCTGCAGACTTCCACGTTCCTCTGAGACCCTCGCCATTGGGGTCATAACAGTTTGCCAGGACAGTATTAAATGTTTAATGCATTGCAGAAGAGGGATTATAAGAAAGAAGATTCTGAGTTTTTTTTTTTTTTTTCTTCTTCCCCTTTACCTCAGAGTGGCTATGCTTGCTGCAGACATGAATGTCCAGACCTTGATTACAAGTGTGGACCAGCTGGCTAATCGTGTGCAGGGCATACAAGACTATGTTATCAGAAATCCTAGGTCAGAACCTAAAATACCGATTCCTGAACTGTTTTCCGGAGACAGGTTTAAGTTTAGGAATTTCGTGAATAATTGTAAATTGTTTTTGTCCCTGAGACCCTGTTCATCTGGAGATTCTGCTCAGCAAGTAAAAATTGTTATTTCGTTCTTACGGGGCGACCCTCAGGATTGGGCTTTTTCGCTGGCGCCAGGAGATCCGGCATTGGCTGATCTTGATGCGTTTTTTCTGGCGCTCGGTTTACTTTATGAGGAACCCAATCTTGAGATTCAGGCAGAAAAGGCCTTGCTGGCTATGTCTCAGGGGCAGGACGAGGCTGAAGTGTATTGCCAAAAATTTCGGAAATGGTCCGTGCTGACACATTGGAACGAGTGTGCACTGGCCGCTAATTTTAGAAATGGCCTTTCTGAAGCCATTAAGAATGTTATGGTGGGTTTTCCCATTCCCACAGGTCTGAATGATACTATGGCACTGGCTATTCAAATTGACCGGCGGTTGCGGGAGCGCAAAACCGCAAATTCCCTCATGGTGTTGTCTGAACAGACACCTAATTCGGTGCAATGTGATAGAAAAACCGCAAATTCCCTCATGGTGTTGTCTGAACAGACACCTGATTTAATGCAATGTGATAGAATCCTGACTAGAAATGAGCGGAAAATTCATAGACGCCGGAATGGCTTGTGCTACTACTGTGGTGATTCTACACATGTTATCTCAGCATGCTCTAAACGTATAGCTAAGGTTGTTAGTCCTGTCACCGTTGGTAATTTGCAACCTAAATTTATTCTGTCTGTAACTTTGATTTGCTCACTGTCATCTTATCCTGTCATGGCGTTTGTAGATTCAGGTGCTGCCCTGAGTCTCATGGATCTCTCATTTGCTAAGCGCTGTGGATTTACTCTTGAACCATTAGAAAATCCTATTCCTCTTAGGGGTATTGATGCTACACCATTGGCAGCAAATAAACCGCAGTATTGGACTCAGGTTACCATGTGCATGACTCCTGAACACCGCGAGGTGATACGTTTCCTGGTTTTACATAAAATGCATGATTTGGTTGTTTTAGGGCTGCCATGGTTACAGACCCATAATCCAGTCCTGGACTGGAAGGCTATGTCAGTCTCAAGTTGGGGCTGTCGTGGTATTCATGAGGATTCCCTGCCTGTGTCTATTGCTTCTTCTACGCCTTCGGAAGTTCCGGAGTATTTGTCTGATTATCAGGATGTCTTCAGTGAGTCTGAGTCCAGTGCACTGCCTCCTCATAGGGACTGTGACTGTGCTATAGATTTGATCCCGGGCAGTAAATTTCCTAAGGGAAGACTGTTTAATCTGTCAGTACCTGAACATACCGCTATGCGTTCATATATCAAGGAGTCTCTGGAAAAAGGACATATTCGTCCGTCTTCTTCCCCTCTTGGTGCGGGATTCTTTTTTGTGGCAAAAAAGGACGGATCTTTGAGACCTTGTATTGATTATCGGCTTTTGAATAAGATCACTGTCAAATTTCAGTATCCTTTACCGCTGTTGTCTGACTTGTTTGCCCGGATTAAGGGTGCCAAGTGGTTCACCAAGATAGACCTTCGTGGTGCGTACAACCTTGTGCGCATTAAGCAAGGTGATGAATGGAAAACCGCATTCAATACGCCCGAAGGTCATTTTGAGTACTTGGTGATGCCTTTTGGGCTCTCCAATGCGCCTTCAGTTTTTCAGTCCTTTATGCATGACATTTTCCGGAAGTATCTGGATAAATTTTTGATTGTTTATCTGGATGATATTTTGTTTTTTTCTGATAATTGGGATTCGCATGTGGAGCAGGTCAGGTTGGTCTTTAAAATTTTGCGTGAAAATTCTTTGTTTGTCAAGGGCTCAAAGTGTCTCTTTGGTGTACAGAAGGTTCCCTTTTTGGGGTTCATTTTTTCCCCTTCTGCTGTGGAGATGGACCCAGTCAAGGTCCGAGCTATTCTTGATTGGACTCAGCCCTCGTCAGTTAAGAGTCTTCAGAAGTTCTTGGGCTTCGCTAACTTCTACCGTCGTTTTATCGCTAATTTTTCTAGCATTGTGAAACCTTTGACGGATATGACCAAGAAGGGCTCCGATGTAGCTAACTGGGCTCCTGCTGCCGTGGAGGCTTTCCAGGAGTTGAAACGCCGGTTTACTTCGGCGCCTGTTTTGTGCCAGCCTGACGTCTCACTTCCCTTTCAGGTTGAGGTGGATGCTTTGGAGATTGGGGCAGGGGCCGTTTTGTCGCAGAGAGGCCCTGGTTGCTCTGTTATGAAACCTTGTGCCTTTTTCTCTAGGAAGTTTTCGCCTGCCGAGCGAAATTATGATGTGGGCAATCGGGAGTTGTTGGCCATGAAATGGGCATTTGAGGAGTGGCGTCATTGGCTCGAGGGTGCTAAGCATCGTGTGGTGGTCTTGACTGATCACAAAAATCTGATGTATCTCGAGTCTGCTAAACGCCTTAATCCGAGACAGGCCCGCTGGTCATTGTTTTTCTCCCGCTTTGATTTTGTTGTCTCGTATTTACCAGGTTCAAAGAATGTGAAGGCCGATGCTCTTTCTAGGAGCTTTGTGCCTGATGCTCCTGGAGTCGCTGATCCTGTTGGTATTCTTAAAGATGGAGTTATTTTGTCAGCTATTTCTCCGGATCTGCGACGTGTGTTGCAGAGATTTCAGGCTGATAGGCCTGAGTCTTGTCCACCTGACAGACTGTTTGTCCCGGATAAGTGGACCAGCAGAGTCATTTCCGAGGTTCATTCCTCGGTGTTGGCAGGTCACCCGGGAATTTTTGGCACCAGAGATCTGGTGGCCAGGTCCTTTTGGTGGCCTTCCTTGTCAAGGGATGTGCGGTCATTTGTGCAGTCCTGTGGGACTTGTGCTCGAGCTAAGCCTTGCTGTTCTCGTGCCAGCGGTTTGCTCTTGCCCTTGCCTGTCCCGAAGAGACCTTGGACACATATCTCCATGGATTTCATTTCTGATCTTCCGCTATCTCAGGGCATGTCCGTTATCTGGGTGATATGTGATCGCTTCTCCAAGATGGTCCATTTGGTTCCTTTGCCTAAGCTGCCTTCCTCTTCCGATCTGGTTCCTGTGTTTTTCCAGAACGTGGTTCGTTTGCACGGCATCCCTGAGAATATTGTGTCAGACAGAGGATCCCAGTTCGTTTCCAGGTTCTGGCGATCCTTTTGTAGTAGGATGGGCATTGATTTGTCGTTTTCGTCTGCTTTCCATCCTCAGACTAATGGACAGACGGAGCGAACCAATCAGACTTTGGAGGCTTATTTGAGGTGTTTTGTCTCTGCTGATCAGGACGATTGGGTGACATTCTTGCCGTTGGCTGAGTTTGCCCTTAATAATCGGGCTAGTTCCGCCACCTTGGTTTCGCCTTTTTTCTGCAACTCTGGTTTCCATCCTCGCTTTTCTTCGGGTCATGTGGAGCCTTCTGACTGTCCTGGGGTGGATTCTGTGGTGGATAGGTTGCAGCAGATCTGGAATCATGTGGTGGACAACTTGAAGTTGTCACAGGAGAAGGCTCAGCGCTTTGCCAACCGCCGCCGCGGTGTGGGTCCCCGACTACGCGTTGGGGATTTGGTGTGGCTTTCTTCCCGCTTTGTTCCTATGAAGGTCTCCTCTCCCAAATTTAAACCTCGTTTTATTGGGCCTTACAAGATATTGGAAATCCTTAATCCTGTATCTTTTCGTCTGGATCTTCCTGTGTCGTTTGCTATTCACAATGTATTTCATAGGTCCTTGTTGCGGCGGTACATTGTGCCTGTAGTTCCTTCTGCTGAGCCTCCTGCTCCGGTGTTGGTTGAGGGCGAGTTGGAGTACGTGGTGGAGAAGATCTTGGATTCTCGCCTCTCCAGGCGGAGGCTTCAGTACCTGGTCAAGTGGAAGGGCTATGGTCAGGAGGATAATTCCTGGGTGGTCGCC
The DNA here is from genome assembly GCF_051348905.1 of Ranitomeya variabilis. Lineage (NCBI taxonomy): Eukaryota > Metazoa > Chordata > Amphibia > Anura > Dendrobatidae > Ranitomeya > Ranitomeya variabilis. The sequence goes on from NC_135235.1 coordinate 226,690,439, forward strand.
TCTGATGTTCATGCGGCCGATTTAGTTCGTGCCTTTCATGCCGCTCATCCTGATCGCCCTGGTGGTCGTGGTGAGGGTTCGGTGACCCCTCACTAAGGGGGGGGTACTGTTGTGAATTTGCTTTTTGCTCCCTCTAGTGGTTACTAGTTTTTTGACTCTGGTTTTTCTGTCATTCCTTTTATCCGCACCTGGGTCGTTAGTTAGGGGTGTTGCTATATAAGCTCCCTGGACCTTCAGTTCTATGCCTGGCAACGTAGTTATCAGAGCTAGTCTGCTGTGCTCTTGTCTAATGATCCTGGTTCCAGTTATATCAGCTAAGTCTGCCTTTTGCTTTTGCTATTTGTTTTGGTTTTGTATTTTTGTCCAGCTTGTTCCAAATCTATATCCTGACCTTTGCTGGAAGCTCTAGGGGGCTGGTGTTCTCCCCCCGGACCGTTAGACGGTTCGGGGGTTCTTGAATTTCCAGTGTGGATTTTGATAGGGTTTTTGTTGACCATATAAGTTACCTTTCTTTATTCTGCTATCAGTAAGCGGGCCTCTCTGTGCTAAACCTGGTTCATTTCTGTGTTTGTCATTTCCTCTTACCTCACCGTCATTATTTGTGGGGGGCTTCTATCCAGCTTTGGGGTCCCCTTCTCTGGAGGCAAGAAAGGTCTTTGTTTTCCTCTACTAGGGGTAGCTAGATTCTCCGGCTGGCGCGTGTCATCTAGAATCAACGTAGGAATGATCCCCGGCTACTTCTAGTGTTGGCGTTAGGAGTAGATATATGGTCAACCCAGTTACCACTGCCCTATGAGCTGGATTTTTGTATTCTGCAGACTTCCACGTTCCTCTGAGACCCTCGCCATTGGGGTCATAACAATTTGGTTCCTTTGCCTAAGCTGCCTTCCTCTTCCGATCTGGTTCCTGTGTTTTTCCAGAACGTGGTTCGTTTGCACGGCATCCCTGAGAACATTGTGTCAGACAGAGGATCCCAGTTCGTTTCCAGGTTCTGGCGATCCTTTTGTAGTAGGATGGGCATTGATTTGTCGTTTTCGTCTGCTTTCCATCCTCAGACTAATGGACAGACGGAGCGAACCAATCAGACTTTGGAGGCTTATTTGAGGTGTTTTGTCTCTGCTGATCAGGACGATTGGGTGACATTCTTGCCGTTGGCTGAGTTTGCCCTTAATAATCGGGCTAGTTCCGCCACCTTGGTTTCGCCTTTTTTCTGCAACTCTGGTTTCCATCCTCGCTTTTCTTCGGGTCATGTGGAGCCTTCTGACTGTCCTGGGGTGGATTCTGTGGTGGATAGGTTGCAGCAGATCTGGAATCATGTGGTGGACAACTTGAAGTTGTCACAGGAGAAGGCTCAGCGCTTTGCCAACCGCCGCCGCGGTGTGGGTCCCCGACTACGAGTTGGGGATTTGGTATGGCTTTCTTCCCGCTTTGTTCCTATGAAGGTCTCCTCTCCCAAATTTAAACCTCGTTTTATTGGGCCTTACAAGATATTGGAGATCCTTAATCCTGTATCTTTTCGTCTGGATCTTCCTGTGTCGTTTGCTATTCACAATGTATTTCATAGGTCCTTGTTGCGGCGGTACATTGTGCCTGTAGTTCCTTCTGCTGAGCCTCCTGCTCCGGTGTTGGTTGAGGGCGAGTTGGAGTACGTGGTGGAGAAGATCTTGGATTCTCGCCTCTCCAGGCGGAGGCTTCAGTACCTGGTCAAGTGGAAGGGCTATGGTCAGGAGGATAATTCCTGGGTGGTCGCCTCTGATGTTCATGCGGCCGATTTAGTTCGTGCCTTTCATGCCGCTCATCCTGATCGCCCTGGTGGTCGTGGTGAGGGTTCGGTGACCCCTCACTAAGGGGGGGGTACTGTTGTGAATTTGCTTTTTGCTCCCTCTAGTGGTTACTAGTTTTTTGACTCTGGTTTTTCTGTCATTCCTTTTATCCGCACCTGGGTCGTTAGTTAGGGGTGTTGCTATATAAGCTCCCTGGACCTTCAGTTCTATGCCTGGCAACGTAGTTATCAGAGCTAGTCTGCTGTGCTCTTGTCTACTGATCCTGGTTCCAGTTATATCAGCTAAGTCTGCCTTTTGCTTTTTGCTATTTGTTTTGGTTTTGTATTTTTGTCCAGCTTGTTCCAAATATATATCCTGACCTTTGCTGGAAGCTCTAGGGGGCTGGTGTTCTCCCCCCGGACCGTTAGACGGTTCGGGGGTTCTTGAATTTCCAGTGTGGATTTTGATAGGGTTTTTGTTGACCATATAAGTTACCTTTCTTATTCTGCTATCAGTAAGCGGGCCTCTCTGTGCTAAACCTGGTTCATTTCTGTGTTTGTCATTTCCTCTTACCTCACCGTCATTATTTGTGGGGGGCTTCTATCCAGCTTTGGGGTCCCCTTCTCTGGAGGCAAGAAAGGTCTTTGTTTTCCTCTACTAGGGGTAGCTAGATTCTCCGGCTGGCGCGTGTCATCTAGAATCAACGTAGGAATGATCCCCGGCTACTTCTAGTGTTGGCGTTAGGAGTAGATATATGGTCAACCCAGTTACCACTGCCCTATGAGCTGGATTTTTGTATTCTGCAGACTTCCACGTTCCTCTGAGACCCTCGCCATTGGGGTCATAACAATTTGGTTCCTTTGCCTAAGCTGCCTTCCTCTTCCGATCTGGTTCCTGTGTTTTTCCAGAACGTGGTTCGTTTGCACGGCATCCCTGAGAACATTGTGTCAGACAGAGGATCCCAGTTCGTTTCCAGGTTCTGGCGATCCTTTTGTAGTAGGATGGGCATTGATTTGTCGTTTTCGTCTGCTTTCCATCCTCAGACTAATGGACAGACGGAGCGAACCAATCAGACTTTGGAGGCTTATTTGAGGTGTTTTGTCTCTGCTGATCAGGACGATTGGGTGACATTCTTGCCGTTGGCTGAGTTTGCCCTTAATAATCGGGCTAGTTCCGCCACCTTGGTTTCGCCTTTTTTCTGCAACTCTGGTTTCCATCCTCGCTTTTCTTCGGGTCATGTGGAGCCTTCTGACTGTCCTGGGGTGGATTCTGTGGTGGATAGGTTGCAGCAGATCTGGAATCATGTGGTGGACAACTTGAAGTTGTCACAGGAGAAGGCTCAGCGCTTTGCCAACCGCCGCCGCGGTGTGGGTCCCCGACTACGAGTTGGGGATTTGGTATGGCTTTCTTCCCGCTTTGTTCCTATGAAGGTCTCCTCTCCCAAATTTAAACCTCGTTTTATTGGGCCTTACAAGATATTGGAGATCCTTAATCCTGTATCTTTTCGTCTGGATCTTCCTGTGTCGTTTGCTATTCACAATGTATTTCATAGGTCCTTGTTGCGGCGGTACATTGTGCCTGTAGTTCCTTCTGCTGAGCCTCCTGCTCCGGTGTTGGTTGAGGGCGAGTTGGAGTACGTGGTGGAGAAGATCTTGGATTCTCGCCTCTCCAGGCGGAGGCTTCAGTACCTGGTCAAGTGGAAGGGCTATGGTCAGGAGGATAATTCCTGGGTGGTCGCCTCTGATGTTCATGCGGCCGATTTAGTTCGTGCCTTTCATGCCGCTCATCCTGATCGCCCTGGTGGTCGTGGTGAGGGTTCGGTGACCCCTCACTAAGGGGGGGGTACTGTTGTGAATTTGCTTTTTGCTCCCTCTAGTGGTTACTAGTTTTTTGACTCTGGTTTTTCTGTCATTCCTTTTATCCGCACCTGGGTCGTTAGTTAGGGGTGTTGCTATATAAGCTCCCTGGACCTTCAGTTCTATGCCTGGCAACGTAGTTATCAGAGCTAGTCTGCTGTGCTCTTGTCTACTGATCCTGGTTCCAGTTATATCAGCTAAGTCTGCCTTTTGCTTTTTGCTATTTGTTTTGGTTTTGTATTTTTGTCCAGCTTGTTCCAAATATATATCCTGACCTTTGCTGGAAGCTCTAGGGGGCTGGTGTTCTCCCCCCGGACCGTTAGACGGTTCGGAGGTTCTTGAATTTCCAGTGTGGATTTTGATAGGGTTTTTGTTGACCATATAAGTTACCTTTCTTATTCTGCTATCAGTAAGCGGGCCTCTCTGTGCTAAACCTGGTTCATTTCTGTGTTTGTCATTTCCTCTTACCTCACCGTCATTATTTGTGGGGGGCTTCTATCCAGCTTTGGGGTCCCCTTCTCTGGAGGCAAGAAAGGTCTTTGTTTTCCTCTACTAGGGGTAGCTAGATTCTCCGGCTGGCGCGTGTCATCTAGAATCAACGTAGGAATGATCCCCGGCTACTTCTAGTGTTGGCGTTAGGAGTAGATATATGGTCAACCCAGTTACCACTGCCCTATGAGCTGGATTTTTGTATTCTGCAGACTTCCACGTTCCTCTGAGACCCTCGCCATTGGGGTCATAACACACACCCACCTCTTCAGACAAACGGCACTCTGATGGGTGCTTGCGACAAGTGGCGAGACCACGGCCCCGTGGGGGGAGTTAGGCCATTTAGGGAGGTGTAAACATGTTGTATGCTGGACAAACAGCAGCTGCAAATTAAGCGATTGGAACAGTCAGTAACACCAGTCCCAAAGCAAGACCTTTTTACAGGAAAGCTAGGTGTCAGCCGGGAAAGGTGGGGCAAAATAATTTAAAATCCATGAGTGGTTCATTTTAATGAAGGTTAGATCATCCACATTTTGGGTAGCCAGACGAGTCCTTTTTTCGGTCAGGATTGAACCAGCAGCACTGAATACTCTTTCTGATAGCACACTAGCTGCTGGGCAAGCAAGCTCCTGCAATGCATATTCGGCCAATTCAGGCCAGGTGTCTATTTTGGATGCCCAGTAATCAAAGGGGAATGATGGTTGAGGGAGAACATCGGTAATGGAGGAAAAATAGTTAGTAACCATACTGGACAAATGTTGTCTCCTGTCACTTTGAATGGATGCTGCTGTACCTGTCGTGTCTGCGGTCATTGCAAAATCACTCCACAACCTGGTCAGAAAACCCCTCTGTCCTACGCCACTTCTGATTTGTGCACCTCTAACACCTCTGCCCTGTTGCCCCCTGCATCTCGTGTGAGAACCATCACCGGCGCTGTGTGCTGGGAATGCCTGAATCAAACGGTCTACAAGAGTAGCTTGTTTGGTTGCCAATATCTGTTCGAGGTTCTCATGTGGCATGATATTTTGCAATTTGCCTTTATCGCGAGGATCAAGGAGGCAGGCCAACCAGTAATCGTCATCGGTCATTATTTTTATAATGCGTGGGTCCCTTTTGAGGATACTCAAGGCATAATCCGCCATGTGGGCCAATGTTCCAGTTGTCAACTCAGTGCATATGCTGGGTTGAGGAGCACTTTCTAGCAAATCAACGTCACTTGTCTCCCTCAAAAACCCTGAACCCGGCCTTGCACCGCCAACAGTTTCTATTGCCCCCTGAGAAGCTTCCTCATCCAAAAAATAGTCATCCCCATCATCCTCCTCGTCCTCCTCCTCTTCGCCCGCCACCTCGTCCTGTAGACTTCCCTGAGTAGACAATGGCTGACTGTCATCAAGGCTTCCCTCGTCCTCGGCTGCAGACGCCTGTTGATTTATGTGCGTCAAACTTTGCGTCAGCAGATGCATTAAGGGGATGCTCATGCTTATTACGGCATTGTCTGCACTAACCAGCCGTGTGCATTCCTCAAAACACTGATGGACTTGACACAGGTCTTGGAGCTTCGCCCACTGCACAGCTGACAACTCCATGTCTGCCATCCAACTGCCTGCCCGTGTATGTGTATCCTCCCACAAATACATAACAGCACGCCTCTGTTCGCACAGTCTATGAAGCATGTGCAGTGTGGAGTTCCACCTTGTTGCAACGTCGATGATTAGGCGATGCTGGGGAAGGTTTAAAGACCGCTGATGGTTCTGCATACGGCTGGAGTGTACGGGCGAACGGCGGATGTGAGAGCAAAGTCTGTGCACTTTCAGCAGCAGGTCAGGTAACCCCGGATAACTTTTCTGGAAGCACTGCACCACCAGGTTTAAGGTGTGAGCCAGGCAAGGAATGTGTTTCAGTTGTGAAAGGGCTATGGCAGCCATAAAATTCCTTCCGTTATCACTCACTACCTTGCCTGCCTCAAGATGTACAGTGCCCAGCCATGACTGAGTTTCTTGCTGCAAGAACTCGGACAGAACTTCCGCGGTGTGTCTGTTGTCGCCCAAACACTTCAATGCCAATACAGCCTGCTGACGCTTGCCACTAGCTGTTCCATAATTGGACACCTCGTGTGCTACAGTGGCAACTGCGGATGGAGTGGTCGTGCGACTGCGGTCTGTGGACGAGCTCTCGCTTCTGCTGGAGGATGAGGAAGAGGAGGGGTGACGAACGCCTACAGCCAACTGTTTCCTAGACCGTGGGCTAGGCAGTACTGTCCCAATATTACTGTCCCCTGTGGACCCTGCATCCACCACATTAACCCAGTGTGCCGTGATGGAGACGTAACGCCCCTGGCCATGCCTACTGGTCCATGCACCTGTTGTCAGGTGCACCTTTCTACTGACAGATTGCCTGAGCGCATGGACAATGCGGTCTTTTACATGCTGGTGGAGGGCTGGGATGGCTTTTCTGGAAAAAAAGTGTCAACTGGGTAGCTCATAGCGTGGTACAGCGTAGTCCATCAGATCTTTGAAAGCTTTGCTTTCAACTAACCGGTAGGGCATCATCTCTAACGAGATTAGTCTAGCAATGTGGGCGTTCAAACCCTGTGTACGCGGATGCGAGGATGAGTACTTCCTTTTCCTAACGAGAATCTCATATAGGGTGAGCTGGACTGGAGAGCTGCATAGGGTGGAACTAGCGGGGGTGCTGGTGGACATGGGTGACTGAGAGAGGGTTGGTGATGGTATTCTTGCTGTTGCCCTACATACAGTTTTTGCTACCACGAACCTGGTGATTTCATGACTGCTTTGGCCTGGCGACGAAACCGCCACATTACCTGCAGGTGGTGTGGTAAACGGTGGGCTTACAGTGAGGGAAGGGATGTCGCGTTGCTGACTAGCTTCATTGTGAGAGGGTGCTACAACGTTAAGGGACGTTTGGTAGTTTGTCCAGGCTTGCAAGTGCATGGTGGTTAAATGTCTACGCATGCAACTTGTATTTAGATTTTTAACATTCTAACCTCTGCTGAAGGTCCTTGAGCATTTCTTACATATGACTTTGCACTGATCATTGGGATCTTGGTTAAAAAAAATGCCAGACTGCACTCTTCCTACTATCGGATACCTTTTCAGGCATTGCACACTGAGCTACTTTAACCGGAAGGCCACGCTGTCCTACAACTGGTTTTGGTTTTGCCACACGTTTTTGGCCAGATACGGGCCTGCCAGATGGAACCTGTTGTGATGTTGATGACTGTTGCGGCTCCTCCTCCTCCGCTTCAGAGTTACTGCCGCCTGCACCCTGTTCCCCCAATGGCTGCCAATTGGGGTCAACAACTGGATCATCTATGACCTCCTCTTCCATGTCCTGTGCACCTTCCTCTGGGTCACCGTGTAAGCCGGTGCTATAGCTTTCATGACGGGGCTCCATAGTCTCATCGGGGTCAGATTCTGGATCAGTACACTGCGAAGACAATGTTCTGATCTGAGTCAAAGGAATAGCATAATAATCTGGCTGTGGCTGTGCATCTGTGCACTCCATGTCCGATTTATCTTGTAATGGGCATGGCCTGTTAACAATTTCCCTTTCTAACCCAGGCACGGTATGTGTAAAGAGCTCCATGGAGTAACCTGTTGTGTCGCCTGACGCATCCTTTACTGTTGTTCTGGGTGAAGGACACAAGGAAGCGACTTGTTCCTGACCGGGAGCATCCACTGATGATGCACTGCTCTGACATTTGGCACTTTCCGAGGAGGAGGCGAAAGAGCTAGAGGCAGAGTCAGCAATGAAAGCCAATACTTGTTCCTCCTGCTCCGGCTTCAAAAGCGGTTTTCCAACTCCCAGAAAAGGGAGCCTTCGAGGCCTTGTGTAGCCAGACGATGACGCTGGCTCAACAACTCGAGACTTAGGGGCTATATTGCTTTTCCCACGACCACCTGATGCTCCACGACCACCACCACTACCATCATTACCAGCTGGCAATGAACGCCCACTGTTGTGAATTCTGCTCTTGGGCTCCCTCCGGTGGTTATAAGTGGTAGAGCTGCTGTCTGTCTTTCACAGCAGTCATCAGGTGTGGCCACTTCGGACTGGGGTATTTAGTCTGGCTTCACCCTTTGGTCAGTGCCAGTTGTCCATTGTTCCTGGAGGATTCACATCCTTTCCTGGTCTCTCCTGCTTGCTGTGCAGTTCATCAAAGATAAGTTCTGGCTTGGTCTTTTGCTATCCATATGCTGTGGACATAATAGTTCAGTTCATTTTCATGTTTGTTTTGTCCAGCTTGGTCTGTGCAAGGATTTGTTCAGCCATGCTGGTATCTCTGGAGATGCAGATATACCCTCCATATCTTTAGTTAGATGTGGAGCTTTTGTATTTTTCTGTGGTGGATATTTTCTAGTATTTTAATACTGACCGCATAGTACTCTGTTCTTTCCTTTCTATCTAGCTAGTACAGCCTCCTTTGCTAAATCCTGATTTCAGTCTGCGTATGTTTTTTCCCTCTCCTCTCACAGTCAATATTTGTGGGGGGCTGTCTGTCCTTTGGGAGTTTTCTCTGAGGCAAGATAGTTTTCCTTTTTCTTATCTCTAGGGGTATTTAGATCTCTGGCTGTGATGAGGTATCTAGGGAGTGTTAGGTACATCCCACGGCTGCTTCTAGTTGCGGTGTTAAGTTCAGGGTCTGCGGTCAGTACAGGTCCCACCTTCTCCAGAGTGTCCCCCATGCTTCTCCTAGGCCACCATATCATAACAGCCCACGGCCACGACCTCTTCCACCAGTCTTCCTCATTCTTGAAAAAATGTTACCAAACTAACAACCGTTATGTGGTCCTGTAAAGCCAGGTACAAGGTGTGCGTGAACTTGTTATGAATGTAAATCTCCCTTTTTTATGTGTGGGAGAATGCAGGAAAAAATCAGGCCCACTGTATTACACTACACAGTTTGATTGGCAGAAAGAGGCTGGCAGATGTGACACTGACAGGACTGACGCAGATGCACACACTGGCAATAGAAATGTCCCTTTTTTTGTGTGGGAGAATGCAGGGAAAAATGAGGCCCACTGTATTACACTACACTGTTTGATTGGCAGAAAGAGGCGGGCAGATATGACACTGACAGGACTGACGCAGATGCACACACTGGCAATAGAAATGTCCCTCTTTATGTGTGGGAGAATGCAGTGAAAAATCAGGCCCACTGTATTACACTACACTGTTTGATTGGCAGAAAGAGGCTGGCAGATATGACACTGACAGGACTGATGCAGATGCACACACTGGCAATAGAAATGTCCCTTTTTTTGTGTGGGAGAATGCAGTGAAAAATTAGGCCCACTGTATTACACTACACTGTTTGATTGGCAGAAAGAGGCTGGCAGATATGACACTGACAGGACTGACGCAGATGCACACACTGGCAATAGAAATGTCCCTTTTTTTGTGTGGGAGAATGCAGTGCAAAATCAGGCCCACTGTATTACACTACACTGTTTGATTGGCAGAAAAAGGCTGGCAGATATGGCACTAACAGGAGTGACGCAGATAAACACACTGGCAATAAAAAATGTCCCTCTTTATGTGTGGGAGAATGCAGGGAAAAATCAGGCCCACTGTATTACAGTAGACAGTTTGATTGGCAGAAAGAGGCTGGCAGATATGGCACTAACCGGACTGACGCAGATGCACACACTGGCAATAGAAATGTCCCTCTTTATGTGTGGGAGAATCCAGGGAAAAATCAGGCCCACTGTATTACACAGCACAGTTTGATTAGCAGAAAGAGGCTGGCAGATATGGCACTAACAGGAGTGACGCAGATAAAAACACTGGCAATAGAAATGTCCCTCTTTATGTGTGGGAGAATGCAGTGAAAAATCAGGCCCACTGTATTACACTACACTGTTTGATTGGCAGAAAGAGGCTGGCAGATATGGCACTAGCCAGACTGACGCAGATGCACACACTGGCAATAGAAATGTCCCTCTTTTTTTTGATATGGGAGACAAGGGATTGAATCAGGCCCATTATATCATGGTATAGTTCCTGTGGCACAAAATGACTGACAGATACCACAGACAGCACTCGCACAGATGCATAGGTTTGGCAAGATTATTCTCCCTTTATTTTAATTTTTTTGGGGATATGTGAGACAAGTGATTTAATCTGGCCCACTGTTATACAGTAGGTTTTCTGTGGCAGAAAAACAAAGACAGATGCCACACACAGGACTGGCACTAATGCAGATTTGCCAATCTTAATCTCCCACTTTTACTTTTTTTTCTGGGAGAATTGTGAAGAAATCAGGCCCACTGTTATACAGTAGGTTTTCTGTGGCAGAAAAAAAAAGAAAAGATGCCACACACAGGACTGGCACTAATGCAGATTTGCCAATCTTAATCTCCCACTTTTACTTTTTTTTCTGGGAGAATTGTGAAGAAATCAGGCCCACTGTTATACAGTAGGTTTTCTGTGGCAGAAAAAAAAAGAAAAGATGCCACACACAGGACTGGCACTAATGCAGATTTGCCAATCTTAATCTCCCACTTTTATTTTTTTTCTGGGAGAATTGTGAAGAAATCAGGCCCACTGTTAGACAGTAGGTTTTCTGTGGCAGAAAAAACTAAAATAGATGCCACACACAGGACTGGCACTAATGCAGATTTGCCAATCTTAATCTCCCACTTTTACTTTTTTTTCTGGGAGAATTGTGAAGAAATCAGGCCCACTGTTATACAGTAGGTTTTCTGTGGCAGAAAAAAAAAAAAGATGCCACACACAGGACTGGCACTAATGCAGATTTGCCAATCTTAATCTCCCACTTTTATTTTTTTTTCTGGGAGAATTGTGAAGAAATAAGGCCCACTGTTATACAGTAGGTTTTCTGTGGCAGAAAAAAAAAAGATGCCACACACAGGACTGGCACTAATGCAGATTTGCCAATCTTAATCTCCCACTTTTATTTTTTTTTCTGGGAGAATTGTGAAGAAATCAGGCCCACTGTTACACAGTAGGTTTTCTGTGGCAGAAAAAAAAGAAAAGATGCCACACACAGGACTGGCACTAATGCAGATTTGCCAATCTTAATCTACCACTTTTACTTTTTTTTCTGGTTGAATTGTGAAGAAATCAGGCCCACTGTTATACAGTAGGTTTTCTGTGGCAGAAAAAACAAAAAAGATGCCACACACAGGACTGGCACTAATGCAGATTTGCCAATCTTAATCTCCCACTTTTATTTTTTTTTCTGGGAGAATTGTGAAGAAATCAGGCCCACTGTTAGACAGTAGGTTTTCTGTGGCAGAAAAACAAAGACAGATGCCACACACAGGACTGGCACTGATGCAGATTTGACAATCTTAATCTCCCACTTTTATTTTTTTTTCTGGGAGAATTGTGAATAAATCTGGGCCACTGTATTAGAGTATATTTTCTGTGGCAAAAAGTGGCTTGAAGAGATATAACAAAAAAAAAGAAAAAAAAAAAAGGACTGTACTACAATTACTATCTCCCTACAGTTATCTCAGAAAAGTATGTCAGGCAGCAATAAAAAGGACTGCTGCACACAAAAGTCAAAAGTGTGGACAAACAAACAAGATAGCTGTGCAGAAAGGAAGGAGCAACAGGATTTGTGCTTTGAAAAAAGCAGTTGGTTTGTACAGCGGCGTACACACAGCAACGCAGCTATCAGGGAGCCTTATAACCTGAAATAGAACAAAACAAAGTCCAGCTCACCATAGTCGACATTCCTGGAAACTCGGAGCACGGAACCGCTGTGTCAAGGCGTGAACAAACAGGAAAAGGAAGGAGATCCAGCTCAACGAGGTAGTGAAAAAAATCCGTAACTTTATTCACTTCAATTCATGTAATGTGAAGGACGAAACATCAGCAAGCAATAAGAATAAAAACAAGATCCAAGATTAAGATCAACGCGTTTCTGGTGACGAAGCACCCTTAATCATGATTAAGGGTGCTTCGTCACCAGAAACGCGTTGATCTTGGATCTTGTTTTTATTCTTATTGCTTGCTGATGTTTCGTCCTTCACATTACATGAATTGAAGTGAATAAAGTTACGGATTTTTTTCACTACATCGTTGAGCTGGATCTCCTTCCTTTTCCAGCCTTATAACCTACAGAGCTGTTGCACAGAAATCGAGCCTCCACTGTCCCAAAAAGAAAAGGTGGTGTTGGACAGTGGAAATCGCTACAGCACAAGCGGTTTGGGGGTTAATTTACCCTGCCTAACGCTATCCCTGCTTCTGACGAAGCGGCAGCAACCTCTCCCTATGCTCAGATCAGCAGCAGTAACATGGCGGTCGGCGGGAACGTCCCTTTATAGCCCCTGTGACGCCGCAGAAAGCAAGCCAATCACTGCCATGCCCTTCTCTAAGATGGTGGGGACCAGGACCTATGTCATCACGCTGCCACACTCTACGTGCACCTTCATTGGCTGAGAAATGGCGCTTTAAGCGTCATAGGAAATGCGACTTTGGCGCGAAGATCGTGTACCGCATGGCCGATCCCACGCTGGGATCGGGTCGGGTTTCATGAAATTTATAGGGAGAAAGAGAAAGGAGAGTTACTGTGTCTGTGAGGCAGAAGAGTCGCTATCTTCGTGAGGCAGGAGAGAATCTTTGTTAGGTTGGAGAGTCACTGTGTCTGTGAGGCTGTAGAGTCAAAGGGTCTGTGAGGCAGGAGAGTCACTATGTCTTGAGGCAGGAGGGTCAATGTGTCTTTAGGCTATAGAGTCACTGTGTCTTTGAGGCGGGAGGGTCACTGTGTCTGTGAGGCAGGAAAGTCACTGTGTCTGTGAGGCAGGAGAGTCACTGTGTCTGTGAGTCAGGAGAGTCACTGTATGTGAAGCAGGAAAGTTGCTGTGTCTGTGAGGCTGGAGAGTCATTGTGTCTGTGAGGCAGGAGAGTCACTGTGTCTGTGAGGCAGCAGAGTCACTGAATATTTGAGGCAGGAGTGTCACTCTGACTGTGATGCTGGAGAGCCACTGTGCCAGTGAGGCAGAAGGGTCACTGTGTCTGTGATGCTGTAGAGTCACTGTCTCTGTGAGGCAGGAAAGTCACTGTGTCTATGAGGTAGAAGAGTCACTGTGTCTGTGAAGCTAAAGAGTCATTGTGTCTGTGAAGCTGGAGAGTAACTGTGTCTGTGAGGTAGGAGAGTCACTGTGTCTGTGAGGTAGGAGAGTGTTATGATTCCTGGAGTGGACCCACTAGATTGCTGTGACGACCGTTCCCAGGTGAGCTGACCAGGTGGAACCGACCCCTATACAGGGACCATTAGGGGCAAGCCTAGGAGAGAGATACACCGCGATAGCTTGTGCCAGAGAGACCTCTCCTCAGGCCCATACCCATTCCAGTCAATCAAGAAGAAGGTTCTCCCCCTAACCTTTCTCCTGGCTAGTATATCTTTAACTTCAAAAACATTATCAGTGCTAACAGGTGGCGGAGAAGAACCAACAGAAGAATGATGGCAGTAAAGGACCACAGGTGTAAGGAGAGACACATGGAAGGAGATGGGGATACGGAGCGAGGCAGGCAACCTCAACTTGTAGGCTATATCATTGATTCGAGCCAGGATCTCAAAGGGACCAATGTAACAAGAACCCCATTTATAGGAGGGAATCTTAAGATGGATGTACTTGGACGAAAGCCAGACCTTATTGCCGGGTTGATAAGGGGGAGCATCCAAATGACTTTTGTCAGCATGCTTTTTCATCCTAATGCAAGACCTCTCAAGGGCATCCTTGGTCTCCACCCAAAACTTAGAGAATTCCAAGGACAGGGAGTCGGCAGCTGGCACACCCGAACCAGGGGAAACCAGAAGAGGAGGATTGAGATGTTGACCAGAGAAGATGAAGAACAGTGACTTAGTAGAAGACTCACCGGAGTGATTGCTATAGGCAAACTTGGCCCAAGGGAGGAGGTCAACCCAATCGTCCTGGTGGGCATTAGAAAAATTTTGGAGATATGAGGTCAAGACCTGGGTTATCTGCTCCACCTGACCGTTGGACTGGGGATGATAGGCTGAAGAAAAATCTAAAGTCACATTCAAAAGTTTACAGAGAGCTCTCAAAACCGGGAGGTGAATTGGGCTCCCCTTTCTGACACAATGTGTTGCAGAAAACCATGGAATTTGAAGATGTTATGAATAAAAAATTTTGCCAGCTCGGGAGCTGAGGGCAAACCAGGCAGCGGGACAAAGTGGGCCATCTTAGAAAACCGATCCACAACCACCAGGATAGTTGTGCAACCCATGGAGCGAGGAAGATCAGTGACAACGTCCAAGGCAATATGCAACCAGGGAACCGAGGGCACAGGAAGAGGATGCAGGACCCCAGAGAGTAGTTGTCTTGGAATCTTGTTCCGTGCGCAGGAAGGACAGGAGGCTGAAAATTCTTTGACATCCTGGTGCAGGGACGGCCACCAGTAGTGGTGAGAAATAAGGAAGTATGTCTTCTTAGTTTCAGCATGACCATCAATTTTAGAAGAGTGTCCCAAGTGCAGCACCCTCTCCCTGTCTTTCTCAGAGACTAATGTCTTACACGGTGGTAAGGTAGCAAACCTCAGGGGAGCCACCGAGATGATTTTGTAGAAATCTATAATGTGGGATGGTTCCTCTTCAAAATCAGCAGAGTGGAAGGACCTTAACAGCACATCAGCCTAAACATTGTTTTCACCAGGTCAGAAGTGAAGCTCAAAAGCAAAATGGGCGAAAAACAGGGACCACCGAGGTTGCAAAGGGTTGAGTCTTTGGGCCGACTGAATATAAGCCACATTCTTGTGGTCGGTGAAAATTATGAAGGGGGGAACCGCGCCTTCCAGAAGATAGCACTACTCCTCCAACGCTAACCTGATGGCCAGTAGTTCTCTGTCACAGATGGAATAGTTGTGTTCCGAACAAGAAAATGCCTTGGAGAAGAATCCACAAGTGATCAAATGACCGGACGATGACCTCTGGGAGAGCACAGCCCCAGCCCCTGTGGAGGAAGCATCCACCTTGAGAATGAATGGTCTATAAGTGTCTGGGCGATGAAGTACCAGCGCTTGTGTGAAGGCTTGCTTTAGAGTCAAAAAGGCATCCACGGCCTCCGAAGACCAAGCACTGGGATCAGCTCCCTTGCGGATAAGTGATGAGAGGTGCATGGTCAATGAGGAGAAGTGGGGCACGAGCTGCCTGTAATAGTCTTTGGATGGCCTTCACCCCGAGGGGTCGCGGCCAGTTGAGGTTGGCGGACACTTTCTTGGGATCCATCTTTAAACCGGAATCAGAGATCATATACCCCAAAAAAGGCAGGGATGTCTGTACGAAGATACAGTTTTCATACTTGGCATAGAAACGGATCTCTCTCAAATGAAGTAACACTTGACTAACGATCCATCTATGGATAGGCAGATCCAGAGAAAAAACGAAAATGTCATCAAGTACACCACAACACGGGAATACAAGAGATCCTGGAAGATGTCATTTATAAACTCCTGAAACATTGCAGTAGGATTGCAGAGATCGAAGGGCTTGACCAAATATTCGTAGTGCCCATCCCGTGTATTGAACGCAGTCTTTCACTCATCTCCAGCATGGATGCGGACCAAATTGTAGGCTCCATGGAGGTCAAGCTTAGTAAAAATTCTTGCTCCTCATAGGCGATCAAAGAGCTCAGGGATGAACGGCAGTGGGTACTTGTTCTTGATGGTAATTTCACTGAGCCCTCTGTAGTCAATGCAAGGAAGAAGTGAGACGTCTTTCTTCTTGACAAAGAAGAATCCAGCGCCAGCGGGAGAACACTTTTGGATAAAGCCTTTGGCCAGATTCTCCCTACTATACTCCACTACATTGCTTGCGACTCAACTGGAGAGAGCGGATAGATTCCACCCATGAGGGGTGTATAGCCAGGAATGAGTTCAATCGGGCAATCATGTGGTCGATGCAGGGGAGGACTCTCCGCCTCCCTCTGGCAAAAGACATCCGCGAAGGACCATTAAGCGACTGGTAATCCAGCCGGAGCGGAAATGGGACGAGAAAGTTTGGCATGGCGAACTGACAACAGGCATTGATCATTGCAGTGCTGGCCCCAACAAAGAACGTTCCCCGAGTGACGGTTCAAGATTGGTTCATGCGCCCTTAGCCAAGGAATCCTGAGAAGAATTGCATGGGACTAATCGGGCATGACGTAGAACACCATTCTCATGCGATGCAGAGCCCCCACCTGCAACTAAACCTCTTCCGTAACCTTCGTGACGGTCTCTTGTAAAGGCCTTCCATCCACAGAGGAAATCAGACGCAGCTCCTTCAGAATCCTGACCAGAATCTGGTGCTATTTGACCTCCTCTAGACTAATGAAGTTGCCTGCTGCACCCGAATCCAAATACGCCAACACTAGTGTTGAGCATTCCGATACCGCAAGTATCGGGTATCGGCCGATACTTGCGGGTATCGGAATTCCGATACCGAGATCCGATACTTTTGTAGTATCGGGTATCGGTATCGAAACAACATTAATGTAATAATGTGTAAAAGAGAGAATTAAAATAAAAAATATTGCTATACTCACCTCTCCGACGCAGCCTGGACCTCACCGAGGGAACCGGCAGCGTTCTTTGCTTAAAATTCGCGCGTTTACTTCCTTACGTGAAGTCCCGGCTTGTGATTGGTCGCGTGCCGCCCATGTGGCCGCGACGCGACCAATCACAGCAAGCCGTGACGTAATTTCAGGTCCTTCATGATTTTAAAATTACGTTCTGGCTTGTGATTGGTCGCGTCGCGGTCACATGGGCGACGCGACCAATCACAAGCCGTGACGTCACAGGAGGCTGGACACCCGCGCATTTTAAAATGCGCGCGTGTCCTGCCTCCCGTGACGTCCCGGCTTGTGATTGGTCGCGTCGCCCATGTGGCCGCGACGCGACCAATCACAGCAAGCCGTGACGTAATTTCAGGTCCTTCATGATTTTAAAATTACGTTCTGGCTTGTGATTGGTCGCGTCGCGGTCACATGGGCGACGCGACCAATCACAAGCCGTGACGTCACGGGAGGCTGGACACCCGCGCATTTTAAAATGCGCGCGTGTCCTGCCTCCCGTGACGTCCCGGCTTGTGATTGGTCGTGTCGCCCATGTGGCCGCGACGCGACCAATCACAGCAAGCCGTGACGTAATTTCAGGTCCTTCATGATTTTAAAATTACGTTCTGGCTTGTGATTGGTCGCGTCGCGGTCACATGGGCGACGCGACCAATCACAAGCCGTGACGTCACGGGAGGCTGGACACCCGCGCATTTTAAAATGCGCGGGTGTCCAGCCTCCCGTGACGTCACGGCTTGTGATTGGTCGCGTCGCCCATGTGACCGCGACGCGACCAATCACAAGCCAGAACGTAATTTTAAAATCATGAAGGACCTGAAATTACGTCACGGCTTGCTGTGATTGGTCGCGTCGCGGCCACATGGGCGGCACGCGACCAATCACAAGCCGGGACTTCACGTAAGGAAGTAAACGCGCGAATTTTAAGCAAAGAACGCTGCCGGTTCCCTCGGTGAGGTGAGTATAGCAATATTTTTTATTTTAATTCTTTCTTTTACACATTAATATGGATCCCAGGGCCTGAAGGAGAGTTTCCTCTCCTTCAGACCCTGGGAACCATCAGGGATACCGTCCGATACTTGAGTCCCATTGACTTGTATTGGTATCGGGTATCGGTATCGGATTGGATCCGATACTTTGCCGGTATCGGCCGATACTTTCCGATACCGATACTTTCAAGTATCGGACGGTATCGCTCAACACTAGCCAACACCTAATAGCGTCCATTCACATAAGTTATCTGGACAGACATAGTTAAAGCTAGAGAGTAGTCACACACACCCAGGGAGGCCTCTTCTACCTGACCTAGGTGGAGGAGTTTCCTGGCTGAACGGGGCAGGAACAGAGTAAATGTAAGGCACTACCACAGTAAAAACAAAGCCATTGTGCAACCCTCTCTTTCCGACGCTGATCTGCCATCTTGACCTGATCCACCTGCATAGGTTCAGGCGCAGGAACGGAAGAGGATGCCACAGACCACGGGCTGAGAGATCTATTAATGGAAGAAACCAGACGATGGTACCTCCTTAACCGGACGGACTCCAGGGAGCGCACCTGGAAGTGTAAGTCAATACGTGTGGCCAGAGAGATCAAATCCTTTAAGTAGGTTGGAGTATCCCGACCCGCCAATTCATCCTTAATTCAACCCGACAACCCACACCAGAATGCTCTGACCAGTGCCTCATTATTCCACCCCAGCTCTGAGGACAGAGTATGAAAACGAATAGTATATTGCTCAACCGTAAGGGAGCCTTGGTGGAGATTAAAGAGAGCCTCAGTGGCTGAGGTTACACAACCAGGCTCGTCGAACACTTTGCGAAAGGAATCTAAAAAGGTAGACAATGGAGAGGTTATGGGATCATCACGTTCCCACAAAGGATTTACCCAGGCCAGAGCCTCACCCTCCAAATGTGAAACCACAAACGCCACTTTTGCCCAATCGGGGGGATATTTCAAAATACAGGTGGCATTGATTCAAAAAACCCCGACACAGCTTGGGGTCACCATTATACCGGGGTAGATTACTAAGACGGGGTGGAGGAAGCGGAGAGGGATCAGGGTTACGAAGCTCAGCTTGGGCAGAGGCTGCGACGGCCGACTGAAGGGAGAGCAGACGGTCATCCACTGAAGCCATAAAACTTAATATGTGAGTCTGGGTGTCATGCTGCTGAACTAGCTTCTGTTGGAGACTGGCAAGCTGGGAAGCATTCTCAGGATCAGCGGCCTGTAAAGCAGGCAACCGAGATTCCATGGACTTCATGAAGGACATTATACATGTCATATTCTCCTACAAGTACACCAACTCCTTCGGAGCGGCTGCCAAGGCACCAGCGTGGGTCCATGGCCTGATTGTTCAGTTATGATTCCTGGAGTGGACCCACTGGATCGTGGTGACATCCGTTCCCAGGTGAGCTGAACAGGTGGACCCTACCCCTATACAGGGACCATTAGGTTCAAGCCTAGGAGGGAGATACACAGCAACAGTTTGTGCCAGAGGGACGGCTCGAGGACAACGAGGAGAATCAGGGTACTCACCGAGGACCAGATTGGCAGAGCAGCCACAGCTGCTCAGAGAAAAACTCCGGAACCTAGGACACGGCAGGGTTCATGCAGAGGGTACCGGATCCAGGATGGAGCAGAGCTAGCACTGGAGGAATATAGGGATGGAGCAGAGCAGAGCCCGCACTGGAAGCGTACAGGGACTGAGCAGAGCATGGACGCACTGGAAGTGAACAGGGACAGAGCATAACACGCACACACTAGAAGCGCACAGGGACCTGACGTACAGAAACCTTAGTGGACCTGTGGGGAGCATGGAAAGGCACAATAACAATCAGGCAAGTGCTTCCTCTAGCAGGAAGCAACCTGATGTACCCTGAGGCGGTTACCTAGGCAGGACAGCACTTCTGGGTCAGTACAACCTGGTATCATAAAGAAGCCGGCAGTGCACCAACCGTGACCTAAGCGGCCTAGTGAGCATTCCAGGGGAACGGGATCCCCAGCGCGGCTGAGGACCCGGAAGAGAAGGTGGGAGGCGGCGAGGGACCCGGGAAGTAAGGTGAGTGTCTGCATTTGCTGTAATAGAAAGTAACTGTATGTGTGGGGCTGGAGAGTCACTGTGTCTATGGGACAGGATAGTCACTGTGTCCATGAGGCAGGAGAGTCACTGTGTCTGTGTGGCAGGAAAGTTACTGTGTGTGTGAGGCTGAAGAGTCACTGTGTCTTTGATTAAAAAGAGTCATTGTGTCTGTGAGGCAGGAGAGTCACTGTTTATTTGAAGAGGAAGAGTAACTGTGTTGTGCGGCTAGAGCGTCACTGAGTGTGAGACAGAAGAGTCACTCTATCTTTGAGGCTATAGAGTTACTGTGTCTTTGAGGTTGGAGAATCAATATGTCTGTGAGGCAGGAGAGTCACTGGAAGATAAGATTTTCAAGGGTGATGTAGCACACGATAGTGACCCTATATTAGGCTGGTTCCAGTACAATGATGATGTCCTGATAATCTGGTAGGGCAATGAGACCGAGATCTCCCAATTCATGTAGGACCTTAATGATAATTCCTTTAATCTCAAATTTACATACAAATGGCACCATACTCACATAGATTTTCATGATATACAATTGTGTGTCGGTGACTGATGATGGATCTATATAACTGACCTATACACAAAGGAAACTGCAGTGAATGCACTGCTCCACGCGTCATCAGCACACATATATCCAGCAATCAAGGCCATCTCGGCTGGTCAATACCTCAGAAATAGACGGGTCTGATCCACTGAGGCCTGATTTAAATGGCAGAGTGTTAGGTGCATCAAGGGAGGCTATAGGTGGGCCAGGTCCACAAAAAGAGAGGACCCTTTGTTGCACTCAAAGACAATATCCTGACTGTTCACTTACCATCTATCCCAGGTATGACTACCCGGAGGAGCAGGAAACTGAGGGACCATCTGGTCAATATCCACTATGTGGCAAATGATAAGTCACCTTTTAGTTTTAGTGGTCTGTGGTAAAGCTGCTTCCCATGTGGCAATTGTGTGGCCTATTCTAATATTCTCAGATCTAACACATTTAAGTCATCGGATAGGAGTAAGGAATACTGGATTGGTGATTTTATTTCCTGTATCGCCACACATGTGGTATGTTATGCTACATGCCCATGTTTCTTGATTTATATTGAGTTGACATCTCAGGAACTTAAAACCAGGACCCGTTAACATGTACGTGATATTTTAGCAGCAAGCAATATGTCTGATTTACCAACACTTAAAACTTTACCCAGACATTTCAAGGTTTTTCACGGCTCCAACCCCTGTGGTTTGAAGGTTAGGGGGATTGATTAGATTCAGCGAGGCAATATTAACCTAACCCTTGCTCAAAATGAGTGTAGATGGATTGTCACACTGAACACCATGGCAGCCAAGGGCCTCAATGAGAAACTGAGCTTCAACCCTTTCTTATGACCTGTTCCACACATTGTCCCACCTTGTTAATGATATTATGTATTTTCTACAATTTTGTGTTTTTAATTTTTGACCTGTTTGTCCTGTTTTTAGTTGGTGTTCTATCTGGTCCAGTCTGCTGTCTATCTGTATCCAGCTATGCGTTGGATCTGATCCGTATCATCACCTTTTCTTCTTGGAACTGACGCGACATGAGAGCTATTGGTGACCTATATCGACAGCCTTGATGTGCCTTCACAATTGACCATACGTCTGGACTGCCGATACCATTACTGTATTTCATTGGAACCAATGTACTCTGAAATTTGTCTGGCCCTCTGGATCTAAACTCAATATGGACTTTGTCCTTTATTTCAGCTAGTCTGCTCCTTCTGTCACATATGGATGCACGTTTGGATTGACGCTTATCCATGAGAGCTTTATGTGTGAATCTATAGAATGCAATACCTATTAGACTCAATGTATCTGTATTGCAATATGGATTGATCATGAGGATGTAATGTTCCAATACATGCTGATGTCATAGTATAGTCTTTTTTACAATTTGAATTTTGATTTCTTGTTTTTGTGACTTTTGGGGGTAACATTTTGTATTTATTAATTTCTGACCTTTTCAGACAGATGTTTTAGCATGGGACTAATGCAAAGAATCTTTTGTAAACTTGTGGTGACATGGTGAGGTCTATTCCATCTATACATAGTTGGTATACCACATGTCCATGTCCATTTATTTCTGATATTTTTTTTGTCTTGTCTGATACCGGATCATGTAACTTTTACAATACTGCCACTATTCACCATACCTTGGACCTAAGGCTTATACATCTCTGTAACTACACTTATGATTATTTAACATTCAATTATACTTGGGCCTTTTCCTTAGTGTTGCTCATGTTCCATACAATATTTCACTGGCATTATTTGGTGTTCTTTACCCTGATATTGTAATACATGGCGCTTGTTCACTTTAATAAAAGGCACTCAGTCACTTTAATTATTGCACTCTTGCACTTTGTTGTACATTTTATTGGTTGTCGCTTTAATTTCTACACTGTCGGCTATGGTAATGATTCTTAGTACCATCTGCTTCTTCCTCACGATTCCTCTTTCCTCCTCTTCACCTGTCTTTTATGACGCACTTCTTGTTTTTGTCCACAATTGTGGTCTACAGTGTAAATGAATTGACTTTTGAGGAAGTTAGTCAGACTGTTTGTTCCAATCTTCAGATCTCGTGCCAGGCTACTACTTGTATGGGCATTTTTTCATTATGTGTAAACTATTTAACATTTCTTTATGTCTCTCCAAAAATGGCCTCGTCTATGGTCTGCTTGAAAATGGCTTTTGATCTCTAGTGGCTGCCCACAAAGCACCGTGCTCATGTCCAATGACGTCACTAGGTGAGAGTTTACCTGACATGCGCATGACGTGAGGATGATAATGCAGGAAGTGATTTGACCGGTGGTGGTAACCAATGTGAATGTGCCAAAATATATCCCCTTTGGGTATATATAATGGGACAGGACTTTGCATATGACACCCGTTTGAGAAAGCAGCCACGGAAAACGCACATCCGGGCCTGCAAGGAGAGGACTTTCTGCGGTCTTGGTAGACTATGGGTAGGCAATTGTGATTTATACTGAGCATTCATATTCATTTGCATATCTGACTATGGCTTAAAGGTTGTTTTTGATTGCATGATTTTTGATGGTGACTTATTTCATACAATTTCTGATGCTCCTTCCTCAGTAGTTTGAGCGTTGTTACCATACTCCATATTTGACTGCATCTCTCTTTGCATGTCTATCCATGTCTTCTCTTTATATATAGACATTGGCAGTTCTATATGTCTTATATATGTGTTTTTATTTGCTCATACAATTTTCACTATGTTTGGGAGTACTTGACCACTCTAATTTCTTTAGATTAATAACAGGGAGAACATTATACATTTCTTTGGACTTGTTCTCAATCTGGCTACATATGCTGTGCTTTATGAAAATTGTTATAGGAGAGTCACTGTGTCTGTGAGGCTTAATAGTCACTGAGTCGGTGAGGCAGGAGAATCACTGTGTGTGAGGCTGGAGAGTCCCTGAGCTTGTGAGGCAGGAGATTCACTGTGTGTGAGGTAGGAGAGTCACTGTGTGTGAGACTGGAGAGTCACTGAGTCTGTGAGGCAGGAGAGTCACTGAGTCTGTGAGGCTGGAGAGTCACTGAGTCTGTGAAGCAGGAGAGTCACTATGTCTGTGAGGTAGGAGAGTCACTGTGTCTGTTGTGAGGTAGTAGAGTCACTGTGTGTGAGGCTGGAGAGTCACTGTGTGTGAGACTGGAGAGTCACTGAGTCTGTGAGGCTGGAGAGTCACTGAGTCTGTGAAGCAGGAGAGTCACTGTGTCTGTGAGGTAGGAGAGTCACTGTGTCTGTTGTGAGGTAGTAGAGTCGCCGTGTGCAAGGCTGGAGAGTCACTGTGTATGTGAGGCTAGAGAGTCACTGTGTGCAAGACTGGTGAGTCACTGTGTCTGTGAGGCTGGAGTGCCACTGAGTGTGAGGCAGGAGAGTCTCTGTGTATGTGAGGCAGTGGAGTTACTGTGTTTGTGAGGTTGGAGAGTCACTGTGTCTGTGAGACAGGAGAGTCACTGTGTCTGTGAGGCTGGAGTGCCTCTGAGTGTGAGGCAGGAGAGTCTCTGTGAATGTGAGGCAGTGGAGTCATTGTGTCTGTGAGGTAGGAGAGTCACTGTGTCTGTGAGGCTGGAGTGCCAGTGAGTGTGAGGCAGGCGAGTCTCTGTGTATGTGAGGCAGTGGAGTCATTGTGTCTGGGAGGTAGGAGAGTTACTGTGTCTGTGAGGCTGGAGTGTCACTGAGTGTGAGGCAGGAGAGTCACTGAGTATGTGAGGCAGTATAGTCACTGAGTATGTGAGGCAGTAGAGTAATTTTGTGAGGCAGTAGAGTCAATGCATTTGTGAGGCAGGAGAGTCAATGTTCTATTGAGACAGGAGACACACTCTGCCTTTGAGGCAGGCGAGTCACTTTCTATGTGAGGCAGGAGAGTCACTGTGCCTTTGAGGCAGGAGAGCCACTTTGTCTGTGAGGCAGGAGAGTCACTGTTAGGGTTGAGCGACTTTTAATTTTTCAGGATCGAGTCGGGTTTCGCAAAACCCGACTTTGTCAAAAGTCGGGTCGGGTGAAATCGGCCGATTATTGCGAAAAGTCGGGGATCTGACCGAAACACTAAACCCAATGCAAGTCAATGGAGAATCAAAGTCGGCAGTGAGTGGAGGACAGGAAAACACCAACAGAGCCCATTTTAATGCCAAAAACATCAATTATTGTTACTTAAGCTTGTCAATCTTAATTTACCTTATAATAATAGTTAGCCATTGAATATTTGGGGGTCATTTGGCAACAGTTGAGGGGGGAGTAGGGCTGGCTCAAGTTTTTAGTGGGCCCAGGAAACGTGGACTACGTCACGGCGGTGGAGCAATGAGAGGTCAGTATTTCAACTTTGCAAGTGCTGTGATCCTGAGTACGCAGGGGGGCCCACTCGTTCGCATTGGCACTGGCACAGGGCCCCTCAAATTACGACGGGGTGTTTGCACGGCGGGGGCGCCTCCCACCGGCAGCGACACTTTTGCGTACTCTGAGGGGCCATGTGCCTGTGACGTCGCCAACGAGTATGCCCCCCACCTGTTGAAGGAACCTGCACTTTCATCTGCACCTTCCTCTTTGTCCCTGTGTAAGGTGGTATAGTATGCAGGAAGGGGAACCAGACTTTCTGCAGGGTCAGATACTGGCTATGTAGAGTGCAAGGGGAATGTAGTGGTCTGGGTCAATGTACCGGCAGACTCATCTAGCAGTGGCTGGGCAATGGGCAGGATGAGGAGGAAACACAGATATAGGCCCAAAGAATAAAGTAGGCTAAATGCAGTTCAAAATTGGTAACAGGAGTGTCACGATATGGTATGAAATATCATAAGTTAGTTTTCTTGCTAGCATGCGGGGGCTAAAACCCCCCTCTCTCTTTTTCTCTTTCCTTCCCTGTGTTTCTATCTGTCTGTGTAGAAGAGCTTGCCTTGTGGGGGAGTTTTATTGACGAAAGGTATTTACGACTGGCATAGCTGCAAGGGAAATTTGTACTAGCAGGAACTGTTAGAGAAACTTCTAGAACCATGCGGTCCTTTGTTCTGTTATTGTGAGATATTAGACAAACTATTTAGGATAGTAGAATGATAAATACATATTCTTGATCTCCATCGAAGCATCTACCCATCACTCTAAACACAGTCGTCTAACTCCATCGGGGGAAGAAGTAGGGATTGCTCTGTAAATAATAGGACATATTTGATCTCATAAGAAAGCTCATGTTAATACAAGCTGAATGCTGGGTGTGATATGATTCTGATATGTACTGGAACGGAGTTATAAGCATTAGACCAATTTGTATTCAAAGTACTCAGACTGAAAGGTAGGAGGATCTGGAAAAGCCAGCCCTTTCTGTGATGTCACTAGCTGTAGGTCTTAAGTTTGTGGCCAGATCCCCAGCTCCTTCTTCTTGTCTTTTCCTGTGAAACCTGAGCAGCACGACCAATGAGCTGGGATGTCTGGTTGCCTGCAATGCAATGATCTGAGAATATGTGAGTGTTATCTTTTCTTCATTTAATCCTTTTATTTTCATAATTACCTTGTACATATTTGCAATTGTCTCATTTGTAACATCTTTGTAAAATATTTTATAAACACTGCCTAAAAATCATTTATGGGGTATAATATTTAATACTAGTTCGTTCTTCCTGCCCTAAACCGTACCCTGTCTCTGAAGGGAATTACGCTACTGTTGTGGGGTTAGCTCCAGACCCGTTCAATTGGAGCTGGTGGCAGCGACCATGTGCAGGCTTTTGGGGGTCCCTGTAGCGACTGCGGCTTGATAATTATTGTTCCTGCCTGAGTGGGAGTAGTTATCGCATCGCTGCAGTGCACCCAATAGCCAGTACATAGCAGGCAGCCTTTCTGGCGAATAATCACCCTAGGTGCAGTACCTAATCTGACCTGAGAGGAAGGGGGGCGCCAGAGAGCTGCAAGGTTTAAGTGGAACTGTAAGCGGGATATACACAAATCCCTGCAGTTCATTGTATACTGAAGAGCAGTGGGATACCTAAAATAAGCCCCTGCTGTAAACAAGAGGTCAGTAACCTCGTGGGTGTTTTTTTTTCATCACATTGTGGCAGTGGAGGGATAACTAGGATAACCCCCCTGCACATGTGATAGCCGTCTGTTGGTCTAAAGTCACCCCAATCCGTGACATATTGTGGGCAGCGGCTAAGGGACCTTGACAATTGGTGACAGTCACGGTGTGAATCGTGACATATTGGTGGCAACGCGGTGGGATATTAGAGCATTAGTGATTTGGTTTGAGCAATCATTCCTCTCACTAAAAACTTGCAGAAAGTTCTTGCGAGAACTCTGCGCAAATAAGTTTGGAGAACGAACTCAGTGTTTATTAGTTGTGAGACAATTGTGTACTGGTAATTATCCCTTCCCTTTTTCTTCGTTTTTCTATCCTATCTTTTATTTGGCAACCATGGTTGTGCTGGGAGAAACCTTTTATGAGCAGCAGACCAAAGACACCCTTGTGGCCTTGTGCAAGTCACAGCACATTGACTATGCAAACAAAAACAAAAGCCAACTGGTCGCAGTCCTGATGCAATGGGAAGCCGCTCTAGACCACTCACAGAGCCCAGAAGCCGCAGATGCCAGCACCTTCGAACATGGTGCTGCAGCAGAGGTCCAACCACTGAATGCTCGCCCCGTTAGCAATCCGGGCGAATTGGACCCCCACCTGCAGGCAGCCTTGAAAGAATTCCCCGCTGACGACCATGAGGGACGGCGACAGCTGATCCAGCAATACCAGGAGCGAGCCGAGGCCAGAGCCGAGCGGGAGGCCCAAGCGGAGTGGGAGTACCGGCTGCAGATGGCCCAACTGCAAATGCAGAGGTCGTCCCAGTCCAGCCGTGAGCCCAGCAGCGCTCCGACACCAAAACCCCGGCCCGACCACTTTCCTGTTATGGAAAAGGATGGGGACTTGGACACTTTTCTGCGGGCCTTTGAGAAAGCCTGCAGACAGTACCAGCTGCCTACACAAGAATGGGCATGATACCTGACACCAGGGCTGAGAGGAAAAGCTCTGGAGGCGTTTGCTGCACTCCCTCAAGAACAAGATGGTGACTATGAGGCCATCAAGCAGGCTCTGATAGCCAAGTACCAGCTTACACCCGAGGTGTACCATAAAAAGTTCCGGACCCTCCAACGTGGCCCACACGACAGTTACAGTGATGTGGTGCATGGACTGGGGACCCACTTTGACCAGTGGACCCAAGGACTGTCAGTGACCACCTTTGCACAGCTGCGAGACCTGATGATCAAAGACCAGTTCTTCCGTCTTTGCCCAACTGAGGTGCGACAGTTCGTGATGGACAGAGAACCCAAAGACGTGACGAAAGCAGCGCAGATTGCCGATGCCTATGAGGCCAACCGTAGATCGGAAGTGCGGAAGCCAGTCACCTCCAGCTGGAGAGGGGGTAAGCCTGCATCCAACGCCAGTACCCCGGCCAGCCAACACACCAGAGGTCCTGTCCCCGTGGCCAACAGCACCAGACCTACCACCGAACTTCGCCAGTGTTACCACTGCAGGCAGACTGAACACCTCAGTCACCAATGTCCAGCCAAGCAGAAGAACCCCTCATCCCAGGCCCCAGGGCCTAATGCAGCTGTTCTTTTGGTGGGTGGTGTGGTTGGGAGGGTGTGTGACAACGTACAGCCCGTCACTGTGGGAGGTCGTGTTGCTACAGGCCTCAAGGACAGCGGGGCTGAACGAACCCTCATCCGACCCGAACTGGCGGCCCCTGAAGAAATCATTCCGGGGAAAACCCTAACTGTCACTGGGATTGGGGGCATCAGCTGTCCCTTACCGATGGCCCGGGTTTTTATTGATTGGGGTGCCGGGAGCGGGGTGAAAGAAGTGGGGCTGTCTGATAATTTGCCCACTGATGTTTTGTTGGGGACTGATTTGGGGAGGTTGTTTGCATACTACGTCCCTGACACCCCTCCCCAATCTGCTAATAAGGGTAACGTTAACCCTGATGATGATGATGATGATGATGGGAAATCGCATGTGTTACCTGACCATGCTTTATCTTGTAATGATGCATCTGTTAACCATTTTTTCCCTAGGATTGATGGTGAAAATGTTGTACCTGTGCCAACTGTACCTGATAACGCTGTTTCTATGAAAGTTGATGTGTCCGTAGGTACAGGAGTGCTCAGCCACGTCGCTCTGCGGAGTGAGACGGCTGAGGAACCCCTAGCAGGGGCAAGTGTCGGTGCTACCGGAAATGGGGAAATACATGGGAACCGTGAGGAAGGTGATGCCATGCAATTGACCAGTGCCACCGAGGAAGGTAACTGGCCCATAAGTAGCAATGCTCCTGAGGTAATGGGGGTGGATGGGAAGGCAGAACCCGTAGCAGCGTCGGCTGATGGGTCTGTAGAAACCCCCGGGGAGACAGCCTACATAGCTGCTGTCACCCGCAGTCAGAGTGCCCGGAACGCAGATAACTGTCTGCCTCCCGGACCCTCCTCAGTCATCAGTATGACTGAACCAGAGGTGGACCCAGAGCAGGTCCCAGAGGGCTCCCGTGGGGAAGGGACCCTGACGTCGCTTCTGGCTTCCCCTAGCCAGGAGTTTCAGGCCGCTCTGCACACAGATGCGAGCCTAGAGAGTTTGAGACAACTCGCCGGGACGCGCTTCTCCGAGACTGATAAGGAGAAGGTGTTTTGGGAAGGAGGAAGGTTGTACCGGGAGACAGTACCCGGAGAATCACAAAAGGAGTGGTTGAGGGAAAGACAGCTGGTCGTCCCGCAGCAATTCCGGGGTGAGTTGTTGCGGATTGCCCATGAGATCCCGCTAGCTGGACACTTGGGGATCAGCAAAACCAAGGCCCGGCTGTCTCAACACTTCTATTGGCCTAAGATGGGGACAGATGTGTCAAACTACTGCCGCTCCTGTGTCACCTGTCAAAGAGTGGGGAAGGCGGGGCCTGCTCTTAAGGCTCCCCTGATCCCTTTGCCAGTGATAGAGGAGCCTTTCCAGAGGATCGCGGTGGACATTGTGGGCCCGCTGGCCGTCCCCAGCAGCTCTGGAAAGCGATATATTCTTACTGTGGTAGACTACGCTACCCGGTACCCAGAGGCAGTAGCTCTGTCGTCAACTAGGGCAGATAAGGCGGCGGATGCCCTGTTGGCCATCTTTTCACGTGTAGGATTTCCCAGGGAAATGCTTACTGATCGAGGGACCCAATTTATGTCTCACCTAATGGAGGCTCTCTGTAAGAAAATGCAGGTGAAGCACCTGGTATCGAGTGCGTATCACCCCCAGACCAATGGCTTGTGTGAACGCTTCAATGGTACCCTCAAACAGATGCTACGCATGCTGGTTGAGACACAAGGGCGCGACTGGGAGCGGTACCTCCCACACCTGCTATTCGCTTACAGAGAGGTTCCGCAGGCCTCGACGGGGTTCTCCCCCTTCGAGCTCCTGTACGGCAGGCGAGTCCGGGGACCCCTTGGGTTGGTAAGAGAATCCTGGGAAGAGGAGCCGAACCCTTCTGAAGTGTCCATAGTGGAGTATGTCATGCGCTTCCGTGACAAGATGCAGACCTTGACGCAGTTGGTGCATGACAACATGACGCAGGCTCAGGCTGATCAGAAGCACTGGTACGACCAGAACGCCCGGGAGCGGACCTACCACGTGGGTCAAAAGGTGTCGGTGCTGGTTCCTGTACCAACGGATAAGCTTCAGGCAGCCTGGGAGGGCCCGTACGTCGTCCACCAACAGCTCAACCCGGTCACCTTTGTGGTCACGCTTGACCACACTCGGGGTAGGCGAAAGGCCTTTCACGTCAACATGATGAAGGCTCATCACGAACGTGAACCTTTCGTCCTACCGGTCTGCAGCGCACCCGAAGAAGGGGAGGAAGACACCCTCCTGGACATGCTGGCCCAAGCCAAGGCCCGTGGGTCCATTGAGGACGTGGAGGTAAGCGCCTCGCTAGATGAACCACAGCGGTTGCAGTTGCAAACCATGCTGGAACCCTTCCGGTTCGTGTTCTCCAACCGGCCTGGAAGGACTGAGTTAGCCGTCCACGAGGTGGACACCGGGAATCACGCCCCACTACGGCGAACACCCTATCGAATCTCTGACCAGGTGCAGCAGATTATGCGCCAGGAGATCGATGAGATGTTACAGCTGGGGGTGATTCGATGGTCAAAGAGCGCGTGGGCCTCACCTGTAGTTCTCGTGCCAAAGAAGGACCGGACCACCCGGTTCTGCGTGGACTACAGGGGGCTCAACGCCATTACAGCCTCTGACGCGCATCCAATGCCGCGCATCGAAGAGCTGCTTGAGAAGTTAGCGGGCGCAAAATACCTGACAATCATGGATCTGAGTCGCGGATACTGGCAGATTCCCCTGAGCCCCGAGGCGCAGGAGAAGTCCGCCTTTATCACGCCCTTTGGACTGTACGAGTCCACGGTCATGCCCTTCGGCATGAAGAATGCCCCTGCCACTTTCCAGCGGATGGTCAATCTCCTGCTTCAGGGACTGGAGAAGTACGCCGTGGCGTACTTAGATGACATTGCCATCTTCAGTCCCTCCTGGGATGAACACCTGCAGCATCTCGAGGAGGTGCTCGGGCGAATTCACCGAGCAGGACTGACTATCAAGCCGGGAAAGTGCCAGATGGGCATGAGGGAGGTTCACTACCTGGGGCACCGGGTAGGCGGAAACACCCTAAAACCAGAGCCTGACAAAGTGGGCGTGATCGTGAACTGGCCCACTCCCAGGACCAAGAAACATGTGATGTCCTTCCTGGGCACTGCAGGGTACTATAGGCGCTTCGTGCAGCACTATAGTAGCCTGGCAAAACCTTTGACGGACCTCACCAGGAAGAAGCTACCCCACATCGTCAACTGGACAGATGGCTGTGAGGGGGCCTTCCAGGCGTTGAAAACAGCACTGTGCAACGCCCCTGTGTTGAAAGCAGTCGACAGCAGTCGACCGTTCTTGGTACAGACCGACGCCAGCGAGTTTGGCCTTGGTGCTGTGCTCAGCCAGGTTGACTCGGAGGACCAAGAGCACCCCGTGTTGTACCTGAGCCGGAAACTTTTGCCGAGGGAAGTGGCCTACTCCACCATTGAGAAGGAGTGCCTGGCCATAGTCTGGGCCCTGCAGCGCTTGCAGCCCTACTTGTACGGTCGCACCTTCACCGTGGTGACCGACCACAACCCTCTGCGCTGGCTAAGCACCATGTGTGGAACCAATGGCAGGTTGCTGCGCTGGAGCCTTGCCCTTCAGCAATTTGACTTCACCATTAAACACAAAGCGGGCAGAGAGCATGGGAATGCAGATGGACTCTCCCGCCAGGGTGAACCCACTGAGGTGCGCATGGAGGCATACCGAGAGGTTCTGCCACCGTAGCGCACGCCAAAAGGGGGAGGTGTCACGATATGGTATGAAATATCATAAGTTAGTTTTCTTGCTAGCATGCGGGGGCTAAAACCCCCCTCTCTCTTTTTCTCTTTCCTTCTCTGTGTTTCTATCTGTCTGTGTAGAAGAGCTTGCCTTGTGGGGGAGTTTTATTGACGAAAGGTATTTACGACTGGCATAGCTGCAAGGGAAATTTGTACTAGCAGGAACTGTTAGAGAAACTTCTAGAACCATGCGGTCCTTTGTTCTGTTATTGTGAGATATTAGACAAACTATTTAGGATAGTAGAATGATAAATACATATTCTTGATCTCCATCGAAGCATCTACCCATCACTCTAAACACAGTCGTCTAACTCCATCGGGGGAAGAAGTAGGGATTGCTCTGTAAATAATAGGACATATTTGATCTCATAAGAAAGCTCATGTTAATACAAGCTGAATGCTGGGTGTGATATGATTCTGATATGTACTGGAACAGAGTTATAAGCATTAGACCAATTTGTATTCAAAGTACTCAGACTGAAAGGTAGGAGGATCTGGAAAAGCCAGCCCTTTCTGTGATGTCACTAGCTGTAGGTCTTAAGTTTGTGGCCAGATCCCCAGCTCCTTCTTCTTGTCTTTTCCTGTGAGGCCTGAGCAGCACGACCAATGAGCTGGGATGTCTGGTTGCCTGCAATGCAATGATCTGAGAATATGTGAGTGTTATCTTTTCTTCATTTAATCCTTTTATTTTCATAATTACCTTGTACATATTTGCAATTGTCTCATTTGTAACATCTTTGTAAAATATTTTATAAACACTGCCTAAAAATCATTTATGGGGTATAATATTTAATACTAGTTCGTTCTTCCTGCCCTAAACCGTACCCTGTCTCTGAAGGGAATTACGCTACTGTTGTGGGGTTAGCTCCAGACCCGTTCAATTGGAGCTGGTGGCAGCGACCGTGTGCAGGCTTTTGGGGGTCCCTGTAGCGACTGCGGCTTGATAATTATTGTTCCTGCCTGAGTGGGAGTAGTTATCGCATCGCTGCAGTGCACCCAATAGCCAGTACACAGCAGGCAGCCTTTCTGGCGAATAATCACCCTAGGTGCAGTACCTAATCTGACCTGAGAGGAAGGGGGGCGCCAGAGAGCTGCAAGGTTTAAGTGGAACTGTAAGCGGGATATACACAAATCCCTGCAGTTCATTGTATACTGAAGAGCAGTGGGATACCTAAAATAAGCCCCTGCTGTAAACAAGAGGTCAGTAACCTCGTGTGTGTTTTTTTTTCATCACATTGTGGCAGTGGAGGGATAACTAGGATAACCCCCCTGCACATGTGATAGCCGTCTGTTGGTCTAAAGTCACCCCAATCCGTGACATATTGTGGGCAGCGGCTAAGGGACCTTGACAATTGGTGACAGTCACGGTGTGAATCGTGACAAGGAGTAAACAGGCAGCACTGCTTTGTTTAGTGGAGGAGAACAGCAAGGAGCGGCAGACACCGTTAGTAGGCCCAACGAAACTAGTAGCCCAAATGCACTTTAATATGTGATATCGGCTGCAAATTGAGGCTCTGCTTTGTGCAGTGAAGGACAGCTGTATTGAGTGGCGCAGACAGACACAGGTAGTAGGCCTAAATTAAAAAAGTTGGCTCAATGCAGTTTAAAATTGGTTACAGGGGTACACAGGCGGCAGAGCGTTGTTAAGCGGAGGACGATTGTCAGGACTGGAGTGGCCCAGACAGACTTATAAGGCCTAAAATAAAAAAGTAGGCGTAATGCAGTTAAAAATGGGTAACAGGGGTACACAGGCAGCATTGTTTTGTTAGGCGGAGGACGATTGCTAGGAGTGGCGCAGACAGACTTACTAGGCCTAAAATAAAAAAGTTGGCTCAATGCAGTTCAAAATGGGTAACGGGTACACAGGCAGCATTGTTTTGGTCAGCGGAGGACGATTAGTAGGAGTGGCGCAGACAGACTTACTAGACCTAAAATAAAAAAGTAGGCTCAATGCAGTTCAAAATGGGTAACGGGTACACAGGCAGCATTGTTTTGGTCAGCGGAGGACGATTAGTAGGAGTGGAGCAGACAGACTTACTAGGCCTAAAATAAAAAAGTTGGCTCAATGCAGTTCAAAATGGGTAACGGGTACACAGGCAGCATTGTTTTGGTCAGCGGAGGACGATTAGTAGGAGTGGCGCAGACAGACTTACTAGGCCTAAAATAAAAAAGTAGGCTCAATGCAGTTCAAAATGGGTAACGGGTACACAGGCAGCATTGTTTTGGTCAGTGGAGGACGATTAGTAGGAGTGGAGCAGACAGACTTACTAGGCCTAAAATAAAAAAGTTGGCTCAATGCAGTTCAAAATGGGTAACGGGTACACAGGCAGCATTGTTTTGGTCAGCGGAGGACGATTAGTAGGAGTGGCGCAGACAGACTTACTAGACCTAAAATAAAAAAGTAGGCTCAATGCAGTTTAAAATGGGTAACGGGTACACAGGCAGCATTGTTTTGGTCAGCGGAGGACGATTAGTAGGAGTGGCGCAGACAGACTTACTAGGCCTAAAATAAAAAAGGTGGCTCAATGCAGTTCAAAATGGGTAGCGGGTACACAGGCAGCATTGTTTTGGTCAGCGGAGGACGATTAGTAGGAGTGGCGCAGACAGACTTACTAGACCTAAAATAAAAAAGTAAGCTCAATGCAGTTCAAAATGGGTAACGGGTACACAGGCAGCATTGTTTTGGTCAGCGGAGGACGATTAGTAGGAGTGGCGCAGACAGACTTACTAGACCTAAAATAAAAAAGTAGGCTCAATGCAGTTTAAAATGGGTAACGGGTACACAGGCAGCATTGTTTTGGTCAGTGGAGGACGATTAGTAGGAGTGGAGCAGACAGACTTACTAGGCCTAAAATAAAAAAGTTGGCTCAATGCAGTTCAAAATGGGTAACGGGTACACAGGCAGCATTGTTTTGGTCAGCGGAGGACGATTAGTAGGAGTGGCGCAGACAGACTTACTAGACCTAAAATAAAAAAGTAGGCTCAATGCAGTTTAAAATGGGTAACGGGTACACAGGCAGCATTGTTTTGGTCAGCGGAGGACGATTAGTAGGAGTGGCGCAGACAGACTTACTAGGCCTAAAATAAAAAAGTAGGCTCAATGCAGTTCAAAATGGGTAACGGGTACACAGGCAGCATTGTTTTGGTCAGCGGAGGACGATTAGTAGGAGTGGCGCAGACAGACTTACTAGGCCTAAAATAAAAAAGTTGGCTCAATGCAGTTTAAAATGGGTAACAGGGGTACACAGGCAACACTGGTTTGGTCAGCGGAGGGCGATTGCTAGGAGTGGCGCAGACAGACTTACTAGGCCTAAAATAAAAAAGTAGGCTCAATGCAGTTCAAAATGGGTAACGGGTACACAGGCAGCATTGTTTTGGTCAGCGGAGGACGAATAGTAGGAGTGGTGCAGACAGACTTACTAGGCCTAAAATAAAAAAGTTGGCTCAATGCAGTTTAAAATGGGTAAGAGGGGTACACAGGCAGCACTGGTTTGGTCAGCGGAGGGCGATTGCTAGGAGTGGCGCAGACAGACTTACTAGGCCTAAAATAAAAAAGTAGGCTCAATGCAGTTCAAAATGGGTAACGGGTACACAGGCAGCATTGTTTTGGTCAGCGGAGGACGAATAGTAGGAGTGGTGCAGACAGAATTACTAGGCCTAAAATAAAAAAGTTGACTCAATGCAGTTTAAAATGGGTAACAGGGGTACACAGGCAGCACTGGTTTGGTCAGCGGAGGACGAATAGTAGGAGTGGCGCAGACAGACTTACTAGGCCTAAAATAAAAAAGTTGGCTCAATGCAGTTTAAAATGGGTAACATGGGTACACAGGCAGCACTGGTTTGGTCAGCGGAGGACGATTGCTAGGAGTGGCGCAGACAGACTTACTAGGCCTAAAATAAAAAAGTTGGCTCAATGCAGTTCAAAATGGGTAACGGGTACACAGGCAGCATTGTTTTGGTCAGCGGAGGATGATTAGTAGGAGTGGCGCAGACAGACTTACTAGGCCTAAAATAAAAAAGTTGGCTCAATGCAGTTTAAAATGGGTAACAGGGGTACACAGGCAGCACTGGTTT
Organism: Ranitomeya variabilis; assembly: GCF_051348905.1. Lineage (NCBI taxonomy): Eukaryota > Metazoa > Chordata > Amphibia > Anura > Dendrobatidae > Ranitomeya > Ranitomeya variabilis. The sequence continues at coordinate 226,726,225 of NC_135235.1, forward strand.
GGTCAGCGGAGGACGAATAGTAGGAGTGGCGCAGACAGACTTACTAGGCCTAAAATAAAAAAGTTGGCTCAATGCAGTTTAAAATGGGTAACATGGGTACACAGGCAGCACTGGTTTGGTCAGCGGAGGACGATTGCTAGGAGTGGCGCAGACAGACTTACTAGGCCTAAAATAAAAAAGTTGGCTCAATGCAGTTCAAAATGGGTAACGGGTACACAGGCAGCATTGTTTTGGTCAGCGGAGGATGATTAGTAGGAGTGGCGCAGACAGACTTACTAGGCCTAAAATAAAAAAGTTGGCTCAATGCAGTTTAAAATGGGTAACAGGGGTACACAGGCAGCACTGGTTTGGTCAGCGGAGGACGGTTGCTAGGAGTGGCGCAGACAGACTTACTAGGCCTAAAATAAAAAAGTAGGCTCAATGCAGTTCAAAATGGGTAACAGGTACACAGGCAGCATTGTTTTGGTCAGCGGAGGATGATTAGTAGGAGTGGCGCAGACAGACTTACTAGGCCTAAAATAAAAAAGTTGGCTCAATGCAGTTTAAAATGGGTAACAGGGGTGCACAGGCAGCACTGGTTTGGTCAGCGGAGGACGATTGCTAGGTGTGGCGCAGACAGACTTACTAGGCCTAAAATAAAAAAGTTGGCTCAATGCAGTTCTAAACTGGTAACAGGAGTAAACTGGTGGCACTGCTTTGTTCGGTGGAGGACAACTGGAATAAGTGGCTGACACAGTACGTTGGCCGAAATAGTAAAGCGGGCTAAATGTCTGCAAAAAAAATGTTCGTAAATAAACAGGTGGCAAAGCAACGTTCAGGGGTGGGTTCCTCTGCTGAGTACCAGATAGTGGTAGTTCGCGCACAGTATTCACAGGTCAAAATGGAGGGCATGGTCCCTGCATATATTTACTATCATCTCTCAATTTGTATTGGCAGTGCCATTGAAGGATTTAACAGCACCGACTAAACAGCGGTGGAGCACTGTTTGAGCTTGGGGGGGGACACTCTCGTGGGTGGCGGTACTGGCCCAGGGCCCCCCATATTACGATGGTGTGTCTGATGTTGGGTGTGCACCCCCACCGCCAGAGACACTTAATTGTACTATGAGGGACCCTGTGCCAGTGCCGTCGGCCAAAAGTGGGCACACCCACCTGTCCAGGCAAATGGCACTCGCACGAGTGCTTGCGCCAAGTGGTGACCACGGGCCCATGGGGGGAGTCAGCCCACTTAGGGATGTGTTAAAAACAGCCTATGGTGGACATTCATCAGCAGCAAATGGAGGAATTGGAGCAGTCAGTAAGAGGAGTCCAAAAGCAAGACCTTTTTAAAGGAAAGCTACGTGTCAGCAGGGGAAGGTGGGGCAAAAGAATTTGAAATCCATGATTGGTTCATTTTAATGAAGGTTAGATCATCAACATTTTGGGTAGCCAGATGTGTCCTTTTTTCGGTCAGTATTGAACCAGCAGCACTGAAGACTCTTTCTGATAGCACACTGGCAGCAGGGCAAGTGAGCTCCTGTAATGCATATTCTGCCAATTCAGGCCAGGTGTCTAGTTTAGATGCCCAGTAATCAAAGGGAAATGACCTGTGAGGGAGAACATCGATAAGGGAGGAAAAGTAGTTTGTAACCATACTGGACAAATGCTGTCTCCTGTCACTTTGAATCGATGCAGCTGTCCCTGTCGTGTCAGCGGTCATTGAAAAATCACTCCACAGCCTTGTCATAAATCCCCTCTGTCCAATGCCACTTCAGATTTCTGCACCGCTAGCACCTCTGCCATGTTGCCCCCTACGGCTCGTGTGCGAACCATCACCGCTGCTGTGTGCTGGGAATGCCAGAACCAAACTGTTATGGACCTGGTGGTTAGGAGCACCCAGAATGACCTGATGGTTAAACTATAGAACAGGACAAGCTCTGGGAAGTGGGAGCTCTGCTGACCGCAAACCCTAATCTATCACACAACTAGAAATAGCCGTGGAGCGTACCTAACTCTGCCTAGACGCCTCTTCACAGCCTAAGAGCTAACTACCCCTAAAGATAGGAAATAAAGCCTGACCTTGCCTCAGAGAAATTCCCCAAAGGAAAAGGCAGCCCCCACAAATATTATCTGTGAGTTAAGATGGAAGTCACAAACACAGGAATGATACAGGTTTTAGCAAAGGAGGCCAGACTTACTAAACAGACAGAAAATAGAAAAGGTATCTTTGCGGTCAGCACAAAAAACTACAAAATACCACGCAGGGTGTGCAAAAAGACCCCCGCACCGACTCACGGTGCGGAGGTGCCACTCTGCATCCCAGAGCTTCCGGCTAGCAAAGCAATATCATGATAGCAAGCTGGACAAGAAAACAATGAACAACAAAATAACTAGCAGGGACTTAGCTTCCGCTGGAGTAGACAGGTCATCAGAAAGATCCTGGAGAGATCTGAACCAGTACTAAGACATTGACAGCTGGCATGGAGTAATGATCTGAGTGGAGTTAAATAGAGGAACCAGCCTAGCCCTAAACGAGGGCAGCTGGGGAAGGAATCTCAGAACCAGCAGCTCCACTCACAGCCACCAGAGGGAGTCCACAGGCAGAACCCGCCGAAGTACCATTCATGACCACAGGGGGGAGTTCGAAAATGGAATTCACAACAGTACCCCCCCCCCCTTGAGGAGGGGTCACCGAACCCTCACCAGAGCCCCCAGGCCGATCAGGACGAGCCAAATGAAAGGCACGAACTAAATCGGCAGCATGGACATCAGAGGCAACAACCCAGGAATTATCTTCCTGACCATAGCCCTTCCATTTGACCAGGTACTGAAGTTTCCGTCTCGAAATACAAGAATCCAAGATCTTCTCCACCACATACTCCAACTCCCCCTCGACCAACACCGGAGCAGGAGGGTCAACGGAGGGAACCATAGGCGCCACATATCTCCGCAACAACGACCTATGGAACACATTATGGATGGCAAAAGAAGCTGGAAGGGCCAAACGAAATGACACAGGGTTGAGAATTTCAGAAATCTTATAGTGACCAATGAAACGAGGCTTAAACTTAGGAGAAGAAACCTTCATAGGAACATAACGAGATGACAACCAAACCAAATCCCCAACACGAAGTCGGGGACCAACACGGCGACGGCGGTTAGCGAAACGTTGAGCCTTCTCCTGGGACAATGTCAAATTGTCCACTACGTGATTCCAAATTTGCTGCAACCTGTCCACCACAGAATCCACACCAGGACAGTCAACCTGCCCTGAAGAAAAACGAGGATGGAAACCAGAATTACAGAAAAAAGGCGAAACCAAAGTAGCCGAACTGGCCCGATTATTAAGGGCGAACTCAGCCAAAGGCAAGAAGGTCACCCAATCATCCTGATCAGCAGAAACAAAGCATCTCAGATATGTTTCCAAAGTCTGATTGGTTTGTTCGGTTTGGCCATTTGTCTGAGGATGGAAAGCCGAAGAAAAAGACAAATCAATGCCCATCTTAGCACAAAAGGACCGCCAAAACCTTGAAACAAACTGGGAACCTCTGTCAGAAACGATGTTCTCCGGAATGCCATGCAAACGAACCACATGCTGGAAAAATAATGGAACCAAATCAGAGGAGGAAGGCAATTTAGGCAAGGGTACCAAATGGACCATCTTAGAGAAGCGATCACAAACCACCCAGATGACCGACATCCTTTGAGAGACAGGAAGATCTGAAATAAAATCCATGGAAACATGCGTCCAGGGCCTTTTCGAGACTGGCAAGGGCAAAAGCAACCCACTGGCACGAGAACAGCAGGGCTTAGCCTGAGCACAAGTCCCACAGGACTGCACAAAGGAACGCACATCCCGTGACAAGGATGGCCACCAAAAGGACCTAGCCACCAAATCCCTGGTACCAAAGATTCCAGGATGACCAGCCAACACCGAACAATGAACCTCAGAGATAACTCTACTAGTCCATCTATCAGGGACAAACAGTTTCTCTGCTGGACAACGGTCAGGTCTATCAGCCTGAAATTCCTGTAGCACCCATCGTAAATCAGGGGAGATGGCAGACAAAATTACCCCTTCTTTGAGAATACCAGCCGGCTCAGGAACTCCCGGAGAATCAGGCAAAAAACTCCTTGAAAGGGCATCAGCCTTCACATTCTTAGAACCCGGAAGGTACGAAACCACAAAATCGAAATGGGAGAAAAACAGCGACCATCGAGCCTGTCTAGGATTCAACCGCTTGGCAGACTCGAGTTAAGTCAAATTCTTGTGATCCGTCAAGACCACCACGCGATGCTTGGCTCCTTCAAGCCAATGTCTCCACTCGTCAAATGCCCACTTCATAGCCAACAACTCCCGATTGCCAACATCATAATTACGCTCAGCAGGCGAAAATTTCCTAGAAAAGAAAGCACATGGCTTCATCACAGAGCCATCAGAACTTCTTTGAGATAGAACAGCCCCTGCTCCAATCTCAGAAGCATCCACCTCGACCTGAAAAGGGAGCGAAACATCTGGCTGACACAACACAGGAGCTGAAGAGAAACGACGTTTTAACTCCTGAAAAGCCTCAACGGCCGCAGAGGACCAATTCACCACATCCGCACCTTTCTTGGTCAAATCAGTCAACGGTTTAACCACACTAGAGAAATTAGCGATGAAGCGATGGTAAAAATTAGCAAAGCCCAGGAATTTCTGAAGGCTCTTCACAGATGTAGGCTGAGTCCAATCATAAATGGCCTGAACTTTAACAGGATCCATCTCGATAGTAGAAGGGGAAAAAATGAAGCCCAAAAATGAAACCTTCTGAACTCCGAAGAGACATTTAGACCCCTTCATAAACAAGGAATTCGCACGAAGAACCTGGAACACCATTCTGACCTGCTTCACATGAGACTCCCAATCATCCGAAAAGACCAAAATATCATCCAAATATACAATCATGAATCTATCCAGGTACTTTCGGAAGATGTCATGCATAAAGGACTGAAACACAGATGGAGCATTAGAAAGTCCGAATGGCATCACCAGGTACTCAAAATGGCCCTCGGGCGTATTAAATGCTGTTTTCCATTCATCACCCTGTTTAATACGCACAAGATTATACGCCCCTCGAAGATCTATCTTGGTGAACCAACTAGCCCCCTTAATCCGAGCAAACAAATCAGACAGTAGCGGCAAAGGGTACTGAAATTTGACCGTGATTTTATTGAGAAGGCGGTAATCTATACAAGGTCTCAGAGAACCATCCTTCTTGGCCACAAAAAAGAACCCTGCTCCCAACGGTGACGATGACGGGCGAATATGCCCTTTCTCCAAGGACTCCTTTATATAACTCCGCATAGCGGCGTGTTCTGTGTTGTGAACTGTGTTTCTGGGCTCCCTCTGGTGGTCACTAACGGTATTGTGTTAGGTATGTCTTGTTGCAGGCCTGAGCTCCAGCTGTGTCGTTAAGCAGCGGGTGTTTCCTATTTGAGTCTCCTCTGGACTCAGTCTCTTGCCTGGCATCGTTGTATCCAGACCTATTTGGTCTCCTCCGGATTCCTTTCAGTCTGCCTCATGCAAGAAAATATATAAATCACCAAGGAACACCAAAACCACATATTGAGGGGGAGAAATGAAATTTGTAGAGATATATAATATGACCACTATATTTATTATTTAACTCACCCCATGTGGCAACCTTTAGAACCGGACACATCAATTTAACTAAAGCAAAATTCCCATAGGGAAAAAGATGTACAAATCCTTTTAATAAAATGCAATTAATCTTTATTAGAAATATTAAAATTCATAGAAAAAACAAACAGGTGTGTGGGAGTTTACAAAATGGAAGCAAACATTACCATGGGACACCCACCCCCACCAGTGAACCCTTTAGGGGGCCAGAGCTAATCAAGGTATACCAACGCCATAAAGAGCTAATTGGCTACACTCACTTAAACCACAGTACCTCATAGATATCCACAAACATATGGACATTCACCAAATAAACTCACAATTATGTGAAAAAAACAAATCCACTGAGGTTACTAGCAATGTACAAATGCCTAAACGGCTAATTAGTAGCTCCTACCTCCCTAACACGCCTCATATTGAGAGCGGTAGATGATACTTACAAAGGGCAAGTGCACCGTATTTGTGGGAAACCAGGGGGGTGAGTGCCCGCCCCAACGCGCGTTTCGGTCCGTCCTTCGTCAGGGAATTCTAGGCTCTAACATCGGATTCTGAACTACATAATCTTGAATGCTTTGGACCCTTGCAGTGAGTTGATCCATACAAGAGGATAGACCTTGAATGTCCATATCTACACCTGTGTCCTGAACCACCCAGAGTTTAAGGGGAAAAGAAAGACAAAACACACTGCAGAGAAAAAAAATGGTCTCAGAACTTCTCTTATCCCTCTATTGAGATGCATTAACACTTTACTGGCCAGCTGTACTGTTATGGACCTGGTGGTTAGGAGCACCCGGAATGACCTGATGGTTAAACTATAGAACAGGACAAGCTCTGGGAAGTGGGAGCTCTGCTGACCGCAAACCCTAATCTATCACACAACTAGAAATAGCCGTGGCGCGTACCTAACTCTGCCTAGACGCCTCTTCACAGCCTAAGAGCTAACTACCCCCAAAGATAGGAAATAAAGCCTGACCTTGCCTCAGAGAAATTCCCCAAAGGAAAAGGCAGCCCCCACAAATATTAACTGTGAGTTAAGATGGAAGTCACAAACACAGGAATGAATCTCAGAACCAGCAGCTCCACTCACAGCCACCAGAGGGAGTCCATAGACAGAACCCGCCGAAGTACCATTCATGACCACAGGAGGGAGTTCGAAAACGGAATTCACAACACCAAACGGTCTACAAGAGTTGCTTGCTTGGTAGCCAATATTTGCTCTAGGTTCTCATGTGGCATGATATTTTGCAATTTCCCTTTGTAGCGTGGATCCAGTAGGCAGGCCAACCAGTAATCGTCATCGGTCATCATTTTGACAATGCGGGGGTCCCTTTTTAGGATACGCAAGGCATACTCAGCCATGTGGGCCAATGTTCCAGGTGTCAATTCACTGCTTCTGCTGGGTCGAGGAGCACTTTCTTGCAAATCTACATCACAAGTGTCCCGCAAGAAACCTGTACCAGACCTTGCAACGGCACCAGTTTCTATTGCCCCCTGAGAAGCTCCCTCCTCCCATACATTTTCATCCCCATCATCCTCCTCCTCATCCTCTTCATCCGCCACCTTGTCCTGGACAGTTCCCTGAGCAGACAATGGCTGACTGTCATCAAGGCTTCCCTCCTCCTCGGCTGCAGACGCCTGCTCCTTAATGTGCGTCAAACTTTGCATCAGCAGACGCATAAGTGGGATGCTCATGCTTATGATGGCGTCGTCTGCACTTACCAGCCGTGTGCATTCCTCAAAACACTGAAGGACTTGACAGAGGTCTTGTAGCTTCGACCACTGCACACCAGACAACTCCATGTCTGCCATCCAACTGCCTGCCCATGTATGCGTATCCTCCCACAAATAAATGACAGCACGCCTCTGTTCACACAGCCTCTGAACCATGTGCAGTGTGGAGTTCCACCTTGTTGCAACATCTATAATTAGGCATTGCTGTGGAAGATTTAGCGATCGCTGATGGCTCAGCATACGGCTGGAGGGTACGGGCGACCGGCGGATGTGCGAACAAAGTTTTTGCACCTTCAGGAGCAGGGCTGGTAACTCAGGATAATTTTTCAGGAAGCACTGCACCACCAGGTCCAAAGTGTGAGCCAAGCAAGGTATGTGTTTAAGTTGTGAAAGGGCTATGGCAGCCATAAAATTCCTTCCGTTATCACTGACTAAAGAATGTCCAGCTTCACCGAATCCATAAAAAAGAGTTTTCTTTATTCACATACTATTGAGCATAGAGGATACAGACTTCAGCACAAGCCATATGGGTAAGAATCTCAACGCGTTTCTGGAGACTAAGCTCCCTTAATCATGACCATTCATGATTAAGGGAGCTTAGTCTCCAGAAACGCGTTGAGATTCTTACCCATATGGCTTGTGCTGAAGTCTGTATCCTCTATGCTCAATAGTATGTGAATAAAGAAAACTCTTTTTTACGGATTCGGTGAAGCTGGACATTCTTTTCTTTTTGGACTCTATACGCCTGAACACAGCGGGTCCGTGCTCCTGAGGATTGGTTTATGCATCACTGGTGAGCTGGTTTATATTTCTTCTTTCAAAGTTATCACTGACTACCTTGCCTGCCTCAAGATGTACACTGCCCAGCCATGACTCACTTTCTTGCTGCAAGAACTCGGCCAGTACTTCCGCGGTGTGTCTGTTGTCGCCCAAACACTTCATTTCCAACACAGCCTGCTGACGCTTACCACTAGCTGTTCCATAATGAGACACCTCGTGTGCAACACTGGCAGCTGTGGATGGAGTTGCCAGGCGACTGCGCTCTGTGGACGAGCTGTCACTTCTGGAGGAGGAGGAGGAGGGGTGTCTAATGCCTACTGCCAACTGTTTCCTAGACCGTGGGCTAGGTAGAACTGTCACACTATGGCTGTCCCCTGTGGACCCTGCATTCACCACATTAACCCAGTGCACCATGATGGACACGTAACGTCCCTGGCCATGCCTACTGGTCCATGCATCTGTGGTGAGGTGCACCTTTCCACTGACAGACTGCCTCAATGCATGGACAATGCGGTCTTTGACATGCTGGTGGAGGGCTGGGATGGCTTTTCTCGCAAAGAAGTGGCGACTGGGTAGGTCATAGCGTGGTACTGCGTAGGCCATCAGGTCTTTGAAAGCTTTGCTTTCGACCAACCGGTAGGGCATCATCTCTAACGAGATTAATCTGGCAATGTGGGCGTTCAAACCCTGTGTACGCGGATGAGAGGATGAGTACTTTCTTTTCCTCACGAGAGTCTCTTCTAGGGTGAGCTGGACAGGAGACCTGCAAATGGTGGAACTAGCAGTGGTGGCGGGGTGGACATGGCGGATTGAGAGACAGTTGGTGATGTTGGCCTACATACAGTGCTTCCTACAAATAACCTTCTGATTCCCTGCCTGCTTTGGCTTGCGACGATCCCTCCACATTTGCTGCTGGTGGTGTCCGAACCGGTGGGCTTACAGTGAGGGAAGCAATGTAGTGTTGCTGACTACCTTCATTCTGACCAGGTGCACCAACGGTACAGGACGTTTGGTAATTAGTCCAGGCTTGCAAGTGCATGCTGTTTAAATGTCTACGCATGCACGTTGTATTTAAATTTTGAAGAATCTTCCCTCTGCTAAAGGTCTTTGAGCATTTCTTACAGATCACTTTAGACTGATCATTGGGATCTTGGTAAAAAAAATGCCACACTGCACTCTTCCTACTATGGAATTCCTTTTCAGGCATTGCACGCTGTGCAACTTTCAGCGGTTGGCCACGCTGCCCTAAAACTGTTTTTGTCACACGTTTTGGGCCTGATACGGGCCTGGCTGATGACAGCTGTTGCAATGTAGATTGGTGTTGCTGCGGATAACCCTCCTCCGCTTGTGAGCTAGTGCCAGCGGCACCCTCTTCCCCCAATGGCTGCCAAACTGGGTCAAGAACTGGGTCATCTATCACCTCCTCCTCCACAATGTCATGTGCACCTTCCTCAGTGTCACCGTGTAAGCCGGTGCTATAGCGTTCGGGACAGGGCACCATAGTCTCATCAGGGTCAGATTCTGGCTCAGGAAACTGCGAGGTCAATGTAGTGATCTGAGTCAATGGAACAGCATCATAATCTAGCTGTGGCTGTGCATCAGTGCACTCCATGTCCGATTCTTCTTGTACTGGGCAGTGTACAATTTCCCTTTCTAACCCTGGCACGGTATGGGTAAAGAGCTCCATGGAGTAACCTGTAGTGTCGCCTGACGCATCCTTCACTTTTGGTTTGGGAGAAGGACACAAGGAAACGTCTTTTTCCGGACCGGAAGCATCCACTGATGACTGGCTGCTCTTAGATCTTGAACTTTGGGAAGAGGAGGCGAAAGAGCTAGAGGCTGAGTCAGCAATGAAAGACAAAACTTTTTCCTGCTGCTCCGGCTTTAAAAGCTGTTTTCCTACTCCCAGGTAAGGGAGCCTTCGAGGCCTTGTGTAGCCAGACGATGATGCAGGCTCAACACCTCAAGCCTTAGGTGCTACTGTGCTTTTGCACTACCACCAGATGCAGCACCACCACCACCATCAGTACTAGCTGGCAACCCCTGCCCACGGCCTCTTCCACCAGACTTCCTCATTTTTTTGGGAGAGACACTGAACCACAACTCTGGCCCAGTGGTATAACACAACACTATGAACGTGCCAGAAAGAGTCTGCCTGATATACGACACACTAGCAGTACAGCAGAATATAAACTGTGGGATAAATACTATCTCACTTTTGGGGGGAGACACTGAACCACAACTCTGGCCCAGTGGTATAACACAACACTATGAACGTGGCAGAAAGTGGCTGCCTGATATATGACACACTAGCAGTACAGCAGAATATAAACTGTGTGAGAATTACTATCTCACTTTTGGGGGGGAGACACTGAACCACAACTCTGGCCCAGTGGTATAACACAACACTATGAACGTGGCAGAAAGTGGCTGCCTGATATATGACGCACTAGCAGTACTGCAAAATATAAACTGTGTGAGAAATACTATCTCACTTTTGAAGGGAGACACTGAACCACAACTCTGGCCCAGTGGTATAACACAACACTATGAACGTGGCAGAAAGTGGCTGCCTGATATATGACACACTAGCAGTACAGCAGAATATAAACTGTGTGAGAAATTCTATCTCACTTTTGGGGGGAGACACTGCACCACAACTCTGGCCCAGTGGTATAACACAACAATATGAACGTGGCAGAAAGTGGCTGCCTGATATATGACACACTAGCAGTACAGCAGAATATAAATTGTGTGATAATTACTATCTCACTTTTGGGGGGAGACACTGAACCACAACTCTGGCCCAGTGGTATAACACAACACTATGAACGTGGCAGAAAGTGGCTGTAATTATTATAAAAAATAAAAAAAAAATGCAATAACAAGCTTCCTACAATGATCTCAGGACAAGTATGGCAGCAATAAAAAGGACTGCTGAACTAAAAAATTGGTAGATAAATAAACGAGACGGGTAACTGTGCAGAAAAGAGCAACAGGATTTTTGCTTTGAAAAAAGCAGTTGGTTTGCACAGCACTGGGCACACAGCTATGCAGCTGCTGCGCTAAAATACAACCTCCACTGTCCCTGCACAAAAAGGTGATGTGGGACAGTGAAAATCGCTCCAGCACAAGCGGTTTGGGGGATTATATTTCCTCCCTAACTCTGTCCCTGCTTCTGACTAACTGCAGCAAACTCTCTCTATGCTCAGATCGGCAGAAGTAAGATGGCGGTCGGCGTGCACGCCCCTTTATAGCCCCTGTGACGCCGCAGACAGCAAGCCAATCACTGCCATGCCCTTGTCTAAGATGGTGGGGACAGAGACCTATGTCATCACGCTGCCCACACTCTGCGTCCTCCTTCATTGGATGAAAAACGTCGGTAACAGAGTCATACGAAACGCGACTTTGGCGCTCTGATCGTGTACCGCATGGCCGCTCCCACACTGGGATCGGTTCGGGTTTCATGAAACCCGACTTTGCCTAAAAGTCGCCGATTTATGAAAATGACCGATCCGTTTCGCTCAACGCTAGTCACTGTGTCTATGTGGCAGGCGAGTCACTGTGTCTGTGAGGCAGAGTAAAAAACATATGCTTTATCAGTGTGTATAATATGCTGCTGAACTCATTCACATATACAGTACAGATCAAAAGTTTGGACACACCTTCTCATTTAAAGATTTTTCTGCATTTTCATGACTGTGAAAATTGTAAATTCACACTGAAGGCATCAAAACTATGAATTAACACATGTGGAATAATATACTTAACAAACAAGTGTGATACAACTTATATTCTAGGTTCTTCAAAGTAGCCACCTTTTGCTTTGATGACTGCTTTGCACACTCTTGACATTCTCTTGATGAGCTTCAAGAGGTAGTCACCGGAAATGGTCTTCCAACAATCTTGAAGGAGTTCCCAGAGATGGTTAGCACTTGTTGGCCCTTTTGCCTTCACTCAGCTGTCCAGCTCACCCCAAACCAGGGCCGGACTGGCCATCGGGCACTTCTGGCAAATGCCAGAAAGGCCGGTGACAGAAGTGGGCCGCTCGCCAGCGCCGACTCCCCCCCAGTGCCGACTCACCCCCTGCCAGCGCCGACTCACCCCCCGCCAGCGCTGCCGCATTCTACTATACCGGTGAGACACCCGTACAGTTGAATGCAATGATGGAGGAGAGAGCGTCTGCTCTCGCTCCCTCTTCCATCATTCCCCGCTCTGCCTCTGACACTGCGGGTGTGCGATGATGTCATATCATCGCGCACCTGCTGTGTGCCGGGCAGACTGCAGCCACTGAGACCTTAGCCAGGAGCAGCACGGGGCACGAGGAGAGGTGAGGAGAGCATTTTTTTTTTAAATATATCAGTGAGTGATAACTGGATTGTGGGGCTCTTGGGGGCTGTATTACATTCTATGGGGGCTGTGCTGTATTACATTCTATGGGGGGAATTATTACATTCTATGGGGGCTGGCTGGCTGCATTACATTCTATGGGGGCTGGCTGCATTACATTCTATGGGGGCTGGCTGCATTACAGTCTATGGGGGCTGGCTGCATTACATTCTATGGGGGCTGACTGCATTACATTCTGTGGGGGAGGCTGGCTGCATTACATTCTATGGAGGGCTGGCTGCATTACATTCTAAGGGGGGCTGGCTGGCTGCATTACATTCTATGGAGGGCTGGCTACATTCCGTTCTATGGGGGCTGTGCTGTATTACATTCTATGAGGGCTGGCTGCATTACATTCTATGGGGGCTGGCTGCATTATATTCTATAGGGGCTGGCTGCCTTACATTCTATGGGGAGCTGGCTGGCTGCATTACATTCTATGGGGGGCTGGCTGGCTACATTACTTTCTATGGGGGGGCTGTATTACCTTCTATGAGGGCTGTGCTGTATTACATTCTATGGGGGGCTGTATTATATTCTATGGGGGGCTGTATTACATTCTATGGGGGCTGTGCTGTATTACATTCTATGGGGGGCTGTATTACATTCTATGGGGGAGGGCTGTATTACATTCTATAGGGGGGCCGTATTACATTCTATGGGGAGGGCTGTATTACATTCTATGGGGGGGCTGTATTACATTCTATGGGGGGCTGTATTACATTCTATGGGGGCTGTATTACATTCTCTGGGGGCTACATTATATTCTATGGGGGGCTGTATTATATTCTATGGGGCGCTGCATTATACTATATGAGGAGGGCTGCATTATATTCTATGGAGGGGCTACATTATATTGTATGGGGGGCTGCATTATGCTCTATGAGGGGGCTACCATATATTTTATATGCAGGGGCTGCATTATACTATATCAGGGGGCTGCATTATATTCTCTGGGGGTTACATTATACTCAGGGGCTACAATATATTCTGTGGGGTGGCTGCATTATACTCTGGGGTGGCATCATTATTCTGTATGTGGGCTGCATTATACTGTATCGAGGACTATGGGGAATACATTATATTATATGAAGAACTATGGGGTGCATTATACTATGGGAAGTGAATTGTACTACATGGATGACAATGGCGGGACATTATACTGTATGGAGCACCATGAGGAATGTATTATACTATTTGGAGGACTGAGGAGTGTATTATACAATATGGAGGACTGTAGCAGTACATTATACTATATGGAGGACTGAGGAGTGTATTATACTATATGGAGGAATTGCAGTGTATTTTAATATATGGAGGACTATGAGGAGTGTATTATACTATATGGAGGACTGAGGAGTGTATTATACTACATGAAGGACTATGAGGAGCATATTATACTATATGGAGGAGTGTATTATACTATATGGAGGACTGAGGTGCACATTATACTATATGGAGGAATTGCAGTGTATTATACTATATGGAGGACTATGGGGAGTGTATTATACTATATGGAGGACTGAGGATTGTATTATACTATATGGAGGACTGAGGAGTGTATTATACCATATGGAGGACTGAGGAGTGTATTATACTATATGGAGGACTGTGGAGTGTATTATACTATATGGAGGACTGAGGTGCACATTATAATATATGGAGGACTATGGGGTATATTATACTAAACAAGCAAAATACTGCCTATTCATCAAGTGACTGGATTGTTTATGTGGGAGCAGAAATCCTTGTTCTCAGCAGCACATCACCGGTGTTAACTGTAGATGTGCTGCTGATAACATGATATTGTATGGTGACAGATTGATCTAATTGTGATTGTTCTGTTCCCTTCATTCTTTCTCAGTTGGTGTAAAGAGGCCGGGAAACAAGCGAACGACTTCACTATTGTCGATCACACTCGTTTAGTGGCCTGAGATCAGCGTAAGTAAATACAGCACTAATGCTTCGCAGGGAACCCAGGCAAGGATGATGACAGTTGAAGTTAGCACCCGGCAACTGGGAATAGCACTAACTCTACTGCTTTCCCCAGCCGCCAGAGCATTTAATTCTGGTATGTGTAATGATTTTTAGGGTTGATGTCAGCTGCATAATGTCAGCTGCTATCAATCCCTGGTGTAAGTAATGAAGAGGTGTCTATCAGACATCCCTACTACTAGCCTACACCTGGCGAGACCCAGCGACTCTGAAGAGCGGTGACGGTAGTAACAATACTGCTCTTCACAGTCGCCGAGCTCAGCCGAGGACCCGGAAAATAAGAAGAATGGTGATGTTACTGATGTCACCGCTTTTCAGAGTCACCGGGTCTCATGCTGCACAGCGGAGCCAAAAGTGACTGTAGGCAAAGTGTATGGAGCATCAGAATGAGGTTCCACAATCCCTCCATTATCTACGAGATCCAGTTATGTAGGTAAAGTAGCGGCTTTTCTTGGTACTAGTGTTGAGCGATACCTTCCGATACTCAAAGGTATCGGTATCGGATGGGATCGGCCGATATCCAAAAAATATCGGATATCGCCGATACCGATACCCGATACCAATGCAAGTCAATGGGACACAAGTATCAGAAGCTATCCTGGATGGTTTCCAGGGTCTGAAGGAGAGGAAACTCTCCTTCAGGCCCTGGGATCTATATTCATGTAAAAAATAAAGAATTAAAATAGAAAATATGGATATACTCACCCCTCCGGCGGCCCCTGGACCTTAGCGATGTAACCGGCAGCCTCCGTTCCTAAGAATGAGGAGTGAAGGACCTTCGATGACGTCGCGGCTTGTGATTGGTCGCGTGACCGCTCATGTGACCGCTCACGCGACCAATCACAAGCCGCGGCATCATCGCAGGTCCTAAACTCACTGCATTCTTAGGAATGGAGGCTGCCGGTTACATCGCTAAGGTCCAGGGTCCGCCGGAGGGGTGAGTATATCCATATTTTCTATTTTAATTCTTTATTTTTTACATGAATATAGATCCCAGGGCCTGAAGGAGAGTTTCCTCTCCTTCAGACCCTGGAAACCATCCAGGATAGCTTCTGATACTTGTGTCCCATTGACTTGCATTGGTATCGGGTATCGGTATCGGCGATATCCGATATTTTTTGGATATCGGCCGATCCCATCCAATACCGATACCTTTGAGTATCGGAAGGTATCGCTCAACACTAGTACCAAGAAAAGCCGCTACTTTACCTACATAACTGGATCTCGTAGATAATGGAGGGATTGTGGAACCTCATTCGGGCCCCCTGACGAAGGACGGACCGAAACGCGCTTTGGGGCGGGCACTCACCCCCCTGGTTTCCCACAAATACGGTGCACTTGCCTTTTGTAAGTATCATCTACCGCTCTCAATATGAGGCGTGTTAGGGAGGTAGGAGCTACTAATTAGCCGTTTAGGCATTTGTGCATTGCTAGTAACCTCAGTGGATTTGTTTTTTTCACATAATTGTGAGTTTATTTGGTGAATGTCCATATGTTTGTGGATATCTATGAGGTACTGTGGTTTAAGTGAGTGTAGCCAATTAGCTCTTTATGGCGTTGGTATACCTTGATTAGCTCTGGCCCCCTAAAGGGTTCACTGGTGGGGGTGGGTGTCCCATGGTAATGTTTGCTTCCATTTTGTAAACTCCCACACACCTGTTTGTTTTTTCTATGAATTTTAATATTTCTAATAAAGATTAATTGCATTTTATTAAAAGGATTTGTACATCTTTTTCCTTATGGGAATTTTGCTCATGCAAGAAAAGCTAAGTCTGTTTTGTACTATTTGGATCGTTTGCATTATTCAGTGTTTTTGTCCAGCTTGCTTTACATTTGATTTTTGACTCACTGGAAGCTCTAGGGGGCTGATATTCTCCCTCCATACCGTCAGTCGATGTGGGGGTTCTTGAATGTTCAGCGTGGATGTTTTGTAGGGTTTTCTGCTAACCGCATAGTCCACTATCTATTTTCTGCTATCTAGACTATTGGGCCTCACTTTGCTGAATCTAGTTCATCTCTACGTTTGTGTTTTCCTCTTGCCTCACCGTTATTATTTGTTGGGGGCTTTCTATATCTTTGGGGTTCAATTTCTCTGGAGGCAAGCGAGGTCTTATTTTTTCCCTTTAGGGGTAGTCAGTTCTCCGGCTGGCTCGAGACGTCTAGAACCAACGTAGGCACGTTCACCGGCTACTTTTAGTTGTTTGTGTCAGGATCAGGTATGCGGTTAGCCCAGTTTCCACCTCCCTAGAGCAGTATTTATATTTTTGCTATCTTGCCGGAATATCAGAGATCCTCTGCCATTGGGATCATAACAGTTCTGGCACAGATAAATTGAACAGTCGACCCTTAGGAAGCTTACTACCAGGAATTAAATTAATAGCACAATCGCAATCCCTATGAGGAGGTAGGGCACTGGATTTGGGCTCATCAAATACATCCCGGTAATCCGACAAAAACTGAGGGACTTCAGAAGGAGTGGAAGACGAAATTGATAACAATGGAACATCACCATGTACCCCTTGACAACCCCAGCTGGACACAGACATTGATTTCCAATCCAATACTGGATTATGGACCTGTAACCATGGCAAACCCAAAACGACCACATCATGCAGATTATGCAACACCAAAAAGCGAATATCCTCCTGGTGTGCAGGAGCCATGCACATGGTCAATTGAGTCCAATACTGAGGCTTATTCTTGGCCAAAGGCGTAGCATCAATTCCTCTCAATGGAATAGGATACTGCAAGGGCTCCAAGAAAAAACCACAGCGCCTGGCAAACTCCAAGTCCATCAAATTCAGGGCAGCGCCTGAATCCACAAATGCCATAACAGAATAGGACGACAAAGAGCAAATCAGAGTAACGGACAAAAGAAATTTAGGCTGTACCGTACCAATGGTGGCCGACCTAGCGAACCGCTTAGTGCACTTAGGACTATCAGAGATAGCATGAGTGGAGTCACCACAGTAAAAACACAGCCCATTCTGACGTCTGTGTTATTGCCGTTCAGCTCTGGTCAAAGTCCTATCACATTGCATAGGCTCAGGCCTCTGCTCAGAAGATACCGCTAAATGGTGCACAGCTTTGCGCTCACGCAAGCGCCGATCGATCTGAATGGCCAAGGACATAGAATCATTCAGACCAGCAGGCGTGGGGAATCCCACCATAACGTCCTTAAGGGCTTCAGAAAGACCTTTTCTGAAAATTGCCGCCAGGGCACACTCATTCCACTGAGTAAGCACAGACCACTTTCTAAACTACTGACAATATACCTCCGCTTCATCCTGACCCTGACACAAAGCCAGCAAGATTTTCTCTGCCTGATCCACTGAATTTGGTTCATCATAAAGCAATCCAAGCGCCAGAAAAAACGCATCTACATTACGCAATGCAGGATCTCCTGGCGCAAGGGAAAATGCCCAGTCTTGAGGGTCGCCACGTAACAAAGAAATAATGATTTTTACTTGCTGAATGGGGTCACCAGAGGAGCAGGGTTTCAAAGCAAGAAACAGTCTACAATTATTTTTGAAATTCAAGAACTTAGATCTATCCCCAGAAAACAAATCAGGAATTGGAATTCTAGGCTCTAACATCGGATTCTGAACTACATAATCTTGAATGCTTTGGACCCTTGCAGTGAGTTGATCCATACAAGAGGACAGACCTTGAATGTCCATATCTACACCTGTGTCCTGAACCACCCAGAGTTTAAGGGGAAAAGAAAGACAAAACACACTGCAGAGAAAAAAAAATGGTCTCAGAACTTCTCTTATCCCTCTATTGAGATGCATTAACACTTTACTGGCCAGCTGTACTGTTATGGACCTGGTGGTTAGGAGCACCCGGAATGACCTGATGGTTATACTATAGAACAGGACAAGCTCTGGGAAGTGGGAGCTCTGCTGACCGCAAATAGAAATAGCCGTGGCGCGTACCTAACTCTGCCTAGACGCCTCTTCACAGCCTAAGAGCTAACTACCCCTAAAGATAGGAAATAAAGCCTGACCTTGCCTCAGAGAAATTCCCCAAAGGAAAAGGCAGCCCCCACAAATATTAACTGTGAGTTAAGATGGAAGTCACAAACACAGGAATGAATCTCAGAACCAGCAGCTCCACTCACAGCCATCAGAGGGAGTCCATAGACAGAACCCGCCGAAATACCATTCATGACCACAGGAGGGAGTTCGAAAACGGAATTCACAACACCAAACGGTCTACAAGAGTTGCTTGTTTGGTAGCCAATATTTGCTCTAGGTTCTCATGTGGCATGATATTTTGCAATTTCCCTTTGTAGCGTGGATCCAGTAGGCAGGCCAACCAGTAATCGTCATCGGTCATCATTTTGACAATGCAGGGGTCCCTTTTTAGGATACGCAAGGCATACTCAGCCATGTGGGCCAATGTTCCAGGTGTCAATTCACTGCTTCTGCTGGGTCGAGGAGCACTTTCTTGCAAATCTACATCACAAGTGTCCCGCAAGAAACCTGTACCAGACCTTGCAACAGCACCAGTTTCTATTGCCCCCTGAGAAGCTCCCTCCTCCCATACATTTTCATCCCCATCATCCTCCTCCTCATCCTCTTCGTCCGCCACCTTGTCCTGGACAGTTCCCTGAGCAGACAATGGCTGACTGTCATCAAGGCTTCCCTCCTCCTCGGCTGCAGACGCCTGCTCCTTAATGTGCGTCAAACTTTGCATCAGCAGACGCATAAGTGGGATGCTCATGCTTATGATGGCGTCGTCTGCACTTACCAGCCGTGTGCATTCCTCAAAACACTGAAGGACTTGACAGAGGTCTTGTAGCTTCGACCACTGCACACCAGACAACTCCATGTCTGCCATCCAACTGCCTGCCCATGTATGCGTATCCTCCCACAAATAAATGACAGCACGCCTCTGTTCACACAGCCTCTGAACCATGTGCAGTGTGGAGTTCCACCTTGTTGCAACATCTATAATTAGGCATTGCTGTGGAAGATTTAGCGATCGCTGATGGTTCAGCATACGGCTGGAGGGTACGGGCGACCGGCGGATGTGCGAACAAAGTTTTTGCACCTTCAGGAGCAGGGCTGGTAACTCAGGATAATTTTTCAGGAAGCACTGCACCACCAGGTCCAAAGTGTGAGCCAAGCAAGGTATGTGTTTAAGTTGTGAAAGGGCTATGGCAGCCATAAAATTCCTTCCTTTATCACTGACTAAAGAATGTCCAGCTTCACCGAATCCGTAAAAAAGAGTTTTCTTTATTCACATACTATTGAGCATAGAGGATACAGACTTCAGCACAAGCCATATGGGTAAGAATCTCAACGCATTTCTGGAGACTAAGCTCCCTTAATCATGACCATTCATGATTAAGGGAGCTTAGTCTCCAGAAACGCGTTGAGATTCTTACCCATATGGCTTGTGCTGAAGTCTGTATCCTCTATGCTCAATAGTATGTGAATAAAGAAAACTCTTTTTTACGGATTCGGTGAAGCTGGACATTCTTTTCTTTTTGGACTCTATACGCCTGAACACAGCGGGTCCGTGCTCCTGAGGATTGGTTTATGCATCACTGGTGAGCTGGTTTATATTTCTTCTTTCAAAGTTATCACTGACTACCTTGCCTGCCTCAAGATGTACACTGCCCAGCCATGACTCACTTTCTTGCTGCAAGAACTCGGCCAGTACTTCCGCGGTGTGTCTGTTGTCGCCCAAACACTTCATTTCCAACACAGCCTGCTGACGCTTACCACTAGCTGTTCCATAATGAGACACCTCGTGTGCAACACTGGCAGCTGTGGATGGAGTTGCCAGGCGACTGCGCTCTGTGGACGAGCTGTCACTTCTGGAGGAGGAGGAGGAGGGGTGTCTAATGCCTACTGCCAACTGTTTCCTAGACCGTGGGCTAGGCAGAACTGTCACACTATGGCTGTCCCCTGTGGACCCTGCATTCACCACATTAACCCAGTGCGCCATGATGGACACGTAACGTCCCTGGCCATGCCTACTGGTCAATGGACAATGCGGTCTTTGACATGCTGGTGGGGGGCTGGGATGGCTTTTCTCGCAAAGAAGTGGCGACTGGGTAGGTCATAGCGTGGTACTGCGTAGGCCATCAGGTCTTTGAAAGCTTTGCTTTCGACCAACCGGTAGGGCATCATCTCTAACGAGATTAATCTGGCAATGTGGGCGTTCAAACCCTGTGTACGCGGATGAGAGGATGAGTACTTTCTTTTCCTCACGAGAGTCTCTTCTAGGGTGAGCTGGACAGGAGACCTGCAGATGGTGGAACTAGCAGTGGTGGCAGGGTGGACATGGCGGATTGAGAGACAGTTGGTGATGTTGGCCTACATACAGTGCTTCCTACAAATAACCTTCTGATTCCCTGCCTGCTTTGGCTTGCGACGATCCCTCCACATTTGCTGCTGGTGGTGTCCGAACCGGTGGGCTTACAGTGAGGGAAGCAATGTAGTGTTGCTGACTACCTTCATTCTGACCAGGTGCACCAACGGTACAGGACGTTTGGTAATTAGTCCAGGCTTGCAAGTGCATGCTGTTTAAATGTCTACGCATGCACGTTGTATTTAAATTTTGAAGAATCTTCCCTCTGCTAAAGGTCTTTGAGCATTTCTTACAGATCACTTTAGACTGATCATTGGGATCTTGGTAAAAAAAATGCCACACTGCACTCTTCCTACTATGGAATTCCTTTTCAGGCATTGCACGCTGTGCAACTTTCAGCGGTTGGCCACGCTGCCCTAAAACTGTTTTTGTCACACGTTTTGGGCCTGATACGGGCCTGGCTGATGACAGCTGTTGCAATGTAGATTGGTGTTGCTGCGGATAACCCTCCTCCGCTTGTGAGCTAGTGCCAGCGGCACCCTCTTCCCCCAATGGCTGCCAAACTGGGTCAAGAACTGGGTCATCTATCACCTCCTCCTCCACAATGTCATGTGCACCTTCCTCAGTGTCACCGTGTAAGCCGGTGCTATAGCGTTCGGGACAGGGCACCATAGTCTCATCAGGGTCAGATTCTGGCTCAGGAAACTGCGAGGTCAATGTAGTGATCTGAGTCAATGGAACAGCATCATAATCTAGCTGTGGCTGTGCATCAGTGCACTCCATGTCCGATTCTTCTTGTACTGGGCAGTGTACAATTTCCCTTTCTAACCCTGGCACGGTATGGGTAAAGAGCTCCATGGAGTAACCTGTAGTGTCGCCTGACGCATCCTTCACTTTTGGTTTGGGAGAAGGACACAAGGAAACGTCTTTTTCCGGACCGGAAGCATCCACTGATGACTGGCTGCTCTTAGATCTTGAACTTTGGGAAGAGGAGGCGAAAGAGCTAGAGGCTGAGTCAGCAATGAAAGACAAAACTTTTTCCTGCTGCTCCGGCTTTAAAAGCTGTTTTCCTACTCCCAGGTAAGGGAGTCTTCGAGGCCTTGTGTAGCCAGACGATGACGCAGGCTCAACACCTCAAGCCTTAGGTGCTACTGTGCTTTTGCCACTACCACCAGATGCAGCACCACCACCACCATCAGTACTAGCTGGCAACCCCTGCCCACGGCCTCTTCCACCAGACTTCCTCATTTTTTTGGGAGAGACACTGAACCACAACTCTGGCCCAGTGGTATAACACAACACTATGAACGTGGCAGAAAGTGGCTGCCTGATATATGACACACTAGCAGTACAGCAGAATATAAACTGTGTGAGAATTACTATCTCACTTTTGGGGGGAGACACTGAACCACAACTCTGGCCCAGTGGTATAACACAACACTATGAACGTGCCAGAAAGAGTCTGCCTGATATACGACACACTAGCAGTACAGCAGAATATAAACTGTGGGATAAATACTATCTCACTTTTGGGGGGAGACACTGAACCACAACTCTGGCCCAGTGGTATAACACAACACTATGAACGTGGCAGAAAGTGGCTGCCTGATATATGACACACTAGCAGTACAGCAGAATATAAACTGTGTGAGAATTACTATCTCACTTTTGGGGGGGAGACACTGAACCACAACTCTGGCCCAGTGGTATAACACAACACTATGAACGTGGCAGAAAGTGGCTGCCTGATATATGACGCACTAGCAGTACTGCAAAATATAAACTGTGTGAGAAATACTATCTCACTTTTGAAGGGAGAAACTGAACCACAACTCTGGCCCAGTGGTATAACACAACACTATGAACGTGGCAGAAAGTGGCTGCCTGATATATGACACACTAGCAGTACAGCAGAATATAAACTATGTGAGAAATTCTATCTCACTTTTGGGGGGAGACACTGAACCACAACTCTGGCCCAGTGGTATAACACAACAATATGAACGTGGCAGAAAGTGGCTGCCTGATATATGACACACTAGCAGTACAGCAGAATATAAACTGTGTGAGAATTACTATCTCACTTTTGGGGGGAGACACTGAACCACAACTCTGGCCCAGTGGTATAACACAACACTATGAACGTGGCAGAAAGTGGCTGCCTGATATATGATGCACTAGCAGTACTGCAGAATATAAACTGTGTGAGAAATACTATCTCACTTTTGGGGGGAGACACTGAACCACAACTCTGGCCCAGTGGTATAACACAACACTATGAACGTGGCAGAAAGTGGCTGTAATTATTATAAAAAATAAAAAAAAATGCAATAACAAGCTTCCTACAATGATCTCAGGACAAGTATGGCAGCAATAAAAAGGACTGCTGAACTAAAAAATTGGTAGACAAATAAACAAGACGGGTAACTGTGCAGAAAAGAGCAACAGGATTTTTGCTTTGAAAAAAGCAGTTGGTTTGCACAGCACCGGGCACACAGCTATGCAGCTGCTGCGCTAAAATACAACCTCCACTGTCCCTGCACAAAAAGGTGATGTGGGACAGTGAAAATCGCTCCAGCACAAGCGGTTTGGGGGTTTATATTTCCTCCCTAACTCTGTCCCTGCTTCTGACTAACTGCAGCAAACTCTCTCTATGCTCAGATCGGCAGAAGTAAAATGGCGGTCGGCGTGCACTTTATAGCCCCTGTGACGCCGCAGACAGCAAGCCAATCACTGCCATGCCCTTGTCTAAGATGGTGGGGACAGAGACCTATGTCATCACGCTGCCCACACTCTGCGTCCTCCTTCATTGGATGAAAAACGTCGGTAACAGCGTCATACGAAACGCGACTTTGGCGCTCTGATCGTGTACCGCATGGCCGCTCCCACACTGGGATCGGTTCGGGTTTCATGAAACCCGACTTTGCCTAAAAGTCGCCGATTTATGAAAATGACCGATCCGTTTCGCTCAACGCTAGTCACTGTGTCTATGTGGCAGGCGAGTCACTGTGTCTGTGAGGCAGAGTAAAAAACATATGCTTTATCAGTGTGTATAATATGCTGCTGAACTCATTCACATATACAGTACAGATCAAAAGTTTGGACACACCTTCTCATTTAAAGATTTTTCTGCATTTTCATGACTGTGAAAATTGTAAATTCACACTGAAGGCATCAAAACTATGAATTAACACATGTGGAATTATATACTTAACAAAAAAGTGTGATACAACTTAAATTCTAGGTTCTTCAAAGTAGCCACCTTTTGCTTTGATGACTGCTTTGCACACTCTTGACATTCTCTTGATGAGCTTCAAGAGGTAGTCACCGGAAATGGTCTTCCAACAATCTTGAAGGAGTTCCCAGAGATGGTTAGCACTTGTTGGCCCTTTTGCCTTCACTCAGCTGTCCAGCTCACCCCAAACCAGGGCCGGACTGGCCATCGGGCACTTCTGGCAAATGCCAGAAAGGCCGGTGACAGAAGTGGGCCGCTCGCCAGCGCCGACTCCCCCCAGTGCCGACTCACCCCCTGCTAGCGCCGACTCACCCCCCGCCAGCGCTGCCGCATTCTACTATACCGGTGAGACACCAGTACAGTTGAATGCAATGATGGAGGAGAGAGGGTCTGCTCTCGCTCCCTCTTCCATCATTCCCCGCTCTGCCTCTGACACTGCGGGTGTGCGATGATGTCATATCATCGCGCACCTGCTGTGTGCCGGGCAGACTGCAGCCACTGAGACCTTAGCCAGGAGCAGCACGGGGCACGAGGAGAGGTGAGGAGAGCATTTTTTTTTTTAAATATATCATTGAGTGATAACTGGATTGTGGGGCTCTTGGGGGCTGTATTACATTCTATGGGGGCTGTGCTGTATTACATTCTATGGGGGGAATTATTACATTCTATGGGGGCTGGCTGGCTGCATTACATTCTATGGGGGCTGGCTGCATTACATTCTATGGGGGCTGGCTGCATTACAGTCTATGGGGGCTGGCTGCATTACATTCTATGGGGGCTGACTGCATTACATTCTGTGGGGGAGGCTGGCTGCATTACATTCTATGGGGGGCTGGCTGCATTACATTCTAAGGGGGGCTGGCTGGCTGCATTACATTCTATGGAGGGCTGGCTACATTCCGTTCTATGGGGGCTGTGCTGTATTACATTCTATGAGGGCTGGCTGCATTACATTCTATGGGGGCTGGCTGCATTATATTCTATAGGGGCTGGCTGCCTTACATTCTATGGGGAGCTGGCTGGCTGCATTACATTCTATGGGGGGCTGGCTGGCTACATTACTTTCTATGGGGGGGCTGTATTACCTTCCATGAGGGCTGTGCTGTATTACATTCTTTGGGGGGCTGTATTACATTCTATGGGGGGCTGTATTACATTCTATGGGGGCTGTGCTGTATTACATTCTATGGGGGGCTGTATTACATTCTATGGGGGAGGGCTGTATTACATTCTATAGGGGGGCCGTATTACATTCTATGGGGAGGGCTGTATTACATTCTATGGGGGGGCTGTATTACATTCTATGGGGGGCTGTATTACATTCTATGGGGGCTGTATTACATTCTCTGGGGGCTACATTATATTCTATGGGGGGCTGTATTATATTCTATGGGGCGCTGCATTATACTATATGAGGAGGGCTGCATTATATTCTATGGAGGGGCTACATTATATTGTATGGGGGGCTGCATTATGCTCTATGAGGGGGCTACCATATATTTTATATGCAGGGGCTGCATTATACTATATCAGGGGGCTGCATTATATTCTCTGGGGGTTACATTATACTCAGGGGCTACAATATATTCTGTGGGGTGGCTGCATTATACTCTGGGGTGGCATCATTATTCTGTATGTGGGCTGCATTATACTGTATCGAGGACTATGGGGAATACATTATACTATATGAAGAACTATGGGGTGCATTATACTATGGGAAGTGAATTGTACTACATGGATGACAATGGCGGGACATTATACTGTATGGAGCACCATGAGGAATGTATTATACTATTTGGAGGACTGAGGAGTGTATTATACGATATGGAGGACTGTAGCAGTACATTATACTATATGGAGGACTGAGGAGTGTATTATACTATATGGAGGAATTGCAGTGTATTTTAATATATGGAGGACTATGAGGAGTGTATTATACTATATGGAGGACTGAGGAGTGTATTATACTACATGAAGGACTATGAGGAGCATATTATACTATATGGAGGAGTGTATTATACTATATGGAGGACTGAGGTGCACATTATACTATATGGAGGAATTGCAGTGTATTATACTATATGGAGGACTATGGGGAGTGTATTATACTATATGGAGGACTGAGGATTGTATTATTCTATATGGAGGACTGAGGAGTGTATTATACCATATGGAGGACTGAGGAGTGTATTATACTATATGGAGGACTGTGGAGTGTATTATACTATATGGAGGACTGAGGTGCACATTATAATATATGGAGGACTATGGGGTATATTATATTAAACAAGCAAAATACTGCCTATTCATCAAGTGACTGGATTGTTTATGTGGGAGCAGAAATCCTTGTTCTCAGCAGCACATCACCGGTGTTAACTGTAGATGTGCTGCTGATAACATGATATTGTATGGTGACAGATTGATCTAATTGTGATTGTTCTGTTCCCTTCATTCTTTCTCAGTTGGTGTAAAGAGGCCGGGAAACAAGCGAACAACTTCACTATTGTCGATCACACTCGTTTAGTGGCCTGAGATCAGCGTAAGTAAATACAGCACTAATGCTTCGCAGGGAACCCAGGCAAGGATGATGACAGTTGTAGTTAGCACCCGGCAACTGGGAATAGCACTAACTCTACTGCTTTCCCCAGCCGCCAGAGCATTTAATTCTGGTATGTGTAATGATTAGTGTTGAGCATTCCGATACTGCAAGTATCGGGTATCGGCCGATACTTGCTGTATCGGAATTCCGATACCGAGATCCGATATTTTTGTGATATCGGGTATCGGTATCGAAACAACATTAATGTAAAAATGTGTAAAAGAGAGAATTAAAATAAAAAATATTGCTATACTCACCTCTCCAATGCAGCCTGCACCTTACCGAGGGAAGCGGCAGCGTTCTTTGTTTAAAATTCGCGCTTTTCTTTCCTTTACGTGAGTCCCGGCTTGTGATTGGTTGCGTGCCGCCCATGTGACCGGGACGCAACCAATCACAGCAAGCCGTGACGTAATTTCAGGTCCTTCAGGATTTTAAAATTACGTTCCGGCGTTGTGATTGGTTGCGTCGCAGTCACATGGGCGACGCAACCAATCACAGCAAGCCGTGACGTAATTTCAGGTCCTTAAGGATTTTAAAATTACGTCCCGGCTTTGTGATTGGTTGCGTCGCAGTCACATGGGAGACGCAACCAATCACAAGCCGTGACGTCACGGGAGGCTGGACACGCGCGCATTTTAAAATGGGCGCGTGTCCAGCCTCCCGTGACGTCCCGGCTTGTGATTGGTTGCGCCACGATCAACCAATCACAAGCCGGGAGGCTGGACACGCGCGCATTTTAAAATTTTAAAATGCGCGCGTGTCCAGCCTCCCGGCTTGTGATTGGTTGACCGCGGCGCAACCAATCACAAGCCGGGACGTCACGGGAGGCTGGACACGCGCCCATTTTAAAATTTTAAAATGCGCGCGTGTCCAGCCTCCCGGCTTGTGATTGGTTGACCGCGGCGCACAAAATGAGTGAGGATGAACTAAACCAAACAAGGGGAAACTGCCAATGTTGTCAAAACATCAATTATTGCATAATAAGTTTGGTCGAATTTGCAGGATGTGTCTCACATTCCCATGTATCACCTCTCAGCTGATGTATTATACAAGCCTCCCGGCTTGTGATTGGTTGACCGCGGCGCAACCAATCACAAGCCGGGACGTCACGGGAGGCTGGACACGCGCCCATTTTAAAAAGCGCGCGTGTCCAGCCTCCCGTGACGTCACGGCTTGTGATTGGTTAATGGCGGCCATGTTGCCAGGACGCGGACCAATCACAGCAAGCCGTGACGTAATTTCGTCACGGCTTGCTGTGATTGGTCCGCGTCCCGGCAACATGGCGCCGTGACCAATCATAAGCCGGGACGTCACTGGAGGCTGGACACGCGCGCTTTTTAAAAAGCGCGCGTGTCCAGCCTTCCGTGACGTAACGGCTTGTGATTGGTTAATGGCGGCCATGTTGCCGGGACGCGGACCAATCACAGCAAGCCGTGACGTAATTTCGTCACAGCTTGCTGTGATTGGTCCGCGTCCCGGCAACATGGCGCCGTGACCAATCATAAGCCGGGACGTCACTGGAGGCTGGACACGCGCGCTTTTTAAAAAGCGCGCGTGTCCAGCCTTCCGTGACGTCACGGCTTGTGATTGGTTAATGGCGGCCATGTTGCCGGGACGCGGACCAATCACAGCAAGCCGTGACGTAATTTTGTCACGGCTTGCTGTGATTGGTCCGCGTCCCGGCAACATGGCCGCCCTGACCAATCACAAGCCGGGACTTCACGTAACCAAGTAAAAGCGCGAATTTTAAACAAACAACGCTGCCGGTTCCCTCGCTGAGGTCCAGGCTGCGTCGGACAGGTGAGTATAGCGATATTTTTTATTTTTATTCTTTATTTTACACATTAATATGGTTCCCAGGGTCTGAAGGAGAGTTTCCTCTCCTTCAGACCCTGGGAACCATCAGGAATACCGTCCGATACTTGAGTCCCATTGACTTGTATTGGTATCGGGTATCGGTATCGGATTGGATCCGATACTTTGCCGGTATCGGCCGATACTTTCCGATACCGATACTTTCAAGTATCGGACGGTATCGCTCAACACTAGTAATGATTTTTAGGGTTGATGTCAGCTGCATAATGTCAGCTGCTATCAATCCCTGGTGTAAGTAATGAAGAGGTGTCTATCAGACATCCCTACTACTAGCCTACACCTGGCGAGACCCAGCGACTCTGAAGAGCGGTGACGGTAGTAACAATACTGCTCTTCACAGTCGCCGAGCTCAGCCGAAGACCCGGAAAATAAGAAGAACGGTGATGTTACTGATGTCACCGCTTTTCAGAGTCACCGGGTCTCATGCTGCACAGCGGAGCCAAAAGTGACTGTAGGCAAAGTGTATGGAGCATCAGAATGAGGTTCCACAATCCCTCCATTATCTACGAGATCCAGTTATGTAGGTAAAGTAGCGGCTTTTCTTGGTACTAGTGTTGAGCGATACCTTCCGATACTCAAAGGTATTGGTATCGGATGGGATCGGCCGATATCCAAAAAATATCGGATATCGCCGATACCGATACCCGATACCAATGCAAGTCAATGGGACACAAGTATCAGAAGCTATCCTGGATGGTTTCCAGGGTCTGAAGGAGAGGAAACTCTCCTTCAGGCCCTGGGATCTATATTCATGTAAAAAATAAAGAATTAAAATAGAAAATATGGATATACTCACCCCTCCGGCGGCCCCTGGACCTTAGCGATGTAACCGGCAGCCTCCGTTCCTAAGAATGAGGAGTGAAGGACCTTCGATGACGTCGCGGCTTGTGATTGGTCGCGTGACCGCTCATGTGACCGCTCACGCGACCAATCACAAGCCGCGGCGTCATCGCAGGTCCTAAACTCACTGCATTCTTAGGAATGGAGGCTGCCGGTTACATCGTTAAGGTCCAGGGTCCGCCGGAGGGGTGAGTATATCCATATTTTTTATTTAAATTATTTATTTTTTACATGAATATGGATCCCAGGGCCTGAAGGAGAGTCTCCTCTCCTCCAGACCCTGGGAACCATTCACTGGGAACTTCCGATTCCGATTTCCGATATCACAAAAATATCGGAACTCGGTATCGGAATTCCGATACAGCAATTATCGGCCGATACCCGATACTTGCGGTATCGGAATGCTCAACACTACTTGGTACTGAAACTAAAAGCCATAAATAGGACCGAGCTGTAATGCTGGATACAGCTGTGATTATATGTTATATAGTCGTGTTACACTCCCCTCACTTCTTGTAACCTACAAGTGTACAAAGATATTATACAGTCACCATGTGACAAGTGGGCCTGTGTAACTTCAAATGCCAGGGCAGAATTTTAGACCCAGTCCGGCCCTGCATATATTCTATTTGCATTATTACTGAGAAAGGTCCATGTTAGGACCGAATCGTCTGTTTTGGATTACCTGCAGAAATAAATATCTACTGTTTTCGTGTAAGCACGGTAAAGAATAGAAACCAAGAAGAATTAGAGGTGCTTCTCCTCTCCCTGTACTTTTTCCACCCAGCATGTTTGCACTTTGGTGTTTGACGATGTAGGTTTCATTTTTGGGGGAGTTAATTCTATTTTGGCTCAGTGGTTTCTCCTTCTTCGAGTACTTTTTTCCCCTTACTTTAGATTAAGGTTTCTAATTATGAAATCCCACCCCCTAAAATTAAGAAAATTATGAAATCCCACCCCCTAAAATTATGAAAATTGTGAAATCCCACCCCCTAATAAAGCAGTATATTAGGTAATTCAGCTAAAGTCTCCATTTCACAATAGCATGTAAAATAGCTGTGTAGACACCATCACGTGTTTCTCAACGCAAGCAATGAATAGCCAGGACTTTCACCGGGAAGGAACAACCACGGGAAGGGCAGCATCCAATAAAGGAAAACCACCTATGCCAAAACATGGTATCCATCCACAGACAGCTGTTTCAGGGTATTTGCCCTTCATCAGTGTGGAGTAGGAAACTAGCTATTAGGAGCAGTGCCTAGTGAAAGGACTATAAACATAAGGATAAATGACCTCGGGGAGATCAAAACATCCAACACCGCGGAGACACCATCACGTGTTTCTCAACGCAGTGATCCAGAACACTGCATAGGTGGTTTTCCTTTATTGGATGCTGCCCTTCCTGTGGTTGTTCCTTCCCGGTGAAAGACCTGGCTATTCATTGCTTGCGTTGAGAAACACGTGATGGTGTCTCCGCAGCTATTCTACATGCATTTGCATATTTCCCTTAAGGGATGGGGGCAGTGTTCTGGATCACTGCGTTGAGAAACACGTGATGGTGTCTCCGCGGTGTTGGATGTTTTGATCTCCCCGAGGTCATTCATCCTTATGTTTATAGTCCTTTCACCAGGCACTGCTCCTAATAGCCAGTTTCCTACTCTACACTGATGAGGGGAAAATACCCCGAAACAGCTGTCTGTGGATGGATACCATGTTTTGGCATAAGTGGTTTTCCTTTATTGGATGCTGCCCTTCCCATGGTTGTTCCTTCCCAGTGAAAGATCTGGCTATTCATTGCTTGAGTTGAGAAACACGTGATGGTGTCTCCGCAGCTATTCTACATGCATTTGCATATTTCTCTTAAGGGATGGGGCAGTGTTCTGGATCACTGCGTTGAGAAACACGTAATGGTGTCTCCGAGGTGTTGGATGTTTTGATCTCCCCGAGGTCATTCATCTTTATGTTTATAGTCCATTTCACAATAGGACCCTCTTTCAAGAGTAGAATGATGAGCTCTCTGATTGGAATTGTGAGCCTCCTTTTAGCTTTTACAGCAACAAGTAAGTTTTCTAAAAAACTGTAACACATGAAGTGATTGTTTTTTATTTTTGTTCAGTTTAGCTTTATATGTTTAGAATAATGACAGTAATAGTAGTAATAGTAATAATAATAATAGTAATACTAATATTAGTTAGAAAAAAGTAATAATTATAATAATAATAATATTAATAGTAATAATACTATTAATAATAATAGTAGTAATAATAGTAATGACAATACTAATAGTAATAATAATAGTAGTAATAACAATAAAAATAGTAATAGTAGCAATAATAGTAATAACAATAGTAGTAATATTAACAAAGCAATAATAATTAAGTACTACTAATAATAAATAATAATAAAATAATGCAAATAATAAAATAAATAATAACATAATAATACAAAATAATAATAATAGTAATAATAGTAATAATAATAATAATAATAATAATAATAATAATAATAATTGTATATTGTTATTATTATTAGTATTATTATTATCTGCTGATAATAATATTGTTTTACCCAGTGTTTGTCTAGGATAAGTTCATGACAAATCTTATTTGCCTCTGATCTCAGTAACATTGCAGAAAAATAAAATGCATTGGCACAGAGTATAGTAAGTGATGGTTGTGCTGCCCGTGACTTGTCTTTAGGTCACTCGCTCACGTGTACCCACTGCACTGATGCATCTTCATCATGCTTTGGCAAAACAGACATATAGAACCAATGTGGTAAAAATATGTAAATATTTATTAAGTAATGTCTTAAAAATTCACATTAAAAAAGGGGGAAAAGACAAAAACATCAGAACAATATAAGGAAACCCCATAGTGTGATCATTGGAGAGGGCTAGAGGACATAATTATAGGAGGGTACATAAATAAATAAATCCTCTAATACATAACAAACATCTATTTTGCAAACATGCATTCAATATAGATTAGAGTATGGCAAGGAAAAACAAGAGGAATAGAATGACATAAATACCCTAAAGCATAAAATAGTCCATACCCAATGAAATCCTGTTAGCTCCAACGCACGTTTTGCCTGGACGTGGCTTTTTCAAGGAGTGAAGGAAGGTAAGAAGGGGAATGGTATATATACAGACATGGACCAATGGGGAGCAATAGAACAGCTGACATATAATTCGTATTACATACATATATAAACCATCATCAAAAAATAAGAAAAAGGATTTAGGAATAAATCCAGGATCATATGTTAAAAAACCGCTGGTGAAAGAATATGATATGAATATAAATCCATATAAGTGTATAATCCGAAACCGGAAGTGACCGGTCAGATAATGTATTAAAAATCAAGCAAAGAAGAAAAATAATAAATAAGTGCCATACTCACATAATAAGGCAAACTTAATTAATTGAAACAAGGTGATACAAACACTAATAATAAAGATAGACGCAATACTGATCGGACGCATCTACCCCGCAAACCGGAAGTGAATAACCTGTTAGCGCTATCAGTAAAATGTAAAGTGCAAGTGAAATATAGTAATATACACATATACCATCAATAAAGAGAATCGCATCAATAAAATCAATCTTATATAAGTGAATAAATATAATAAAACACTCCAAAACGGAGATCCAGTAACCCCCGAACCGGAAGTGATATGTACGACAATGAAAAAATAAGAGAAGAAATAAATAAGTGCTGTGCCCGCACAATGAAACAGACCAATTGGGTTAAAGCTAAATAACACAAACACTAATATTGTGAATGAATAAGATGCTGATCAGACACATCGGATCCGCAAACCGGAAGTGAAAAGGAAAAAAGAATTATAAGCGCTAGCAAAAAATATAGCGCTAGAGTGACATTTAATCAATATAAATATAAAAATAAATGAAATCACTTCAGTGGACTCAGTTTTAATGCATAAATAAATAAAGAACAATACTCCAAAGCGGAGCTGCAATGAACCCTGAACCGGAAATGATGTAATCAAAATGGAGATGGAAAAAACACCATGTATGAAGTGAAATACACTTTACCAAACATATATCTTATATTTGGTGACCAAACAAAACTAATCTTAAAGACATAATAAATGCTGATAAACAAATTAAATATTGAAGCAAATAAACTAAATATAATTGAAGATCATTCAATGACAGGTAAGTATGTATACCTAGTGACAATATTATTAAATGTTAACAATATATTACTTTAAACCATAAATAAATAAATATGTATAACCAATTACGATAAAAACATAATAAAAGAAAAAAGTGAAGTGAACACTAGGGTTGAGTGAAACGGGTCGTTCATTTTCAAAAGTCGCCGACTTTTGGCAAAGTCGGGTTTCATGAAACCCGATCCGACCCCTGTGCGTCGTCGGCCATGCGGTACGCGACTTTCGGGCCAAAGTCGCGTTTCAATGACGCGAAAAGCGCCATTTCTCAGCCAATGAAGGTGAACGCAGAGTGTGGGCAGCGTGATGACATAGGTCCTGGTCCCCACCATCTTAGAGAAGGACATTGCAGTGATTGGCTTGCTGTCTGCGGCGTCACAGGGGCTATAAAGGGGCGTTCCCGCCGACCGCCATCTCACTGCTGCTGATCTGAGCTTAGGGAGAGGTTGCTGCCGCTTCGTCAGAAGCAGGGATAGCGTTAGGCAGGGTCCATTAACCACCAAACCGCTTGTGCTGTAGCGATTTCCACTGTCCAACACCACCTTCGGTGTGCAGGGACAGTGGAAGCTACCTTTTTTTTTTTTTTTTCTCAGCTCTGTAGCTCATTGGGCTGCCCTAGAAGGCTCCCTGATAGCTGCATTGCTGTGTGTACGCCACTGTGCAAACCAACTGCTTTTTTCAAAGCACAAATCCTCTTGTTCCTTCCTTTCTGCACAGCTATCTTTTTTGTTTGTCCACACTTTTTATTTAATTTGTGCATCAGTCCACTCCTTATTGCTGCCTGCCATACCTGGCTGAGATTACTGCAGGGAGATAGTAATTGTAGGACAGTCCCTGTTTTTTTTTTGTGGGAGATTAAGATTGGCATTTCTGCTAGAGTGCCATCCCTGTGTGTGCCATCTCTCACTCAGTGGGCCATAGAAAGCCTATTTATTTATTTGCTTGATTTGGGTTCTAAAATCTACCTGAAAAAAAATCACTACATCAATCAGTGGGAGAAAAATATTGGCCTCAGGGCTTGTGTGCCACTCCTGACTCCTGTGTGTGCCATCTCTCACTCAGTGGGCCATAGAAAGCCTATTTATTTTTTTGCTTGATTTGGGTTCTAAAATCTACCTGAAAAAAAATCACTACATCAATCAGTGGGAGAAAAATATTGGCCTCAGGGCTTGTGTGCCACTCCTGACTCCTGTATGTGCCATCTCTCACTCAGTGGGCCATAGAAAGCCTTTTTTTTTTATTATTTGGTTTCTAAATTGTCCCTGAAAAAATCATTTTATCTTATTTGGTTTCTAAAGTCTCCCTGAAAAAAAATAAATAAATAAAACAGTGGGAGATTAATATTGCCCTTTCTGCTTGTGTGCCAGTCTTGACTCCTGGGTGTGCCATCTCTCTCTCTCAAATTGTGGGCCATAGAAAGCCTATTTATTTTTTTGCTTGATTTGGGTTCTAAAATCTACCTGAAAAAAAATCACTACATCAATCAGTGGGAGAAAAATATTGGCCTCAGGGCTTGTGTGCCACTCCTGACTCCTGTGTGTGCCATCTCTCACTCAGTGGGCCATAGAAAGCCTATTTATTTTTTTGCTTGATTTGGGTTCTAAAATCTACCTGAAAAAAAATCACTACATCAATCAGTGGGAGAAAAATATTGGCCTCAGGGCTTGTGTGCCACTCCTGACTCCTGTGTGTGCCATCTCTCACTCAGTGGGCCATAGAAAGCCTATTTATTTTTTTACTTGATTTGGGTTCTAAAATCTACCTGAAAAAAAATCACTACATCAATCAGTGGGAGAAAAATATTGGCCTCAGGGCTTGTGTGCCACTCCTGACTCCTGTGTGTGCCATCTCTCACTCAGTGGGCCATAGAAAGCCTTTTTTTTATTATTATTTGGTTTCTAAATTGTCCCTGAAAAAATCATTTTATCTTATTTGGTTTCTAAATTGTCCCTGAAAAAATCATTTTATCTTATTTGGTTTCTAAAGTCTCCCTGAAAAAAAAAAAAAAAAAAAATAGGTGGGAGATTAATATTGACAT
Organism: Ranitomeya variabilis; assembly: GCF_051348905.1. Lineage (NCBI taxonomy): Eukaryota > Metazoa > Chordata > Amphibia > Anura > Dendrobatidae > Ranitomeya > Ranitomeya variabilis. Next base: position 226,761,893 of record NC_135235.1, read on the forward strand.
TTGTGCTTGAGTGACAGTCCTGCGTGTGTGGCATCTCTGTGATTTGGTGCCACAGAAAACAGAGTGTGTAACATTGGGCCTGATTTTCCTTGTGGTCTCACCAACCTGTAAAGGGATATTGAAATCATACTGAAGTTATAGCTCACCGTGTAAGTTGTTTGACAGCAACAAATAAAGTTACTTTGGTTAAGTTTTTAAAACAATGAGGAAGTCTGGTGCAAGAGGTCGTGGCCGTGGGCGTTCATTGTCAGCTGGTAATGATGGTAGTGGTAGTGGAGCATCAGGTGGTCGTGGGGATAAAAATATTCCACCTAAGTCTGGAGCTGTGGAGCCAGGTTCGTCGTCTGGCTACACAAGGCCTCGAACGCTCTCTTTTCTGGGAGTAGGAAAACCGCTTTTAAAGCCGGAGCAGCAACAGCAAGTTTTGGCTTACCTTGCAGACGCAGCCTCTAGCTCTTTTGCCTCCTCTTCTGAAACTGGTAAATGTAAAAACAGCGCGTCGCTTGTGGATGTTCACGGTCAGGGACAAGTCGCTTCCTTGTCCTCTTCAGCAAAAACAACAACAAGAGAGAAGGATGCAGCAGGCGACACAACGGGTTACTCCATGGAGTTCTTTACACATACCGTCCCTGGCTTAGAAAGTGAAACACTTAACAGGCCATGCCCATTACAAGTAGATTCTGACATGGAGTGCACTGATGCACAGCCACAGCCAGAGTACTATGCTGCTCCTTTGACTCAGACCACAACATTGCCCTCTCAGGGTACTGATCCACAATCAGACCCTGATGAGACTATGTAGCCCCGCCACGAACGCTATACCACAGACCGACACGGTGACACAGATGAAGTTGCACTCGAGCTCGAAGAGGAGGTAATAGATGACCCAGTTGTTGACCCCGATTGGCAGCCATTGGGGGAACAGGGTGCAGGCGGCAGTAGTTCATAAGCGGAGGTGGAGGAGGGGCCGCAGCAGGCATCAACATCGCAACAGGTTCCATCTGCCGGTCCCGTATCTGGGCCAAAACGCGTGTCAAAGCCAAAACCTGTTGGAGGACAGCGTGGCCATCCGGTTAAAGCTCAGTCTGCAATCCCTGAAAAGGGATCCAATGCTAGGAAGAGTGCAGTCTGGCATTTTTTTAAACAACATCCAATTGATCAGCGCAAAGTCATCTGTCAAAAATGTTCAACTAGCTTAAGCAGAGGTCAGAATCTGAAAAGTCTCAATACTAGTTGCATGCATAGACACTTAACCACCATGCATTTTCAAGCCTGGACTAACTACCAAACGTCCCTTAAGGTTGTAGCACCCTCGGCCAATGAAGCTAGTCAGCAACGCAACATCCCTTCCGTCACTGTAAGGCCACCATTTTCCGCACCACCGGCAGTATCTGTGCAGGTTTCTTTGCCAGCCAAAAGCAGTCAGGGTCAGGGAATCACCAGTTTTGTAGGAGGAAATATTGCATCTAGGGCACCGGCGGAAACAATACCGTCTCCAACCGTCTCTCAGTCTGCCATGTCCACCGGCACACCCGAAAGTTCCACGATCTCCAGCTCTCCAGTCCAGCTCACCCTACATGAGACTCTGGTTAGAAAAAGGAAGTACTTATCCTCGCATCCGCGTACACAGGGTTTTAACGCCCACATAGCTAGACTAATCTCGTTAGAGATGATGCCCTACCGGTTAGTTGAAAGCGAAGCTTTCAAAGCCCTGATGGAGTACGCTGAACCACGATACGAGCTACCCAGTCGACACTTTTTTTCCAGAAAAGCCATCCCAGCCCTGCACCAGCATGTTAAACAGCACATCGTCCATGCACTCAGGCAATCTGTGAGTACAAAGGTGCACCTGACTACAGATCCATGGACCAGTAGGCATGGCCAGGGACGTTATGTGTCCATCACGGCACACTGGGTGAATGTGGTGGATGCAGGGTCCACAGGGGACATCAATTTCGGGACAGTTGTGCCTAGCCCACGGTCTAGGAAACAGTTGGCTGCAGGCGTTCGCACCCCCTCCTCCTCGTCCTCCTGCAGAAGCGACAGCTCTTCCACAGACCGCAGTCGGCCAACCACTCCATCGGCATGACACTGTTGCACACCAGTTGTCCCATTATGGGCCAGCTACTGGCAAGCGTCAGCAGGCTGTATTGGCTATGAAGTGTTTGGGCGACAACAGACACACCGCGGAAGTTCTGTCCGAGTTCTTGCAACAAGAAACGCAGTCGTGGCTGGGCACAGTAGATCTTGAGGCAGGCAAGGTAGTGAGTGATAACGGAAGGAATTTCATGGCTGCCATCTCCCTTTCCCAACTGAAACACATTCCTTGCCTGGCTCACACCTTAAACCTGGTGGTGCAGTGCTTATTGAAAACTTATCCTGGGTTCTCCGACCTGCTCCTCAAAGTGCGTGGACTTTGCTCACATATCCGACGTTCGCCTGTACAGTCCAGCCGTATGCAGACCTATCAGCGGTCTTTGAACCTTCCCCAGCATCGCCTAATCATAGACGTTGCAACAAGGTGGAACTCAACACTGCACATGCTTCAGAGACTGTGCCAACAGAGGCGGGCTGTTATGTTTTTGTGGGAGGATACACATACACGGGCAGGCAGTAGGATGGCAGACATGGAGTTGTCTGGTGTGCAGTGGTCGAAGATACAAGACATGTGTCAAGTCCTTCAGTGTTTTGAGGAATGCACACGGCTGGTTAGTGCAGACAATGCCATAATAAGCATGAGCATCCCCCTAATGTGTCTGCTGATGCAAAGTTTGACACACATAAAGGATCAGGCGTCTGCACCAGAGGAAGAGGAAAGCCTTGATGACAGTCAGCCATTGTCTGGTCAGGGCAGTGTACAGGACGAGGTAGCGGGCGAAGAGGAGGTGGAGGACGAGGAGGATGATGGGGATGAGTATATTTTTAATGAGGAAGCTTTCCCGGGGGCACTGGAAATTGGTTGCGTGGCAAGGCCGGGTCCTGGTTTTTTGAGGGACACAAGGGACGTAGATTTGACTGAAAATGCCCCTCAACCAACCACAACCGGAGATTTGACAACTGGAAATTTGGCCCACATGGTGGATTATGCCTTACGTATCCTAAAAAGGGACACACGCATTATGAAAATGATGAACGATGACGATTACTGGTTGGCCTGCCTCCTTGATCCACGCTATAAAGGCAAATTGCAAAATATTATGCCACATGAGAACTTGGAACTAATATTAGCAACCAAACAATCAACTCTTGCTGACCGTTTGCTTCAGGCATTCCCAGCACACAGCGCACGTGATCGTTCTCACACGAGCTCCAGGGGCCAGCAGACTAGGAGTGTTAGGGGTGCACACATCAGAAGTGACGTTAGACAGAGGGGTTTTCTGACCAGGTTGTGGAGTGATTTTGCTATGACCGCAGACAGGACAGGTACTGCTGCATCAATTGAAAGTGACAGGAGACAACATTTGTCCAGTATGGTTACTAACTATTTTTCATCCCTTATCGATGTTCTCCCTCAACCGTCATTCCCAATTGATTACTGGGCATCAAAATTAGACACCTGGCCAGAATTGGCAGAATATGCATTGCAGGAGCTTGCTTGCCCGGCAGCTAGTGTCCTATCAGAAAGAGTATTCAGTGCTGCAGGTTCAATATTAACCGAAAAAAGGACTCGTCTGGCTACCCAAAATTTTGATGATCTAACATTCATTAAAATGAACGACAACTGGATTTCGAAATCTTTTGCCCCACCTTGCCCGGCCGACACCTAGCTTTCCTATGAAAAGCTCTTGCCTGTGGACTACTGTGAATTACTTTTCTAATGTCTAATTTGCTGCAGCTGATTGTCCAGCATACGACATGTTTACACCTCCCTAAATGGCCAAACTCCCCACACGGGGCCGTGGTATCGCGACTTGGCGCAAGCACCCGTGAGACTGTTTTTTGTCTGAAGAGGTGGGTGTGCTCGCTTTTGGTCGACGGCATTGCTACTGGGTCCCTCATAGTACAATAAAGTGTCTCTGGCGGTGGTGGTGCGCACCCAACGTCAGACACACTGTTGTAACATGAGGGGCCCTGGGCCTGTACCGCCGGCCACAAGAGAGTTCACCCACCCCCAGGTCAAACATTGCTCTACCACTTCCACAGTTATCTCTCACACTTCCACCAATGTTTAGTCTATGCGCTGACATCCTTCCATACCTGCCACTGACAATACCCTTGTGTTGACATGTATGATGGTACTTAACATAGTCAGGGGCAGTGTCCTCTATTTACCACAGTAAATACTTTGCGCTAAATTAGTAGGTCTGAAACAACGCAGAGGATCCCACCCCTGAACCTAATGATTGCACCCTTTAGTGTTTTTGTTTTGTTTTAATGCGAGACATTCACATTTATTTGTTGTTTTGGACTACTAACTGGCAGACACTCATTACAATCGGCCTCCGTTGACCAGACCACTGCTGCCCGTGTACCCCTGGAACCAATTATAAAGTGCCTACAGCCAGCCCATTTTATTATGTTAGGCCTTCGAAGCCTGTCTGCGGTCCCTCCTTCCACTAGGCCTCCACTGACCAGACCACTGCTGCCCGTGTACCCCTGGAACCTATTTTACAGTGCATAGAGCCTGCCCATTTTATTATGTTAGGCCTTCGAAGCCTGTCTGCGGTCCCTCCTTCCACTAGGCCTCCACTGACCAGACCACTGCTGCCCGTGTACCCCTGGAACCAATTATAAAGTGCCTACAGCCAGCCCATTTTATTATGTTAGGCCTTCGAAGCCTGTCTGCGGTCCCTCCTTCCACTAGGCCTCCACTGACCAGACCACTGCTGCCCGTGTACCCCTGGAACCAATTATAAAGTGCCTACAGCCAGCCCATTTTATTATGTTAGGCCCTCGAAGCCTGTCTGCGGTCCCTCCTTCCACTAGGCCTCCACTGACCAGACCACTGCTGCCCGTGTACCCCTGGAACCTATTTTACAGTACATAAAGCCTATTTTTTTATTTTATTTACTATTAATAAAGCCATGATGGACTACGCTGTACCAGGCTATGAGCTACCCAGTTGACAATTCTTTTGCGAGAAAAGCCATCCCACCCCTCCACCAGCATGTTAAAGACCACATTGTCCTTGCATTCTGTCAATCTGTGAGTCCAAAGGTACACCTGACAACAGACACATGGACCTGTAGGCATGGCCATGGAAGGTTACGTGTCCTTTGTGGCGCAATGGGTTAATGTATTGGATGCATGGTCCACACAGGGGACAGCCTGGTAAGTCTGTCTGCAGTCCCTAATTCAAGTTGTCCTCAAATGAATAAATATGAGCTTCCACCTTCTGGCTCTCATTAAGTGCTGTTTTTTAAAAGATTGTTGGTTCCGGCCTACTAACGGTGTCTGCCCCTGCCTGGTGTTGTCCACCACTGAACAAAGCTGAGCTTCCACCTTCTTGCTCTCTTTAAGTGCTGTGCTTTTAAAACTAGGTGGTTATGGGCCTACTAACGGTGTCTGCCCCTGCCTGGTGTTGTCCTCAACTGAATAAAGCTGAGCTTCTACCTTCTGGCTCTGATTAAGCTATTTTTTTAAAAAAATTGGTGTTTAGGGCCTACTAACGGTGTCTGCCCCTGCCTGGTGTTGTCCTCAACTGAATAAAGCTGAGCTTCTACCTTCTGGCTCTCATTAAGTGCTGGTTTTTAAAAGATTTTTGGTTCCGGCCTACTAACGGTGTCTGCCCCTGCCTGGTGTTGTCCTCCACTGAACAAAGCTGAACTTCCACCTTCTGGCTCTCTTTAAGTGCTGTGTTTTTAAAAATAGGTGGTTATGGGCCTACTAACGGTGTCTGCCCCTGCCTGGTGTTGTCCTCAACTGAATAAAGCTGAGCTTCTACCTTCTGGCTCTTATTAAGCTTTTTTTTTTTTTTTTTTTTAATTGCTGGATGGGGCCTAATACCTCTGTTTGCTGCTCCCTGGTGTTTGTCCTCAACTGAATAAAGCTGAGCTTCTACTTTCTGGCTCTCATTAAGTGCTGTTTTTTAAAAAAATTGGTGGTTCCGGCCTACTAACGGTGTCTGCCCCTTCCTGGTGTTGTCCTCAACTGAATAAAGCTGAGCTTCTACCTTCTGGCTCTTATTAACCTTTTTTTTTTTTTTTTTTAATTGCTGGATGGGGCATAATACCTCTGTTTGCTGCTCCCTGGTGTTTGTCCTCAACTGAACAAAGCTGAGCTTCCACTTTCTGGCTCTCATTAAGTGCTGTTTTGTAAAAGATTGGTGGTTCCGGCCTACTAACGGTGTCTGCCCCTGCCTGGTGTTGTCCTCAACTGAATAAAGCTGAGCTTCTACCTTCTGGGTCTCATTAAGTGCTGTTTTTTAAAAGATTGTTGGTTCCGGCCTACTAACGGTGTCTGCCCCTGCCTGGTGTTGTCCTCCACTGAACAAAGCTGAGCTTCCACCTTCTGGCTCTTTTTAAGTGCTGTGTTTTTAAAAATAGGTGGTTATGGGCCTACTAACGGTGTCTGACCCTGCCTGGTGTTGTCCTCAACTGAATAAAGCTGAGCTTCTACCTTCTGGCTCTGATTAAGCTATTTTTTTTTTTTTTTTAATTGCTGGATGGGGCCTAATACCTCTGTTTGCTGCTCCCTGGTGTTTGTCCTCAACTGAATGAAGCTGAGCTTCTACCTTCTGGCTCTCATTAAGTGCTGTTTTTTTAAAAAATTGGTGGTTCCGGCCTACTAACGGTGTCTGCCCCTGCCTGGTGTTGTCCTCAACTGAATAAAGCTGAGCTTCAACCTTCTGGCTTTTGGCCTACAGTAGCAAATATTAAACTGCATTTGGCCTATTAGTGTGTTTGGGCCCTTAAAACAGTGTCTGCTGCTCCTGGGTTTGCTCCTCCACTCAACAAAGCAATGCCGCCTGTTTAGTCCTGTTACCAATTTTGAACTGCATTTAGCCTACTTTATTCTTTGGCCCTATATCTGTTTCCTCCTCATCCTGCCCATTCCCCAGCCACTGCTAGATGAGTCTGCTGGTACATTGACCTAGACCACTACATTCCCCTTGCACTCTACACAGCCAGAATCTGACCTTGCTGAAAGTAAGGTTCCCCTTCCCGCATGTTATACCACCTTACACAGGGACAAAGAGGAAGGTGCAGATGAAAGTGCAGGTTCCTTCATCAGGTGGGGGGGCATACTCGTTGGCGACGTCACTGGCATAGGGCCCCTCAGAGTACGCAAAAGTGTCGCTGCTGGTGGGAGGCGCCCCCGCCGTGCAAACACACCGCTGTACTTTGAGGGGCCCTGTGCCAGTGCCAATGCCAATGAGGGGGCCTCCCTGCTTGCTTAGGATCACAGCACTTGCAAACTTGACATACTTACCTCTCACTGCTCCACCGCCGTGACGTAGTCCACGTTTCCTGGGCCCACTAAAAGCTTGAACCAGCCCTACCCTCCACAACTTTTGCAAAATGACCCCCAAGTTCCAATGCCCAACTATTATTATAAAGTTAATGAAGATTGACAAGCTTCAGAAACAAGAGTGGATGTTTTTGGCATTAAAATGGGCACTGTAGGTGTTTTCCTGGCCTCCACTCACTGCCGACTATGCTTCCCCATTGACTTGCATTGGGTTTCGTGTTTCGGTCGATCCCCGACTTTTAGCGATAATCGGCCGACTGCACTCGACTCGACTCTGGACAAAGTCGGGTTTCAGAAAACCCGACTCAATCTTAAAAAAATGAAAGTCGCTCAACCCTAGTGAACACACGTGCGCTCGGTGAAAGAAATATATATATAGATGCATAAATATGTATATATATATAAGAATAAATAAAAATAAAAATAAAAATAAAAATGTGAGTCCAAAACAACGATCCTGTAATCAGATGATGGAAATAATTCAGTCACATAGTTCAGTCATATAACCACAGCAACACTGGACCAAAAAAGAGGAAGAGCTGAAAGAATAAAGAAAAAAGGTTAAAAACATTATAAAAATGAACTAAAAGAAATCTGTTCATTAAGGCCATTGGGTGCCAATGTATTAAGCCTGAAGATCCATTTTGCTTCTATCTGAGCAAGACGCTTCTTAATGTCACCACCTCTTGAATTCAGTACAACATGGTCAATACCCTTCACTTTTAACAAAGAATCATTACATTGGTGGAACAACTTGAAATGCTTGGGTATTGTCTTCAAGGACTCAATGTCTGAGTCAGTTAGAGCTGCTCTAATATCAAGGACATGTTCCCTAACCCTACGTCTGAACTCTCTAGATGTCAATCCCACATATTTAAGATTACATGGACAACTAGCACAGTAAATAACTGCACTAGTAGTGCATGTAATTGGATGCAAAATTTTGTATGATCTACTTTCATCAGCATTGGAGAAAACAACACATCTCTCAACATTGGGGCATGCCACGCATGCACCACATGGGCGACATCCCCATTTAGGACCTCTTGAATTAAACATGAACCCTGAAGATTTTTTATTGTTATTATAGTGGCTATGCACCAGTACATCACGAAAATTCTGGGATCTCCTGTAAGTGATAGAAGGTTTGCTAGGAAGATATTCCAAAAGAATGGGATCTAATTGCAAAACTTTCCAATGTTTCATCAAAATGTCTTGGACCTCTCGCCACCTGGAGTTGTAAGAATATATAAAACGTACCTCATCTGAAGCATTCGATTGCAAATGCCTTTTGGACAATGCTTGAGAGCGATTCGTATTTTTAGCTCGTATGTAGCCTTTTTAATGTTGGAAGAAGAATAACCACGTTCCTTGAATCTGTTACTCAAATCACGGCATTGCTTCTCAAATGATTCCTCATTAGAGCAAATGCGTCGCATCCTCAAAAACTGTCCAATGGGAATGCCCCGTATTAAGCTTGATTGATGTGATGATGTGGCATGGAGGAGACTATTCGTAGAGGTCAGTTTTCGGAAGACATCAGTATGTATACGTCCAGTATCATCCACCTGTAACAGAATGTCCAGGAATTCAATATCCGATCTTCCTGCTTTATACGTCAAATGTAAGTTGATGTCATTTTGATTAAGGCTGTTCATAAATAACTCCAATTCTTGTATGGAGCCCTGCCAAATGCACAAAATATCATCTATGAACCTCCCCCAATATTGCACCCGATCAACCATAAAAATAGGATCAGTAATAAAGATTTTCCTCTCCCACAGCCCCAGGAACAAGTTTGCATATGAGGGCGCAAAAGCCGCCCCCATTGCTGTTCCCTGGAGCTGTAGGAAAAATTGATCACCAAAAATAAAAAAATTATGGGTGAGTGCAAATCGGAGGAGGTTCAATATGAATGTGCAAAACTCACCATCGAATGCTGACATCTTCAAAAATTGTTCCACTGCAAATATACCATCTTCATGGCGAATCAACGTATACAGGGATTCGATATCACACGTTACCAGGATCATATCATCCTCCAGTTGTAATCCATCCAGTTTCCGTAATACGTCATTAGTATCTTTCAAATGTGACGGTAAAGTTTCCACTAAAGGGTGCAGAACATAATCAATCAACTTGCAAATAGGTTCACAAAAATTATTATTCCCAGATACAATCGGTCGACCCGGTGGACATAATTTATTTTTGTGTACCTTGGGAAGGGCATACAGAGTAGCGATAGTAGGATATTCAATCGTAAGATATTCCATCTGTTTTTTGGTTATAACCTGTAGGTCAACCGCCCTACCCAAGAGAACCTTCAGCTGTGAACAGAAAGATGACAGAGGATTAAAGGTGAGTTTCCGATAGCAGTTGACATTGCGTAGTTGTCGGTACACCTCTTTCTCGTACATTACACAAGGCCAAACGACAACGTTACCACCCTTGTCGGATGGTTTGATTACAATATCTGTCCTTTTGGCTAGTTGTTCAATTGCCATCTTATGTTCAAAAGAGCAATTATGCTCACGTACCGAAGTAGGAACATTTTTAAGATCTGCCGTAACCAATTTAACAAACAAATCTATGTTTGTACTTAAGGTTAATGATGGAAATTTCTTAGATTTTGGGATTAATGCCCGAGGAAACTTACTCTCACATGGTTGTTCTTGTTCAGTCAGGAGTTCAATCAAATTTTCTAGTGTCTCACTTTCTGTAATGGTCTCAGAAGTTAAATCAGATCCTGCACCAGAAGATTTATGATGCAACTTCTTCAGAAGTAGTTTGCAGGCAAATAAATGTACGTCCTTCACTGCTGAGAAAGCATCGAATTTAGCAGTGGGAGAGAAATTCAGCCCCAAATTCAAAACCTCCAATTGTGGTTGTGTGAGCTCAATATCAGACAAATTGATTACCTTATTGCCAGATCCCGATGTACTTGGGACAGCCTTATGATCAGGTCTCTTGCCTGGAGGTGTACGTCCTGAATTATTCTTCCATTTATTGAATCTCGTGTTGTACGTCCTATATTGTCCTGAACTAACAGATTCGATTGAAGTAGTAGAGGAAACGTGCGTTGGAGCTAACAGGATTTCATTGGGTATGGACTATTTTATGCTTTAGGGTATTTATGTCATTCTATTCCTCTTGTTTTTCCTTGCCATACTCTAATCTATATTGAATGCATGTTTGCAAAATAGATGTTTGTTATGTATTAGAGGATTTATTTATTTATGTACCCTCCTATAATTATGTCCTCTAGCCCTCTCCAATGATCACACTATGGGGTTTCCTTATATTGTTCTGATGTTTTTGTCTTTTCCCCCTTTTTTAATGTGAATTTTTAAGACATTATTTAATAAATATTTACATATTTTTACCACATTGGTTCTATATGTCTTTTTTGTCACCTTTTTCCTGAGGAGGTATCATTTAGTTTAGAAAGGTGATCTTTTGTCCGTATATGATTTCTTATAGCAGTTGTATTCCATGCTTTGGCAAAAGCAGCAATATGACTTGTCCACCAGGCTTTGTGTGTGGATCCACATACACGGAATCCAAGGCTGGTAAGTTACATGACAAACTCTAATATTTTGTGCCTTTAGATTGGAGCGCCCCCAGTAGGGCTGTGGGGTACTCGGTACGGGGTCCTTCGGTTCTCAGTGGGAATGTCACGGTGGCTGACCCAGTCCGTGGCCCTAGGGACGTCCGTTGTAAATGGGGGGGAAGGTCTTTAAAGGGATAACGTTCGTGATGCCACCTGTGGAATTCGGTCAGGGTGACCGACGCTGCTTAGGGGTCCGCTGGGGTGATGTAATGACAGCTAGATGGTATACCTTCCCACAGGTGAAGTGTATCCCCAGGACTTCCCAGAGTGTGGATGGTGGATGGTGTGAGGCGCAGTGAAGAACGAGGACACAATGTTGCAGTCTCTTTACCTTTTTACTGATGGCTTCAGCATCCACAGTCCAGGGTACAGACCACAGGGTAGGCAGAGTCCGGCCGGTCTGAAGGCAAATCTAGGGTCCCCTTATCCGGGTGGAAATCAGTAGCCTTCCTCTAGCGCCTGGGTGTTGTAGTACCTCCCTGCTGAGCGTCTCTGTAAGGTCCTCACAACTGATGTTGGTGTTCTAGATGTTATTTTTCTTTCTCTCTGTCGCCCTGATGGAATGGATAGGACAAACCCGTATGACTGATGGCCTGAGGCTTTTTACAGGGACTCTAGCACACCCCGGCCCCCACAAGTTGCCACCGTGCCTCCTGGGTATGGGTCGGGCAACTAATATGGAATTAGCTGTCCTGCCGGTCTCTGGAGCAAAGCTTGGAGACGATACTCCCTCGGTGTTCCGGCTACCAGATCCTGCGCCTCAGAAAGGAGGCATCCTTTTGCAGGGCAGAACTCCTTCTGGTTTCCTCTCCTTTTGCTATGACTTCGTTTCTCACCCTCCTCAATACAATTCTCTTCTAATGTCTCTTTCTTAGGATGCTGCCGCACGTCGGGCAGGCGCGCTCCGTGGCCTTCTGTCTAGGCCTCTGACATGATCCCACCCCTGTCAGGGACCCACTCTGTCAGCAGCTATTAGGTGGTCTTCCTCCCTCTCTGTCTGCCTGACAGGTCCTGCCTGGGTGAAGCCCAGTCAGCTTCTGCCTAACTTCCTATCCAGACCACCAGTTTTACCTAATTGTGAAGAGTGCCCTAATAAATAGGAGCATAGCTCCCCCTGGTGGACTGGAGTGTGAAGTGTGTTGTGTAGTTTGTGATACCTGGTAAGAAGATCTCCTTTACTGCCTTCAGACATAACATCACTCCCCCTGGTGGATGAATGACATTACTGCAACGACCAGGACCCTGGGGCGCTGCAAAAGGATCCTCTTACATGCAATTAAAATGCGATTATTGTATAAAGTTTACTGCCCCAACTTCTGTGGGCAATTGGATACAGAACTAAGGTTGTAACTAAAACTTTCCCCCAGATGAAAATAAGCCTTGCTATAAGGATTTATTCACATACCAGTATTTTTTATCAATATTTCATCAGTATTTATAAGCCAAAACCAAGAGTGTGTCCACAACAGAACAGGTGTCAATCATGCAATAAGCCACGTTCACACGTTCAGTATTTGGTCAGTATTTTACATCAATATTTGTGTAGGTCAAAACCAGGAGTGGGTGGAAAATGCAGAAGTGGTGACGTGTTTCTATTATACTTTTCCTCTGATTGTTCCACTTCTGACTAGCAATCAATCAAACTACGTTAAGACAGCAGGACACAATAAATGCAGTGAACAGAAAAACAAGTGTGCAAGCCTACATGGATCATAAACCTCTTTGAAAAAAGTTACATGATCTCACAGCATTAAGGGACAAGCAAAGTACTGTAAGATGAACAAGTTAAATACCATTACATGTGCTTGCTGACATGAATAGAGGTGACTGGACACATGCAGGATTTATCTAGAAGTTGAAATGAGCTAGATACCTGTATGAAAAGAATAGAGATGAGTGTTAGATTCCGCCATGGTATAACTGCCAGATACTTTGAATAAATGTTCTTTGAATAAATGTACATAAATGCTAACCCCTGCATTAATGCCTAATGCCTCCCCTATAGCTGGGAGGCATTAGGTATTTAAGGCACCCTCCCCTGTAGGGAGTTGCCTGAGCAACTTCATTGCCCAGTGTGTCTTTACCCCTCTAGTCCATTGTTAGGTACCTGTGTTCCTGTACTTATCCTGCAACCCTGTACCAAAATCAGTCCTCTAATATTTTGCCTGTCCAGCGATCCTGAACCTGAGCCTATCCAATGACCAAGAATTCGTCCAGCTAATCAGAATCCGGGCCTATTCTCGAAACTGACATCAAACCAGTCCTGTGAGAACTTGAACCTGTACAAGAACAGCACATCTGAACAACATTAGTGTCCATACTACTGATATCGAGACCCTCTCCTGCCTGACACTGCAAGTCTGTACTGTACTGGGGACTGCCCTAGAGTGGTAGCTGGTGGCTACTTGCAGCTCAAGCTTACCTTCACCGTAAGAGGCACTAGTGAAGATTAGATAGCAGCTTAGTTACACCCCTTCAGGTTAAGGCCAGTCCGTGGTGCAGTGGGTCCACACCCACCAGCGTGACAATGACCTAACTGTGTGTGCATTGATACATTGTAACAAAGTATATGGACAGGAGAAACATTTGTTCTACTGGTTAAGGCATTATTCACACATCAGTATTTTTATCAGTATTTCATTAACATTTGTATGCCAAAACCAGGAGTGTCTCCAAAACACAATCTTTCAATTGACTAGTGTAAATTTTTCAATTATAGTTTTTCTTGACAAGTTCCACACCTGGTTTTGGCATACAAACACTGATACAATATACTGATGTGTGAATAAGCCCTAAGATAGGGCATAATCTACACTGATACAAATTCAGGATGTTTTTCCAGTCTCTGGTTTTGAAGAAAAGATGTGGTGTTCATTTCTTCCTAATCCTTCGACTAGGTGTGAGATGGCTGGGGTGAAGATTCTTAGTTTCCAGTTGTAGGGCTTTGGCTGGGGCACCATTTCGGGGGATGTAATGTATAGGTTTCATGAAAAATACTCTAAAGAATAAACTGTTAATTCATCACAAGTATGTTAAGTGCTACAATCAGTATTTACAGGAATTCTCGATACCGGTACGTTGAGCAGGGGCCATACAAGTAGAAACTTTTATTTCTAAACACTACATGGTCAACTATAATCTTTCTTTATTATAGACCTGGTAACATTTAGAAATATGGACATAGGGTAATATGTGACTGGTATATGATGTATTAGTGAAATAATATCCTGTACATACCATCTGAGTAGAGTATTCAGGAGCATGCATGACTGATGTAAGATATACAGGGTGGGCCATATATGGAGATATACCTGGGTGGGCCATGTATATGGATACACCTAAATAAAATGGGAACTGTTGGTCATATCAACTGTTATGGACTGGTAATTTAGGAGCGACATGCGACTAGCTCTGAGCAGGTGGTAACTATACAGACCGCAGTTCCTGATCTTAACACAACACTAGCAGTAGCCGTGGGATGTTCCTGTCACTCCCTGGACACCTCGTCACAGCCGGAGAACTAGCTACCCCTAAAGGTAGAAATAGGAACGCTATCTTGCCTCAGAGAAGATCCCCAAAGGATAGGACAGCCCCCCACAAATATTGACTGTGAGAGGAGAAGGAAATGACATACGTAGTATGAAACAAGATTTAGCAAAGGAGGCCACTTCTAGCTAGATAGATAGTACAGGAAAGAACACTGTGCGGTCAGTAATAAAAACTAGAAAAAGTCCACCGCAGAGATATGCAAAAATCTCCACACCTGACTAAAGGTGTGGAGGGCAAAATCTGCAGCCCAGAGCTTCCAGTTTAGCTGAATAGATCCATACTGATAAGCTGGACAAATGAGCAAAACATAGAATGTGCTGAACAAATAAGTCCACAACAAGAGGACTGCAAAAGGACAAGCAAGGACTTATCTTTGCTGAACTGGACCGAGTGTCAGGGAAATCCAAAAGAGCAGTGGCTCCAAGCAGGAACAATTGACAACTGGCATTGATTGAGAGATAAGGCCAGACTAAAATAGCCGAGCCAGAAAGACGATCAGTGGAAGCAGCTGCTGATGCTAAATCCAAGAAGCAGCTATACCACTCAAAACCACAGGAGGGAGCCCAAGAGCAGAATTCACAAAAGTGCTACTTACAACCACCGGAGGGAGCCCAAGAGCGGAATTCACAACAATCAACTTCCTGTTTGTGGCACATTAGTATATGGGAGGGGAAACATTTTTCAAGATGGGTGGTGACCATGGCAGCCATTTTGTAGCTGGCCATTTTGGATGTAACTATATAAATGGCCCACCCAGGTGTATCCATATAAATGTCCCACCCTGTATTGTGAGTACAGAACATCAGATATTACACTGGCACATAGTATCTGTAAATGACGATGAATGTCTTTAACCCCTTTCTGACCTTGGACGGGATAGTACGTCCGAGGTCAGATCCCCTGCTTTGATGTGGGCTCCAGCAGTGAGCCCTCATCAAAGCTGCGACATGTCAGCTGTTTTGAACAGCTGACATGTGCGTGCTATAGTGGCGATTGAAATCGTGATCCACCAGCCGCTCTTAACTAGTTAAATGCCGCTGTCAAACTCTGACAGCGGCATTTAACTACCGCTTCCGGCCACGCAGGCGGAAATGCGCTCATCGCCGACCCCCGTCACATGATCGGGGTCAGCAATGTGTCAGCATAGTAACCAGAGGTCTCCTTGAGACCTCTATGGTTACTGATGCTGGCTTGCTGTGAGCACCACCCTGTGGTCGGCGTTCATGGCAAGCCTGTAATTCAGCTACCTATATAGGAGCGATCTGATGATTGCTGCTATGTAGCAGTGCCGATCAGGTTATGCCAGCTTCCAGCCTCCCATGGAGGCTATTAAAGCATGGCAAAAGTTAAAAAAAAATGTTTAAAAAAATATGAAATAAATAAAATAAATATAAAAGTTTAAATCACCCCCCTTTCGCCCCATTCAAAATAAAACAATAAAAATAAAATCAAACCTACACATATTTGGTATCGCCGCGTTCAGAATCGGCTGATCGATCAATAACAAAAAAGGATTAACCTGATCGCTAAACGGCGTAGCGAGAAAAAAATTCAAAGCGCCACAATTATGTTTTTTTGGTCGCGGCGACATTGCATTAAAATGCAATAATAAGGGGCGATCAAAAGAATATATCTGCACCAAAATGGTATCACTAAAAAAGTCAGCTCGGCACGCAAAAAATAAGCCTTCACCTGACCACAGATCACGAAAAATGGAAACGCTACGGGTATTGGAAAATGGTACAATTTTTTTTTTAGCAAAGTTTGACATTTTTTTTCACCACTTAGATAAAACATAACCTAGACATGTTTGGTGTCTATGAAATCGTACTGACCTGGAGAATCATAATGGCAGGTCAGTTTTAGCATTTAGTGAGCCTAGCAAAAAAGCCAAACAAAAAACACACGTGGGATTGCACTTTTTTTGCAATTTCACCGCACTTGGAACTTTTTTCCCATTTTCTAGTACATGACATGGTAAAACTAATGATGTCGTTCAAAAGTACAACTCGTCCCGCAAAAAATAAGCCCTCACATGGCCATATTGACAGAAAAATAAAAAAGTTATGGCCCTGAGAAGGAGGGGAGCGAACACGGAAAAATGGAAAATCCCAAGGTCATGAAGGGGTTAATCACAGTATGTCATATACTGGTCATCAGCATCGGACAGGAGCTCCTTGGGCCTACCAAAGAAAATCATTCTTGGGGTTCACTATATAGCTACATAGAAATAAGTACAAGACTGTTACCTGAGCTGTGCTGTACCGCTGAAGACAAGAGGACACAAACAAAGCTACGGTAACAATGATTGGCTGCTCTGCGGCCAATCAATGTCAGCCACCTCAAGAGCCGCATCACTTTCCCCTCTTCTTCAACGCAATAAATAGCAGTGACATAAAAAGCCATAAGGACGCAACAGCGATGTTCTATTTACTAATAGTGAGCTGTAGTCTGCGGCAGGCGAGCGTGTCATCAGTGTCATCAGTGACGCGCCTCTTGCTCTCCAGGTTTGTCTAAGTCTGGGAGGAGCCGCTGCAGTACATCACGACTCCTCCCATCATGTACCTCTCAACTTCTCGGCTCCTCCCAGAGTTAGACAACCGGGGAGAAGAGTAAACGCATCACTGGAGACACTGATGACACGCTCGCCTGCTGCAGACTATGGCTCACGATTTGTAGCTAACAGCACTGTTGTGCGTTGATGGCTTTTTAATGTAATTGCTGCTCCCATTTAAACAACCGGGGAGAGCGGACAGTATGCGCATAGCTGGCATATGTGTCTTACGTTCACTGTGCCATCAGGTATCAGTGCCTGGGCCCACCGGAGAATCCTCCGGTCCTCCGGTGGACCAGTCGGACCATGCCAGTCATATATTCTCCTATACACTGAATATAACATAATTGTGTATAAACATCAGATGATATATACAAGATGATATGCTACTGGTGTAATATCTGATGTTTTGTAGCCATAGTTTAATGTATACCATCGCATACTATCATGTATATGAAACATGATATCTGTGCACATAGTATAGCACATACAACTAAGAGATTAGTATATAATATACTGTGACTACACACAGATGTTATACAACAATGTGTATTATAACATCTTATGTATGTATTACAGTATATCATGTACTATAAGTCATATACTCATCTATATACTGGATGTGCTATAAAATGTGCTCATACATACAATGTTATTTTCATTGGACTGAAATCACATGGACCTGTCAACAGGACCTCACATATTATAACTTATTGCGCCATATATTATATGCTATGTAAGGTGTTCTGGAGAAAGGACACAAACACTGTCAAAATGCAGGATCAGTCCCTGCCAGAGACCTCTAGCCCCTTCATGTAATAATGCCCCCCATCCTGGCCCTTTTCTGCAATAATATCTCCCACCTTATAACAATGTCCATTATCCTGGGACCCTTTCTGCTGTAATGCCCCCATCCTCACAACTTCCTTTTATAATGTTCAAAAACAATTCACACATAATTATATACAAACAAGGGGGTAACAACCAGGAAAATACCACCAGAAAAAAAATACCCCTAAAAAAAGATAACTTTTAATAATACTCGGTTCATATTGACCCGAAACAGTACAAGTGTGTAGTAAATGCGATCAGAACAGCAGGGTTAATAAAAGGCAAACATAAGAGGAGTACTCCTATAATAAAGTGCAAAGAGTGCTAGAAAAATAGTAGCTCAAAGAATGTTAACTTAGCCACATATTCAAGGCGAGTCTCTTGTGTCAGCTACGTAGGTGGATTAAATGTCCGGGATTTAATCACCTACGCTGCACTGCTGACACAAGGGACTCCCCTTGAATATGCAGCTAAGTTAACATTCTTTGAGCTACTATTTTTCTAGCACTCTTTGCACTTTATTATAGGAGTACTCCTCTATGTTTGCCCTTACTTAATGGGTACGGAGGTTAGTCCTATAAGGGTCTTTTATTAGTGAGCTGGATTTATAGCCTTATGTATATAAAACCTGACACTTATATACTTCTTTGATTATCATTTTGTGGTCTGAGATCAAGATTTGTTCAGATAAACTCATCTTTCCTCCTAGATGTCAGGTGTGAGCTGACAGATTATGTCATTATACATCTGCACAGTTTATTATCTATTTGCTCACTTTATAGCCACATTAAGTGTCGATTAAACACATTTCTTTAGCTCCTAGACCCAGACCCTATTAAGAGATTATCTAGACTTATACACATTGTAAGAAAGTCCTTACTGAGAGCTGGAAGACCTGGGAAAAATATGTAGACAACTCCTTTTATCAAGCTGAGACTGAAGTTTATTCAGAGATTCGCAACAGAGCAGTTTCATAGAAGTTAGAGAGATAAAGCATGCAGGCACGAACAGGGGTCCGGAGAGACAAAGTAACGCTGGGAAATCTGGCGATGGTCTGGCCCTAGCCTGGCCATGGTGTGGCACGGTGGCAGAATGGCAATGGAATGGCCCCGAACAACAGTAACAGGGGCTTTTTACACATGATACAGACAAAGAAAGCACATTGCGGCAAAAAGGGCATATACATGATAACATCATACTATGAAAAAATACACATTTAAGGACAAAGCATAAAATGGTTAAATGTAATGACTTTGAGGTTCTTTACGCCAAACTCCATTAGAACTCATAAATCTCCATGTACCTCTTAGTAACTGTCATTGTTCACTTAATCCACTGATTTATTGCCATATGTTTACCCTTTTTCTATTCTCATGGCCCTGCAGCCGATCCAATTAACCTGTATGTATGCCAGCCATATCTGCTAATGGCCATGATCTCTTCTTGTGTCTCCAATCTGTCTGACTTTCAGAAGTACATCTTAGAATTAGTTGGTTTCTAACTTTACGCAAGATGGCTGCTAGAGCCAACATGGCTGTTCAGTATATTATGACTGACTATTCTCTTACACACATTAGTGGTCAATTGTCAAGTGTGTTTTTGAGCATTTATAATACAAAGGCAATGGATCTAGCTTGATCTGTATGCAATTGCTGTTTTCTGTGCTTCTTTTTGATAGAGTAAGGGACTCCCGGGGATTGAAGGGACAGCCACCATGGAGCGGGGGCGCCACAACACAAATTTAGGGTACCCAAGCTCCGCTGCTATGAGGCCATCAGATTTTAGGGTTTACCATGGGGAGTGTTAGGAATATTGCTCTACCCCCAGGGACCACTGCTCAGATTCCCTGGGTGTTATCCCTTCTGAGGTGTTTTATATATATTTTCGTGCATTTTTTGGTATTATCCTTTTGAGTATTAATAAAAGTTATCTTTTTTTAGGGGTATTTTCTTTCTGGTGGTATCTTTTATTATGTCTCCCATGCTGACCCCTTCCAGTAATAATGTGCCCCAAGATGGGCCCTTTCCTGTATAATGTCTACCATCCTGGGCCCCTTCCTGGTATAACATTACCCATCCTTGGCACCTTCATGTATAATACCATCATCTTGGGCCGCTTCCTGGAATCATGTCCCCCATCCTGTGCCCCTTTCCTGTATAAGATCTGCAATCCTTGGTCCCTTCTTGGTAAAATATCTGCTATCCTTGTCCTCTTCCTGATATAGTGTTCCTCACCCTGGATCTCTTCTATTAATAATGTCCTCTGTTCTTAGCCATTGCATTTAAATAAACAAATAATTACTCTTACCTTCCTTCACACCTCCAACGTATGGCGTCCTTTTCTATCTCCGGTGACTTCAGCATTCCCATCACGGGCAGCGCATGATGTTACTGCCATGCGCCACATGGCACTGGCACACCGACATCAGCTGCCAGCCTCTGATTGGCTGGTGGCATGTATTGCAGCACAGGGGGGCAGTGGGTCTCTGCACCGCAATACATTTCAGCTGAACATGAGTCTGAGAACTCACATCCTGGTGAAATAGGCATAAGCTGTCCTTATACCACACGGGTCCAGTCATCTTATAAATTGCTGGATTGGGGGACACATGCTTCTCTGCCTCCCAGCCCACCACAGCCAAGGGAACATTTTTATTCACCACCATAAAACCAAAGCAAATATAACCTTCAAGAATAAGTTTTATTTTTAACATTGCAGAGATGAGTGAATTAATTGAACGCAAATTTAATTCTTGTTGAATTTTTGCCAGTTCGATGAACTCTGCAACTTTCAGCAATTTGTTATTTGCCTTTTATGAATCACTGATAATGGCCACTGCCATTTTACATAGAACAGAAGACTGAATCAGCCACAGAAGGCTCAATTACTTGGGACATGGCTAAGCAAGCAGCATGGAGCACAAACAATATGGAAGGCCTATCATAGCCTCTATAAAAGTAAAAACAAGGAATGCAGCAGCCATTTGTATGTAGAATATGGATAATAAAAGAAGTATTTTGCTGCTCACAAAGTAGCCATTGAGATAAGGAAAGAAATACATAAAACACTAAAAAGTGTGCGACAAAACAGCAGTGAAGAACAGTTACAATCTGTTTATCCATAGTCAAATGTGGGGAGGTCACTTTGGCAGTACTAAGGCCTCATTCACATATCTATTTTTACGACAAAAATGGACCATATTTAATTAGTGACTTTCATCAGAGTATCATCCAAGTTTTATCAGAGCTTGATTCGAATTTGGTCCAAGTTTCATCAGCTTTTCTTGTATGTGAAAGAAGAAAAAAGACTATTCATTTGCTGTCAAACCGTCTGTGAAAATCGAACCAGACTTAGGTGCTATCCGAATGATGTCCATTTTTTCACGGGCCCATACACTTGCATTGCCTCTTTTGATATGAAACTTAGACCAAAATTAAAAATTTCTCTGCGATTTTGTGTGGAGCCCTCAGTCCGTGGAGAGTAATGGAAATGAAAATGATCCCACTCACTATCATAATGCTATCTAGGAAAAACACGGATGGTACGCGTATACAAAAATGGATGTCTATATGAGCCTTAAGGTTGTGTCTGCCTTAAAGAGCTTGAAAGGAGTAGGAGTTCGATGCCATCCTAAGAGACCTCAGAGTGTTACCTTTTTCGAAGTCATTTTGATTACTTTGCTGTGAATTACATTATGGGTAAATATTCTGAGAAGTTGTTGAATTTGAATTATGAAACATTCTCTTATCTCTATATGTTTATGTTTGTTTATTTAGGTGGAATATAGCCAGAAAATTACCGCACACTCTGATTAGGTATGATGCAAAAAAAGTGTTCAATACGTTTATTACAGAAAAAGATTGCCATGAAGTGAACAGAAACAAAATGAATTCAGATTCGACCAAACCCAACGTTTCGACCCACAAGGGTCTTATTCATGGGGTTACTACGGAGATAAAAAAACAGTATGAGTAACTGGTCATAGCAAAATTTCATTGAAAACAAATACATAGTAGAAGGTCTAAAGAAAATATTCAATCACCAAAATCTAAATATATACATATATAACAGACATAATGAAAGCAAAGCTAAAATTATACAAAGAAAATATATCGCCGAGGTTACTTGGAATAGTATTGCTAGATAGTAGGGAGAGGAAATGGTATGAGGGAAAATGTGGGGAGCGAAGGATTACCTTGGTTTCCAAAGGTGCGTAAATAGATAAGAAAGCAGGTAGGCAATTTTTCAGTGTAAGTCCTGTCACTGTGATAAATAGAGTAATGTTAGAATAAAGCATACAGACAGTTTAGGGGTCCTGGATGCTCACTATTGTATCGAGAATGTATATTGGGTCCAGAAAGTTATATGTATAACAATACTGTTATAGTAGTACCTATGGTATCACGGGGAGGCACATACATGCGGATGAAGAGCGAATCATTAAGGAGCCAGGGGTAGCATTCTAGCCCATGTGTTCTGCCTAGTAATAGAATAATAACGTAAGATGGCATAGGTGAGGTTTGAACTATATTGAGAGTGAATAAGATAAAATACCTGTTAGGGCTCGGGGCAGTAGTACTCCTGTATAGAATTCAGTGTAGTATATAGAGGAAATGGGAGATCCCGGAATAGATGTACTGTACCTAGGAACAATGGTTCAGGGGAAGGTCAGAATTGGTGGCAGGGATATTGTGTGTGGTCCAAGTGACTGCAAAATACCTGAATTGTCCTTGAGCCAAACTGCAGTAATAACTGGTATGGTAGAAGGTACTGGGAAGGTCTATGGTGTGAACTGACCAGGCTCCCGGTATGCTGTGAACAAAAATGCAGCTATAGTGGGTGAGAGCAATGGAAGCTTATGGTGGCGCAGCATCTGGTAATGGGGACATACCTGAAGGATCCGGTGCACTGGAATGTAAGAGCGGCACTCCCGTGCCTTGCCCAAGGTGGTGTGCAGTGTGGGGACTCATTGCCGGAGTTAAATAATGCCCGCGGTACCGCTAGACCGCAAGTGTGGCCGCGAAACCGGAAGTGGCGTCACGCACATGCGCAGTGACCACTAAAGGTAGCGCTGATGTATGGGCAGAGTCTGCCAGGAGGATGTTCAATAGGGAGGGGGCCTGGAGTGTAGTAAAAGCAGCTAGATCAGGGATGGAGCATCCCTGCGTTAGCGTGTATATAACAGTAGCGGCGCCTGGCAGAAAAGGAGAGGGACATAGTGATGTAATGGGTCAGTGGAGCTAATATTAGTGTATATGTGGCTGACCTAGATAATGGAGAGGGATGAGTATGAGGGACGGGATATGTGAGCAGGCTGGATGATAAGCTAAAAAATAGCGGATGGTATTACCGAGTGGTAGTGACATGTTTCTGTAGTGTATGAGCCTGATTGGCGTGGATGGAGACTCACCTAGAGGGAGGTAGGCTCAACGGGTCTGTAAGAGAAAGATAAGTTAATAGGGCATTTGTATCAGGTTAACAAGGTACTATAATAGCCAGTCAATTTCTCTGTTTAATCCCTTCGGAGTCAGTGTTTCCAGTTTGTGGATCCAGAAAGCTTCTCTAAGTTTAAGAGATCTGATATGGTCACCACCTCTTCTAGGTCTGGGTACCTGTTCAATGATTTGATATTTTAATTGAGCTACCGTGTGTCTGGCTTTGAAAAAATGGTCTGGGATGGGGAGCCAAGTTTTCCCACAGCGGATGGTGGACTTATGGCTAGCTATTCTATCCTTGATGTGCTGAGTGGTCTCTCCAACATAAAGCAGGCCGCAGGGGCATTTTATGACGTACACCACGAGATTTGAATCGCAAGTATAGTAACCCTGTATGGGGTAAGATTTTCCTGTTCTTGGGTGTGTAACATTGTCGGATTTGATGATGTTGGAGCATGATGCACAATTAAGGCAGGGGAATGTCCCGTGGCGGCGTGTGGAGAGTACCCTTTGGCTGGTAGTAGGGCGTGCGCTACCAATGTCAGCCCGAACAAGTCGGTCTCTGACGTTGGGTGCCCGTCTGTTGCACATAAGGGCCGGACGGGAGAAGCTGTCTATGTTGGGATAGGCTCTTGCTAGAAGGGGCCAGTGTTTTTTGATGACTGTTTCAACTTTTGGCATGAAAGGGTGGAAAGTATGGACGAAAGGTACCCTATCCATGTTAGAATCTCTCAGGGGTGGAGGTTGAGGATTTAATGCCCGTGTTTTCTCCTGATCCAGTAGATGTTGGGGGTAGATCCGTTCTCGAAACTTGTTTGACATGGTTTCGAGGCGCATGGGGAGGATATCAGGGTCGGAAACAATTTTGGACACCCTGGTGAATTGGGAACGGGGGAGACTGTTGCGTGTTGACTTGGGGTGGCTACTAGAATAGTGAAGGAGGCTATTGCAGTCCGTTGGTTTGGAGTATAGATCAGTTAACAGGTGGCCCTGGTCATTCTTATATACAAGGGTATCAAGGAAAGAGATCTGTTTGGGGTCATGGTGCATTGTAAACTGGAGTTCAGGGTAAATGCCATTGAGGGTCTGGTGGAATGTTAACAATGCTTCTGTGGGTCCTGTCCAGATGAAAAATATATCGTCAATGTAGCGGTGATAGCATTGTACGTACCGTATGAATCGGTCGTCAGTGTAGACGAAGTCCAATTCAAATGCATTCATGAATGCATTAGCATACGCGGGCGCCACGTTAGATCCCATGGCGGTCCCTTGTTGCTGAATGTAGTAGGTATCTTCATACAGAAAAAAGTTTTCATATAGGACCAGCCTTAGTAGGTCAAGACATAATTGTGTGGAATTAATAGAGAGAGTGGATGTCTCAAGTAATGATTTAGTTGCTGCAATGCCTTTTTCATGGGAGATAGAAGTGTAAAGACTATTGACATCCATTGTGACCAAGAGGCTGTCAAGTGGTATGGTGTTGAGTTGTGAAATGACATGAAGAAAATGTCCTGTGTCTAGGAGAAAGGACCTGGTAGTCTTTATCAGAGGTGTGAGAATCTTTTCCAGGAAGACCGAAAGTGGTGAAAGTATAGAATTGGTAGAAGCCACAATGGGGCGGCCCGGGGGATTGATTAGTGACTTGTGAATTTTAGGGAGTATATAGAATACTGGGGTTACGGGATGAGGGTTTGAAAGAAATTTGGCTGTCTGTGGGTCAATGGTGCCATTGTCCACATAGGTGTTAAGTAAGGACTGAATTTTCTTGCGGATATCAAAGGTGGGGTCCCTAGGGATGATCCTGTATGTGTTGGTATCTGCTAGTTGGCGTAGTATTTCATTTGAGTATAGGGAGCGGTCCATGACGACCGTAGCCCCACCCTTATCCGCTGGCTTGATGATTATGGTTTTATTGTTGTGTAAAGACGTAAGTGCTTGTTTCTCAGACAGTGTGAGATTTGTGCGTGTTGGAAAAAGGCCTAGTCGATGTTGGTGCGATAAATCCTTAATCTCTCTATCCACAAAAGAAATAAAAGTTTCAGTCGCGTGAAACGATTGTGGTGGGTTGAAGGAACTGGGGTTCCTCAACCCTAATGATGAAAGGGGGATCTCCGCAACAGAGACGTCCCTCTGTGGAGACACTCTGTTCTCAGAGTTTCCCGCCAGAGTCCCGAAATGAGTCTTAAGTCTCACCAGCCGGTAGAAACGTTGTAAGTCCCTCTCCAGCTGGAAGCTATCCCAGTTGGGAGTGGGACAGAAGGAGAGTCCTTTCTGGAGTAGATCCAATTCCGCAGGGGAGAGCGTATAACCCGAAATGTTGATGACTAGATTAGGTATCTTACCTGTGACCGGGTTGTCATTCTTTCTTGATCTTCTGGTCGATCGGTACGCTGATGTCCTCCCCTGCGGCCTTTGGATAAAAAATGGGGCCTGTTGGAACCAGTGGAGGAGTCGCTTTCCGTGCTGAATGAGCCAGTTTTCCGTTGATAGGGACGACGCCAGGGATTGTTTCCTGAAGTATCGCTCCATTTGTAGACTCTGTTGTGGGTGTAGTCGTCGTTGTCACGTTGGAATTTTTGGCGTTTTCTTTCTTGTAGAAACTTTTGGTGGTCAAGAAGGGTTTTGTCTGTTTTCTCTTTTAGGCTGGTCCAATCTGAAGCTGATAAGGTTGATGACAGTTGGGTCTCGATAGCTCTTATATTGTCCTTAGAGTCCGCAATAGCCTTCTGCAAAAATTCAATCGTTAAGATGATAATGTCCAATGAACATTTGTTTAAAATTTTCTTATATTTATCACAGAAGTCAGAATCCTCAGAAAAAATAGTGGGGCGCAGATTGCATCTGAGGCCCCTGGGGATTTTCCCTTGCTTGTGATATTCTGCCAATGTTATGGTGTGTAGATCATAGGAAAGTAACTTCCTACGCTCCTTTTCATAGTCCCTTGTTGGATTACCTTGGTTTCCAAAGGTGCGTAAATAGATAAGAAAGCAGGTAGGCAATTTTTCAGTGTAAGTCCTGTCACTGTGATAAATAGAGTAATGTTAGAATAAAGCATACAGACAGTTTAGGGGTCCTGGATGCTCACTATTGTATCGAGAATGTATATTGGGTCCAGAAAGTTATATGTATAACAATACTGTTATAGTAGTACCTATGGTATCACGGGGAGGCACATACATGCGGATGAAGAGCGAATCATTAAGGAGCCAGGGGTAGCGTTCTAGCCCATGTGTTCTGCCTAGTAATAGAATAATAACGTAAGATGGCATAGGTGAGGTTTGAACTATATTGAGAGTGAATAAGATAAAATACCTGTTAGGGCTCGGGGCAGTAGTACTCCTTTTTTCTTGGTATAGCACCGATCCACCAGATGTCGTCTGAAACGTTTGCATACGACACTGCAACAAGTTCCAGTATCCTTTCCCAGGTTACCAATTCAAGTGAGTTTTTGAAAACCCCCGTCAACGAACTAAGAACAAGGGACTATGAAAAGGAGCGTAGGAAGTTACTTTCCTATGATCTACACACCATAACATTGGCAGAATATCACAAGCAAGGGAAAATCCCCAGGGGCCTCAGATGCAATCTGCGCCCCACTATTTTTTCTGAGGATTCTGACTTCTGTGATAAATATAAGAAAATTTTAAACAAATGTTCATTGGACATTATCATCTTAACGATTGAATTTTTGCAGAAGGCTATTGCGGACTCTAAGGACAATATAAGAGCTATCGAGACCCAACTGTCATCAACCTTATCAGCTTCAGATTGGACCAGCCTAAAAGAGAAAACAGACAAAACCCTTCTTGACCACCAAAAGTTTCTACAAGAAAGAAAACGCCAAAAATTCCAACGTGACAACGACGACTACACCCACAACAGAGTCTACAAATGGAGCGATACTTCAGGAAACAATCCCTGGCATCGTCCCTATCAACGGAAAACTGGCTCATTCAGCACGGAAAGCGACTCCTCCACTGGTTCCAACAGGCCCCGTTTTTTATCCAAAGGCCGCAGGGGAGGACATCAGCGTACCGATCGACCAGAAGATCAAGAAAGAATGACAACCCGGTCACAGGTAAGATACCTAATCTAGTCATCAACATTTCGGGTTATACGCTCTCCCCTGCGGAATTGGATCTACTCCAGAAAGGACTCTCCTTCTGTCCCACTCCCAACTGGGATAGCTTCCAGCTGGAGAGGGACTTACAACGTTTCTACCGGCTGGTGAGACTTAAGACTCATTTCGGGACTCTGGCGGGAAACTCCGAGAACAGAGTGTCTCCACAGAGGAACGTCTCTGTTGCGGAGATCCCCCTTTCATCATTAGGGTTGAGGAACCCCAGTTCCTTCAACCCACCACAATCGTTTCACGTGACTGAAACTTTTATTTCTTTTGTGGATAGAGAGATTAAGGATTTATCGCACCAACATCGACTAGGCCTTTTTCCAACACGCACAAATCTCACACTGTCTGAGAAACAAGCACTTACGTCTTTACACAACAATAAAACCATAATCATCAAGCCAGCGGATAAGGGTGGGGCTACGGTCGTCATGGACCGCTCCCTATACTCAAATGAAATACTACGCCAACTAGCAGATACCAACACATACAGGATCATCCCTAGGGACCCCACCTTTGATATCCGCAAGAAAATTCAGTCCTTACTTAACACCTATGTGGACAATGGCACCATTGACCCACAGACAGCCAAATTTCTTTCAAACCCTCATCCCGTAACCCCAGTATTCTATATACTCCCTAAAATTCACAAGTCACTAATCAATCCCCCGGGCCGCCCCATTGTGGCTTCTACCAATTCTATACTTTCACCACTTTCGGTCTTCCTGGAAAAGATTCTCACACCTCTGATAAAGACTACCAGGTCCTTTCTCCTAGACACAGGACATTTTCTTCATGTCATTTCACAACTCAACACCATACCACTTGACAGCCTCTTGGTCACAATGGATGTCAATAGTCTTTACACTTCTATCTCCCATGAAAAAGGCATTGCAGCAACTAAATCATTACTTGAGACATCCGCTCTCTCTATTAATTCCACACAATTATGTCTTGACCTACTAAGGCTGGTCCTATATGAAAACTTTTTTCTGTATGAAGATACCTACTACATTCAGCAACAAGGGACCGCCATGGGATCTAACGTGGCGCCCGCGTATGCTAATGCATTCATGAATGCATTTGAATTGGACTTCGTCTACACTGACGACCGATTCATACGGTACGTACAATGCTATCACCGCTACATTGACGATATATTTTTCGTCTGGACAGGACCCACAGAAGCATTGTTAACATTCCACCAGACCCTCAATGGCATTTACCCTGAACTCCAGTTTACAATGCACCATGACCCCAAACAGATCTCTTTCCTTGATACCCTTGTATATAAGAATGACCAGGGCCACCTGTCAACTGATCTATACTCCAAACCAACGGACTGCAATAGCCTCCTGTTATGACCCCAATGGCGAGGGTCTCAGAGGAACGTGGTAGTCTGCAGAGTACAAAAATCCAGCTCATAGGGCAGTGGTAACTGGGTTGACCATATATCTACTCCTAACGCCAACACTAGAAGTAGCCGGGGATCATTCCTACGTTGATTCTAGATGACACGCGCCAGCCGGAGAATCTAGCTACCCCTAGTAGAGGAAAACAAAGACCTTTCTTGCCTCCAGAGAAGGGGACCCCAAAGCTGGATAGAAGCCCCCCACAAATAATGACGGTTAGGTAAGAGGAAATGACAAACACAGAAATGAACCAGGTTTAGCACAGAGAGGCCCGCTTACTGATAGCAGAATAAAGAAAGGTAACTTATATGGTCAACAAAAACCCTATCAAAATCCACACTGGAAATTCAAGAACCCCCGAACCGTCTAACGGTCCGGGGGGAGAACACCAGCCCCCCTAGAGCTTCCAGCAAAGGTCAGGATATAGATTTGGAACAAGCTGGACAAAAATACAAAACCAAAACAAATAGCAAAAAGCAAAAGGCAGACTTAGCTGATATAACTGGAACCAGGATCAGTAGACAAGAGCACAGCAGACTAGCTCTGATAACTACGTTGCCAGGCATTGAACTGAAGGTCCAGGGAGCTTATATAGCAACACCCCTAACTAACGACCCAGGTGCGGATAAAAGGAATGACAGAAAAACAAGAGTCAAAAAACTAGCAACCACTAGAGGGAGCAAAAAGAAAATTCACAACAGCCTCCTTCACTATTCTAGTAGCCACCCCAAGTCAACACGCAACAGTCTCCCCCGTTCCCAATTCACCAGGGTGTCCAAAATTGTTTCCGACCCTGATATCCTAGTTTCGAGAACGGAACTACCCCCAACATCTACTGGATCAGGAGAAAACACGGGCATTAAATCCTCAACCTCCACCCCTGAGAGATTCTAACATGGATAGGGTACCTTTCGTCCATACTTTCCACCCTTTCATGCCAAAAGTTGAAGCAGTCATCAAAAAACACTGGCCCCTTCTAGCAAGAGCCTATCCCAACATAGACAGCTTCTCCCGTCCGGCCCTTATGTGCAACAGACGGGCACCCAACGTCAGAGACCGACTTGTTCGGGCTGACATTGGTAGCGCACGCCCTACTACCAGCCAAAGGGTACTCTCCACACGCCGCCACGGGACATTCCCCTGCCTTAATTGTGCATCATGCTCCAACATCATCAAATCCGACAATGTTACACACCCAAGAACAGGAAAATCTTACCCCATACAGGGTTACTATACTTGCGATTCAAATCTCGTGGTGTACGTCATAAAATGCCCCTGCGGCCTGCTTTATGTTGGAGAGACCACTCAGCACATCAAGGATAGAATAGCTAGCCATAAGTCCACCATCCGCTGTGGGAAAACTTGGCTCCCCATCCCAGACCATTTTTTCAAAGCCAGACACACGGTAGCTCAATTAAAATATCAAATCATTGAACAGGTACCCAGACCTAGAAGAGGTGGTGACCATATCAGATCTCTTAAACTTAGAGAAGCTTTCTGGATCCACAAACTGGAAACACTGACTCCGAAGGGATTAAACAGAGAAATTGACAGGCTATTATAGTACCTTGTTAACCTGATACAAATGCCCTATTAACTTATCTTTCTCTTACAGACCCGTTGAGCCTACCTCCCTCTAGGTGAGTCTCCATCCACGCCAATCAGGCTCATACACTACAGAAACATGTCACTACCACTCGGTAATACCATCCGCTATTTTTTAGCTTATCATCCAGCCTGCTCACATATCCCGTCCCTCATACTCATCCCTCTCCATTATCTAGGTCAGCCACATATACACTAATATTAGCTCCACCGACCCATTACATCACTATGTCCCTCTCCTTTTCTGCCAGGCGCCGCTACTGTTATATACACGCTAACGCAGGGATGCTCCATCCCTGATCTAGCTGCTTTTACTACACTCCAGGCCCCCTCCCTATTGAACATCCTCCTGGCAGACTCTGCCCATACATCAGCGCTACCTTTAGTGGTCACTGCGCATGTGCGTGACGCCACTTCCGGTTTCGCGGCCACACTTCCGGTCTAGCGGTACCGCGGGCATTATTTAACTCCGGCAATGAGTCCCCACACTGCACACCACCTTGGGCAAGGCACGGGAGTGCCGCTCTTACATTCCAGTGCACCGGATCCTTCAGGTATGTCCCCATTACCAGATGCTGCGCCACCATAAGCTTCCATTGCTCTCACCCACTATAGCTGCATTTTTGTTCACAGCATACCGGGAGCCTGGTCAGTTCACACCATAGACCTTCCCAGTACCTTCTACCATACCAGTTATTACTGCAGTTTGGCTCAAGGACAATTCAGGTATTTTGCAGTCACTTGGACCACACACAATATCCCTGCCACCAATTCTGACCTTCCCCTGAACCATTGTTCCTAGGTACAGTACATCTATTCCGGGATCTCCCATTTCCTCTATATACTACACTGAATTCTATACAGGAGTACTACTGCCCCGAGCCCTAACAGGTATTTTATCTTATTCACTCTCAATATAGTTCAAACCTCACCTATGCCATCTTACGTTATTATTCTATTACTAGGCAGAACACATGGGCTGGAACGCTACCCCTGGCTCCTTAATGATTCGCTCTTCATCCGCATGTATGTGCCTCCCCGTGATACCATAGGTACTACTATAACAGTATTGTTATACATATAACTTTCTGGACCCAATATACATTCTCGATACAATAGTGAGCATCCAGGACCCCTAAACTGTCTGTATGCTTTATTCTAACATTACTCTATTTATCACAGTGACAGGACTTACACTGAAAAATTGCCTACCTGCTTTCTTATCTATTTACGCACCTTTGGAAACCAAGGTAATCCTTCGCTCCCCACATTTTCCCTCATACCATTTCCTCTCCCTACTATCTAGCAATACTATTCCAAGTAACCTCGGCGATATATTTTCTTTGTATAATTTTAGCTTTGCTTTCATTATGTCTGTTATATATGTATATATTTAGAGTTTGGTGATTGAATATTTTCTTTAGACCTTCTACTATGTATTTGTTTTCAATGAAATTTTGCTATGACCAGTTACTCATACTGTTTTTTTATCTCCGTAGTAACCCCATGAATAAGACCCTTGTGGGTCGAAACGTTGGGTTTGGTCGAATCTGAATTCATTTTGTTTCTGTTCACTTCATGGCAATCTTTTTCTGTAATAAACGTATTGAACACTTTTTTTGCATCATACCTAATCAGAGTGTGCGGTAATTTTCTGGCTATATGACCCTTTGGACCCTCGGGTCTGTTTTACCAGCACCTCGCATTGTTTTTGATCTGAGTGCATACCATTATTTTCTCTATATTTAGGTGGAATAACATCTGATTCTCTTGTCAGTAGATGCACACCTACAGCTGAGTGTAACCAAAAGGGCAGCATAAGCACGGAATCCGGTGGCGCAGTGGTTAGCACAGCAGCCTTGCAGCGCTGGAGTCCTGGGTTCAAGCCCCACTAAGGACAACATCTGCAAAGAGTTTGTATGTTCTCTCCGTGTTTGCGTGGGTTTCCTCCGGGCACTCCGGTTTCCTCCCACACTCCAAAGACATACTGATAGGGAATTTATATTGTGAGCCCTAACGGGGACAGCGACGATAATGTGTGCAACCTGTAAAGCGCTGTGGTATTCGGTCAGGTTGACTGGGTCTGCTGGGGTGATGTTATTGCAGCTAGATGGTATACCTTCCCACAGGTGAAGTATATCCCCAGCGCTTCCCAGTGTGTAGATGGTGGATGGTGAGAGGTGCAGTGAAGAATGAGGACACAAGGTTGCAGTCTATTTAACTTTTACTGTAGGCTTCAGCATCCACAGTCCAGAGCACCAGACCACAGGGTAGGCAGAGTTCGGACGGTTTGCAGGCAAGTCTAGAGTCCCCTTATCCAGGTGGAAATCAGTAGCCTTCCTCTAGCACTACTCTGCTAAGCATCTCATAAGGTCCTCACAGATGTTGTAGATGTTATGTCTCTCTCTGTCCCCCAGATGGATAGGACAAACCCGTATGACTGGTGGCTTGAGGCATTTTACAGGGACTCTATCATGCCCCAGCCTCTCGTGGGTGCCACCTTGCCTCCTGGGTATAGGGGCGGACAGGTAACGTGAAATTAGCTGTGCTGCCGGTCTCTGGAGTAAGGCATAAAGGACTATTGCTCCCTCAGTGTTCCGGCTACCAGGATCCTGTGCCTCAGAACGAGGAAGCCTGTGCAGGGCAGAACTCCTTCTGGTATCCACTCCTTTGCTATGACTTCTTCACCCTCTCTACAATACAGTTCGCTTTTGTGTCCGTTCTTAGGAACTGCCGCACTTAGGGCAGGCACAGTTCCGTGACATTCCGTCTAGGCCTCTGACAGGCTCCCACCCCTGTAAAGGACCAACTACCTGAGCAAAGCTCAGCCAGCAACTGCCTAACTTCCTCTCCAGTCCACCAGTTTTACATAAGTGTGTAGAGTGCCCTAATAAATAGGAGCATACCTCCCCCTGGTGGACTGAAGTATGAAATGTGTTGCATGTTTGTGAAACCTGGATTCAGTTGTCCTTCTTTGCCTCCAAACGTAACATCACTCCCCCCTAGAGGAGAATGATATTACTACAATGACCAGGACCCTGGGGTGCTGCACTTCCCTCCGGTTAAATCCAGTACTCCGGGACTGGGAAAAGAAAAACAACAGTTACAGGAACGCAAAAAGACATACAAATTTTTGAATGCTGTAAAACAAGTTAATAAGAACTATGCTTCCCTTTATGGGAGGTGAGGTCACTTGAACGTTGCAAACAAAACATAATTATATTGTGGGAACAATTAGCAAAACAGTACTTTAACTAACTATGAAATGCAATTACGGGTATACTATCTCTTAAGTGCAAAAGCAAACGTTTTATTATTGTCATTCTTCTCTAAGTGCAAATTATCATTTGATTACTTTTATTCTTTTCTAAGTGCAAATTGTCAACCAACCCCCACGGGTCTACTTTATTCAGCTGCAGAACAATCTATCAACCCCCACTGGCTCGCTGCATTTTTCTTCAATTTTATTCAAAGTGCATCATATTAAGCTATCTAACTTCAGCTCTATAATATTAACTGCATACTATCAGCTATGTAAACACAATTCTATCTATTATATTAACTCTTTCAAATGCTACAGTTAAACGTCCCCTTTAAGGGCTAACTCAAGTCTTTCCTGAGGTAGTGCAATTATTCAATACTCAATATTCAAGTCAATTAATGACATTATAACAGCAGGAACGATGCGAGGGACCCGTTATTAACCCTCAATGTTGGCTTGGGCGGGCTAAAAGATGTGTATCCAGACCACGAATACTGCCACACCAACGGGTTTTTCTTCAGGTCCTGAAAAACAAAGCAGTTCTCACAACAAGATTAGCAGCAGTCTCTGTTGGAGGCAGTCTCTGTAAAAGCCTCCGTTGTAAAACCAGTAGGAAGCACCTTTAAGAAGGTGCAAACTATTTACAAGACAGTTTGTGAACCATTCACCATCCATGATTCAAGTGTTTTTTAAATGGAAAGTAACTTGTGCAAAACAGGTGTAAATCTGGAATCCTCCTTAACTGAGGATCCCTTTAAGAAATAACCCTGGACGGGTTTAAAGCAGCAAAAGAAAGTTTAAGAACTATTTACAATCTGTTTTCAAGATTTGGAATTACTTGAACAGTTCTGGATGTAGCACTGGTGGAGGTAGCCCTTTTGGGTAATGGCGGCTACCAGGTGCTACACCTGGGGCTCCTTCGCTCCAGACAGGGGTCTGAGTGCCCACTGAGTTCTGTTCTGGAATAACCTTGGCACAGGTTACAGTTGGTTCTGTAGTTACGGCAGTCTCTGTGGTGGTGACAGTACACACTGTGGTCCTTGTAAAGGTGCAAGTAGAGGTAACTGTATGCATAGTGAGAGTGGCCGCAGTTTTGGCACAAGGTGGCGCTGTTGTGACAGGAGAAGGCATAGCTGAGGTTTTAGAGCTGTGTGTCACAGAGTCTCTATGCTTATGAACATTTAGGGCAAACCATCCCTTCTCACCTAAGTGCCTGGTGTAGCTGATACAGTCCCCTGGATACATGTCTGTTATGATCTGGTGGCCTAGGAGCAGCATTAGACGTACTCTGGAGAAGGTGGTATCTGTACTGACCGCGGAC
Source organism: Ranitomeya variabilis (assembly GCF_051348905.1). NCBI lineage: Eukaryota > Metazoa > Chordata > Amphibia > Anura > Dendrobatidae > Ranitomeya > Ranitomeya variabilis. The sequence goes on from NC_135235.1 coordinate 226,797,008, forward strand.
CCTGAACTTAACACCACAACTAGAAGTAGCCGTGGGATGTACCTACTGATCCTAGACACCTCGACACAGCCGGAGGACTAATTAACCCTATAGATAGAAAAGGGAAAACTATCTCGCCTCAGAGAAAATCCCCAAAGGATAGACAGCCCCCCCACAAATATTGACTGTGAGAGGAGAGGAAAAAACATACACAGGCTGAAAACAGGATTTAGCAAAGGAGGCCAATCTAGCTAAATAGGAAAGATAGGACAGAGAACTATGCGGTCAGAATTAAAATACTAGGAAATATCCACCACAGAAAATACAAAAACTCCACATCTAACTAAAGACATGGAGGGTATATCTGCCTCTCCAGAGATTCCAGCTTGGCTGCATAAATCCTTACACAGATTAAGCTGGACAAGAAAAAACAAGAAATGTACTGAACAATAAGGCCCACAAAATGTGGGCTGCAAAAACAAGCAGGACTTATCTTGTTGAAAAGAACAGCAAGCAGGAGAGACCAGGAAGGGATGTGAATCCTCCAGAAACAATGGACAACTGGCACTGACTAAAGGGTGAAGCCAGACTAAATAGCCCAGTCCAAAGTGGACACACCTGATGACTGCTGTGAAGGACAGACAGCAGCACTACCACTTGGAACCACCGAAGGGAGCCCAAGAACAGAATTCACAACAGTACCCCCCCTTGAGGAGGGGTCACCGAACCCTCACCAAAGCCCCCAGGCCAATCAGGAGGAGCCAAATGGAAGGCACGAACCAAATCGTCAGCATGAACATCAAAGGCAACAACCCAAGAATTATCCTCCTGGCCATAACCCTTCCACTTGACAAGATACTGAAGCCTCCGCCTTGAAAAACGAGAATCCAAGATCTTCTCAACAACATACTCCAACTCCCCATCAATCAGCACTGGGGCAGGAGGATCAACAGAGGGAACAACGGGCACCACATATTTCCGCAACAAGGATCTATGAAAAACATTGTGGATGGAAAAAGGCTGGAAGGGCCAAACGAAAAGACACAGGATTGATAATCTCAGAAATCCTATAAGGACCAATAAACCGAGGCATGAACTTAGGGGAAGAAACCTTCATAGGAACATGACGGGAAGACTACCAGACCAAATCCCCAACCCGAAGCCGGGAACCCACACGCCGCCGATGGTTAGCAAAATGCTGAGCCTCCTCCTGAGACAACACCAAATTGTCCACAACATGAGCCCAAATTTGCTGCAACCTGTCAACCACAGAGTCCACCCCAGGACAATCAGAAGGCTCAACCTGCCCTGAAGAAAAAGAGGATGAAACCCAGAATTACAAAAGAAAGGTGAAACCAAGGTAGCAGAACTAGCCCGATTATTAAGGGCAAACTCGGCCAATGGCAAGAAAGCCAACCAATCATCCTGATCGGCAGACACAAAGCATCTCAAATAAGTTTCCAAAGTCTGGTTAGTTCGCTCGGTTTGGCCATTTGTCTGAGGATGAAATGCGGAAGAAAAAGACAAATCAATGCCCAGCCTAGCACAAAAGGCGCGCCAAAACCTGGAAACAAACTGGGAACCTCTATCGGATACAATATTCTCCGGAATGCCATGCAAACGAACCACATGCTGAAAAAACAATGGAACCAACTCAGAAGAGGAAGGCAATTTAGGCAAAGGTACCAAATGAACCATCTTAGAAAACCGGTCACAAACCACCCAGATAACCGACATCTTCTGGGAAACCGGAAGATCCAAAATAAAATCCATAGAAATATGCGTCCAAGGCCTCTCAGGGACCGGCAAAGGCAAAAGCAACCCACTGGCGCGGGAGCAGCAAGGTTTGGCCCACGCACAAGTCCCACAGGACTGCACAAAGGAACGCACATCCCGTGACAAAGAAGGCCACCAAAAGGACCTACTAACCAAATCTCTGGCACCAAAAATCCCAGGATGGCCAGCCAACACAGAACAGTGAACCTCAGAAATCACTTTGCTAGTCCATCTGTCAGGAACAACAGTTTCCCCACTGGACAGCGGTCAGGTTTATCAGCCTGAAATTGCTGAAGAACCCGTCGTAAATCAGGGGAGATGGCAGAAAGAATCACCCCCTCCTTCAGAATGCCGACCGGCTCAAGGACTCCAGGGGAATCAGGCAAAAAACTCCTAGAGAGGGCATCAGCCTTAACATTCTTAGAACCCGGAAGATACGAGACAACAAAATCAAAACGGGAGAAAAACAGGGACCATCGGGCCTGTCTAGGATTCAGCCGTTTGGCAGACTCGAGGTAAATCAGATTCTTATGATCGGTCAAGACCACAATACGGTGCTTAGCCCCCTCAAGCCAATGTCGCCACTCCTCAAATGCCCACTTCATAGCCAACAACTCACGATTGCCGACATCATAATTGCGTTCCGCAGGCGAAAACTTTCGAGAAAAGAAGGCACACGGTTTCATCAAGGAACCATCAGAATTCCTCTGAGACAAAATGGCCCCTGCCCCAATCTCAGAAGCGTCAACCTCAACCTGAAAAGGAAGAGAAACATCCGGCTGACGCAACACAGGGGCAGAAGTAAATCGGCGTTTAAGCTCCTGAAAGGCAGAAACAGCCGCAGAGGACCAATTCGTCACATCAGCGCCTTTCTTCGTCAAATCGGTCAGGGGTTTAACCACACTGGAGAAGTTGGCAATGAAACGGCGATAAAAATTAGCAAAGCCCAAAAATTTCTGAAGGCTCTTCACGGATGTGGGCTGGATCCAATCATGAATGGCCTGAACCTTAACCGGATCCATTTCTATAGATGAGGGAGAAAAAATGAAGCCCAAAAAAGAAACCTTCTGTACTCCAAAGAGGCACTTAGACCCCTTCACAAATAACGCATTATCACGAAGGATCTGAAATACCATCCTGACTTGTTTCACATGAGACTCCCAATCATCCGAAAAAATCAAAATATCATCCAAATATACAATCATGAATTTATCAAGATAATTCCGAAATATATCATGCATGAAGGACTGAAACACAGATGGAGCATTAGAGAGTCCGAATGGCATCACAAGATATTAAAAATGGCCCTCGGGCGTATTAAACGCAGTTTTCCATTCGTTGCCCTGCTTAAAATGAACAAGATTATATGCCCCTCGAAGGTCAATCTTAGTAAACCAACTAGCCCCCTTAATCCTTGCAAACAAATCAGAAAGCAAAGGCAAAGGGTATTGGAATTTGACCGTGATCTTATTCAAGAGGCGATAATCAATACAGGGTCTCAAGGAGCCATCCTTCTTGGCAACAAAAAAGAAACCTGCTCCCAATGGAGAAGAAGATGGCCGAATATGCCCCTTCTCCAAAGACTCCTTAACATAACTCCGCATGGCGGCATGTTCTGGCACAGACAGGTTGAAAAGTCGGCCCTTAGGGAACTTACAGCCTGGAATCAAGTCAATAGCACAATCACAGTCCCTATGCGGTGGAAGGGAACTGGATTTGGGCTCATCAAAAACATCCTGGAAATCTGACAAAAACTCAGGAATTTCAGAAGAGGGGGAGGAGGAAATTGACATCAAAGAAACGTCATCATGAACCCCCTGACAACCCCAACTAGTCACAGACATAGATTTCCAATCCAACACCGGATTAACACCTGTAACCATGGAAACCCCAGCACAATAGCATCATGCAAATTATGCAACACCAGAAAACGACAATCTTCCTGATGGGCTGGCGCCATGCACATGGTAAGCTGTGTCCAAAACTGAGGTTTATTTTTAGCCAATGGTGTAGCATCAATACCCCTCAAAGGGATAGGACTCTGCAAAGGCTGTAAGGGAAAACCACAACGTCTGGCAAATTCTAAGTCCATTAAATTTAAAGCGGCGCCTGAATTTTCTAAATTTCTGGCAATACGATTCTGCCGCTTCTTGACCCTGACACAGGGCCAACAAGGTTTTCTCAGCATGATCCACAGAGTTAGGTTCATCATATAATAACCCAAGCGCCTGAAAAAAAGGTGTCTACATTAAGCAAGGCCGGATTCCCAGATTCCAGGGAAAACGCCCAATCCTGAGGATTGCCACGCAACAGAGATATGACAATTTTAACCTGCTGGATGGGATCACCAGAGGAACGGGGCTTCAGAGCAAAAAACAGTTTACAGTTATTTTTAAAGCTCAAAAATTTGGACCTGTCCCCAAAAAACAGATCAGGAGTTGGAATTCTAGGCTCTAAAACTGGAGTCTGAACGATATAATCAGAAATACCCTGTACTCTAGCAGCAAGTTGATCCACACGAGAAGCAAGTCCCTGAACATCCATGTAAGCGCCAAACTCCTGAGCCACCCAGAGGTAAAGAGGAAAAAAAAAACATAACAGAGTACAGAAAAAAAAATGGCTCAGCACTTTCTTTCCCTTCTTCTGAGATGCTGTTAACTCATTGTTGGCCAGTTGTACTGTTATGATCTGGTGGCCTAGGAGCAGCATTAGACGTACTCTGGAGAAGGTGGTATCTGTACTGACCGTGGACCCTGAACGTAACACCGCAACTAGAAGTAGCCATGGGATGTACCTACTGATCCTAGACACCTCGACACAGCCGGAGGACTAATTAATCCAAAAGATAGAAAAGGGAAAACTATCTCGCCTCAGAGAAAATCCCCAAAGGATAGACAGCCCCCCCACAAATATTGACTGTGAGAGGAGAGGAAAAAACATACACAGGCTGAAAACAGGATTTAGCAAAGGAGGCCAATCTAGCTAAATAGGAAAGATAGGACAGAGAACTATGCGGTCAGTATTAAAATACTAGGAAATATCCACCACAGAAAATACAAAAACTCCACATCTAACTAAAGACATGGAGGGTATATCTGCCTCTCCAGAGATTCCAGCTTGGCTGCATAAATCCTTATACAGATTAAGCTGGACAAGAAAAAACAAGAAATGTACTGAACAATAAGGCCCACAAAATGTGGGCTGCAAAAACAAGCAGGACTTATCTTGTTGAAAAGAACAGCAAGCAGGAGAGACCAGGAAGGGATGTGAATCCTCCAGAAACAATGGACAACTGGCACTGACTAAAGGGTGAAGCCAGACTAAATAGCCCAGTCCAAAGTGGACACACCTGATGACTGCTGTGAAGGACAGACAGCAGCACTACCACTTGTAACCACCGGAAGGAGCCCAAGAACAGAATTCACAACACATGTCCCTATCCGGGTGTCCTTCCCAGAGATGAGATTCCACATCCCTCCTATTCACGAACATTTCTGCATACAATCTTTGCTCCTTTATGAAGCCCCAGCCTCCTTGGAGTTTAACACTAGTAGTCCTGGGAATTTCAAGATCCCCCCTGAAGTCCTGAGAGAGGGTCAAATGACCCTCAGTCCATATTGACACCTTAATTAGCATCCTTTCATTTGTAAATGTGCTCTAGCCTGAGGAATCTGCAGGGGGGATTATCTAAGATAAGAGTGTGTAAACAGAAGAATGCAAGCTATTCCTGAGTGTGGGGGTTGCTGCTCACAAGAAAGAGATGCTGGCTTCACAGTGCCTTTTTTTGCCTGATCGTTTGCATCCTGTTTTGCAGGGGTTGGTGCAGAGAAGGTACAGTCATCCAGAGAATGGCCCGGGGATCGCCTCTGAACTACAGGCTGGTTTCGAGGCGATCCTTCACAGACGTTCGCCGGTGACATGTCCGCATGTGTCATGTCACCAGTGATGCCCCGGCGATGTGCACACGCACGTGATCGCCCGCACATCGCCGGGAATCATCTCCCCGTGTGACGGCCCCATTAGGGCCCAGGAGTGACTCCAAAACCCAGAACAGGTGTCAATCTTGAAAGAAAACTGATCAGGAACTGAAGTGTGTCCCTAGCCAAAGAATGTGAGCTGCTCCTGAGTGTCTACCCACCCCCCCAGCTGCATTGCATTAGCAAATTCGCATGCAGCTTTATGTGCTGTGGGGGAGAAACCTATTTTGTTCACAGGAAAGAAAATGGAGAGAAGGCACACCATTGAAGAGGCATTGGAACTGATTCTGAGCAACACAAACCCTTCTAACTCAGATGGAGAAGACATAGTCCTTCAACCGGATTCGGACTCTGAGCTGTCTTCAGGTTAGGCTGGCTTCACACTCCCTTTTTTGCCTGTTCATTTGGATCCTATGTTTTGCAGGGGTTGGTGCAGATAAGGGTCGGTGCGGGGTAGGTGTGGTGCGTGGGCAGTACGCTGCGGTGCAGGGTGGGTGTGGTGCCTGACTATCTTTTTTATTTTGAACCAAAACAAAATGCTTATTTGAAATTATTTATCTTGCAGATGAGGAGACTCCGCCTCTACCAAAAAAGAGAGCTCGGTTGGCGAGTGAGCCGACAGAGACCGCAAAAGATGGCACAGTGTGGCATGAAGTACAAGTGGGGAAACATCTCCATTTGACCCCAATAGAACCGTACCCTGCAGATGGAGAGCCAAGTGCTAAGGCCAGATAAAGTGTCCAGAGTCGCCTTCAGAGCTTCCTCTGTTTTATCAGTCTTGACATGCTTCGTAGTATTGAAGAATGGACTACTCAGCATGCACGTCACACGGAGCAGGTGGATTGGTTCATGTGTCTCCCGGAACTAATGGCATTTATTTCAGTCATTATCTTGCGGGGGGGTGACCAAGGTTCCATCACTACGTGACAGCTGGTCAGCAAACCTGGGAAACCCAAGGATCATTGCCACTATGACCCGAAACCGCTTTCAAGACATCATGCAACACCTACGCTTTGATGACATGTTCACGCGCAGTGAGCGAGTGGAGACTAGTGTTGAGCATTCCGATACCGCAAGTATCGGGTATCGGCCGATACTTGCGGTATCGGAATTCCGATACCGGGATTCCGATACTTGCCGCGTATCGGATACCGGAATCGGAAGTTCCCAGATTCAAAATGCACAAATTCAGCCAATGAGAATGGTTTCAAGTGTGGGCACATCCTGTTCAGCATGGAGGGCATGAAACAACTGGCATGGCTGTGATTGGCTGCTGAAATGATGTCATGATGCAGTTTAAAAGTCGCTGGCGCCATTTTGCGCTCACTCTGCTGTGAATTCAGTTAGTGACAGGACGCTGTTTGCTGACTGAGGGCCAGTTTAGAGATAGCGATTTGCTTCTTTGTGCTTTCCAAAGGCTAATTTAGCAACCGCTGTGTTCACCTACTATTCACCTTGCTTTTGCCTTGTAGCGCTGTTTTCACAGCGATCTGCAAGGTCTGTGTGTGTGTGTGTGTGAGTGCAGCCCACTCTCTAGTCTGAGTGCAGCCACATAGGCCATCCATAGCTGGTTGTATTCAGTTCAGGGAGGGTGGTTCATTGCCTCATACTGTTCTTTTTTTTTTTTTTTTCCAAGTAGTGTAGTCTGCTGCTAATTTTTAACAAAAAATCCTATTAGTGTCTTTCCACCCGTCTCCAGCTAATTTGTGGAAAAACACTACATAGGATAACGTAGAGGAGGGTTTTTGGGCCTTGCAGCGCCGTTTACGGCTGTCTGCACGGTCTCCGTGTGACTGCAGCTCGCCCTGTAGTCTGTGAGCAGCCATAGCCTGGTTGTCTCCAGCTCAGGGTTCTTCACTGCGTCATACCGTCAAATCAATTTTCATTTTGTTTTAAGTAGTGCAGGCTGCTGCACATTTTTTCAAAAAATTCCTATTAGTGTCTTTCCACCCGTCTCCAGCTAACTTGTGGAAAAACACTACATAGGATAACGTAGAGGAGGGTTTTTGGGCCTTGCAGCGCCGTTTACGTCTGTCTGCACGGTCTCCGTGTGACTGCAGCTCTATCTGTTGTCAGTTCAGCCCCCAAAAAATAAATAAATAATAAAGTTCACCAAACACACCAGTGACACCACTTTACATTTGTGTAGGCCACATTAGCTCATATTAAAGTCTAGTCCACACTTTAGAAAATTAGTGTTTCTTATACCTGTTAGGAGGAGTTGTTCAGGAATAAGCACACAAATCCGTTAGTACTTTTCTGCTTATCTTTATCAGTCAACCAAGATGAAGAAGGCAGTGAGTAAGGCACGTGGGCGTGGGCGTGGGCGCGGAGCAGGGAGGGGACGTGGGGATTCTGTGCCTGCTGCGGGCACCGGTGACTCATCAGCACCCACTTTCACCAGGGAACAGTCATTCATGCGCAGCTTTGTGGCAGAGCGCCGTACACCGCTGCTGCGTGAAGAACAAATTGAAGCCGTTGTCGGATGGATGGCAGCTAATGCATCAACTTCAATTAGTGCCACATCCTCTCAGACACAGAGCACTGGAGAGCAGCCATCTGTCTCTTCACCACCTGCCAAATTGCCCAGGCAGACAGAGAGCCCAGGACAGGAGCCGTCTCTACTTCTGTTCTCTGAATCTCTTGGCTTGGAAACAGGGGGCCAGCCAAGCAGCATTGGAGAAATGGAAGAAGAGGCAGGGTGCAGTGATGCCCAACAGCTTTTTCTCTCTTCCTCTGAAGAGGCGGGTGGGCCAGTGGCTCCGTTCACCACATTAGCTGATGATGACACTCAGGTGCCACTTACTGGTGCGTGCTCTGCTGCTGAGACTACCCAGGAGGAGCAGTTGGGGGCAGAGGGTAGTGTAGATGATGAGGTCCTTGACCCATCTTGGCGTGAGGGACAGGAAGGTGGTGGGAGCAGCTCTGAGGAAGAGATTCCCCGTACGGCCCAAAGAGGGAGAGGGAAGACTGCGGATCCTGCAGCCTCCGCTTTGGCAGCCGTTAGGAGCATGTCTCTTCCAAAAGCCAAAAAGGGCGCTCCCAAGACTTGCAGTGCCTGGTCCTTTTTTGACACAGTTGCAGATGACATTTGCTATGTCAAATGCAAGGTGTGTCATTACAAAGTCAAAAGAGGGAAAAATGTCAGCAACCTCAATACCTCCAACATGTGGAAACATGTGCGCACCAGGCACCCGGCGGAGTTAGAAAAACACACTGAAGAGTTAGGCCAACCAACAGCGGCAGCTACCACATCTTCAGCTCGTGTTGCCTCTTCCTCCAGCTCACACGCAGCTGGTTCGGCTTCCTCCCAGGATCGCCGTGGAAGAACCTCTGGCCCTGTTGTCCAGAGACCCGCTGTAATTCCACCCGCAGCACCACTTTCCCAGTCATCCACACACTCCCAGCCCAGTCTACAGCCATCGGTAGTACAGGCATGGGAGAAAAGGCGGCCTTTCTCGTCAAACCACCCACGAGCACAGGCTCTGACTGCAGGCATTGCCAAACTTCTGTCACTGGAAATGCTGTCATTCAGGCTGGTGGAGACTGACAGCTTCCGTGACTTGATGTCATTGGCAGTCCCACAGTACAATGTGCCCAGCCGCTTTTACTTCAGCAGGCAAGCCGTCCCTGCCCTGCACAAGCATGTGGAGGGACACATAAAACACGCGCTACTGAACGCCGTCAGTAGCAAGGTCCACCTCACCACCGATGCGTGGACCAGTCAACATGGACAGGGGCGATACCTTTCCCTCACTGCCCATTGGGTTAATGTCGTTGAGCCGGGTACAGACCGTGCGAGTGGCGCAGGACGTGTCCTGCCCACTCCAAGGATTGCAGGAATCCATTCTGTACGCATTGACTCCTCCTCCTACACCAGTTCCTCAGAATCATCGCTGCAGGAGCCGTCACAGTCCACCTTCACATGGACCCGTGATGAACGTATACCTGTTACGACCAACATGAGCACAGCCATGGCCAAACGTCAACAGGCCGTCTTGAAATTAATTTATTTGGGGAATCGAAGCCACACAGCGCAGGAGCTCTGGAATGCCATCAAGCAGGAGAGCGATGTGTGGTTTGTGCCAGCGAATCTCCAGCCAGGCATGGTAGTGTGTGATAATGGCCGAAATCTGGTGGCAGCTCTGGGCCTCGGCAACCTCACTCACATCCCATGTCTGGCACATGTGCTCAATTTGGTCGTGCAGAGCTTTTTGAGGGACTATCCGGATCTTGATGCACTGCTGCACAAGGTCCGCCTAGAGTGTGCTCACTTGCGGCGTTCCAGCACGGCAAAAGCGCGCATTGCGGCTCTGCAGCGCCGACACCGCCTGCCGGAACATCGCATCATATGTGACCTACCTACCAGGTGGAATTCCACGTTACATATGTTGGAGCGGTTGTGTGAGCAGCAGCAAGCTGTAATGGAGTACCAGCTGCTTCAGGCGCAAAGAAGTCGCAGTCAGCGCCGTACAGACTTCACAACCACAGAGTGGGCCACTATGAATGACGTCTGCCAGGTTTTGCGTCCCTTTGATTATTCCACGCGGATGGCGAGTGCAGATGATGCACTAGTCAGCATGACTGTCCCCCTTATCTGCCTGCTTGAAAAATCACTGCAAGCGCTAAGGGATGATGTTGTGGAAGAGGTGGAGGATGAGGATTCACCATTTCCATCATCTTCTGGACAGTCAGCGCCACGTGGTTCCTCACAAACGCGTAGGCAGGGGACAGTTTGTGAGGAGGATGAGGAGGAGTCAATGGAGGAGGAAGACATCCATCCAGAGGAGGGAGTTACACAATTGTCCAGTACTCAGTGTGTACAGCGAGGGTGGGGTGATGACGAGCGGGCAGAGATCATGCCTCCAGCAGGGGACAGCATTTCTTGGGCAGTTGGCAGTCTGCAGCACATGGTGGATTACATGCTGCAGTGCCTGAGAAACGACTGCCGCATCGCCCACATTCTCAACATGTCTGATTATTTCGTGTTCACCCTCCTCGATCCTCGCTACCGGGACAACGTAGAAAGCCTCATCACACCGTTGAACCGGGAGCGAAAAATGCGGGAGTACCAAGACACACTGGTGAATTCCATCATCTTCTCCATTCCAACTGAGAGAAGTGCTGCTAGTGCATTCCAAAGCAGCTCAGTGCGTCCAGGCAGTGGTGGAGGCTCTGCACACAGAGGGAGCAGAAGCAGTGCCTCTGCCCAAGGCAAGACCAGTATGGCCCAACTGTGGCACAGTTTTCTGTGCCCGCCACAAAAGTCTACACCATCACAGACGGCTCCAGTCAGCAGGAGGCAACGGTTCCGTCAGATGGTGACAGACTACATGTCTTGCCCTCTTGCTGTACTCCCAGACGGCTCTTCCCCTTTCAAGTTTTGGGTCTCAAAGCTGGATACATGGCCAGAGCTAAGCCAGTATGCATTGGAGGTGCTGTCTTGCCCTGCGGCCAGTGTATTATCGGAACGTGTCTTTAGTGCTGCAGGTGGTGTACTAACTGACCGTCGCATGCGACTATCCTCCGATAACGTTGACCGGCTTACTTTCCTGAAAATGAACAAGGCCTGGATCTCGCAGGAATTTGCCACTCCTCTTCCTGATTAAATAATTAGGTCACTGTCTACGTTATCCAGGTCTCCTGTTGTGTTCATCTTTCTACCACCTGAGCTTAAATTCCTGGGCTCCAACACCGCCAGTTGAGGCTCAGAAGTGCCATCTGCACAGTCAAAACATACGACCCAGTGTTATTGGGTTTCAGTAACGTCAGCTGATCCCCAGCTGTGTAGCCGGCAATGTGTCCTGCGACCGCCACGCTGACACAACAACTGAAATGTAAGGGAATCTGTCCCCCCCCCCAAGGCGTTTGTTACTGAAAGAGCCACCTTGTGCAGCAGTAATGCTGCACAAGGAAAAGGTAGCTATTTTTGTTTAGCTCCTTGCACACGCAGAACTTAACACTTATAAAATGTGTCCACTGATACCGTAAAACCGTCCCGGAGGTGGGACTTTCCTTCGTAATATGACGCAGCACAGCCGTCATTCCTACCCCCTTGGCGCCGTGCCCCGGCTCCTCAGCGTTGTTTGATTCCGTCCCGGAGCCTGCGCTGTTATGTTATCCCTTGGCCAGGCACACTTAGCGCTGCCCGTCTTCTGACATCATTTGGTGTCAGGATGGCTGCGCCTGTGCGTCCGCGCTGGCCGAGAGCCCGCCTCGCAGTGTCTTCTGATTTAATCCCACTGGGGGCCTGAGATCCATGGACATGCGCAGTGCATATCTGAACCTCCACCTCTCACTCATCTCCCTACGGCTTCTTCAGACTGTGCGGTGTCAGCTGGTCCCTAATAGCATGCCACGGCCGTGACACCGCACAGTCTTAAGAAGCCGTAGGGAGGGGAGTGAGAGGCGAGGATATGCACTGCGCATGGCCACGGATCCCAGGCCCGCGGTGGGATTACATTAGACGACACTGCGAGGCGGGCTCTCGGCCAGCGCGGCCGCACAGGCGCAGCCAGCCTGACACCAAATGATGTCAGAAGATGGGCAGCGCTAAGTGTGCCTGGCCAAGGGATAACATAACAGCGCAGGCTCCGGGACGGAATCAAACAACGCTGAGGAGCCGGGGAACGGCGCCAAGGAGGTAGGAATGACGGCTGTGCTGCGTCACATTACGAAGGAAAGTCCCACCTCCGGGACGGTTTTACGGTATCAGGGGACACATTTTATAAGTGTTTAGTTCTGTGTTTGCAAGGAGCATCATGAAAAGAGCCACCTTTTCCTTTTGCATCTTTTTTGCTGCACAAGCTGGCTCTTTCAGCTACAAACGCCTTGGGGGGGGGGGGTTAAAGGTTCCCTTTCGACTTTCTCCAATCAGGCTTCGGCCTACATTGTGTTCCTCTGCTTCTCCTCCTGTCCCTGGGCTCCAACACCGCTAGTTGTTGTCCAGTAGTGCTGTACGCACAGTCAACAGTCCCTCCTCTGTTATTGGGGTTCAGTAACGTCAGCTGTTCCCCTGCTGTGTGTGTGGCAATCCCTCCTACCACCTCCACCTCCCCCTCCTGTCCCTGGGCTCCAACACCGCTAGTTGCCGTCCAGTAGTGCTGTACGCACAGTCAACAGTCCCTCCTCTGTTATTGGGGTTCAGTAACGTCAGCTGTTCCCCTGCTGTGTGTGTGGCAATCCCTCCTACCTCCTCCACTTCCACCTCCCCCTCCTGTCCCTGGGCTCCAACACCGCTAGTTGCCGTCCAGTAGTGCTGTACGCACAGTCAACAGTCCCTCCTCTGTTATTGGGGTTCAGTAACGTCAGCTGTTCCCCTGCTGTGTGTGTGGCAATCCCTCCTACCTCCTCCACCTCCACCTCCCCCTCCTGTCCCTGGGCTCCAACACCGCTAGTTGCCGTCCAGTAGTGCTGTACGCACAGTCAACAGTCCCTCCTCTGTTATTGGGGTTCAGTAACGTCAGCTGTTCCCCTGCTGTGTGTGTGGCAATCCCTCCTACCACCTCCACCTCCCCCTCCTGTCCCTGGGCTCCAACACCGCTAGTTGCCGTCCAGTAGTGCTGTACGCACAGTCAACAGTCCCTCCTCTGTTATTGGGGTTCAGTAACGTCAGCTGTTCCCCTGCTGTGTGTGTGGCAATCCCTCCTACCTCCTCCACCTCCACCTCCCCCTCCTGTCCCTGGGCTCCAACACCGCTAGTTGCCGTCCAGTAGTGCTGTACGCACAGTCAACAGTCCCTCCTCTGTTATTGGGGTTCAGTAACGTCAGCTGTTCCCCTGCTGTGTGTGTGGCAATCCCTCCTACCTCCTCCACTTCCACCTCCCCCTCCTGTCCCTGGGCTCCAACACCGCTAGTTGCCGTCCAGTAGTGCTGTACGCACAGTCAACAGTCCCTCCTCTGTTATTGGGGTTCAGTAACGTCAGCTGTTCCCCTGCTGTGTGTGTGGCAATCCCTCCTACCTCCTCCACCTCCACCTCCCCCTCCTGTCCCTGGGCTCCAACACCGCTAGTTGCCGTCCAGTAGTGCTGTACGCACAGTCAACAGTCCCTCCTCTGTTATTGGGGTTCAGTAACGTCAGCTGTTCCCCTGCTGTGTGTGTGGCAATCCCTCCTACCACCTCCACCTCCCCCTCCTGTCCCTGGGCTCCAACACCGCTAGTTGCCGTCCAGTAGTGCTGTACGCACAGTCAACAGTCCCTCCTCTGTTATTGGGGTTCAGTAACGTCAGCTGTTCCCCTGCTGTGTGTGTGGCAATCCCTCCTACCTCCTCCACCTCCACCTCCCCCTCCTGTCCCTGGGCTCCAACACCGCTAGTTGCCGTCCAGTAGTGCTGTACGCACAGTCAACAGTCCCTCCTCTGTTATTGGGGTTCAGTAACGTCAGCTGTTCCCCTGCTGTGTGTGTGGCAATCCCTCCTACCACCTCCACCTCCCCCTCCTGTCCCTGGGCTCCAACACCGCTAGTTGCCGTCCAGTAGTGCTGTACGCACAGTCAACAGTCCCTCCTCTGTTATTGGGGTTCAGTAACGTCAGCTGTTCCCCTGCTGTGTGTGTGGCAATCCCTCCTACCTCCTCCACCTCCACCTCCCCCTCCTGTCCCTGGGCTCCAACACCGCTAGTTGCCGTCCAGTAGTGCTGTACGCACAGTCAACAGTCCCTCCTCTGTTATTGGGGTTCAGTAACGTCAGCTGTTCCCCTGCTGTGTGTGTGGCAATCCCTCCTACCTCCTCCACTTCCACCTCCCCCTCCTGTCCCTGGGCTCCAACACCGCTAGTTGCCGTCCAGTAGTGCTGTACGCACAGTCAACAGTCCCTCCTCTGTTATTGGGGTTCAGTAACGTCAGCTGTTCCCCTGCTGTGTGTGTGGCAATCCCTCCTACCTCCTCCACCTCCACCTCCCCCTCCTGTCCCTGGGCTCCAACACCGCTAGTTGTCGTCCAGTAGTGCTGTACGCATAGTCAACAGTCCCTCCTCTGTTATTGGGGTTCAGTAACGTCAGCTGTTCCCCTGCTGTGTGTGTGGCAATCCCTCCTACCACCTCCACCTCCCCCTCCTGTCCCTGGGCTCCAACACCGCTAGTTGCCGTCCAGTAGTGCTGTACGCACAGTCAACAGTCCCTCCTCTGTTATTGGGGTTCAGTAACGTCAGCTGTTCCCCTGCTGTGTGTGTGGCAATCCCTCCTACCTCCTCCACCTCCACCTCCCCCTCCTGTCCCTGGGCTCCAACACCGCTAGTTGCCATCCAGTAGTGCTGTACGCACAGTCAACAGTCCCTCCTCTGTTATTGGGGTTCAGTAACGTCAGCTGTTCCCCTGCTGTGTGTGTGGCAATCCCTCCTACCACCTCCACCTCCCCCTCCTGTCCCTGGGCTCCAACACCGCTAGTTGCCGTCCAGTAGTGCTGTACACACAGTCAACAGTCCCTCCTCTGTTATTGGGGTCCAGTAACGTCAGCTGTTCCCCTGCTGTGTGTGTGGCAATCCCTCCTACCTCCTCCACCTCCACCTCCCCCTCCTGTCCCTGGGCTCCAACACCGCTAGTTGCCATCCAGTAGTGCTGTACGCACAGTCAACAGTCCCTCCTCTGTTATTGGGGTTCAGTAACGTCAGCTGTTCCCCTGCTGTGTGTGTGGCAATCCCTCCTACCTCCTCCACCTCCACCTCCCCCTCCTGTCCCTGGGCTCCAACACCGCTAGTTGCCGTCCAGTAGTGCTGTACGCACAGTCAACAGTCCCTCCTCTGTTATTGGGGTCCAGTAACGTCAGCTGTTCCCCTGCTGTGTGTGTGGCAATCCCTCCTACCACCTCCACCTCCCCCTCCTGTCCCTGGGCTCCAACACCGCTAGTTGCCGTCCAGTAGTGCTGTACGCACAGTCAACAGTCCCTCCTCTGTTATTGGGGTTCAGTAACGTCAGCTGTTCCCCTGCTGTGTGTGTGGCAATCCCTCCTACCTCCTCCACCTCCACCTCCCCCTCCTGTCCCTGGGCTCCAACACCGCTAGTTGCCGTCCAGTAGTGCTGTACGCACAGTCAACAGTCCCGCCTCTGTTATTGGGGTTCAGTAACATCAGCTGTTCCCCTGCTGTGTGTGTGGCAAACCCTCCTACCTCCTCCACCTCCACCTCCCCCTCCTGTCCCTGGACTCCAACACCGCTAGTTGCCGTCCAGTAGTGCTGTACGCACAGTCAACAGTCCCTCCTCTGTTATTGGGGTTCAGTAACGTCAGCTGTTCCCCTGCTGTGTGTGTGGCAATCCCTCCTACCTCCTCCACCTCCACCTCCCCCTCCTGTCCCTGGGCTCCAACACCGCTAGTTGCCGTCCAGTAGTGCTGTACGCACAGTCAACAGTCCCTCCTCTGTTATTGGGGTTCAGTAACGTCAGCTGTTCCCCTGCTGTGTGTGTGGCAATCCCTCCTACCTCCTCCACCTCCACCTCCCCCTCCTGTCCCTGGGCTCCAACACCGCTAGTTGCCGTCCAGTAGTGCTGTACGCACAGTCAACAGTCCCTCCTCTGTTATTGGGGTCCAGTAACGTCAGCTGTTCCCCTGCTGTGTGTGTGGCAATCCCTCCTACCTCCTCCACCTCCACCTCCCCCTCCTGTCCCTGGGCCCCCCCCCTAGGCGTTTGTTACTGAAGGAGCCACCTTGTGCAGCAGTAATGATGCAAAGGGAAAAAGTGCCTCTTTTCGTGGTGCTCCTTGCACATGCTGAACCTAACACTTATGAAAAGTGTCCCCTCCTACCGTGATACCGTCCGGTTGGTGGAACTTTCCTTTGTGATGTGACGCAGCACAGCCATCATTCTTACCCCCTTGGCGCTGTGCGCCGCCTCCTCAGCGTTGTTTGAATCAGTCCCGGAGCCTGCGCTGTTAGGTTAGCCCTTGGCCATGCACACATTTTGCGCTGCCCGTCTTCTGACATCATTTGGTGTCAGGCTGGCTGCGCCTGTGCGGCCGCGCTGGACGAGATCCCGCCTCGTAGTGTCTTCTGATTTAATCCCACTGGGGGCCTGAGATCCATGGACATGCGCAGTGCATATCTGAACCTCCACCTCTCACTCATCTCCCTACGGCTTCTTCAGACTGTGCGGTGTCAGCTGGTCCCTAATAGCATGCCACGGCCGTGACACCGCACAGTCTGAAGAAGCCGTAGGGAGATGAGTGAGAGGTGAGGATATGCACTGCGCATGGCCACGGATCCCAGGCCCGCGGTGGGATTAAATCAGAAGACACTACGAGGCGGGATCTCGTCCAGCGCGGCCGCACAGGCGCAGCCAGCCTGACAACAAATGATGTCAGAAGACGGGCAGCGCTAAGTGTGTGCATGGCCAAGGGCTAACCTAACAGCGCAGGCTCCGGGACTGATTCAAACAACGCTGAGGAGGCGGCGCACGGAGCCAAGGGGGTAAGAATGACGGCTGTGCTGCGTCACATCACAAAGGAAAGTTCCACCAACCGGACGGTATCACGGTAGGAGGGGACAATTTTCATAAGTGTTAGGTTCAGCATGTGCAAGGACCATAATTAAAAGAGTTAAGTTTACCTTTTCCAGCATTAGTGCTGTACACGATGGCTCTTTCAGCTACAAACGCTTGGGGGGGGGGTTAAAGTTTCCCTTTCAACTTGCTCCAGTGCAGGCTTCGGCCTACACTCTAATCCCTCTCCTCCTCCTGCTGACCCTGGGCTCTAACACCGCCAGTTGGGGCCCAGATGTGCTGGTTGCACAGAGCCAAACACCAGCCAATGTGTCAGTGAGGTTCAGCACCGCCAGCTGTTCCCCTGCTGTGTAGCCGGCAACGTGTCCTGCAACAGCCACGCAGGCACAAGAACTGAAATTGAAGGAAACCTGTCCCCCCTCCCCCAGGCGTTTCTACGTTTTACAGCCACCTTGTACGACAGTAATGCTGCATGTGTGCAAGGTGGCTCAGAAACTTATTCTCCTTGCCCAGGTTGAACTGAACACGTCTAAAATGAGTCCTCTGCGACCATTAAAACGTCCGTCAGGTGTGATTTTCCTTTGTATTGACACGCAACAAGCTCCTTGGTAGCGCTGCCCGTCTTCTGGCATCATTGTTTGGCTGCCTGCGCCTCTGCGGCCGCCTTGCCCCACACAACGCCCCTCGGTGTCTTATTTATTTGGACTGCGAGGGTGTGATTGATGGGCATGAACGGTGCATTTCTTCGCCTGTCCCTCATCTCCTTCCGCCTTATTCGGACTGTGCGTCTTCATGGCCGTGGCATGCGATAAGGGATCAGCTGACGCCGCATAGTCTGAAGCGGGTGTAAGAACCCAAGCGAGAGGCGAACATATGTACTGCGCCAGGCCATGAATCCCAGCCCCGCAGTGTTTTAACAATGTTAAGACACTGCGGGGCTGGGATTCATGGTCATCGCAAACCGCACCGGCCGACATTAAATGATGTCAGAAGATGGGCAGCGCTAACAGCGCTAGGCCAGGGGATAACACGACAGCGCAGACTCCTGTACAGCAAATAACAACGCTCAGGAGGCTGCACCCAGCACCAAGGTGGGATTCTTGACATCTGTGCTGCGTCTCATTACAAAGGGAACTCGCGCCTCCAACACAGTTTGACTGTATAAAGGGCTAAATGTTATACGTGTTTCATTCAGCGTGTGCAAGGAGCAAAATTAAAAGAGCAACCTTTGACTTGTGCAGCACTACTGCTGCATAAGCTGTGGCTCTTCTACTTTGTAACACCTGAGGGGGGGTTAAAGGTTACCTTTGAAATTGGTTCAATTAGGCTTCGGCCTACACTCTGCTCCCCCTGCAGAGCCCGGGCTCCAACACCGCCAGTTGGGGCCCGGTACTGCTAGCTGCACAGAGAAAAACACCAGCCAATGTGTCAGTGGGGTTCAGCACCGCCAGCTGTTCCCCTGCTGTGCAGCCGGCAACGTGTCCTGCAACTGCCACGCAGGCACAACAGACCCAAAGCTGCCGCCAGTGCAGGCTTCGGCCTACACTCTGCTCCATCTCCTCCTCCTGCTGACCCCGGGCTCTAACACCGCCAGTTGGGGCCCGGTACTGCTAGCTGCACAGAGAAAAACACCAGCCAATGTGTCAGTGGGGTTCAGCACCGCCAGCTGTTCCCCTGCTGTGCAGCCGGCATCGTGTCCTGCAAAAGCCACGCAGACACAAGAACTGAAATTGAAGGGAACCTGTCCCCTCTCCCCCAGGCGTTTGTACGTTTTACAGCCACCTTGTACAGCGGTAATGCTGCATGTGTGCAAGGTGGCTCATAAACGTATTCTCCTCGCACATGTGGAACTGAAAACACGTCTAAAATGTGTCCTCTGTGTGACCATTTAACCGTCCCGGTGGTGTGACTTTCCTTTGTAATGACACGCTGCAACCCCCTTGGTAGCGCTGCCCGTCTTCTGGCATCATTGTTTGGCTGCCTGCGCCTCTGCGGCCGCCCTGACCCACACAACGCCCCTCGGTGTCTTATTTATTGGGACTGCGAGGGTGTGATTGATGGGCATGATCAGTGCATCAGTTCGCCTGTCCCTCATCTCCTTCCGCCTTCTTCAGACTGTGCGGCTTCATGGCCGTGGCATGCGATAAGGGATCAGCTGACGCCGCACAGTCTGAAGCGGGTGTAAGGACCCGAGTGTGAGAGGCGAACATATGTACTGCGCCAGGCCATGAATCCCAGCCCCGCAGTGTTTTAACAATGTTAAGACACTGCGGGGCTGGGATTCATGGTCATCGCAAACCGCACCGGCCGACATTAAATGATGTCAGAAGATGGGCAGCGCTAACAGCGCTAGGCCAGGGGATAACACGACAGCGCAGACTCCTGTACAGCAAATAACAATGCTCAGGAGGCTGCACCCAGCACCAAGGTGGGATTCTTGACATCTGTGCTGCGTCTCATTACAAAGGGAACTCGCGCCTCCAACACAGTTTGACTGTATAAAGGGCTAAATGTTATACGTGTTTCATTCAGCGTGTGCAAGGAGCAAAATTAAAAGAGCAACCTTTGACTTGTGCAGCACTACTGCTGCATAAGCTGTGGCTCTTCTACTTTGTAACACCTGAGGGGGGGTTAAAGGTTACCTTTGAAATTGGTTCAATTAGGCTTCGGCCTACACTCTGCTCCCCCTGCAGAGCCCGGGCTCCAACACCGCCAGTTGGGGCCCGGTACTGCTAGCTGCACAGAGAAAAACACCAGCCAATGTGTCAGTGGGGTTCAGCACCGCCAGCTGTTCCCCTGCTGTGCAGCCGGCAACGTGTCCTGCAACTGCCACGCAGGCACAACAGACCCAAAGCTGCCGCCAGTGCAGGCTTCGGCCTACACTCTGCTCCATCTCCTCCTCCTGCTGACCCCGGGCTCTAACACCGCCAGTTGGGGCCCGGTACTGCTAGCTGCACAGAGAAAAACACCAGCCAATGTGTCAGTGGGGTTCAGCACCGCCAGCTGTTCCCCTGCTGTGCAGCCGGCATCGTGTCCTGCAAAAGCCACGCAGACACAAGAACTGAAATTGAAGGGAACCTGTCCCCTCTCCCCCAGGCGTTTGTACGTTTTACAGCCACCTTGTACAGCGGTAATGCTGCATGTGTGCAAGGTGGCTCATAAACGTATTCTCCTCGCACATGTGGAACTGAAAACACGTCTAAAATGTGTCCTCTGTGTGACCATTTAACCGTCCCGGTGGTGTGACTTTCCTTTGTAATGACACGCTGCAACCCCCTTGGTAGCGCTGCCCGTCTTCTGGCATCATTGTTTGGCTGCCTGCGCCTCTGCGGCCGCCCTGACCCACACAACGCCCCTCGGTGTCTTATTTATTGGGACTGCGAGGGTGTGATTGATGGGCATGATCAGTGCATCAGTTCGCCTGTCCCTCATCTCCTTCCGCCTTCTTCAGACTGTGCGGCTTCATGGCCGTGGCATGCGATAAGGGATCAGCTGACGCCGCACAGTCTGAAGCGGGTGTAAGGACCCGAGTGTGAGAGGCGAACATATGTACTGCGCCAGGCCATGAATCCCAGCCCCGCAGTGTTTTAACAATGTTAAGACACTGCGGGGCTGGGATTCATGGTCATCGCAAACCGCACCGGCCGACATTAAATGATGTCAGAAGATGGGCAGCGCTAACAGCGCTAGGCCAGGGGATAACACGACAGCGCAGACTCCTGTACAGCAAATAACAACGCTCAGGAGGCTGCACCCAGCACCAAGGTGGGATTCTTGACATCTGTGCTGCGTCTCATTACAAAGGGAACTCGCGCCTCCAACACAGTTTGACTGTATAAAGGGCTAAATGTTATACATGTTTCATTCAGCGTGTGCAAGGAGCAAAATTAAAAGAGCAACCTTTGACTTGTGCAGCACTACTGCTGCATAAGCTGTGGCTCTTCTACTTTGTAACACCTGAGGGGGGGTTAAAGGTTACCTTTGAAATTGGTTCAATTAGGCTTCGGCCTACACTCTGCTCCCCCTGCAGAGCCCGGGCTCCAACACCGCCAGTTGGGGCCCGGTACTGCTAGCTGCACAGAGAAAAACACCAGCCAATGTGTCAGTGGGGTTCAGCACCGCCAGCTGTTCCCCTGCTGTGCAGCCGGCAACGTGTCCTGCAACTGCCACGCAGGCACAACAGACCCAAAGCTGCCGCCAGTGCAGGCTTCGGCCTACACTCTGCTCCATCTCCTCCTCCTGCTGACCCCGGGCTCTAACACCGCCAGTTGGGGCCCGGTACTGCTAGCTGCACAGAGAAAAACACCAGCCAATGTGTCAGTGGGGTTCAGCACCGCCAGCTGTTCCCCTGCTGTGCAGCCGGCATCGTGTCCTGCAAAAGCCACGCAGACTCTTGCTCTTGTACCTTCTGCTCCCCATCCTGGTTCCAGTACCGTCAGCTGGTTCCGGGCAGAGCCTTTGGCTTAGGTGCCTCCCTCTGGGTATCTGAGTTCCACCAACGTCAGGTGGTCCTTGGTAGTGCTTTCAGGCACGGGTACCTCCTGCTTAGTAACCGGGTTCCAGTAACGTCATCTGGTCCTCGGTAGTTCCATTGGCTCTTGGACCTTCGGCTACCCATCCGGGTTCCAGCACCGTCAGCTGGTTCTCGGCAGTGTCTTTTGCTCTTGTACCTTCTGCTCCCCATCCTGGTTCCAGTACCGTCAGCTGGTTCCGGGCAGAGCCTTTGGCTTAGGTGCCTCCCTCTGGGTATCCGAGTTCCACCAACGTCAGGTGGTCCTTGGTAGTGCTTTCAGGCACGGGTACCTCCTGCTTAGTAACCGGGTTCCAGTAACGTCAGCTGGTCCTCGGTAGTTCCATTGGCTCTTGGACCTTCGGGTAGCCATCCGAGTTCCAGTTCCATCAGCTGGTTCTCGGCATTTTCTCAGCCTTCTTGTACCTTCTGCTACATTTCCAAGTTCAAGAGACTAAACACGATGACCTGGAAGACCACCCCTAAGATGACGACGACACCAGAGACGACAACCACCGTGATGACGACGACCCTGGAGACGATGACCCTGAAGACCACCCCGATGATGACGACCCCGGAGACGACGACCCTGAAGACCACCCCGATGACGACGACCCCAGAGACGACGACCCTGGAGACGACGACGACCTGGAAGACCGAGAAGCAGAAGAACAAGAGGCTGCAGAACAAAGAGCAGAAGAACATTAAGCATAAGACTAAATATCAGAGCAAAAAATATTATCTAAATTATAAGCAGAAGAAGACTAAGCAGTGTATGGGGGTGAGTCCGTTCCTCCTCGTGGTGCCCCTGGATAAAGCCTGATGCTGCAGGCCAAACTGAACGCGGACAAATGTAACTGTTTTGTGACAGGCAGAACGGAAGGTGTAATCTTCAAACTTTTATAGATAACAACTACGGGAATGCCTGTCACAAATAAGAATATGATGAAGAAGTAGAATATGATGAAGATAATAGTAAAATAAAAAGAATATGAACAATGTAACCAAAAAAATTATAGGTAGAAGATGAAGAAGAAGATGAATAAGGTGAAGAAGTTGATGTCAAAGAAGCTGATGATAAAGATAATGAAGAAGAAAGTGTGGGAGAAGTAAAAAAGAAGGTGAAGGGCGTGGAAGTAGTGAAACATCAATATCTGACAAAATAAAAAAAAAATTAACATAGTCAAAATCTTTCTAACGCCGAACGTCATAAAAAACAAAACAAAATCCTGCTATTCTATTACATTGGGCTAAACCTCTGTGCCTTTCAGTAGCGTAGCTACTGGGGGGGCAGAGGGGGCGATTGCCCCGGGCCCCGTCACCTGAAGGGGCCCACCGGGAGATCCACTGCCGAGTCTGAGGTGTCAGGGAGAGAGCAGCACAATGCCGGCTGCAGAGCCTCCCTCCGTGCAGAGTGCATGTGGTCTCACCCGAGGAATCTCTTCCTGGTGGCAGCAGCAGCTGCAGATATTTTCTGGCTGTGCAGTGTGTGCACGCTGGGTTTGGCTGAGGCACGCTGTGTCCTAGTGCCCTCCCTGCAACTATCTGGTCACACTCCCTTCCTGGTTCTCCTCACTGTCTGCCTGAAAACTTCCTCAGTAAGTGGGGATGGAATTTATTAGAGTAATTCAGGCATATCATGGTCACTGTGGGGGTGAATGTGAGAGGATTGTGGTATTGTGGGAGAGGAGGACAGGGCACTGTGGGGTAAATGTGAAACGATGGGGGTTATTGTGGGTGTGCAGGGGGACATGGCACTGTGGGGGTGAATGAGAGGATGGTGGTATTGTGGGAGGGGGAGGGGGGTACTGGGGGTGAATGGGAGAGTTTGAGGGTATTGTGAGGGCTGACGTGGGTGAAGGGGCGCTGGGGGGCTGATTATTATTATACTGTTTAATGTTATGAGATATTCACTCCATCATATGTGAGGGTATGTGTCCTCGAGGTGTATTGGCAGCGCTTTGGACGCAGCAGATACCCCGCTCCACCCAAAGCGCTGCCCCCTGTTGTACGTGCAGTGATTCCGCATATATTCAGGTGGAATCACCGCATCCTATTCATAGACTGTTTTATTTATCTTATGGAGACTGAGCATCTCCACAAGATAAATAGACACGCTGCTGTCTAGAAAGACGTGCCACATGTCCGGTTACGCAGGTCTGCCACCTGAGTCTATGTACGCATAGTGGAGATGGGATTTCATAAAATCCCCTCCACTATGCTGTAACATCTGGAAGCTGCAGTTTCGACGCTGCGGATGTACACAGCGTCCAATCCCCAGCAAAAACCCAAGCAATACGCCCTGTGGAAACATACCCTAATAGTTGCTGTCCTGGGGGCTGGAGATGGGGAGGTCGGGGGCTTTTTATTATTGTGAGCTGGGTCTTTTATAAGTATTAGTAAAACGGGCATAGCAAAGAAGGCTAATATTACTATAACAAGAATAAGTATTAACATAAGGACGCAGACAGACACTGTATAACTCATGTGACGATCACATTGCAATCCTCGGACTGGCCCTGACACCTCTCCTGACATAAGCTTGACAGTGTGATAGATTACTATGCAACTGTCAGCCTCAGGTCAGGAGAGCCGACGGTCAGTCCGAGGATTGCGATGCGATCCTCACATGAGAAATACGTCCGTCTGTCTGTCCCCTAACAAGTATAACAATACAGTAACCACGGGCTGCATTCTATGTTATAAGAATAAATTGCTTATAATTAAATTATTATAGGGAACCTGTCACCCCCCCAGGGCCTATTAAGGTAATAGCCAGCCACCTTCAGCAGCACTAAGGCTGCATTCTGTGAAGGTGGCTCTTATGTTTTTGATCCCTAATAACCCTGAAATGTTCACTTTTATAAATTGCATGCCATACCTGTATTGAGTCTGGGGGGTACGTCTTTTGTCCCCGGACACAACCGCCTCCCAGCCGTCCATCATCCCACCGGGCGCCGATGCCTGGGCTGGGCTCTCATTTTTCGGGCATGCGCCGTGTGCGCTGCCCTGGAACTCACATCAGCTGATGTACTGATATCGCGCCTGCATGTAGCGGAGGACCGAGATCCCGCCCCGCAGTGTGTTATGATTTATTCACACTGCGGGGCTGGGAATCTGGCGCTGTGCATAGGTGCGATCTACTTACATCACTTGATATGAGTTCCAGGGCAGAGCACACTGCGCATGCCCGAGAAATAATTGCAGAGCGCCGGTGACGGCACAAGACAGAAATGCAGCGGTGCTCGGTGGGATGATGGACGGCTGCGAGGCGGCTGAGTCAGGGGGAGAAAACGTACCCCCCGGACTCAATACAGGTATGGCGCACAATTTATAAAAGTGAATATTTCAGCATTATTAGGGTGCAAAACCCTAAGAGCCTAAGGTGGCTCTTTTACCTTAATCGGCCCTGGGGGGGTGACAGGTTCCCTTTAAGTTATTAAAGGCTTGGGATAATTGTCTGCAGTCACTCTACAGACTGCCAAATCCTGATGGGGTGCACCTGGCGTCATGAGACCCCAAGACCACTGGTGTGATCAGGCGGTCCTGCGACCACGTTTGCTATTTGCACGTGTTGACTAGACAAGTTTGACTTGTCTAATAGAAGAAAATCGTCACATGCCCTCCTGCTCTCATCAGCGATGCTGGGGCCATTATTACTGTACATAGGGGACTCCTAAATATTAAGTAGGCACTTACAAAGCATTGAAGCCTAACTACTGGGTGGCAGGTAGTGCTGTACCGGCTCTGTCTGTCCCTGGGCATCAGTTACAGCCGCCACTCTCTATACACAGAGCGGTGACTGAAAAATGTTGACGTAATAGTATACACAGTTTGTCAGTCTGGGCCAGGTGGCAAAGATGGGAAAAGTGAATGGCTCCACCAGAAAGAACGTCCTCTGTAAGTCATCTATAACTGTACTGTGATCTCTCTATGTCATGCAGGACTGGTATCTACCACTATATAGTATTACCATATGGCGGTAATATCAGTGCTTGTTATTGTATAGAGATTTATTTTCAATAACAGTGCGGTCATCTCCTGAGGTTCCCCTATACCCACCGTAGTTACAATCATGGTTACCTGGTTAAGGGCCACAGGTGGACACAGACAGAAAAGGGACCATGTGCAAGAACAATTAAGGCTACTATCACACTAGCGTCGTGCACTGAACGTCGCTATGCGTCGTTTTGCAGAAAAAACGCATCCTGCAAAAGTGCTTGCAGGATGCGTTTTTTTCTCCATAGACAAGCATTAGCGACGCAGTGCGACGCATTGCCACATGTCGCAACCATCGTGCGACGGTTGCGTTGTGTTGCGTCGGACCGTCGGCACAAAAAAACGTTACATGTAACTTTTTTTTATGTGTCGTCAGCGTCTTTTCCGACCGCGCATGCGCGGCCGGAACTCCGCCCCCGCCTCCCCGCACATCACAATGGGGCAGCGGATGCGATGTAAAACTGCATCCGCTGCCCCTGTTGTGCGGCGATTTCACTGCTAGCATCGGTGCGCCGCAACGTCGCATAGTGACGTGCGGTGCACGACCCTAGTGTTAAAGTAGCCATATGGGCCCTTTGCAGCCCAAGAACTTCTAAAAATACAAAATTGCACCTTATTTAGAGGTAGAAATTGGCCCCCTTAACTCTTGGGCCCATGTGCTGCCGCATAGTTTGCACTAATGATATGTCCGCCTGTTAGGGGCCCACTCACATGTTTCGCCCCCCCTGAGCTGAACCCCTAGCTACGCCTCTGCCTTTAATGTCTCCGCCACGTCCCCCAATACATCCTACATTATTCTTAGTTGTTTTCCTTCATGTAGAATGAACCTACAAGTTTATAAAGGGTTTATTTTAATTCCGATATTTTCGTCCCATTGACTTGCATTGGGATCGGGTAGCGGTATCGGATTAGATCCGATACTTTGACGGTATCGGCCGATACTTTCCGATACCGATACTTTCCGATATCGGAAGGTATCGCTCAACACTAGTGGAGACCGATAAGTTTGCTGCAATCTCCGATGTGTGTAGATCGTTTGTCACCAACTGCATCGCTTCCTACAACCCTGGTCGACACATCACTATTGATGAACAGGTTTTCCCGTCAAAGACTCGCTGCTGTTTTCTGCAATACATTGCAACAAAACCAGACAAGTTTGGCATCAAGTTTTGGGTGGCTTGCGACTTGAAATCAAAGTACATCTGTAATGTAATCCCATATCTTGGCAAGGACCCCAGTCATCCCAGTGGGGAGAGACTGTCCGAAACTGTAGTGATGAGGCTGATGGAACCATTCATGGACAAGGGCAGAACTGTAACCACGGACAATTTCTTTACATCATTGTCACTTGCACAACGACTGCTTAGCCGGGAAACCACTATCCTCGGCACAGTCAACAAGAGTCGCCGGGAAATTCCTCAATCCGCTAGACAGATGGACAGCACTGAATTCACCACTCAGGTGTTTTCAACCACTGGTGCCACACTGACAGTGTATGCACCCAAATGAAAGAAGGCCGTCTACATTCTCAGCAGCATGCACAGCGTGGTTGAGACTGAGGATACCAACAAAAGGAAGCCAAACACGGTCACACAATACAACCACACAAAGTGCGGTGTGGATGTAATGGACCAAATGGTGCGGGAGTACAGCGTGCGTGCAGGAACACGGAGATGGCCAGTCGCCGTGTTCTACAACATGATTGACATGGCAGCACTCAATGCTCATGTTCTTTATCATAGTAGAAAAAATGGAACAGCACACTCCACTACTTATCTTCGGGTGCAAAGCCCAGACAACCCGTCCTCGGTTGTTTCCAATTCATGAACTTCACAAAAACAGGCAGCACTCCATATTCTTTTAGTCAATATGCAGGTGTTTATTGTGCCCACATCTCCATGCAACGTTTCGGCTCTAACTGAGCCTTTCTCAAGCCTTGAGAAAGGCTCAGTTAGAGCCGAAACGTTGCATGGAGATGTGGGCACAATAAACACCTGCATATTGACCTAAAGAATATGGAGTGCTGCCTGTTTTTGTGAAGTTCATGTTCTTTATCAGGCATGCACTGGGGTGTGCAGGAGAGACGGGTGGACTTCCTGGTTGAGCTTGCAAAAGAGTTAGGTGGCTGTCTTGTGACTGAAAAGAAGGCACGCAAGGAGAAACTCCTTTGGCAACTTCCTTCCACACCCAGCCCTGGCACCCTGGTGAAGTGTCAGGTCAACCATCGATGCACGAACAATTGTGCAACTGAGAGATGTGTTGACTGCTACAAATACACGTGTGGCAAATGTACCAGGGACATACCCAGGCAGTGCCAGGTATGTTCTGACATGTTCAGACAGACTGCTGAGTGAGTGCTGAAATGCTAGTCACACAAGGACATGCCACTCACACACACACAGCCCCCCACTGCAGCCTATTGAAAATATGTGTGGAATTGTTTTATTCCTTGTATTTTTTTAACATTTTTATAACAAAAATAAAAAGCATCCTTTGATGCGTGCTCCTTTACTCCCCTACCCCCATGTATTTGTCTTTACCCTTTCCCCCCTCCCCTCTTCCCACTCCTCCACCAACATCCCTCCCTGTTGTATAATTTGATTATATTGTTTTCTTGTTCACTGTTTTATCACATTTGTTTGGCCATGCCGCTTATACACTGCTCATCTTGAAAATGTGACTATTTGTTTGATGTTGGTGTGAAATAATCCTTTAGTGAAAAAAAAATCTTATTGGTTTTTAAAAAAAAATAAAAAGCATCGAAACAAATAACAGTTGTTCTTTTGTATATTTTTCACACTAAACTTTCAGTCCTCTTGTGCGAATTTTCTTCGCGCCAAACTTGCACAAGAATGAACATGCTGCGATTTTTTTTCGCTAGTGTGATTGAGGCCTAAAGGTACAGTTACACGTTACAATCTCGTTGACGATATCGTTTGAAAACGTCACGTGATCACGTCGTTCATGCGATGTTGTTTTCACATCGTTGCGTGTAACGTGAAGATATCGGACGAACACATCGTTGGATCGCTGATCGCAGATTTGAGGTCAGGATCTCAAATCTGACGATCCTCGTCCAATTATGTGTCAGAAGATGTGCAGCATCGTTCAGTGTAACGCTGAGATGAACGATGTCGGTCTAAATTCTCCTATTCCTGCCATTGTGAAAAATCGCTCTGCAAACGTTTGCAATGAGGCTAACGCGGAGCAAAAATTTATATCGTTAACAAGATAGTGGCATGTGACGCCTCTTGGACGATGTGAAACTGATTGCACGAACGATGTGATCACGTGACATTTCTAACTATATCGTCGACGAGATCGTAACATGTAACGGTACCTTTGACCGCTGCGGATCCGCAGCAGTTTCCCCTGAGTTTACAGTACAATGTAAACTTATGGGAAACAAAAAAAAATAAAACTAAACTAAATACAATATGTATAGTCTTTATATTATCAAATACAATAAACTGAACAGAACCAACTTGAAACTTGAAACTACATGGGTAAACTCGATGGAAAACAGCAAACAACCTCCTGTGGTGCAACAGTAATGGCCTTAATTACAAAACAATAGACAGTGTATAGAGATAAGATTAGCTATAGATAAAATCCTTTAGGTCATTTGACCCTTCTCTGGGTTTCAAAGGTAGAAATGTCAAATGACCCGTCTCTGGCACTTCTAGTGTTAAAAGTGACCACTGTGCCCAGGGCCATATTTGCCACTAAGCACTTGAGGGCTCGTGCCTTGGGTGGGGACAATGCAGGGGGCGGCACCTGAGCAAGGTTTTTTCTTTTTTTTATAAGTCCTGGGTCACCTCCCTCCCGCCCGCCCCCCCCAGCTGCCCGCCCGCCTCCCACCCACACTCCTTGAAGACGATACTCACCCTGCTCCAGCGATGCCTGGTCTCGGTGTCTGGAGCTCGTCCTGAATGAGCGGTCACGTGGTACCGCTCATTAAGGTAATGAATATGCGCATATTCATGACCTTAATGAGCGGTATCACCTGACCGCTCACGCAGGAAGAAGGTGCTGCGCCGGGAGTCGGGACAGAGCCAGAGAGATGTTGGCACAGCCACGCGGTGAGGGACAGGTGAGTATGAAGGACAGGGGGATGGGGATGAAGGAGGACATAAGCCGGCACGCCATGCAAGATGGGAGCGGGAGTGGGGGGGTGGAGAGATAAGCCATGCATACAGGGGGATATCAGCCATGCATACAGGGGGTGGGAATATGAGCCATGCATACATGGGGGGAATATGAGCGAAGCATACAGGGGAGGAATATGAGCCATGCATACAAGGGGGGGAATATGAGCCATGCATACAGGGCGGGGAATATGAGCCATGCATTCAGGGGGGAATATGAGCCATGCATACAGGGGGGGAATATGAGCCATGCATTCAGGGGGGGGGAATATGAGCCATGCATTCGGGGGGGGATATGAACCATGCATTCAAGGGGGGGGATATGAGCCATGCATTCAGGGGGGGGAATATGAGCCATGCATTCAGGGGGGGAATATGAGCCATGCATACAGGGGGGAATATGAGCCATGCATACAGGAGGGGGAATATGAGCCATGCATACGGGGGGGAATATGAGCCATGCATACAGTGGGGGAATATGAGCCATACATACAGGGGGGGAATATGAGCCATGCATTCGGGGGGAATATGAGCCATGCATACAGGGGGGGGGATATGAGCCATGCATATGGGATGGGAGGTAGGTGAGCCATGCATACAGGAGTGGGGGGTCATTATACAGTATTGACCGTGACACCACAAAAACACTAGTGCATGCCCTTATCATCTCCCGCCTCGACTACTGCAACCTCCTACTCTCTGGACTCCCCTCTAGCGCTCTGGCACCACTCCAATCCATCCTACACTCTGCTGCTCGACTAATCTACCTAATGTAAACAAAAACCGTGTGCACTGCTCAAATAACTGGTGCCCAGGTAGGTTCCAAAACCGTGTGATTCATATAGTAAAAAACCTGGCACTCAACTCGCATGAAGATGCTTTTTAATAGGTATAAGCGGGAACACAGTGACAGCAATAGCAAAACGTTTCGGTCATATATTGTCTGACCTTCATCAGTTGCTGTAAAATATATATAACAAAAACAATCCATATATGGTACAAACAAAATAAAGTATATACAAACAATGCGTTCAATTTCATGGCATTATGGAAAATTGTAGAAAATTGATTCGAAGAACCAAAAATAAACACATAGAGGCACAGTCACATAGCAATTAAGAGTTATGGCATAGAGTACGTACCAAATAGAGGTTGCTGATAGCGTGAATGATGTCACTAATAGGTGATATGTGGTACAGATAGCTGTAGGAATAATCAGTGGAGGTAATATTAAATATTAAATAAGGCAAGGTAAAAAAGTGGGGACGTGACTTTCAGTGTGCAGTGGTAATTATGAGAAAAAGAAAAAGGAAAAGAATATGCCTGCATACCCCTTCAATGGAAAGGCACTGTATGGTATAATGTATCATGAGCGCAGCCTGTATTGAAATAAGATCACTATTAGATGATAAGCGCCGGTGTGGGTATATTCGAGGGTGGGTAAAAAGCGGTCGGGTAACTTACCCTGCTGTGGTGCTGCCTGACGCGGAGTCCACCGCTTGTCTGTGGCAGGTAGTATCCCTGTCCTGTTAATATGCAGGGAGAGGGCGCGCAGATGCCGAAAACCGGAAGTAGGGCGGGTACTGTGAGTGCTGGTGTAAGCTGGGAGCGGACGTGACCTCACAGTAATGGAGGTGCGTTTCAGCACATGCAGTATGCGGTCCACTGATGTCCGGAAGTAGGGCGGGTACTGTGAGTGCTGGTGTAAGCTGGGAGCGGACGTGACCTCACAGTAATGGAGGTGCGTTTCAGCACATGCAGTATGCGGTCCACTGATGTCACAAGTTGTGACATATCTATCATAATGCGTCCTCATATTAATAGAGGAGCGTTCCGGCATGTATACTTTGCAAATCACTCATAGTGAAGAAAAAAATCATAGTAAAACTTTGTTTAATACAGTGACTCATGTGCGTTATCACATATAGCCTATAGGAGTCACTGGCATATATATGTTTCAGTATTATCGTGTAAGTATGCATCATATCCATAGAGGAGTCAGATGCGGCTTATTAGATGTCCCCCCAAGTACATGTATTCTATCAGAGAATATAAGTCTGGTGTTCAGGAACGTGGTTTATAATGATACTGTTAGTTTAGAAAAGACCTCTTTAGGAAGATACAGGGTGACTTATCTAAAGATATAATCTTACACACGGTGCAGCGGATAGAGAGGTGCTCGTGTAGCGTGATGTCGGTTGATCAATAGAGGTGACTCTACGGAAATAGAGAAGACACAGTTAGTGGCAACGTAAATGCAAGCAGGCATGAATTATAAAAATGCTAGTAAATCATAATCCCTATTCAATCCTTTGGGAGTTAGTGTTTCCAACGTATGGATCCAATAGGCCTCACGTTTTTTTAGGAGGGATATTCTATCGCCACCTCGTCTAGGCGGAGGAACGGAATCAATAACCTGAAATCTCAATTGAGAAATGGAGTGTCCCTGGGAGTGAAAGTGCTGTGGAATCGGGAGTAGTAGGTTTTTGCACCGTATTGTGGACTTATGCTTTGAGATTCTGTCGCGTATTGGTT
This sequence comes from Ranitomeya variabilis, assembly GCF_051348905.1. Taxonomy (NCBI): domain Eukaryota; kingdom Metazoa; phylum Chordata; class Amphibia; order Anura; family Dendrobatidae; genus Ranitomeya; species Ranitomeya variabilis. The sequence goes on from NC_135235.1 coordinate 226,829,359, forward strand.
GCGTAGTCTCTCCAACGTACAATAGACCGCAAGGGCATTTTATCAGATAAATAACATATGAGGCCTCACATGTATAATACTGCCTAATGTGATACTTCTTGCCTGATTGTGGATGGTAGAAGACATTGCCCTTTTGTACGTTCCCGCATTGAGCACAGTGTAGGCAGGGGAATGTGCCCATTTTCGGTGTGGATAGAAACAGCGTTTTTTTTACGTGTGCAGAGCCTACATCTGCCCTAACCAGACCATCCCTCAGATTTCGGGGTCTTTTAAAGCAAGGCAAAAAGGGCGTTTTGAATTCTGGAACGTTTGGATACGCTGTGGACAGGAGTGGCCAGTGCTTCCTAATGTTCTTATGGAGGATGAAGGAGACAGGATGATATGTGTGTACGAACGGAATTCGCTTTTGTTGGTATGTGTGTCGGACACGGGGTTGTGGGTCAAGTTGTCCCTTAAGTACTGAAGTAGGATAGCCCCTACTGGTGAATTTAGAGGTCATGTCACTAAGACGTTGGTTACGTGTGGCTTCATCCGTGACAATACGCTTCACACGTTGGTATTGAGACCGTGGTATTGACCTTTTCACTGCTGTCGGGTGGAAGCTTTCATAATGTAAGATGCTGTTTCGGTCCGTGGGCTTGATGTGGAGGTCTGTTGTAAGATGACCTTCTTGGTCCTTTATGACAGTTGTGTCCAAAAAACTGACTGAATGGCTATCATGCGTCATAGTAAATTTAATGCCGGGCCAGGAGGTATTGAGGACGGTCATGAATTGTTCCAAGGACTCCAACGTGCCCCCCCATAAGCAGAATACGTCATCAATATAGCGGGTCCACCGAAGGACATTGCTAATGAAGAGGGGATGCTTATAGATCACTTGTTCCTCATAATGTGCCATATATGCATTAGCATAAGGGGGCGCTACGTTGGAGCCCATGGCGGTCCCTCTCGTCTGTAAATAAAAGCTGTCCTGAAAGAGGAAAAAATTATTAAATAGAACTAGTGTGAGGAGGTCTATGCATAGATTGATCTGGTCTGGTCCCATTTTGGATGAAGTCAGAAGATGGTGTACGGAGTTGATTCCCTCAACATGTGGTATGGACGTGTACAGATCTTTAACGTCCATCGTCACTAGTATGGTATGTGATGGTACAGTATTGAGGTTACGGATGATGGTAAGAAATGCCCCAGTGTCCAACAGAAAGGATGGTGTCTTTTGGATCATGGGAGTAAGGATTTTCTCTAAAAACATAGAGATAGGAGAGAGGATCGACTCAGTTGATGCCACTATAGGCCTTCCCGGGGGGTGTTGTAGGTCCTTATGAATTTTGGGTAATGTGTAAAACACCGGGGTAACCGGGTTCTTTTTCCTGAGGTACTCAGTGGTCTTGGAATCAAGGATTCCCAATTGGGCATGTTTTTGTAAGATACTCTCTATTTTACTTTGTATATCATGTGTAGGGTCCTTGGTGAGTTTCTGATAGATGGATGTATCCGCCAGTTGTCTGGAGATTTCTGACAAATAGTCGGATTTGTCCATCACTACCAGTGCACCCCCCTTGTCGGCTGGTTTTAATATCAGGTTAGTGTCGCTCTGGAGTGACCGAAGGGCTTGATACTCAACGGGAGGTAAGTTAGGAGGAAAGAAGAGTCTTCCCCTCTCTATATCTTCCCGTATTGTGTGGAAGGAATTCTGTATGAGGCCGATAAATGTTTCCACAGCATGGGATCCATAAGGAGGCCGGAAATTGCTCTTGTTTCGCAATCCCAGACTGGTTATCGACAGGGTATTTTGTATGGGGGTAGGATCAACGTCAGGAGGAGGAGTCGAGGAGAAATGGACTTTCAATCTAAGGAGTCGGAAGAACCTTTGCAGGTCCATTTCCAGCTCAAACGTCTTACATTTGTAAGAGGGGCAAAAGGAGAGGCCCTTCTGTAATACGTGCATTTCGGCGATACCCAGGGATCTTGATGAAATGTTTATAACCAAAGATTCCGTACCTGGGATCTCGTGACTCTCATTCTGTCCTGGTTGTAGTCTCTGGTGGCGCCCCCGTCTCGTCTTCTTCTTGTAGGGCGGCGTTTCTGTCCTAAAAAAGGAGGAATATGGGTAGAGGGTGATGTATTCCTTTCGTGTTCCGACCCCGATGTAGAGGCGTCTGTCGAGAGATGTTGGTTGCGGGATGGTGATCTTCTGGCTGAAAAGCTGTCTTGCCATCGATAGACTCTATTTGACTCGTAGTCTGAGGTATCTCTAGAAAATTTGCTTCGTTTGCGACTTTCAGTGTCTTTTCTGTGCTGTTCCACACGAGACTGGATTTGAGTTTTGAGAGTGGCGAGTTCTTCTGTCGTGCCTGCTGTTGCAAGTTGGGACTCAATATTCTTGATCTGGGTAGAGTTGTTCTCAATGCTCTTGTGAAGATGTTCCACCGTAAGCGTCATTAAGTCAAAAGAACATTTGTTTAGTTTAGACAGCTTTTCAGCCAGAAGATCACCATCCCGCAACCAACATCTCTCGACAGACGCCTCTACATCGGGGTCGGAACACGAAAGGAATACATCACCCTCTACCCATATTCCTCCTTTTTTAGGACAGAAACGCCGCCCTACAAGAAGAAGACGAGACGGGGGCGCCACCAGAGACTACAACCAGGACAGAATGAGAGTCACGAGATCCCAGGTACGGAATCTTTGGTTATAAACATTTCATCAAGATCCCTGGGTATCGCCGAAATGCACGTATTACAGAAGGGCCTCTCCTTTTGCCCCTCTTACAAATGTAAGACGTTTGAGCTGGAAATGGACCTGCAAAGGTTCTTCCGACTCCTTAGATTGAAAGTCCATTTCTCCTCGACTCCTCCTCCTGACGTTGATCCTACCCCCATACAAAATACCCTGTCGATAACCAGTCTGGGATTGCGAAACAAGAGCAATTTCCGGCCTCCTTATGGATCCCATGCTGTGGAAACATTTATCGGCCTCATACAGAATTCCTTCCACACAATACGGGAAGATATAGAGAGGGGAAGACTCTTCTTTCCTCCTAACTTACCTCCCGTTGAGTATCAAGCCCTTCGGTCACTCCAGAGCGACACTAACCTGATATTAAAACCAGCCGACAAGGGGGGTGCACTGGTAGTGATGGACAAATCCGACTATTTGTCAGAAATCTCCAGACAACTGGCGGATACATCCATCTATCAGAAACTCACCAAGGACCCTACACATGATATACAAAGTAAAATAGAGAGTATCTTACAAAAACATGCCCAATTGGGAATCCTTGATTCCAAGACCACTGAGTACCTCAGGAAAAAGAACCCGGTTACCCCGGTGTTTTACACATTACCCAAAATTCATAAGGACCTACAACACCCCCCGGGAAGGCCTATAGTGGCATCAACTGAGTCGATCCTCTCTCCTATCTCTATGTTTTTAGAGAAAATCCTTACTCCCATGATCCAAAAGACACCATCCTTTCTGTTGGACACTGGGGCATTTCTTACCATCATCCGTAACCTCAATACTGTACCATCACATACCATACTAGTGACGATGGACGTTAAAGATCTGTACACGTCCATACCACATGTTGAGGGAATCAACTCCGTACACCATCTTCTGACTTCATCCAAAATGGGACCAGACCAGATCAATCTATGCATAGACCTCCTCACACTAGTTCTATTTAATAATTTTTTCCTCTTTCAGGACAGCTTTTATTTACAGACGAGAGGGACCGCCATGGGCTCCAACGTAGCGCCCCCTTATGCTAATGCATATATGGCACATTATGAGGAACAAGTGATCTATAAGCATCCCCTCTTCATTAGCAATGTCCTTCGGTGGACCCGCTATATTGATGACGTATTCTGCTTATGGGGGGGCACGTTGGAGTCCTTGGAACAATTCATGACCGTCCTCAATACCTCCTGGCCCGGCATTAAATTTACTATGACGCATGATAGCCATTCAGTCAGTTTTTTGGACACAACTGTCATAAAGGACCAAGAAGGTCATCTTACAACAGACCTCCACATCAAGCCCACGGACCGAAACAGCATCTTACATTATGAAAGCTTCCACCCGACAGCAGTGAAAAGGTCAATACCACGGTCTCAATACCAACGTGTGAAGCGTATTGTCACGGATGAAGCCACACGTAACCAACGTCTTAGTGACATGACCTCTAAATTCACCAGTAGGGGCTATCCTACTTCAGTACTTAAGGGACAACTTGACCCACAACCCCGTGTCCGACACACATACCAACAAAAGCGAATTCCGTTCGTACACACATATCATCCTGTCTCCTTCATCCTCCATAAGAACATTAGGAAGCACTGGCCACTCCTGTCCACAGCGTATCCAAACGTTCCAGAATTCAAAACGCCCTTTTTGCCTTGCTTTAAAAGACCCCGAAATCTGAGGGATGGTCTGGTTAGGGCAGATGTAGGCTCTGCACACGTAAAAAAAACGCTGTTTCTATCCACACCGAAAATGGGCACATTCCCCTGCCTACACTGTGCTCAATGCGGGAACGTACAAAAGGGCAATGTCTTCTACCATCCACAATCAGGCAAGAAGTATCACATTAGGCAGTATTATACATGTGAGGCCTCATATGTTATTTATCTGATAAAATGCCCTTGCGGTCTATTGTACGTTGGAGAGACTACGCAACCAATACGCGACAGAATCTCAAAGCATAAGTCCACAATACGGTGCAAAAACCTACTACTCCCGATTCCACAGCACTTTCACTCCCAGGGACACTCCATTTCTCAATTGAGATTTCAGGTTATTGATTCCGTTCCTCCGCCTAGACGAGGTGGCGATAGAATATCCCTCCTAAAAAAACGTGAGGCCTATTGGATCCATACGTTGGAAACACTAACTCCCAAAGGATTGAATAGGGATTATGATTTACTAGCATTTTTATAATTCATGCCTGCTTGCATTTACGTTGCCACTAACTGTGTCTTCTCTATTTCCGTAGAGTCACCTCTATTGATCAACCGACATCACGCTACACGAGCACCTCTCTATCCGCTGCACCGTGTGTAAGATTATATCTTTAGATAAGTCACCCTGTATCTTCCTAAAGAGGTCTTTTCTAAACTAACAGTATCATTATAAACCACGTTCCTGAACACCAGACTTATATTCTCTGATAGAATACATGTACTTGGGGGGACATCTAATAAGCCGCATCTGACTCCTCTATGGATATGATGCATACTTACACGATAATACTGAAACATATATATGCCAGTGACTCCTATAGGCTATATGTGATAACGCACATGAGTCACTGTATTAAACAAAGTTTTACTATGATTTTTTTCTTCACTATGAGTGATTTGCAAAGTATACATGCCGGAACGCTCCTCTATTAATATGAGGACGCATTATGATAGATATGTCACAACTTGTGACATCAGTGGACCGCATACTGCATGTGCTGAAACGCACCTCCATTACTGTGAGGTCACGTCCGCTCCCAGCTTACACCAGCACTCACAGTACCCGCCCTACTTCCGGACATCAGTGGACCGCATACTGCATGTGCTGAAACGCACCTCCATTACTGTGAGGTCACGTCCGCTCCCAGCTTACACCAGCACTCACAGTACCCGCCCTACTTCCGGTTTTCGGCATCTGCGCGCCCTCTCCCTGCATATTAACAGGACAGGGATACTACCTGCCACAGACAAGCGGTGGACTCCGCGTCAGGCAGCACCACAGCAGGGTAAGTTACCCGACCGCTTTTTGCCCACCCTCGAATATACCCACACCGGCGCTTATCATCTAATAGTGATCTTATTTCAATACAGGCTGCGCTCATGATACATTATACCATACAGTGCCTTTCCATTGAAGGGGTATGCAGGCATATTCTTTTCCTTTTTCTTTTTCTCATAATTACCACTGCACACTGAAAGTCACGTCCCCACTTTTTTACCTTGCCTTATTTAATATTTAATATTACCTCCACTGATTATTCCTACAGCTATCTGTACCACATATCACCTATTAGTGACATCATTCACGCTATCAGCAACCTCTATTTGGTACGTACTCTATGCCATAACTCTTAATTGCTATGTGACTGTGCCTCTATGTGTTTATTTTTGGTTCTTCGAATCAATTTTCTACAATTTTCCATAATGCCATGAAATTGAACGCATTGTTTGTATATACTTTATTTTGTTTGTACCATATATGGATTGTTTTTGTTATATATATTTTACAGCAACTGATGAAGGTCAGACAATATATGACCGAAACGTTTTGCTATTGCTGTCACTGTGTTCCCGCTTATACCTATTAAAAAGCATCTTCATGCGAGTTGAGTGCCAGGTTTTTTACTATACGACTAATCTACCGGTCTCCCCGCTATTCCCCAGCCTCTCCCCTATGCCAAGCCCTTCACTGGCTTCCTATTGCCCAGAGACTCCAGTTCAAAACCCTCACAATGACCTACAAAGCCATCCACAACCAATCTCCTCCATACATCTGTGACATGATCAACCGGTACCTACCAACACGCAACCTCCGATCCTCTTAAGACCTCCTTCTCTACTCCCCTCTCATCTCTTCTTCCCACAACCGCATCCAAGACTTCTCCCGTGCTTCACCCATACTCTGGAACTCTCTACCCCAGCACATCAGACTCTCGCCTACCATAGAAACTTTCAAAAAGAACCTGAAGACTCACCTCTTCCGACAAGCCTACAGCCTGAAGTGATCCTGAACCTACTGAACCGCCGCACAACCAGCTCTGCCCTATCCTAGTGTATCATCACCCATCCCCTGCAGATTGTGAGCCCTCGCGGGCAGGGTCCTCCCTCCTTATGTACCCGTGTGCCTTGTTTTTTGCTCATGTTTAATGTATTTGTCTATATTTGCCCCGTATTTCACATGTAAAGCGCCATGGAATAAATGGCGCTATAAAAATGAATAATAATAATAATAATAATAATAATGTGGGATCATTATACAGTATGGAGAACTGTGTGTGGCCATTATACAGTATTGAGCATCATGTGTGGCCGTTATACTGTATGGAGCATCATGTGTGGCCGTTATACAGTATGGAGCATCATGTGTAGCCAATGGCTATTATACAGTATGGAGCATCATGTGTGGCTGTTATACAGTATGGAGCATCATGTGTGGACATTATACAGTATTGAGCATCATGTGGGATCATTATACAGTATGGAGAACTGTGTGGCCGTTATACAGTATGGAGCACTATGTGTGGCCATTATACAGTATGGAGCACTGTGTGGCCATTATACAGTATGGAGCACTGTGTGGTTATTATACATTATGGAGCATCATGTGTGGTCATTATACACTATGGAGCATCATTTGTGGTGGCCGTTATACAGTATTGAGCATCATGTGTGGCCATTATACAGTATGGAGCACTGTGTGGCCATATTTTTTTGTTTATAATTATTGTATATAAAACAGTGTGATCAGCAGTGCTAAATGGCTGTGGTTGGGATGTGGATATGGGTGTGACTAGTTGTGAAATGGGTGTGGTCAGAGGCGTGGCCTAAAATTTGCCATGGCGCGTGACACGCGCTACAAACTTTATACCTCCTTCCCTTCTTCAAAAGTTGGGAGGTATGGTACCGCATTTGCCAGATCATGGCACGTGCTGCAAATCCCATAGGGAATGAATGAGGCTGAACGCAGTGTTGCCGTAATTGATCCGTTACGCGGCACATGCAGAAAAACTGCTGGATCTGCTGCAAAAGGCGACTTTCACATCAGCGATTCTTGCCAAAGTCACTGCCGATAGTGTCATACTCACCAAAGGGGGAGGCAGCACTAAAAGTGCCTAGGGCAGCAGAAACTCTAAATACGGCCCTGACTGTGCCCTGCTTATGCGGGGCCTGGCTAGCGGTGCAGTCCTTGGGGGCCTGGACTTTGACCTGCAAATCCCTCTTATTGAAGGCTCTGCGCTGGGCCTGGTGTTGTTCCTCTTTTTCCTCCCATCTGCGGGCAAGCTGGGCCTGGTAGTCCTCCCAACATAAGACCTCCACAGTCTCTCCTTTCTGCTTCTCTGTCCTGTGGAACCCCATAAAGTCTGACCCGGGATTCACCCAGCGGTACATGACTCTCTCCGCATGGATCTCACTAGCCAGGCTGGCGGGTTGGATCTGGGCCTTTAGAAACTGCTCCATCCCCGTGGCCTGGTCCTAGGGCGCGAGGTGTTGGAGCTGGCTGGACCTGTGGGGAGGTGGCGCTGCTACCGGGTCTATCAGCAGCTCCTTGGTCACCGGGACAGGGTCAGCGTCCTTACCTGCCGCAGCGGTGTCTTCGGTGCCGGTCGGTTCCACTGGCGGCGGAGTCTGCAGCTGTGCTGCCAATGGCTCTGGAAGCGATGCAGGGAGCGGTGCAGGAGGCGGTGCTGGTGGATCCTCCGCAGGCGTCGTCCAGCATGTGGCCTTGGTGCTCAGCCGCATCTGCAGGAGCTGGTCTACTAACTCCTCTAAGCCGGCCTGCAGGAAGTCAGGGCCAACTGGTAATTCCTGGCTGCGGTGCCTCTCCAGCTGGCTGGGGGAGTCCTCGGCCTCTACCCCATGGTCTGGTTCTGGACGGCTGGCCATGGCGTCCTCCACGTGGCTTGCTCCTTCCTTGTCCTTTTCTCGCTCTCTTCTCCTGGGGTGGTTTCTTTTTCTTTTTCTCCTCCCTTCATTCAGGATCAGGAGGCGGATCTCTGCTGCTGACGGACACGTCCTCAAGGTACAGAGGTATTTGGACTGGGAGGCCATTTTTTTTCACGCTCTCAGTTAATTCATGCCCACGATGGCACGCCCTTCTTCTTCTCCTGCTCTCCTCGTGGCGCTGTAATGGTGGCAAATGGCAATACACAGTCTTTCCACAAATCACAGTTCAGGCACAATTCTGGCACAGTCTCTAGGTGCACATGACCTGATTTTTCAGGCTTAAGTAGATCCTGTTCGTGACGCCAATATTTGGAGCGCCCCCGTAGGGCAGTGAGGTACTCGGTACTGGGTCCTTCGGTTCTCAGGGGGATGTCATGGTGGCTGACCCGGTCCGTGACCCTAGGGACATCCATGTAGAAAAGGGGAAAGGTCTTTAAAGGGGAAGTGTTCGTGATGCCACCTGTGGTATTCGGTCAGGGTGACCGACGCTGCTTTAAGGGGTCCGCTGGGGTGATGTTATTACAACTAGATGGTATACCTTCCCACAGGTGAAGTATATCCCCAGGGCTTCCCAGTGTGTAGATGGTGGTATGGTGAGAGGCACAGTGAAGAATGAGGACACAAGGTTGCAGTCTCTTTACCTTTTACTGTAGGCTTCAGCATCCACAGTCCAGAGCACCAGACCACAGGGTAGGCAGAGTTCGGATGGTTTGGAGGCAAGTCCATAGTCCCCTTATCCAGGTGGAATTCAGTAGTCTTCCTCTAGCACCGTGGTGTTGTAGTACCTTACAGCTAAGTGTCTCATAAGGTCCCCACAGATGTTGTAGATGCTATGTCTCTCTCTGTCCCCCAGATAGATAGGACAAACCAGTATGACCGGTGGCTTGAGGTGTTTTACAGGGACTCTATCATGCCCCAGCCTCTCGTGGGTGCCACCTTGCCTCCTGGGTATGGGGGCGGACAGGTAACATGAAATTATCTGTCCTGCCGGTCTCTGGAGCAAGACATAAAGGACTATTGCTCCCTCGGTGTTCCGGCTACCAGGATCCTGCGCCTCAGAAGGAGGAAGCCTGTGCAGGGCAGAACTCCTTCTGGTATCCACTCCTTTGCTATGACTTCTTCACCCTCTCTACAATACAGTTCGCTTTTGTGTCCGTTCTTAGGAACTGCCGCACTTAGGGCAGGCACAGTTCCGTGACCTTCCGTCTAGGCCTCTGACAGGCTCCCACCCCTGTCAGGGACCAACTACCCGAGCAAAGCCCAGCCAGCAACTGCCTAAGGGTACCTTCACACTGAACAACTTAACAACGATATCGCTAGAGATCCGTGACGTTGCAGCGTCCTGGATAGCGATATCGTTGTGTTTGACATGTAGCAGCGATCAGGATCCTGCTGTGACATCGTTGGTCGGAGCTAGAAGGCCAGCACCTTATTTCGTCGCTGGATCTCCCGCAGACATCGCTGAGTCGGCGTGTGTGACACCGATTCAGCGATGTCTTCACTGGTAACCAGGGTAAACATCGGGTTACTAAGCGCAGGGCCGCGCTTAGTAACCCGATATTTACCCTGGTTACCAGTGTAAATGTAAAAAAAAAAAAACACTACATACTTACATTCCGGTGTCTGCCGCGTTCCCCGGCGTTCTGCTTCCCTGCACTGTGTCAGTGCCGGCCGGCCGTAAAGCAAAGCACAGCGGTGACGTCACCGCTCTGCTTTAGAGCTGGCGCTTACAGTGCAGGGAAGCAGAACGCCGGGGAACGTGGCAGACACCGGAATGTAAGTATGTAGTGTTTGTTTTTTTCATGAGTTTGATAAAAAAAAGTGCATTTCTCACAAAACAATTTAACATTCTCAATGAATTCGTACAACATGCTAGTAAAACCCTCAACAGACTGTAGTGCACATCACTACCATGGCCATGTATAGGCACATATAGCATAAACTCTCTCCCGACAAAGTTCAGTGAAGTTATGCGTCATTCCATTCATCTTAGGATGTATTAAGCCAAGAGCAAGGGCAATCCTTCCAACAAGAAGAAGGGTGGATGATGACAGATCTTCACAAGATCAGACATGAAAAATGTTATTGTGTAAATATTTATTGAAACAAATCTTCTTTTAACTTCTTCTGTTTGACTTTATTACCAGAACAAGGACATAACCCCAATGGACTGGTCTGTCGATCCTGCATGTCTGCTGACTCTACTTGGTGTTACACTGAGAATACAATAGGGTGCACTGGGGAAGAGAATATGTGTCTTTTCCAAACAACAAAAATACGAGGTACTAAAAATACTTTCTTTTACAGGGTGGGTCATTTATATGGATGCACCTGGGTGGGCCATTTATAAAGTTGCATCCAAAATGGACAAGTTCAAAAGGGCCGCCATGGTAAGACTCACCACCCATCTTGAAAAGTTTTCCCCCTCCTATATACTAATGTGCCACAAACAGGAAGCTGATATCACCAACCATTCCCATTTTATTTAGGTGTATCCATATACATGGCCCGCCCAGGTGTATCCATATAAATGGCCCACCCATGTGTATCCATATAAATGGCCCACCCTGTATTCTTTAATTCACTGTAGTATCATATGGGTGTATGGAACCAACATTGGAGCGGAATTGGCTCCATCTGTGTTATACAGCTGGCACCGGGCCATAACAACAAGAATCAGTGCTAACGCTGATCGCTGCTCTTTAAATACTTAAATTTTGCTCTCAGTTTCTGACAGCAGCATTTCAGTCAGCCAATCCAGCAAGTGCCAATAAGTTATCATGTCAGCCATGGAGATCTATGGCTACATAGGGGATCATTCATTTTACAATGTACCCACATGGTCTTATTTACTGCATAAGTAGTGCTGTCCTAGAAACCAAGTAAAGATACATGCAATCTTGATTCCTTGGGGATGTTCATATGTTGTGATTTAATTACTGTATTATTGAGACATACTGTAATAGCAACATGTAAATGTAGTCTTACAGTATTTAGATCTGGTTCACATATGATATTTTAGTTGTAACTTAAAGGGAACATGTCACCCCCAAAATTGAAGGTGGGCTAAGCCCACTGGCATCAGGGGCTTATCTACAGCATTCTGTAATGCTTCCTAGGCTATTAATATCAGCTCACACCTGTATGTATAGCTTTTACTGGTTAGTAAAGGAGGGACCCCTCCAAAAAATGAAGTGGAGTCCCCTCTAATATTACTAACCAGCAAAGGCTAAACAGACAGCTACGGGATGATATTAATAGGCTGCAAAGGGCCCATGATTATTGGCCCCCGATCAGACTAAAAACACCTGCCTCCAGCCACCCCAGAAATGGTGCATCTATTAAAATCGCAAAATGTGATTCTCATCCACTGTTCTTCCCACTTGCCCTGGTGCAGTGGCAAGTTGAATAATAGTATTGGGGTTGATGTCAGCTTTATTATGTCAGCTGATATCAAGCACAAGGGTTAGTGATGGAGAGTTGTCTATAAGTCACCCTATTACTAACTTCATAGTCAAAAGTAATTAAGACACATGCAGAGAAAAGTCCTTTAATTGAAAAAACTCCCCCACAGTAACCCTCTTTTACCCCTTTATTAATGTAAAACAAATCACAATATCCCTCCATTGTTGGCTGAAAATCTATATGTCTGGATTAGTGTTGAGTGATACTGTCCGATACTTAAAAGTATCGGTATCGGATAGTATCGGCCGATACCCGAAAAGTATCTGATATCGCCGATACCCGATACCAATACAAGTCAATGGGACACCAAGTATCGGAAGGTATCCTGGATGGTTCCCAGGGTCTGAAGGAGAGGAAACTCTCCTTCAGGCCCTGGGACCCATATTAATGTGTAAAATAAAGAATTAAAATAAAAAATATTGATATACTCACCCGTCCGGAGGCCCCTGCACCTTACCGCTGTTAACCGGCAGCCTGCTTTGCTGAAAATGAGCGCGTTCAGGACCTTCCATGACGTCACGGCTTCTGATTGGTCGCGTGCCGCTTATGTGACCGCCACACGACCAATCACAAGCCGCGACGTCTGTTGTGAATTTGGATTCTGGGCTCCCCCGGTGGCTACTGGTGGAATTGAACTGGTGTTGTCATCTTCTCTGTTCACCTGTTCCCATCAAGATGTGGGAGTCGCTATATAACCTTGCTGCTCTGTTAGTTGCTTGCCGGTCAACAATGTTATCAGAAGCCTCTCTGTGCTTGTTCCTGCTCCTAGACAACTACTAGATAAGTTGGACTCTTGTCCATGTTTGTTTTTGCATTTTTGTTCCAGTTCACAGCTGAAGTTTCGTTACTGTGTCTGGAAAGCTCTTGTGAACAGGAATTGCCACTCTGGTGTTATGAGTTAATGCCAGAGTTTTAAAGTAATTTCTGGATGGTGTTTTGATAGGGTTTTCAGCTGACCATGAAAGTGTCCTTTCTGTCTTCTGCTATGTAGTAAGTGGACCTCAAATTTGCTAAACCTATTTTCATACTACGTTTGTTATTTCATCTTAATTCACCGCCAATACATGTGGGGGGCCTCTGTCTCCTTTCGGGGTATTTCTCTAGAGGTGAGCTAGGACTAATATTTTCCTCTGCTAGCATTATTTAGTCCTCCGGCTGGTGCTGGGCATCTAGAATCAACGTAGGCATGCTACCCGGCCACTGCTAGTTGTGCGTTAGGTTTAGTTCATGGTCAGCTCAGTTCCCATCTTCCAAGAGCTAGTTCCTATATATGCTTATACTATGTTCTCTTGCCATTGAGAACATGACAGACGTCATTCTCAGGTCCTAAATTCCTAGAATGAGGAGTTTAGGGCCTGAGAATGACGTCGCGGCTTGTGATTGGTCGCGTGGCGGTCACATGAGCGGCACGCGACCAATCAGAAGCCGTGACGTCATGGAAGGTCATAAACGCGCTCATTTTAAGCAAAGCGGGCTGCCGGTTAACAGCGGTAAGGTGCAGGGGCCTCCGGAGAGGTGAGTATATCCATATTTATTATTTTAATTCTTTATTTTACACATTAATATGGTTCCGATACCGATTCCCGATACCACAAAAGTATCGGATCTCGGTATCGGAATTCCGATACCGCAAATATCGGCCGATACCCGATACTTGCGGTATTGGAATGCTCAACACTAGTCTGGATGCATTGCTGAGTGGTGGCATGATGTGACTGTTCAGCCCTGCATCCGGGATACTCTGAGCTGAGAGTGAGAACGTGGCTACATTTTATCTGCAGACATCATTAAGGTTACTGCCGGTCACCTGCAGCTGCATTCTCACACTCAGCTCAGTGTATCCCGAATGCAGGGCTGAACAGTTACACCATGCCATTGCTCAGCAATGCATCTAGATGTAGTAGAGTTGGAGCATGTCATGGAACATATGGGTTATCAGAAGACAGGTGAGGAATACATGATTTTTATTTTTACATTAATAAATTAATAAAAGAAGGCTATTGTGTCGTAGTGTTTTATTTCAATTAAAGGACTTTTTTCTGTGTGTGTCTTTTGTACTTTTCATTGCGGGGTTAATTAGGTTTCTGATAGATGCTTCTCCTTTACTAACCCCTGGGTTTGATGTCAGCTGACATTACAAAGCTGACATCAACCCCAAACTATGACCTAACTTGCCTCCATACCAGGGCAAGTGAGAAGAGCCAGGAAAAGCAACAAAATTGGCGCATCTAATAGATGCACCTTTTCTGGGGCGGCTTCTGGCTACTATTTTTAGACTGGGGGGCCCAATATTCATGGCCCCTTCCTAGTCTGAGAATCTGAGAATGCCAGCCGCCAGCTGTCTGCTTTAGCTTGGCTGGTTATAAAAAATAGGGGGACCCTATGGCCTTTTTTTTAATTAAAGGGCCACTGTCACCCCCCTCCAGCCATTATAAACTAAAAGAGCCACCTTGTGCAGCAGTAATGCTGCATTCTAACAAGGTGGCTCTTTTAGTTTTAGGTTCAAGCATACCCCAAATAAAACGTTTTTATACTTAGCCACAATTCCTGTCTCTAGCCAGGTAGGCGGGTCCTCACTCCCCAGCTTGGCCAGCTCCTCTGCCGTCACTCACATCTTCCTGCGCTTTTGGCGCCGCCCCCTCAGCGCTGTTATCGTTTCAAATCCGGCACCTGCGCTGTGTACTGGTGTCCTGCGCAGACGCAGTAAGCTCTGGCCGTCTGATGTAATGGCTGATACCAGAGAACAAAAGACATCCACAGAACACCAGGATGGATCTGCTGCACAGCAAATAGCTGTAGGACCTGCGATGATGTCACGGCCATGTGATTGCCCTAATGCAGCAAAAATAAAAAAAGATACCAATAAAAGTAAAATTAATTGAGACATCAGTAGGTTAAGTGTTTTTGAATATCCATATTGAATCAGGAGCCCCATATAATGCTCCATACTGTTCATTATGGCCCCATAAGATGCTCCATACAAAATAGACCCCATATAATGCTCCATACAGTTCATTATGGCCCCATAAGATGCTCCATGTACAAAAATGCCCCCCATATAATGCTCCATGCAGTTCTTTATGGCCTCATAGATGCTCCATATAATGCTCCATGCAGTTCTTTATGGCCCCATAAATGCCCCATATAATGCTCCATGCAGTTCTTTATGGCCCCATAAATGCCCCATATAATGCTCCATGCAGTTCTTTATGGCCCCATAAATGCCCCATATAATGCTCCATGCAGTTCTCTATGGCCCCATAAATGCCCCATATAATGCTCCATGCTGTTCTCTATGGCCCCATAAATGCCCCATATAATGCTCCATGCAGTTCTTTATGGCCCCATAAATGCCCCATATAATGCTCCATGCAGTTCTTTATGGCCCCATGTAATGCTCCATATAATGCTCCATGCAGTTCTTTTTGGCCCCATAGATGCCCCATATAATGCTCCATGCAGTTCTCTATGGCCCCATAAATGCCCCATATAATGCTCCATGCAGTTCTTTATGGCCTCATAGATGCTCCATATAATGCTCCATGCAGTTCTTTATGGCCCCATAAATGCCCCATATAATGCTCCATGCAGTTCTTTATGGCCCCATAAATGCCCCATATAATGCTCCATGCAGTTCTTTATGGCCCCATAAATGCCCCATATAATGCTCCATGCAGTTCTCTATGGCCCCATAAATGCCCCATATAATGCTCCATGCAGTTCTCTATGGCCCCATAAATGCCCCATATGATGCTCCATGCTGTTCTTTATGGCCCCATAAATGCCCCATATAATGCTCCATGCAATTCTTTATGGCCCCATGTAATGCTCCATATAATGCTCCATGCAGTTCTTTATGGCCCCATAAATGCCCCATATAATGCTCCATGCAGTTCTTTATGGCCCCATAAATGCCCCATATAATGCTCCATGCAGTTCTTTATGGCCCCATGTAATGCTCCATATAATGCTCCATGCAGTTCTTTTTGGCCCCATAGATGCCCCATATAATGCTCCATGCAGTTCTCTATGGCCCCATAAATGCCCCATATAATGCCCCATGCAGTTCTTTATGGCCTCATAGATGCTCCATATAAGGCCCCATGCAGTTCTTTATGGCCCCATAAATGCCCCATATAATGCTCCATGCAGTTCTCTATGGCCCCATAAATGCCCCATATAATGCTCCATGCAGTTCTTTATGGCCCCATAAATGCCCCATATAATGCTCCATGCAGTTCTTTATGGCCCCATGTAATGCTCCATATAATGCTCCATGCAGTTCTTTATGGCCCCATAGATGCCCCATATAAAGCTCCATGCAGTTGTTTATGGCTCCATAGATGCCCCATATAATGCTACATGCAGTTCTTTATGGCCACATAGACACTCCATATAGCATTGTGCCACATGTAATGCTGCTGCTGCATAAAAAAAAAATGACATACTCACCTCTCGCCGCTGCTCCTCAGCGTCCCTCCGCACTGACTGTTCAGGCTGAGGGCGGCGCACACACTAATACGTCATCGCGCCCTCTGATCTGAACAGTCAGTGCAGAGGACGCGGAAGACGAGGCGGCGGTGGAACGCGGAAAGGTGAATATGACATACTCACCTGCTCCCGGCGCTCCTGACGCGGTCCCCGAATGTCCCACGTCTCCGGGAGCGGCAGCTTCTTCCTGTAGTGAGCGGTCACGTGGCACCGCTCATTACAGTAATGAATATGTGGCTCCACCCCTATGGGAGTGGAGTCCATATTCATTACTTTAATGAGCGGTGCCACGTGACCACTGAACAGGGGAAGAAGCTGCTGCTCCCAGAGACATGGGATATGCGGGGACCGCGTCAGGAGAGCAAGTGAGTATTTGACAGGCGTCACTCCCCCTCACCCGCCGACCCCCCGCCTTCCATGACTCGAGTATAAGCCGAGAGGGGCACTTTCAGCCCATTTTTTTGGGCTGAAAATCTCGGCTTATACTCGAGTATATACGGTACTATTAATATTAGGAAAAAATTGGCACTCAGTCTACGAAATAATTGTTTTTGCTTCCTTTTATTAATGCATCCAGACCAAAAATAAACGTTATCGGTCCAACAGTGTACCATTATCAGACAAATCTTGATATGGAACTGTATGTCCAGGTCTGAGATGCAGGAGTGCCGTAAAGCAGCAGGAACGCGTTTCTTAATATTGTTTGATGGGTTGGAGACCCTACTTGAGCACCAACAACAATTTTTCCTATTGAGTGCCATGTTTTCCTCTATTATTTAGATATATAAAGTACATCATAAAGTGCATATAATATGGACAGGGCATATTCTGGATGCATTACATAGCTGGCATTAGCCTCTAACATTAGCAATCAGCATTACAGACGATCATTGATATTAACTCCTTAAATGACTCTGTCAACAACTAATAGGGGAATCTAACACCGTGATCTAACCCAGACGTCCTTTGGGTTTTGTTTTTCACAATTTCAAACCATTTGGAATGTTTTTCCTATTTTCCCATATATTATGATACTTCAACACTTCCCTCAATAAAGAACTGCTAAGGTTTGTCGCTGAAAAAAATTAAAGCAAATAAAGGGAATTAAAAACAAAAATGAAAATTGTTTGCAAATCCATTTTCATTGAAGCAATTTGTTTGTTGCTATTTATCAGGTCTTTAATTGGGGTAATTGATTTAAAATCTACTAAATAAACCTTGTTTCTTAAAATTTTCAAGAGAAAAAAATAAACCTTTTCTTTAATAGTAGCACAATTGTTCTCCTTGGTTAAAAATGCTGAATGTTATGTTCATTTATTTTACGTTGTGTTGGATTAAAATTCTTACGTGCATATTTGCAGAACCAGTCTCATCTTCCGTAGCCCTTAGAGGGTGCGCAACAGAATCTATCTGTCATCTTGGCAACCAGTATTACACCATCGGAGACTTAACAATGGAAATGGAGTTTAGTTGCACCAGTGAAGGCACAAGGGTCCACAAAGTCGTGTCTTCAACTGCTGAAATTGTTCTAACAAGTGTTTTGTTACAAAAATCCTGGGATGAGTGAAGTACTGATGTAATAAATCATTATATAAATAGAATCATCAATAAAGCTATAAAACAGTAAGAAACTTCTGTCCTGCATGTTCTCCTTTCTCATAATTCTGCTACATTTATAACAAACATTTCCAATAGAGGGCACTGTTGTTGATACTTATAAATGGTACTGCGTATTCTTTTTGTTTCCTTAGTGGAGCCAGTGCTGCATCTATATCATAGTACTCTGTTAATAGTCACTGGCGTTTCTCAGATTAGACACTACGATTCTGACTGTAAGGCCGGCGTCACACACAACGTATAAAAAATCGGTCCGTTTTCACGGATGAGAATCGCACAAATGTTTCATGAAGAGTGATCCGTATGTCACCTGTGTGTAGTGCGAGGATGCGATTTTCTCGCATGTAAGCATCCGTGTGACATCTGTGTGACATCCGTATGGCATCCGTATGCCGAGATTTTCTCGACGGCTTGCAAAATGGACATATAATGGATACATTAGTAGTGTGTGTGTGTAAAATTTGGGAGCTGTAGGTGTTAAATTAACCCCTTCCCGACTTTTGACACCACGTAGGCGTCATGAAAGTCAGTGCCAATCCGACCTGTGACGCCTATGTGGCATCATGGAAAGATCGCGTCCCTGCAGATCGGGTGAAAGGGTTAACTCCAATTTCACCCGATCTGCAGGGACAGGGGGAGTGGTACTTCAGCCCAGGGGGGGTGGCTTCACCCCCCCGTGGCTACGATCGCTCTGATTGGCTGTTGAAAGTGAAACTGCCAATCAGAGTGATTTGTAATATTTCACCTAAAAAACTGGTGAAATATTACAATCCAGCCATGACCGATGCTGCAATATCATCGGCCATGGCTGGAAACACTTATGTATCCCCCCCACCGCCGATCTCCTCCCCGGTCCTCCGTCCGGTGCTCCGCTCCCCTCCGTCGTCCTGTCTGCTCCCCCGTCCTCCTGCCCGCTCCCCCGTGCTCCAATGCCACCCCCCGTGCTCCAATGCCACCCTCCGTCCTCCGATCCACCCCCCATGCTCAGATCCCCCCCCTCATACTTACCGGGCCTCCCGGTGTCCGTCCGTCCTCTCCCTGGGTGCCGCCATCTTCCAAAATGGCGGGCGCATGCGCAGTGCGCCCGCCGAATCTGCCGGCTGGCAGATTCGTTCCAGGTATAGTTTGATCACTGTGATATAACCTATCACAGTAATCAAAATAAAAAAAATAGTAAATGACCCCCCCCTGTATCACCCCCATAGGTAGGGACAATAATAAAAAAAAGAAAATATTTTTTTTTCTTTTTCCACCAGGGTTAGGGTTAGAACTAGGGTTAGAACTAGGGGTAGGGTTAGGGTTAGGGGTAGGATTAGGGGTAGGGTTAGGGTTAGGGCATGTGCACACAGTGCGGATTTGGCTGCGGATCCGCAGCGGATTTGCCGCGGATCCGCAGCGGATTGGCCGCTGCGAATTCGTAGCAGTTTTCCATCAGGTTTACAGTACCATGTACACCTATGGAAAACCAAATCCGTTGTGCCCATGGTGCGGAAAATTCCGTGCGGAAAGGCTGCATTGTATTTTCCGCAGCATGTCAATTCTTTGTGCGGATTCCGCAGCGTTTTACACCTGTTCCTCAATAGGAATCCGCAGGTGAAATCCACACAAAAAAACACTGGAAATCCGCTGTAAATCCGCAGGTAAAACACAGTGCCTTTTACCTGCAGATTTTTCAAAAATCGTGCGGAGAAATCTCACACGAATCCGCAACGTGGGCACATAGCCTTAGGGTTAGGGTTGGAATTAGAGTTAGGGTTGGAATTAGGGCTAGGGTTGGAAATAGGGTTAAGATTAGGCTTGTGGTTAGGGTTACGGATAGGGTTAGGGGTGTGTTGGGGTTACAGTTGTGGTTAGGGTTGGGATTAGGGTTAGGGCTGGGATTAGGGTTAGGATTAGGGTTAGGGTTGGGATTAGAGCTACGGGTGTGTTGGGGTTAGGGTTGTGGTTAGGGGTGTGTTGGGGTTAGGGTTGTGATTAGGGTTATGGCTACAGTTGGGATTAGGGTTAGGGGTGTGTTGGGGTTAGTGTTGAAGTTAGAATTGAGGGGTTTCCACTGTTTAGGCACATCAGGGGTCTCCAAACGCAACAAGGCGCCACCATTGATTCCAGCCAATCTTGCGTTCAAAAAGTCAAATGGTGCTCCATCCCTTCCAAGCCCCGACGTGCGCCCAAACAGTGGTTTACCCCCACATATGGGCTACCAGCATACTCAGGACAAACTGGGCAACAACTGTTGGGGTCCAATTTCTCCTCTTATCCTTGCAAAAATAAAAAATTACTTGCTAAAACATAATTTTTGAGGAAAGAACAATTATTTTTTATTTTCATGGCTCTGCGTTATAAACTTCTGTGAAGCACTTGGGGGTTGAAAGTGCTCATCACACATCTAGATAAGTTCCTTGGGGGGTCTAGTTTCCAAAATGGGGTCAATTGTGGGGCGTTTCTACTGTTTAGGCACATCAGGGGCTCTGCAAATGCAACTTGACGCCCGCAGACCATTCCATCAAAGTCTGCATTTCAAATGTCACTACTTCCCTTCCGAGCCCTGACGTGCGCCCAAACAGTGGTTTACCCAAACATATGGGGTATCAGCGTACTCAGGAGAAACTGGACAACAACTTTTGGGGTCAAATTTCTCCTGTTACCCTTGGGAAAATTAAAAAATTCTGGGCTAAAAAAATATTTTTGAGGAAAGGAAACACATTTATTATTTTCACGGCTCTGCGTTATAAACTTCTGTGAAGCACTTGGGGGTTCAAAGTGCTCACCACACATCTACATTAGTTCCTTGGGAGGTCTAGTTTCCAAAATGGGGTCACTTGTGGGGAAGCTCCAATGTTTAGGCACACAGGGGCTCTCCAAACGCGACATGGTGTCCGCTAATGATTGGAGCTAATTTTCCATTCAAAAAGCCAAATGGCGTGCCTTCCCTTCCGAGCCCTGCCGTGCGCCCAAACAGTGGTTTACCCCCACATATGGGGTATCATTGTACTCAGGAAAAAGTTGACAACAACATATGGGGTCCAATTTCTCCTATTGCCCTTGGGAAAATAAAAAATTCCGGGCTAAAAATAATTTTTGAGGAAAGAAAAATAATTTTTTATTTTCACGGCTCTGCGTTATAAACTTCTGTGAAGCACCTGGGGGTTTTAAGTGCTCACTATGCATCTAGATAAGTTCCTTGGGGGGTCTAATTTCCAAAATGGGGTCACTTGTAGGGGAGCTCCAATGTTTAGGCACACAGGGGCTCTCCAAACGCGACATGGTGTCCGCTAACGATTGGAGCTAATTTTCCATTCAAACAGTAAAATGGCGCGCCTCCCCTTCCGAGCCTTGCCGTGCACCCAAACAGTGGTTTACCCCCACATATGAGGTATCGGCGTACTCAGGAGAAATTGCCCAACAAATTTTAGGATCCATTTATCTTCTTGCCCATGTGAAAATGAAAAAATTGAGGCTAAAAAAATTTTGTGTGAAAAAAAGTATTTTTTCATTTTTACGGATCAAATTGTGAAGCACCTGGGGGTTTAAAGTGCTCACTATGTTCTAGATAAGTTCCTTCGGGAGTCTAGTTTCCAAAATGGGGTCACTTGTTGGGGAGCTACAATGTTTAGGCACACAGGGGCTCTTCAAACGTGACATGGTGTCCGCTAGCGATGGAGATAAGTTTTCATTCAAAAAGTCAAATGGCGCTCCTTCCCTTCCGAGCCTTACCATGTGCCCAAACAGTGGTTTACCCCCACATGTGAGGTATCGGTGTACTCAGGAGAAATTGTCCAACAAATATTAGGATCCATTTTATCTTGTTGCCCATGTGAAAATGAAAAAATTGAGGCTAAAATATTTTTTTTGTGAAAAAAAAGTACTGTTTCATTTTTACGGATCAATTTGTGAAGCACCTGGGGGTTTAAAGTGCTCACTATGCTTCTAGATAAGTTCCTTGGGGGGTCTAGTTTCCAAAATGGGGTCACTTGTGGGGGAGCTCCAATGTTTAGGCACACGGGGGCTCTCCAAACGCGACATGGTGTCGGCTAAAGGTTTGGAGCCAATTTTTCATTCAACAATTCAAATGGCGCTCCTTCCCTTCCGAGCCCTGCCGTGCGCCCAAACAGTGCTTTACCCCCACATATGAAATATCAGCGTACTCAGAACAAATTGGACAACAATGTTCGTGGTCCAGTTTCTCCTTTTACCCTTGGGAAAATAAAAAAATTGTTGCTAAAAGATCATTTTTGTGACTAAAAAGTTAAATTTTCATTTTTTACTTCCATGTTGCTTCTGCTGTTGTGAAACACCTGAAGGGTTAATAAACTTCATGAATGTGGTTTTGAGTACCTTGAGGGGTGCAGTTTTTAGAATGGTGTCACTTTGGGGTATTTTCAGCCATATAGAACCCTCAAAATGACTTCAAATGTGAGGTGGTCCCTAAAAAAAATGGTTTTGTAAATTTTGTTGTAAAAATGAGAAATCACTGGTCAAATTTTAACCCTTATAACTTCCTAGCAAAATAAAAATTTGTTTCCAAAATTGTGCTGATGTAAAGTAGACATGTGGAAATGTTATTTATTAACTATTTTGTGTCACATAACTCTCTGGTTTAACAGAATAAAAATTCAAAATGTGAAAATTGCTAAATTTTCAAAATTTTCGCCAAATTTCCATTTTTTTCACAAATAAACTCAGAAATTATCGACCTAAATTTACCACTAACATGAAGCCCAATATGTTATGAAAAAATAATCTCAGAATCGCTAGGATCCGTTGAAGCGTTCCTGAGTTATTACCTCATAAAGGGACACTGGTCAGAATTGCAAAAAACGGCCAGGTCATTAAGGCCAAAATAGGCTGGGTCATGAAGGGGTTAAAGGATTAGTTCACAGAAAAAACTGGAAAGGGCTCCCACGCAATTTTCTCCGCCAGAGAGGGAAAGCCAGTGATTCAGGGCAGAAATTAATAGACTAGAGAGGGACCATGGTTATTGCCCCCCCCCGGCTAAAAACATCTGCCCCCAGCCACCCCAGAAAAGGCACTTAGCCTCTCTCTTCCCATTGCCCTGTAGCATTGGCATATGGGGTAATAAGGGGTTAATGTCACCTTGGAGGGGGAGCGGCAGGAGTCGGCGGCTGTCACATCATACTCACCCACTCCTCGTGCGATCGCTGCAAGTCCTCCCTGCATCACTCTGTTGTCCTGGCGCCTGCCTGCAGCTCTTCCTGTCTTCAGCGGTCACGTGGTACCGCTCATTAAAGCAATGCAAATGGACGCGTCTCCACTCCCATAGGCGTGGAGCACATATTCATTACTTTAATGAGCGGTACCACCTGGAAGGAGCTGCCGGCCCGGGACGACAGAGAAGCAGGGATGTGCCAGGAGGGGGTGAGTATGATGGGGGCTGGGTGAGCCATGCGATATTCACCTGTCGTCTTTCCACCACCACGCTGTGCCTTCTGCGTACTCTGGCTGTGATGTTCAGGTCAAAGGGTACAATGACGTGTTTAGTGCGTGCCCTCTGCCTGAACAGTCACTGCAGAGACCCGGAAGACAAGGCGGCGCGCGGCGGTGAAATGGAGACAGGTGAATATCTCAAGTGCCGAGGGCCTGAGCCAGCAGCGACACCGGCACCTCACCCCCATAGCGCGCCGGTGTCCCCGCCTACTCAGGACACTGGCACCTCTCCCCCAGCGACGAGAGGTGAGTATGTCTTTTTTTTTATCGCAGCAGCAGCATATGGGGAATATTATTCTATGGAGCATTTTATGGGACCATCAACCTTTATGGAACATTAGATGGGGAATATTATTCTATGGAGCATCTTATGGGGCAATCAACTATTATGAAATATTAGATGGGGCATATTATTCTATGGAGCATCTTATGGGGCCATCAAACTTTATGGAGCAGTAGATGGGGCATATTATTCTATGGAGCATCTTATAGGGTCATCAACCTTTATGAAGCATTAGATGGGGCATATTATTCTATGGAGCATCTTATGGGGCCATCAACTTTTATGGAACATTAGATGGGGCATATTATTCTATGGAGCATCTTATGGGACCATCAACCTTTATGGAACATTAGATGGGGCATATTATTCTATGGAGCATCTTATGGGGCCATCAAACTTTATGGAGCAGTAGATGGGGCATATTATTCTATGGAGCATCTTATAGGGTCATCAACCTTTATGAAGCATTAGATGGGGCATATTATTCTATGGAGCATCTTATGGGGCCATCAACTTTTATGGAACATTAGATGGGGCATATTATTCTACTGAGCATCTTATGGGGCGATCAACTTTTATGGAACATTAGATGGGGCATATTATTCAATGGAGCATCTTATGGGGCCATCAACCTTTATGGAGCATTATATGGGGCATATTTTAATATGGAGCACCTTATGGGCCCATCATTAACCTTTGCGTAGCATTATATGGGGCGTATTTTGTATGGAGCATCTTATGGGGCCCATCATGAACTGTATAGAGCATTATATGGGGCTCCTGATTTAATATGGATATTCAAAAACCTTTAACCTACTGATGTCTTAATTAATTTTACTTTTATTGATATCTGTTTTTATTTTTGAACTTTACCAGTAGCTGCTGAATTTCCCACCCTAGGCTTATACTCGATTCAATAAGTTTTCCCAGTTTTTTGTGGCAAAATTAGGGGCCTCAGCTTATACTCGGGTCGGCTTATACTGGAGTATATACGGTACTTTATTCTTAATGTTTGGGTGTATTTTTAACCCTTTCATACTATTGGATTAATAATGGATAGGTGTCTTATTAACACCTCTCTATTATTAACCGGGCTTAATGTTACCTTACAATAGCAAGTTGACATTAACCCCTTATTACCCAATATGCCAATGCTACAGGGCAGTGGGAGGAGAGAGGTTAAGTGCCGGAATAAGCGCATCTTACAGATGTGCCTTTTCTGGGGTGGCTGGGGGCAGAAGTTTTTAGCCAGGGGGGGCAATAACCATGGTCCCTCTCTAGTCTATTAATTTCTGCCCTCAGTCACTGGCTTTCCCTCTCTGGTGGAGAATATTGTGCGGGAGCCCATGCCAGTTTTTTTTCCGTGAATTAATCCTTTAATTTAACACCTACAGCTCCCAAATTTTACACACACACACTACTAACATTATTAGTGAGGGACATATAAAAATCTAACTGTTCTGCAATGGTTTACTGTATGTAAACCATGTCTCATATCCTGTCGGGTTCTGCAATGATTGTACTGAAGCTGATAATTGAATTATCGGCTATTCTGCTATCTAACTCTCTATGAAATATAAGATATATACAGTATATACGTGTGTCAATGATATATATACAGTATATATATATCTGTACTATGTGTATATATCTATTCTATCCTATTCTTCTAACCTGTCAGTGTGATTTTACTGTACATCGCACTGAATTGCCGGCTTTTCAATAGGACACCGGTGCGTATTTTTCACAAGTCACACTGATGATCCATGTGCTGTGCGAGTATTTTTTTGCACCCATAAACTTTAATTCGTGATTCTCGGCCGAGATACGGTGGAAATCGCAGCGTGCTGCAATTTTTCTTGCACGTAGAATACGGCCGAGAAATCAACGGATGAAGGGAACTGCCCCATAGATTAACATTGGTCCGAGTGCTATGCGATTTTTTTATCACATAACACTCGTCCATATTACGGTCTAGAGTGACTCCGGCCTAACTGAGATCACAGTGCCATGGCAGCATAATGCATGTGAATAGGGGGTCCCATCATAACCCTCAGGGTATGTCGATTGCAACACCCGAGTTGCAAAAAGTCAGAACCATTTGATATTTTTGTTCCTTGTTTATAGTAGTACCTTGGGTTTCGCAATGCCATCCCATTCACCTGTATTATGCTGCAATGTTGTATTATTATTATTATTATTTATTTATATAGCACCATTAGTTCCATGGTGCTGTACATGAGAAAGGGGTTACATACAGAGTTACAGATATAGTTTACAGTAAACACGTTTACAGTGACAGACTGGTATAGAGGGGAGAGGACCCTGTCCTTGCGGACTTACATTCTATGGGATAGTGGGGAAGAGACAGAAGGTAGAGGGCGAGGCGATGGCGATGCGGTGGCTCTGGCGATGGAGAGGCGGCGGCTCTGGCGATGGTGAGGCGGCAGAATGGTTATTGCAGGCTGTAGGCTTTCTTGAAAAGATGGGTTTTCAGGTTCCATCTGAAGGATCCGAGGGTGGTGGATAGTCGGACGTGTTGAGGCATGGAATTCCAGAGGATGGGGGATATTCGGGAGAAATCTTGGAGGCGGTTGTGTGAGGAACGAATAAGTGTGGAGGAGAGTAGGAGGTCTTGGGAGAATCGGAGATTACGTGAGGGAAGATATTGGGATATTAGTTCAGAGATATAGGGAGGGGACAGGTTGTGGATGGCTTTGTAGATCAGTTTTAGTAGTTTGAACTGGATTCGTTGGGGAATTGGGAGCCAGTGGAGAAATTTACAGAGGGGAGAAGCAGGGGAGTAGCGAGGAGAGAGGTGGATTAGCCGGGCAGCAGAGTTGAGGACAGACTGGAGTGGTGCAAGAGAGTTAGCGGGAAGGCCACAGAGGAGGGTGTTGCAGTAGTCGAGGCGGGAGATGATGAGGGCATGCACAAGAGTTTTGGTAGATTGTGGGCTGAGGAAGGGATGGATTCTGACAATATTTTTGAGTTGGAGGCGACAGGAGGTGGCAAGAGTTTGGACGTGCAGTTTGAAGGACAGGGCAGAGTCGAGAGTTACCCTGAGGCAGCGGATTTCAGGTGCGGGAGAGAGCGTGATGCCGTTTACCATAATAGATAGGTCAGGTAGGGGGGATACGTGAGATGGGGGAAAGGTGATGAGTTCGGTTTTGTCTACATTGAGTTTTAGGAAGCGAGAGGTGAAGAAGGAGGATATGGCTGATAAACACTCCAGGATTCTGGACAGCAGAGAGGTGACATCTGGGCCAGAGAGGTAGATCTGAGTGTCGTCCGCATACAAGTGGTACTGGAAGCCATGGGAATTTAGGGTATACATGGAAAAATGTAGGGGCCCTAGGACAGAGCCTTGAGGGACTCCAACAGAGAGAGGGCGGGATGAGGAGGAGGTGTGGGAGTGGGAAACACTAAATGTGCGGTCGGAAAGGTATGAGGTAATCCAGGACAGGGCAAGGTCTTTGATGCCAAGGGAAGTAAGAATCTGTAGCAGTAGGCAGTGATCGACTGTGTCGAAAGCAGAGGACAGGTCAAGAAGGAGGAGGATGGAGAACTGTCTGTTAGCTTTGGCTGTGACTAAATCATTAGTAATTTTGGTCAGAGCAGTTTCGGTGGAGTGGTGGGGGCAGAAGCCAGATTGGAGGTTGTCAAGGAGAGAGTTAGATGAGAGGTGGGAGAAAATTTGAGCATGGACATGCTGCTCAAGGAGTTTTGAAGCAAACGGGAGCAGTGATATGGGGAGGTAGCTGGGCATAGCAGTTGGGTCAAGGTTAGTTTTTTTGAGGATGCGTGTGATGGTGGCATGTTTGAAGGCAGAGGGGAAGGTACCAGAAGATAGCGATAGGTTGAAGAGATGGGTTAGGGCTGGAATGAGCATGTTAGTGAGGTTGGGGAGCAGGTGGGAGGGGATGGGGTCAAGTGCACAGGTGGTGAGGTGCGATTTGGAAAAGAGGCGAGTAAGCTGTCCAGTGATGTTGGAGAGGGAGGTAATTAAGGAAGGGCAGAGGACTGGTATATGGAGTGGTTGGGGTGGTAGAACAGTTAGGGTTTGCCTTGTTTGGTCGATCTTGTTTTTGAAGTAGGTGGCAAAGTCCTCGGAAGAGATGAGGGGAGTTGGAGGTGACAGTGGTGGAGGAGGGAGGTAAATGTGCTGAATAGTTGTTTTGGGTTGTAGGATAGTGAAGATACAAGGTTAGTGAAATAGGTCTGTTTAGCGGAGGTGAGGGCTAATGTAGCTCGTTTGAAAGCAGTGAAGTCGTCTGGCAGGCGTGTTTTCTTCCAACGCTGCTCCGCAACCCTAGATGCTTGTCGAAGTTTTTTTGTGAGATTGTTATGCCAAGGTTGCCTATTGGTTCTTCGCACTGTGCCATGCATGAGAGGGGTGACTGTGTCTATGGCTGATGTGAGGGTAGAGTTATAAAAAGCGGTGGCGCTGTCCATGTCGTGGAGTGAAGATATGGAGGACAGAGGTAGAAGAGAGTCTGAGAGTCTGTGAATGTCTAGATGTGCGAGGTTTCTGCGAGGATGTGGTAATGGCTGGACATGGGGGCAGGTGAGGAGGACAAGGATGAGAAGGTGAGTAGATGGTGGTCAGATAGGGGGAAGGGAGAGGTTGTGAGGTTAGATAAGGAACAGAGGTGGGTGAAGATGAGATCTAGTGTATGTCCGTCTGTGTGGGTGGCTGTGGAGGACCACTGAGTGAGTCCAAAGGATGAAGTAAGGGCCAGTAGCTTGGAGGCTGCTGGCTGGCGGGTGTCAGTAGGGATATTAAAGTCACCCATGATGATGGTGGGGATGTCAGCAGAGAGAAAGTGAAGGAGCCAGGTGGAGAATTGGTCGATGAAGGCAGTGGCTGAGCCTGGTGGTTGGTATATGACAGCCATTTGGAGATTGGAGGGAGCGTAGATACGGACAGAGTGAACCTCGAAAGAAGGGAGAATAAGGGAGGGTGGGGGTTGGATAGGGTTGAAGGAACAGTTTTTAGAAAGAAAGACACCCACTCCTCCACCATGTCTGTTGCCAGAGCAAGGAGTGTGGGTAAATTGGAGGCCACCGTAACTCAGTGCTGCAGGCGAGGCCGTATCAGGGGGCGTCAGCCAGGTCTTATTGAGGGCCAGAAAGGAAAGTTTGCGGGAAGTGAAGAGATCATGGACCATGTGGAGCTTGTTGCAGATGGAGAGGGCATTCCAAAGTGCCCCAGAGAGAGGAAGCAGGGGGGTGGGGGTCAGTGGCACAGATTTTAAGTGTGAGGGGTTGCGATAGTTTCTCATGGTGTGAGAAGGATAGGGGTGAGGATTAGTGATGAATGAGGTGGGGGGCAGGATTGGGGGGATGTGTCGCCAGCAGTGAGAATAAGCAGAGAAAAAGAAGAAGGTGGGTGAAGGAGAGTGATTGGCTTATATTATATTTTGGTAGTAGCAGCAAACAAAGATTTGTGTTATATGATTCAACTAAAATCACTGTGTAATCCCAACCTTATTCGTCCTTTTATATATTACAGTATTAGTTGTTTTACACCTTTAGACAGAATGCTGGTCAAATGGTTCCTACCTGCTGTCACGCCACAGCTATGCAGGTAGATGCACGCTCCACTAGATGGCAGTAGAGTGGAGGGAAGACTGCAACACTTGCGAGAGCAGACCTGCAGTGCTGCAGCGAGGCCACCACCAGGTGGCAACAGGGTGGTCAAACAAGCTGCGTCAAAACCAGGAGAGTAACGTAGTACAAAGGGGAAAATCAACTCAGAGTCAGAGACGCGCCAGGGGGTCAATGCCTGACGGAAGCAGAAGTACCAGGAGCAAAAGACAGAGTCAGGTCAGAGACAAAGCTGAGTCAAGTACCAGAGAGTCCAAACACAAAGGGAAAATACTGAGTCGGAATGGGGGAAGGGGAATGAACTGACACAGGAACAGTCAGGAATCGCAGCAGGATAAATCAGGATATAACCAGAGTCAGCTACTCAAGCTGAAAGCAGAAGTTATAACTGACACCGCCTACAGGATGCAGCGGAGACAAATAGCAAACCTGAGACCAGACCGAGGCTGAGAAAAGTTAACCCCTGACATGATCAGACCAGGAAAAGAAAGACAGGATTCAAAACCCGGTCTGGGTCATGACACCTGCATTTTCTTGATTATATTTAAAAGACATGGTTAAAAGCTAACCATTGATGTGATTTGCCACAGCCAAGACTCAGGGGGTAATGTGGTCTATAGTTAGAGGCTCTCTGCCTCGATTCATCAATATTTCGATGGGTGCCTTGTCTGCGTATCTCACTTCAGATGATGCCAAAGTAAGTGAACATCTTCTAGGGTAGAACTCTTCAAATCTCAATCATCCTTTAGCTGTTTCACCTTGGGTGATTGTCTTATCAATCGAAGTCTCGTTAGCTTGAAGTCAGAGTCTGCAGACCTTACATTCTACTGGAAAATGTTTTCATGCACTTTCAATCAATTGTTCCTTTAATAATTACATGGTGTCAAGGTTCCGAGAAAACAAAATATCCCCAACCATTTTGCTCCTTCCACTATGAAGCTCTGTCTACTACGAAGCTCCTTCATCATCCTTAACAATTAGGATGAGATTCCGACATTCGTTTACAGTTTAAGAAGTAACTGTTCTCTTTGTGGAAAGTGAAAAGCCAAGCCTGGCACGTCAGAGTGAGGAGACTTATAAGCCATGCATGCTCCCCTGGGAAACTAAATCTGCAAATTGTCTCTCCAGAGAGGAAGAGGCCTAGAACTCTAGTGCCACCTACCAGAAGCAGAGACCCTAAATGTCAATATTGATTCTTTAACAAGCCTTGCATGTTTTGGGTTGGTCGTTATGATTTAAGAGGAGAAAATACAATAGTTTGACAATAAATGGCTTCACCCAACCACTAACCATGAGTGGAGAAAACGTTTTGGTGTTATCATTCATATTCTCTGAAAAAAGGCCAAGAAAGCAAAATTCTGCCGGGGTATGTAAACTTTTCAGCACAACTGTATATAGATACATATATATACTGTATATATTAATTATAACCTGTTCCTGTCCCTTTTAAATCCAGCAAAATGAAGACCAGTCAGCTGCCTTCTAACTCAATTCACATCATGACTCACAAATAATCAAATTCACACGTATCCAAATTTTAGTGAAACTTAAGACGAATTCAATTACTCTCATATTGATTCGCTCTTCTCTACTTTAGTAGGATTTAGTGGCTTCATACATCTCTATAACACATCTTCTGAGACCTTCTAACTTCATAGTTCAAACTAACTAATGTTTCTCGTGAAAAACTTTTTTGTCCTTAACCAGGATTTTTGAGCCTTATTTTATGGACAGTACATGTGCAAAACCCACATTCTCAAACCCAAATTGCTTATTAAACCTTGGAGAAATTTTATTACAACTCTTAAAAGTTCACCTACAGTACTTCTCCCCACACTGTGGAACGATTACTCAATGTGCTTGATAAAAGTCAAGAATGGGACAACGAAGTGCTATTCGTTTGGTTACATTGTGTTGGTCCATTACTATGACTTAGATAACAATTAGAGCACATTTTTTTAGTTATCAATGTAGAAATCCAAGTAGTATCTTGGGAAGTAAAGAGGTTGTCCACTACTTCATCATTGATGACCTATACTTATTGATTTGAATAGGATGCGCAATACCCAGCCGTGGCCACTATCAGAAGACAGTGCAGCTCCGCGTTTGAGCATTTACAGCTGGCGGCCGCCGACATCGAGAACATTTGATCAGAGGAGGTGCCTGATGTCGGACCCAACCTATCAGACCTAAAGATAGGCCATCAATGATGAAGTAGTGGACAACCTCTTTAAAGGGAACCTATCACCCCGTTTTTTAAAAATTAGATAAAAATAGTGTAAAATAGGGGCAGAGCTGGGCTTTACATTAGTGCCTTTTTGGTGCCTTTACACCCCCGTTAGGCTGCCGAAATACCTTTGTGAAGTGGCCGTTTTGTCCTGTCACTCAAGTTGGTCAGGTCGGATGGGCGTGGTCACAGCGCTGTTTCTCCCCCAGATCAGGCTCATCATTACGTTGGTGGCGTAGTGGTGTGCGCATGTCCAAAGAGAAGATCCACTGCCCAAGAGATTCAAAACAGCGCGATCTACGCTATTCGCCATTTACCGGTGGGCGCGGCCATCTTTCCTGTGGCCGCGCGTGCGCAGATGGAGCGCTCTGCTGCCCGGGGCTTCAGGAAAATGGCCACGGGATTCCGCGCGTGCGCAGATGGAGATCGCGGCGGCCATTTTCCTGAAGGCCCGGGCAGCAGAGCGCTCCATCTGCGCACGCGCGGCCACAGGAAAGATGGCCGCGCCCACCGGTAAACGGCGAATAGCGAAGACCGCGCTGTTTTGAATCTCCTGGGTAGTGGATCTTCTCTTTGGACATGCGCACACCACTACGCCACCAACGTAATGATGAGCCTGATCTGGGGGAGAAACAGCGCTGTGACCACGCCCATCCGACCTGACCAACTTGAGTGACAGGACAAAACGGCCACTTCACAAAGGTATTTCGGCAGCCTAACGGGGGTGTAAAGGCACCAAAAAGGCACTAATGTAAAGCCCAGCTCTGCTCCTATTTCACACTATTTTTATCTAATCTTTAAAAAACGGGGTGATAGGTTCCCTTTAAATACTTTTCCTTTCAACTGTAACATAACAGTTCTGTACCCATAAGTTCACCATTTAGTTACGTTCATTGTTATTATTGTGATAGACTTACATATTATGTTTTACTTATATACTGAAACCCTGTCCATCTCCCTGGAATATTTACCGATATGTATTATACCAGGAATTTTTATCTGGTATCATTACTTGAACTTACACTATATGTAAGTTGAGATAAGGAAAACCCTGATCAAGAAAAAACATTTGCGACCATTTCCAAGGTTCATTAAGCAATGCATCGATCACCAGACTATGTTAGTAGTAGGAATACCGTAGCAAACATTCAGATTTCCTCATTTCAGGTTATGTGAAAAAAGTACAGTAGGAAAGCACAAAAATGTGCCCAGTGTACATTCTTACTACAAACTGGTTATGCTAAAGAAGCAGCATTTTATTCAAATGAATGCTACCTTTACTGGAACCTTCACATTACGGGAACCGACAAGATGATTGATACGGGTTTGTTGAGATCAATAGCTTCCTGTAAAAATGTCTAAAGGGAAATATTTATGCTATTGTTAGTGTTAAAAAATGCAAAAAAAATTTAAAAAACTGTCTCCGTCCCTCCGCCCCAATAACACTTTGTTATCCTTATATGTGCCAGCTTGTTACCATAGAGACTTTCAGTCTCAAAATTGTTTTCACAGAAGCTCAAATGACTGCTTCATAATGATTAATGGGGATTGGAGATGAGAAAATGTAATTGAGTTGAATTGAATTCTACTTTAATTTTATGAAATCCATATTCACCAAAATGCAGATTTTTTGCACTTCCCCTTCACGCAGATTTAGAAGAATGGCGGCTCGGTGGACGCCATTTTGCTGAATCATAAAGGGCCACCAAAAGGTAATGAAAAAACCATTCTTATACTCTGTAAGGATCACCTGGTGAAATTGACCCACAAAGCTCCGAGTCCAGGTGAGCCCACATACCCCAAGCATCAGAGAAACTGTCAGGATGACACATGGAGAGCAAGGATAAGACAACCTCAGGAATTTTGAGAACAGCAGGATGGATGCAGCAAAGTCATCAGGGCAGCAGGGATAGTAATAAATAAGATTGTGTGCAAAGTACAAGGAGAGTAACATTCTGAAGACACAGATGTGTGTCCTAATGGGCCTTATAAGGCCTAGCAAGAAGATATTGAATGCCAGGCCACCTGTAAAGCCCGACTTGGAGCACAACAGAGGGCAGCAGACAGGGGTGAAGTGAGCAGAGCCCAGAGCCGGGATAGGTGTTTAACAGTTTAACATACTCAGTTTGCTGCTCACCACTTCAGCCCTTCGGCTTCTCACCATCAACCTTCCAGGCCCTGTGAGCGCTGAAATTCCAGGGCTCTTCATACTAGGCCAAGGACTCCTGGCTCTGATGGGGCCTAGGACGATTCTGCACATGTGCGAGCAAGGTCACAATTTTGCATTATGTGCTGTGACCTTATGGAATTTCAGCATTTAGGACCTTGATGACAAGAAGCAACAAGGAGTGAAGGGGATATAGAAGGGAGTAATAAAGTGAGTATAGTTTTTTTTGTTTTTCTAACATATTATGTTTACAATGCTCTGCAGTCTGGAGAGACCCCTGTACATATTAAAAGACACTTAATTCATGGAGAACAACTTGAATTAATTTGTAAATAGAATTTGTTGGAAAATCGTCCAGATCTGGCAAATTTGGTTCTGTAATGAGAATGTCAACCGTCATCTTCTAACAAATCTTAAAGTTTGTCTAAGGCTGTCAGTTTGAAAAGCCCGACTTAGTGATATCCACTTGCTCTGGCATTTCCTAGAGTCACTCCGGCCTTTACTCTTTAACCCATACAAAGAAAAAAGAAATTTTGACTTATAATGGGGCCCTATGGGTTGTTTTCACAAAGTAGCTGCTGGCCAGAGGAGCAATCTTGAAAAATGTATGATACAACACAAACGCTAGAAGGGACAGAACATGAGACAAAAACAAACAGCAAAGTCAAAGTCAAAGGAATAGGCAAGGTCAAAAACAGAAGGTCGGTCACCAAGAAGAATCAGTCAAACCTGAGCCAAAATCAAAATCAGAAAGCATTAGAGAGTCAGACGTAGCCTAGATACAGACTTGATCAAGATTATAATATAGAAGATAGTTAACAGCATGGGAGAGTAAATAATATAATAATAATAATCTTTATTTATATAGCGCCAACATATTCCGCAGCACTTTACAATTAAGCGGGGACATATACAGACAAATTCAATACAAGTTAAGACAATTTAAACAGTGACATTAGGAGTGAGGTCCCTGCTCTCAAGCTTACAATCTACAAGGAAATGGGGTTGACACAATAGAGTAAATAGATAAGTCCAAGTGCAATAACTGGAATCTCGCAGCAGTATTCTAGGAGTTTAAGTAAGGAGTGGTATTGCCCATTGGCCACAGCAAGATGCTGATCACTTCTTCTGAGCTCATGGACAGCATACACAACTATTCTTCCTGACTGGGTTATATTAAAGAAGCAGCACTTTATTTAAATTAATATTACCTTTAATGGAAGCTGCAACCTTAACATTACGGGAACCTACAAGATGATTGATACGGGTTTGTTGAGATCAATAGCTTCTTGTAAGAATGTCCAACGGTAAATATTAAGACTGTTGTTAGCACTATAAAAGTGTAAAAAAACAGTCTCCATCCCACCTCCTAAAATGACACTTTGTTATCCTTAGATGTGTCTGCTTGTTATCATAGAGACTGTCAGTCTCAAAATTGTTTTTACAGAAGCACAAATGACTCCTTCACAATGATTAATGAGGATTGGAGATGCGAAAATGTAATTGAGTTGAATTGAATTCTACTTGAATTTTATGAATTTAGAATTCACCAAAATGCTCATTTTTTGCACTTCCCCTTCACACGTATTTAAAAGAATGGCGGCTGAGTGGACGCCATTTTGCCAATGGGATGCTAGTGATGCAGAGCTGACAGTGTCTAGAGCAGTGTTTCTCAACCCAAGTCCTCAAGACCCACCAACATGTCATGTTTTCAGGATTTCCTTAGTATTGCACAGGCGATAATTTCATCACCTGCTCAAGCATTAATCCCATCACCTGTGCAATACTAAGGAAATCCTGAAAACATGACCTGTTGGTGGGTCTTGAGGATTGGAATTGAGAAACACTGGTCTAGAGTGACAGTTTAGCCATCCAAACCAGGACCAGGGTGTGCGAAGCTTTATTCAGGTGTTCTTTGTCTAGAGTAATTGCCTGGAATTTAACCAACTCTCTGCGTTTTATTGCTGACAGTTGTAGCTTTGATAATGAAGTGTATGCTTTCTCTTTGCTCCTTGCCTGGTATTCTGATCTTTGCTGCTTAACCTTGGATTTGCCTTGACCATCCATTGCCTAGCCCTTTTGTCAGCAAACCCTTTTTTGGAATTCTGACCTCAGACTGTTTCCTGACTACCAAAACAGAATCTTTGTGTCATGATCAGCTGCAGCTGCTGATGCGGCCCATCCCATAGACGCCCCCACGCCAACCGACCACGACAGCGTGGGGAGCGCGTCCCCCATGGATGCAATACAGACCCTTTACATTGCAGAGGGGTACCCAGGCCTATCCGGAAATAGGGGAGGGCAGAGACCGGGGTACTGTGGAAGCTGAGCATGTGGACAAGGAAAGAGACACGTAGGACTTGATTACACCGCACAACTTCAGGTATAGAGAAAGTAAAGTTTACTAAAGTAAAGTCACACAGTACATAAACCAAACATGATTATGCCAGGCTCCCGATTCCACACTTCCCAGAAGGGTACCACCCAGTGGACCCCAAGGCACCAACGGATCACCGAGGCACAGATAGGCGGGACATCAGGACACAGGCAGGACGTCAGGACATCAGGGTACATGAGGTCATCAGGACATCAGGGTACATCAAGTCATCAGGACATCAGGGTACACGAGGTCATCAGGACATCAGGATACATGAGGTCATCAGCATGCAGGCAGGACATCAGGGTACAGACAGGACATCTGGACACAGGGTCAACAGCAGATATCAGACAGGAGTTGTTCGGTTCCGGACATCCAACACGACCTACAGGCACCACGACAGTCATCAGGCTCCAAACTCCAGGCAGCTGTCATCAGGTTCCAGACAGCGGTCGTCAGGCTTCGGGCATCGAACCTAGGAAGGAACTCAAGCGGGATGGTGCTAGAACCGCAGGATTGCTGGGCCTGACAGGAGCTAGCACCGCATGGTAGCCAGAGCAAAGAGTAGTAGATGCTCAGCAGAAACACCGGTTACAAGAGACTCAAAGTCACTGGGTGCGAGGCTCCAGACGCAGAGGGATTCCAGGAACATAGCACAGCAGACACAGTTCAGGCAGGGTAAGGTACAGGACAAGCACAGGATCAAGGATTTAGGCCTGGATATACCGCCTCCAGGACAGGCTCCAGAACAGGACATAACAGGAATCAAGGCAAGGACTTTGGTACCAAAACATAGATAGAAAAGGTGCAGGAACACAAGCCACACATTGCAAAGTTCAGGAGCTTTGTGAGTAGCTCAGGCCCCGCCCATAGGGCAGGGGAACTTTATATAGGAGCTGCCCCTCAGAAATTGGCTGGGGACAGCATTTCAAGTACACACACTAACCCTGATAAAAGCAGGGGAGGTGTGGCCAAACACACCCTTAGTACAAACAGAAACCATTAGAGCACAATCAGTGCAGGAACTGAGGCTCAAGGCACCTGGCAGCGACTGCACGTCCTGACACAGGTAGAAAGTCATGCACCAGCTGCAAATGACCTCGCAACCCGCGGACAGCTTCCACAGCGGCAACCAGAGACCGCACATGAGGATGGCCAAGCAGCAGAGCAAAGACCTAACCACCCTTGTACGGCTATGCAGCAGAGCAGGGAACTAAGCAGGCTCCATACAGGTAACAGCCAACAGTATCCCAGCTCAATTAGGGGGAAAGGAGCAAATGGTTAAAGCAAAGACATGCATTGTCACGCCAAAAGCCAGATAAAGACAGAATGGTGTGACACTTTGTGCATTTCAAATTCTTTGTTTTACGCTCTTGTCTCTTTCTCTTGCCCAATTCCAGTACCATCAGTAGACTCTAGTCCCAATGGTAAAGTCTGTCCATCCTGCATGACTACATCTTCTGCTTCATGTGACTCTTCAAACTCTTTACAGTGCAACGGGAATGAGAATATGTGTATTCTCCACTCAACAAAATCAACAGGTAACAAAACATTATTCTTCATTTTTACAGAATACCAAGTAAAATCTTTAAAAGAAACCTGTCATGTCAAAAAACGCAACTTGGAATTAATCTTCCTGTTAATATCATTTTAAAGCTTTGCGGTCTCAGCACTGATAGGCCGGTTACAGGGAAATAATCAACATTCTTCCTCCCAGCAACTTCCAGCTTTCAGTCATAGAGGCGTGGCTTCAGTTAACGCTCAGTACTGTAGCCACACCCCAGCACTGACTGACAGCCAGCTCTGTAGTGCATCAGTGCAGAGATGGCTGTCATTTAGTGCTGGTCTGGCTGCAGCCGCCAAGCTTTCAGTGCAGCAGCCACACAGCTGTATAACACTATTAATCTGCAGATTAACCCTATATCTGCAGGTTAATAGTTTTTAGGGACATTTCCTTTTAAAGGAAATCTGTCAACATATTTTTCAACTTTACCAGAGAGCAACATGAAGTAGAAACAGAGATCCGGATTCCACCGATTTGTCACTTACTGGGCAGTCGTTTTCAAACAAATCTCTTTTTTATCAGTATGTGATTACCACTAAAAAAACCTGGTAAACCTGGTTCCGTGTAGTTCAACCACACCCCTAACCACTGATTAGCAGCTTTCTGCCTATGCACAGTGTACACAGAAAGCTGGCAATCAGTGGTGTGAACGCGGTTATACACGGCTCAGCAGCAGATCGGATTTTACCAAAACTGCAGAAACCAGTAAAACAAGTCATTCATCTTTGGAATCCGAATCTCTGCCAATACATCATGCTGCTTTCTGCAAAAGCCTAGTGACAGAGTCTCTTTAATATATATTAAAATCTAAATATATGCTAAAAGGTAATATATTACAATTAAAAAAAACTTATCCATCTAATAATTCCTTTGACGCTCCTGCACCTCCGCTCCAGTGATCCTCCCGATATTTGCAGGAACGGAGTGTCAGGGGACCTATTAATTTATTATTTTGGCAATTACAGAACCAGTAAAATAACTTCCCTTTCTTCTGATAAGGGGTAATAACAGCACTGACGCATGGGGAACTTTCCTGTTATGTGTTGGTCTCAACACCTTTCAGCAGTAAAGATAATAACACAGCAGTATTGGGAAATTCAACCACAGATTGTAGCTTATGACATTTTACAACTGGATGGTAAAAGTGACTAAGCCAAAGATCGATCACCTTCAGCCTATTGTTGCCTGTTATTTCTAGATTGAGGAAATGCCTAGTGTGATATTACATTTACTCCACACTTACTCCTTGCAGGCAAAGGATAAAATCTAATCCTTCTATAGAAAACTGAGCCGTTTTATTAGAAATGAGTTATAGGGTTGAGCGACTTTCATTTTTTAAAGATCGAGTCGGGTTTTGCGAAACCCGACTTTGTCCAGAGTCGAGTCGAGTGCAGTCGGCCGATTATCGCTAAAAGTCGGGGATCGACCGAAACACGAAACCCAATGCAAGTCAATGGGGAAGCATAGTCGGCAGTGAGTGGAGGCCAGGAAAACACCTACAGTGCCCATTTTAATGCCAAAAACATCCATTCTTGTTTCTGAAGCTTGTCAATCTTAATTAACTTTATAATAATAGTTGTTCAATGGAACTTGGGGGTCATTTGGCAAAAGTTGTGGGGGGTAGGGCTGGTTCAAGGTTTTAGTGGGCCCAGGAATCGTGGACTACGTCACGGCGGTGTTGCAGGGAGAGGTAAGTATTTCAACGTTGCAAGTGCTGTGATCCTGAGCAAGCAGGGGGGCACACTCGTTCGCATTGGCACTGGCACAGGGCCCCTCAAAGTACAGCGGTGTGTTTGCACGGCGGGGGCGCCTCCCACCAGCAGCGACACTTTTGCGTACTCTGAGGGGCCCTGTGCCAGTGACGTCGCCAACGAGTATGCCCCCCCCACCTGATGAAGGAACCTGCACTTTCATCTGCACCTTCCTCTTTGTCCCTGTGTAAAGTGGTATAACATGCGGGAAGGGGAACCTTACTTTCAGCAGGGTCAGATTCTGGCTGTGTAGAGTGCAAGGGGAATGTAGTGGCCTAGGTCAATGTACCAGCAGACTCATCTAGCAGTGGCTGGGCAATGGGCAGGATGAGGAGGAAACAGATATAGGGCCAAAGAATAAAGTAGGCTAAATGCAGTTCAAAATTGGTAACAGGACTAAACAGGCGGCATTGCTTTGTTCAGTGGAGTAGCAAACCCAGGAGCAGCAGACACTGTTTTAAGGGCCCAAACACACTAATAGGCCAAATGCAGTTTAATATCTGATACTTTAGGCCAAAAGCCTAAAGACTGAAGCTCAGCTTTATTCAGTTGAG